>NC_066315.1:108921989-109521989 GCF_022539315.1 Serinus canaria | reverse complement strand
CCATCATATTCTAATGCTGTTAAATGTGGAGACCTCACCTCTGGTTCAGGCAGTCACCAAGTCACAGTCACAGTCAGTCTGGGAGTCACAGTCAGGGAGTCACAGTCAGAGTCATCTTTGTGCTGGGAAAATATTTTGAATGACCATCAGCACATTTTCCCTACCTCTGGTACCCTGATGAATACATGTATGACACCTCAGGGCTGCCTGCAAGCTCTTACATCCACAATATGCACAGCTGTACATTACTGCTGCTCCAGCAGCAGATCTGGTGTAGCAGCATCCCAGAAGCCAAACGGATACAGGAGCTGACACAGCTGTGAGGATGGTGGCACGAAGAGGGCTGAGCAGAGTGTGTGGGAGAAGGGATCTGTCCCTGACAGTGCAGTAACACAGACCCAGAGCCCACAAAAGCTGTGCTGCCAATTGCAGGGCAGCTCTTCTCCCTGCTTATCAAATGGAGAATATGACACCTGTCCTGGGACGCTCCCTCCACTGTTAGTGACTGTCACACACCCCGAGCAGACATTTCAGGCTGTGCCGCCTGAAAAATCTCCCAATGGACAGGAAAACAAATCCTTTCTTTTCCCCCTGCCTAGTGACTTTGTTTGCTTTAAAGAAAAAAGGAATTTTTGTTCTTTTGCTGAGTTAGATACCTGGTATTCAGCAGTGACTTGATTGTTCCAAAGAAGCAGAAGGGTCTTGGGATGTTCTTACTACGTTTTAGCAGAGCTCAAAATACAAAGGATGTCTCTTCAAAAGCTCTGTACAACCTTCCTCAAAGAGTGGATCCAAAGCTTTTTCACATTACTGACTGTTTTCCAAGGAGGCTGCATCTATTATGGCTGCTAGAAGGTCTATCAGCTAAGGTATGAAATCAGGATTATTTTTAGAAAAATATAGGCTGGTGGAGGAGGCAGCATGCGATCAGAGATGCAAAAGCCTTTCTTGGCAATGCATCTTGACTCCACAGGGCTTAAAGGATATGGCTGTAACAAGACCTTTTTATGCACAAAATCAGGAAAAAATCTGGCTCAGCCTATAGGTCTATTTTCCTTTTCTCCTTCTATGGTCCAGTTTGATAGTCTGCTCACTGAGCAGCTAATGCGTGGCTCCCTTGTTTTCAGAAGTAAACAATAAATATTCATTTTTAAAAAGCAATTTGCATTTTTTAGGCACTACTTGGTAGAAATCCTAGCAGGTCTGCCTCAGATAGTGTCAAATTAGCGTTCTCATAAGGAGCAATTTCTCATTTGACAGAAAAATCTTCCTTACCTATTATTAAGGGCTGCATGCTGGGAGAGTCTCTGCTGTGTGATCCCACTCACACAGGAAGGAAAAAAACCAGCATAAGCTAATAAATCCATTAGCTAAAATCATGCACTGCCAGTAAGAGGGTACAGTCCCCTGGAAAGTCATTCTGAAAGTCCTTCTGAAGAAGCTAAACCTGTAAGAAGCAGGCTTCTGGTACAGGGGACTGACATTCAGCTTGAAAATAGTTCACTAAAGCCTAATCTCTGCTTTTAATATTAAGTTGAATGAATTATAATCCATGCATCTTGTGAGCTGATTTCAGGCACTAAACAACTAAATATTCTCACTAGTAGGAAAAAATCATGTTTCCATTGCAAAGACAACTGAGCTTTCAGGAGTATCTCAGGAGGCTAATTTGCACCAAATTTCTGTTATAAGCTTGGTTCAGGCAAACATTTTAGACACGGCCCACCCAACAAGCTCCTAAGCCTTCCCAAATCTGAACATGTATGGGTAGCCATGTTCAAAAAGATTTAGTCACTGCCTGTCCACCATAGCTTGGAGACCATTCAGATTTCCATTCCTAGTTTTGCCTTTGGTTAAGGCAACAAAACCTCTTTTTTTTCAGGCACAAATGATCCTTTCAAAGCTAAACTTGCACATTCCATTTGGACAACAGGCCCAGCAACTTACAGCACTCACTCCTAACAAGCTGAGATGCTGTATAATTCCAGTGCTATAATTCCATTCCAATGTCCAATAGCTTAGCCCTCTGCCTCTAAAAAGGCCAACAGGTTTGAAAATAACTCTCATGGCAAATTATTTCCACGTTATTGAGAATCCTGCTTTCAGTCTTTTCCTGATTGTTAGTTTGTTTCTTTGGTCTACTGATTCAAGTGCTAAACAGGAAGAAATGTGAAAAGAAAATGTAGCCCAAACAGAAAACTTGCAGGTTAAAATCCAGCACTAAACTGCAAACATAAGCAAACTGGAAAAGAATGCAAAATCAAATACAATTTGCTTGCTGTTTCTCTCAAATACAATTTTCTTCCGTTTTGCTGGCCATATGTGTATATATATAAATATAAATATACACACAGACACATACATGTAAAGACAGAGCAATACATTGATGCATGGGAACCAAATCCCACAAATCTCAAAGCTCCTTTAAGTGCCAGAAGCTGAATTCAGAGTGCTTTACATTGGAGGTTTTTCAAGTAAGTAAGTCAGAAAGTGGAGAAACAACACAATTTTTATCCTCTGTTACACAAAATCAAGAGTAGCTTTTACTTCTTCAAGCAGAAGTGAAACACCAGCGATATAAAATATTCACCTGACTTCAATAAATCCAAAGGATTGCACTTTCAGAAGGTTCCAGGGGAAACATATTGGTATAAATTATAGTGTTCTCCTTTCTGGCAACACCTGAAAATAGATCTCTGAAGGGGAGTGAAAACTGGGGTGTCTCATGAAGATGGTGCTCCCAGACTTTGACTAGCTACATCTTTCATTCTGGTCTTAACCTAGAGAGTACTAGGTTTAATCTAACTGCATTTTCCAATCCCAGATCTAAAATTACAGCTGCTGTTACCTAACCATATGTATGGGTTTTGTGCGTTGCATGGCAGCTTTTAAGGAAAGCTTGTCATGCATCCACTACCTGGTCTCCAATATCACAAAATCTTTCCATGAAATGCCATTTAGGACAATCAGTGAGTGCTGTATTAATTTGTTTCAGTAAAGACAGCAAGAAGAAAAGAGATCAGTAACAGCATTTCACTACCACTGACCCCCACAATCAAAACCATAGCAAGTGTGGGGTGAGTTGAGTCAAGTGTCTGGCTTGTTCTGCTTCCTTTGCAGCTGTGCCCTGCCAAACACACAGGACACACAGAGAGCATTGGAGTTTAGTACATCTACATGAACAGCACGAATTCAAAGTGCTCAGATAGTCCCCCACCTGGGGAATGCCTGAACTTGTCAGGTTACCTAGTACAGAGTAGTGCAAACCTAGAGCCAAGCAGATTGATACTTTCAGGTACTGACAATGCTTTTACCCTACTTGCTAAGCTAAGCCTCTCTCATGTCTCCACATCAAATGTCTAGATGCAAAGTATCCGCCAGTATTTTAGATGGCAATTTTTTTCTGTGTGAAGAAAGCCAGAATAGCACCCATTAAATCCAGAGCTTTCCTTGCTTTTGTCCCTTGTATTCCTCCTGTTGTTTGTAGAGCTCTGCTGACTTGTCCTTGCTTTAAGAAACAAAAGTTTACAATGGAACAGCACAAGGAGTCATAAGCTGCCCCTTTACCATTAACTTCTGATTTTGTGATGGTTAATTTTGATTCCCATCATTCCTGTACATGGAAAGCCCCTCACTTTTTATGTGGAGTTGTGTCCTCCCTATTTGTCCTTTTGCTTTGCCCTTTGGCAGGCGAGACACCCTAAAATAATCTGACGGACAGAAACACAATTGCTTTTACAAGCACAACACTTGATTATATATTTGTTTTGAAAACAGTTTCCAGAGCCTAGAGTATGTCAGCAAAAGCCAAAGAAAGAGTGTTGATGCTGTTACAAGGTCAGCTCTTCAGAGACAGTAGGCAGCAGTGTTGGCACTCTGACAAATTATCACCATGGCAAAGATGGCAGCTCTCAGGCAGTGATTCAGCTGCTTTGACAATACCAAGGCTCCAGCTAAATGTGAAGATAAATTACTCATACTCCCTCGCACACACACACTCACATGCACTCTACCTTGGGAGTTTCTTAATGTCTTATTTTTCCCTTTTTAATGAAGTTGCAGGGTTTAAGGAAAAATAGAAGCCATGTGCTTAAGGCTGACAGACCACAGTGAAAGTTCTTTTTCCTCATACACATATATTTTGTGCATATATACACCCACCCACACAGACACCTCCTATTGACAGGATACTATTATAAACAAGCTTTTCCTTAAACAGTTGAAACAGTGAGATGCAATTCTCAAAAAACTTCCTCTGTAGCTAATTTCCATCTTCCCCTCTCATTCATGTAAGGGCTTTTGCACCTTTGTTTGTGAGGGGACAGGCTGCAGCAGCCTTCCCAGGCAAGAGACAGCATGCACAGTGGCTACACACATAGGGATGGTTCAGTTCCCAGAGCCAACATCTAACTGCTCAGTCCTGCTCCTCTTTTGCTTCCTGGAGAACATATTTTGGCTTCTCCCCTGTGCTCAGCTGCCAACATTTTTATGACAGTAATAGCTGCTGTGTAATTCTTTAAGTATTTTATACATACCTTGTCCTCTTGCTTGTACACAATGAATATTTGCTTCTCTAATGTTAGCAGTGCCATACTCCTGTACTCCACACGGCATCAGAAAACTTACTGATGATGGGAGATGTTTAGAGGCTATGCATAAATTGCAAGTCCTCTTAAAAACTACAATTATGGGCAGGTTTTTGGAAGCTGCTCTGTAAAAATTTACGAATTTCACTTGGGCTTTTTTATTGGGATATTTTGCTTTAAAGTCACTGCTTTTGTTTAATTTCGTGGGTGTGGGAGGACAATTTAAAATTTGCAGAAATGAAAAAACAGCTTGAGATAAACTACCTCAAGTAAAGCCTGCAGACTTGTTAGGAGACATTGCCAGCACTATCTGCTCTGAAAAGACTTTTTCCAGGCTGGAAAAAGCTATAAAATTCACTTTGCTATACAAGGTGCTTTGTTCTTAGTCTTCATATTAAAAAAAAAAAATAAGCTTTTGTATCTACGTGTGCCCTGCAGCCTTGTCCTCGCTCCATGTTAGGGCAAGAATGGAGTGTGCATCAGCTGCCTCCTCTGCCTCTGCCTTGGCCTGCACCCAGCAGCCTGTAGCTGTTCCAGTGCAAAGGAAAGGAAACCCAGCACAGGGAGATCCCACGCACCCTCACCAAGCCCCAGCTGGGACCATGTGGGGAGGATTCGAGCCTTGATTTACCATCCAAGATGTGCTCCAACATGGAAAATATTTCAGCATTTCTGTGTGAGCAGGTTTTTTTCCCCAGGAAAGGTGCAGGGTGGCTGCTGAAATGCATGGGAGCGCGTGTCCATGTGCAAGGGCCAGAACCAGGACAGCGCTGGGGTGATGGGCAAGTCCACACCTCCCAAGCACACATGGCACAGTGGAGGCTCTGCTACTTCCCTGCTCAAAGGAGTTTACCCAAGTAAGAATTCTGTCTTTGAAGCATGACATGACCCAGCTAATCAGCCTCCAGGGCAACGTGGATCCCCACTGCTCTCTCCCCACTGGTAGCCCTTAGACTGCAGTGGGTATGCAGTGTGAAGCAGGAGAATGCAGACATCTGGCTGGTTATAAAACAGCAGCATTAATAGGGTTTTCCTAGCAATTGCTAATTCCAGGAAGTCTCCTCTTTTTCCTATGAAAAGCCATTCTGAGGAGAACATCAAAAAATACTCAAAAGTGTTTAGCAGCATAAGGATTTCTTTCTGGAAGTACTGGGGTCTTGGAATGGTTCAGAACTCTCAGGAACAAATCACTAATGATGATAAGCATCTCAGTGATCTTACGCATCTGACACTGAAAGCTGGAATTTTGCACCAAGTCCTCCTGCACCAACACAGCTTTAGTATGTGCATGTCTCCATCCTTCATAATCGGAGGTCATGCAGCCATGCACTCACTGCCCTATTGCTTCTTTATCCTTTTTGGTTTTGGTGCTTCTGAACAGAACAGGCTGCACACAAGCACATCACAGCTGAATGCTGTGCCAGCCTGCCTACCTTCTCCCCTTCGTCCTCAGGATGCCTTTCCAGCAAGACCTGGACTTCTCTGGATCAGCCAGTGTGGGTTGCAGGAAGGTCTCAGCCTGCTCAGGCTGAAGCAGCACAGGAAGACAGGCAGAAAGCCAAGTCCGCTGCAGAACTTGGCTGTTTTTCCAAAGGAGAGATTATCACATTTTTTCCCCCTTTCAAGAAGATACTTGTCAAGGGAGTATTAGTGGAAAATGGAAAGACAGAGCTGTGTTCCTGTGCCTGTGATCAGGTATGATTACAGACAGAAAAGATAAATGCACTTTCAGTGAGTGCAAGGGCCACTGTCAAAGCCACAGGAAAGGTGGAAGCATTCTCCCATTAGGGGAATACATAAAAGGCAGGAGAGAAAAGTAAGCCAGGCAGTGTTTTCAAAATGAGAACATACATATGGATGCAGGAGTCTAATTTTAATCACCCACGTATGAAATGTTTGGCCCAGCTCCCAATCTTTTCTGAGCAGGAGCAGTTGTGTAGGATTCCCTTTCCTGGCAGGTGTGCTGGTTGTTCCCTCTCCTCGGCACAGGGGTCCAAATGAACACTCCTGACTCTTCTCAAGGGGAAAAGAGATGCAATAAGGAGAAGCCGCCCGTGCAGCAGAGCACTGGCTCCTGCCTGGCAGTGAGAACAGACATCCATCAGGACTGGGGGCCTGCTGGCAGGTGAATTCCTCTCCCACCACCACTGCTGCTCTGCAGGCAGGTGCCAGGTCTGGAGAAAGCCTCATTTCCCGTCACCCACACCACATGGATGCCAGTGATGCTCCTTTATCAGGGTGGGAAGCAATCATTCACTCCTTGAGCTGGGGGAGAGTTTCTGAAAGGAGGGACTTCTTCCTTGCTAGGGGAGCCATATGCTGCCTTTTACTTCAGAAAACTGCAAATGCACAAAAAAAAGGACTTTCCCTTTTTTTTTAACCCAATACCTATTTATCCCAGACATGCTGTTCAACACACGCTGTTTACAAGCAACAACACTAGGTCTCTGTTATTATTCTTAGAGGTCTTGGGGTTAAAATAAAAACCATCCATGTCTAATGAGGGGAAAAGATACTACAAATAACTACAAATTACATTGCCCAGATGCAGAGCTTCTCCTTTTGTTACCATTAGGCATCAGTCTGAAGATCAGCAGAAACGTGTTTGCTAAAAATTGATAATCACTGACTTCCTGTTTTATTTTTAATACATGCTTTGCAGATTGTCTTACCCATTCGAGGAAATGACAGCTCTCATTTCATTGCTGCTGACACTGTTCTGCTGCCTCACAGGAAAGATAATCAAGGAAAATAAGAGCAGTTTCACAAGGAGGTTAAGATGCATGTTTGTTTACCCAGGAGTACTGGACAAGAGGGGCAAGTATTGACCAGCAGCATCTTGCAAGCCTGTTCATTACCCAGCTGCTGGAAAACCAAGTATCATAAATATTTCATTGATTTTCAGGAACCTAAAGTGTGAGCCATGGTACTGACATTCAGGAACCCGGGAGGAGGGGAGAGGGAAATGCAAGAGAAGTGTTTTTCAGCACTAGCTGTGAGTAGCTCGTCCCATCTCTGCTTAGAAATTTAAGGCCCAGTCATGGCAATACCATTAAAATCTTGGATAAAAATATTCCTTTAGAAAAATTAGAACTCCCATAACACAATGGGGGCCAAAATCAAAACAAACGGCAACAAAAGCAACTCCACAATAAAAAGCTGAAAATGCTTAGAGATCCTGAAAGCAAAACACACCTGACTATAAACTCTGAATCACAAATCACGGCCTGCAGCAGAAAGTATTTCAACACTCTACTGGTTCTGGAGTTTGGACTCAGCTCTACTTAAAATTTTATAGGGGGAAAAACAATTTCAGTAATTCCCCTTTGTAAAATATAAATTTCCACAGGCAGGCAAGTCTCAGGTTAACCAGCTCCAGGACTTCAGATCCTGCCCCAGTGAGAACATTTTCAGAGATGAGATACAAAGGAGCATTAAATAACTCTTCCCTTGCAAGCTAAAAATAAAACACGTGAATTCCTGCTTCCTTTCAAGATGCTAAAACAGGCCTTCAAACAGTTACTTGAAACAGTGTCTCACTGGTTTGTGCTACAACTCATCCTCTGCTTCAATTTATTTTCTGCCAGTCCTTGGCAATTTGTACAGAAAGTTCAAAAAAAAGACTGGTGTGGGTATTGCCACCTATGGAAAATACTGCCCCTCTCAAATCAACAGATAACTCCTGCTGTGCTTGTATTAATGGATGCAGAGAGTACATCCAGTTCTCCATCACTGGCACACGCTTTGCCAGTGCCCCTGCATCTCCCACTGGCAAGGCTCCCCTCCCTCCACACCATGCCCACTGCTCTCCACACACGCCCAACACAGGAGTTGGTGGGTGATCTGACACATCCCTCACCCAAAAAGACAGGAGGCATTTTAGTGTCCAGAGCTGGACACTGCTCTGTGCACCAGCCCCTTAGCCTACACCAGGTATGTCTCTCCCCACCAGTAAAACCTTATTTGAATGCAAAACGGTGGTACGAAGCCTTTTCCAGCATGCCAGTGCAGCCGAGTGTGGATTCTTTGCGCTGAAATACTGCAGGGGAGTCTCCTGATTGCCTGCATCGATTCCAGGAGCATCTGCCTGCCTGCCTGCCTGCAGAGCCCAGGGCAGTGAGGAGAGCTGGAGCCAGCTGTGGGTCTGCCCTGGCTTACTGCTGCCAAGCCAGCAGATCCAGCCAGGACCAAAGCATTCTGAAACCCCAGCTTGGAGATCTCCTCCGTGCACGGCGGGAGGGAGGAGGGGGTCAAGGCAAGGTAAGAGCTGTGGCACACCAACCCCAGAGCACGACAGAGGAACAGCCAGGCCACCAGGCAGCCCTGCCAGCTACAGCCCCACAAGGACACATCCAGCTCCCGACCTACTGAGCAGCAGATTTATGAGGAGCTGGAGGTCCATGTGTGTGCTCCCAGCAGATAAACCCTGGTACCCCCTCCTGATTCATAGGCAGGGTAGTAAGAAGCTTTCCAAGGCTGAACATTGGTCAGAAACGATTTTCCTTAATCGCCTATTTATTTTGTCCTTTAAAAGTATGCTGTCAAGAGAAAAGGCTGCATTACAAAAACACCTTATCTATGTTTTTCAAAGATGTCATATTACTTAAGGGACTGGTAAATTTAGCTTTGCACACTGAATATTCAACTGACCTGGTCTATTTAATCTGTAAGACCATTCAAGCATATACAAGGCTGTGCAAGAGCCCCAAATCCTCGACTATGAAAAAAACCTCTTAAAGTTTATGTTAAAAATGAGAAAATAATTTATTTTTATTTCCAATTGGTTAGTGAATGAGGGTACTAAATAAATATCTTCTAATTCAAGGAAGTGAGGACAAAACATGACATTTAGGAAGGGCATTTGAGCACTTTGCTAGCAGAGTTAATTACCTGAACAGAATAAAGCACATACCCATGTGTTTACAGAATCATTGGTGAGAACAAAAGAAAAATACCTATAACACCATGGATACCCCTAGGGCTACAGAAGAATTCAGTAATGGTTGAATAAAATCAAGAACTATTTTTCCATTTTTAAGAACTACACAGACAAATATATTTGAACATTTTTTTTAATACTTTTCTTTTAATGCTTTTTTCTGCTCATTTTCACGAGTGTCTCACAGTCTTCACAGTAAACTAGGTCTCTCTCCAAAGTATTTATCTGCTAGCTATGTTGTATGTTCAATGGTGTCTAGTCTGGGGCTAGAGGTACACCAGGAAAGAATGAAATGATGGGAGAAATAGTCTAAGATTTAGTTAGATCTATCTAAGATGCATTACGTTTCAAAAAACCCTGAAAACCAAATGCAGTACCAAATAATTTAGTCTTCAAGAGTTAATTAACTCTTTTCTAAAGAAGATAGAGCTTCATACAACTCCCCCTGCCATTACCCCATCTTCTAAACACTAACTTGGATAAATCTGGTGGGGATAGCAGCAGAAACAACACTATTTCCATCTTAATCCTAACTATATACATAGATTTTTCCAGTCTGAACTCTCACTCTCTGAGTAGTGGTGGTTGGGTGTATTCCCTCCTTGCATTTGGCTTTAATAGAAATTAAGTGGATTGGGTAATGACTCCAAAGCCATTACAAATGAAATGCTCAGGACACCAACGGGGCTTGGTGGTCACGAATTCTGTAACAAGGAAAGCAACTACAAAACTTAAAGCACATGATTTACAGTGGTCAGAGATCAGCCACATGAAACTGTGTAAGTTTCTTACTATTTGGGAAGGTCCAGCAATTCCCTGGAGGTAATTCAGACCTTTTAAAAAAAAAAAAAAACAAAAGCAGCTTATGTACTCTCAGGTTCAGTACACAAGTGGGGAGAGCTGGTGAACTGATTACCAGCTGTAGTTGGCAGAGACAAAACTTAGCAAGAGAATCCCTCCCATTCAAGGGCATGGGGTAAAATGGAGAAACAAGTCTCTTCCCTCTAGACCTTCCATTTAACACAAACAAACAAGAGCCAGAAATAACACCCAGAGGGAATGTCTTTTTTCTTCTTTTTGGACTGTATTTTTATTGAAATTGGAACACACTGGTTTACATCCTAAGACCCCACAGGACTTTTCCTACAGGTACTCTTAGTTTTTAAAACCACTGAGGTGGGCTGCTGTGCAGTGTCCAGATCCCCCACTACCAACTGACCCATACGGTCACACACCATGGTCAGAGATCATGGTCAGAGATCCAAGGTTTCCTTCAGAGTCAATGACACCAGATAGAGATTTTGAGTTTTAATCTTCTTTCTGACAATATAAACAACAGAAAAGTTAAGTAGGTGGTTGCTCTCACAGGAAAAGGAGCTATCTTGCAGAGGCAGCCACTGAACTGTGCAACAGATCTGTAGAGAGGCTGGGGTTGAGAGGGACCTCTGGAGGTCATCTGTTCCCACGCCCTGCTCCAACAGGGCCACTCAGAGCTGCTTGCCCAGGACTACTGATGTCCTACCCAGGAACTTCTCAGTTCTTTCTAGCATGATAGTACTACATTTACAACATCATTCTCAGGGTAAATTTTGGAAGCAGGGAATTTGTAAATGGTGGCACAACAGCAACATTAAAGAACTAAAATGCCCTTCAAAGTTTAGTTTTTAAGCAAGACAGAGTTCAGCTATATGACCCTGCACAGACACAACAAAAAGCTGAAACACTAATTTTCTGATTTGAAAAAAATTGTGTTGTTGAAGCTAAATAACAGCTGAACCACAGAGAGCCCAGGAAAGAGAGCAGTCTATTTAGAGCATTAACGACATTTTGTTTACTGCTTAGGATGAATTCATCATGCAAACAGTCCAAAGTGAGATCCTGGCAGGCTCTGAACGTGCTCAGAGAGGCTGAGGCCAGAGACATTCTACATCCATATTAGGCTGTGGATCAAGTCCTGAGCTGGATACAACAGTTCTGCTCTGCCTGAGACTTTAAAAGCCCAATGATGGCAAATTACATGCAGAATTATCATTATCAAAAAACTTATTTGATTGCACTACAGGCATGTTAACTATAGAAACATGAAACTATGAAAACTGAATGGGAAACCAAAGCTCCCACATTACCAGACTGAAGGAGGATGAGCAGAAGGATTCTTGTGCTCAAGGAAAATAACAATATTTGCAAATTAAACTAGAAACTTTACTCCAAAGCATGAATTTCATATATATGTCATATCAATTTTTTGATTTATGCCAAGGAAACTACAGAAGTAGCCTGCTTACTCAGCACAGAATTTATTTCTAAGAAAAGAAATAAATCTACCTCCCTAAAATGTCACAATGTTTATTGTTATGATTAAACTGCAGAGTGCTCAGCAGCTTTAGCTGGCATATGCAGCAGTGATAGGCCAGCAGTGAATTTTTCTTTCCTTAAGCCTTTGGACATTGTGGGCAACACAGAACTATAGAATGGTTTGTGGTGCAAAGGGCCCTAAAGATCATGTAGTTCAAACCCCCTGGCCATGGACAGGGACAGCTTCCACTAGACCAGGTTGCTCACAGCCCCTTCCAACCTGGCCATGAACACTGCCAGGGATGGGGCATCCGCAGCTTCTCTGGGAAACCTGTTCCAGTGTCTCACCACCCTTACAGAAAAGAACTTCTTCCTAATATCTAATCTAAACCTACAGTCTTTCAATTTAAAGCCATTCCCCCTTGTCCTATGCCTATATGCCCCTCTAAAGTCTCACTCTCTCCAGCTCACTTGCAGGTCACCTTTGGGTACCAGAAGGCTGCTCCAAGGTCTCCCTGGAGTCTTCTCCAGGTTGAACAATACCAACTCTCTCAGTCTTCATATGAGAGGTGCTCCATCCCTGTGATCATCAGTGAAACAGGGAAACAGGATGGGCAGTTCTACTACTACATTTCAGCTTTCCCACAATGCCCATTATTATGGTATTTGAAAACAACAATTTGGGCAACCAGAAAACAGATCTTCACATTACAGGTAGAAATGGATACAACTTTGGGCATTTGATTTTAACAGTCTGTGTGGAATGAATTGTATGCTTAGTATAATGCATATGAACAAGTGTTTCCTTCACAGCCATGACTCAGGAAAACTGCTCTGAAAAGGAATGAAAGCTGCGCAGTGCTGGTCCTTCAGTTCACCACCTGACTGTGATTTCTCTCACATCTACATGCAAGCACATCCTGACAGAATTTGGATCTACTGGAACCGATGCTGACAAGCCCTGGATGCTCAGTCTCCTTCCAGAACCAAATTTTTCCCATTTGGATTGTTTAGCTGTTCGCACACATGCATCAGTAATATCTGGCAACTCTGGGATAAGAGAGCTACATGTTGCTACCCAAACCGTAGCAATATCACCATGTTATGTACATTGAGGTACCAATAAAAGGTACCAATAAAAATACTTCTTTGTAAACAGAGAAAACAGAATGCCAGATATAGAGGAACTTGTAAAAAAAAAAAAATAATGCCAGAATTTAGGCATTAATTCAGTGATTTACTGCGGCACACCAAGCAGAGTGCTGGGCACAGGAGACAAACTTTTTTGTAGCCAATGTCAAGTTTCCCCACAAATATTTTCACAGCTTTTGAAAGAAAATGTATAATGTGTCTTGAAAAACCCCGCTGACAGAAAGATCCTGCCCAGCAGAAAAAAAGCAGTCATGCTGGGCTCTGGCTTTTCCCAGGGCAGATTTGTTCCAACTTAACTCTGGAGCTGTTAGGGGGGCAGGTTGCCCAGAGTTATTCAATAACCTATTACAGCGTTCAACAGGGTTCATAACTGTGTCTTGCAACACAATGGAGAGTTACAGCAACCAAACCACAGCTTCTTCTTTATTTGGTCCCATCTCCCTGATAAGAATATGTCTATATTAGTAAGTGACAGTGGGCAAGGACGTGCTCCTGAGAGCTGGAGCTGTTGCTGCACTGCTACAACACCACAGCGTCCTTGGCATGATTTTGGGCCTCCTTCCTCCAGAGGGCTCCTGGGCAGAGTTTGGGAGTTTGCAGAGTCCAGAGATATTTCCAGCAGGCTGTTTGCTTGTGGCCACCCAGTCTAGAGACTGAGTTCAGTGGTATGAACACGCGCTGTGCCATCCCAGATTGTCCTGGTGCCAGAGGCAAACCTCTGGTATGTTTACTAGAATAGAGTGTCAATCAGTGAGTTATTTAAGTATGTTGAGGTTTCCACCTCTTCAGCTAGATATATGAATCTGGATGCCAGAACTCTTTAGAAAATGATGTAAAAACGACATGTTGCTTAAAAAAGCTCATTACCAAATCAGCTTTCTCCCTCTGAAGTATTAATAATAATGGTAATCAGACCAGCTGATTTATCTGAAAGAATTCCAGCTTTCCTTGCAGTTTTTAACTGCAGTTTCCTTGCAGTTTTACATGTTGTCCATAGCCATAAGTGAGAATCCTGACAGGTTGCTCAGACCTAAAGCTACTTTTACAGAGATTATATCCTTTATACTCACTATTTCTGTGCTATTTTTTTAAATGAGCTGAACACTCAGGTGCTCTCAGAAGCTAGAATCTGACCCAGTTATGGCAAAGTCTGGCCTTCTTCTCCTACCACTGACCGTACACTTGGAGCAAGAAACAAAGGCAGAAATCACCTCCATCCAAGAAATTGCCATGCTTTGGGATATATACAAACAAAACTGTTTGGCAAGACAAAGCGATGCATAAACAGAACTCATACAGGCTGCTTTGCCTCATAAAAAGTAAACTTCAGTTTTAATAGCTTCTCTAAGAATCAGTATTTTACATTCAAGTACTTTTAATTTCAAACAGAGGTTATCAAATGAAAAGGTGTGGTAATAAGGTAGGACCCATCCTAGGAGAGTATGAAAACAAAGATGTTCTAAAAAATACTACTTTCTGCTCCTGAGTGTAGAAGGACTGAAAGTACCTTTTAGCTAGAAAGAAAAACTTCAAACAACACAGTATTTTTCAAAGTAGTTATGGTACCTGCTGTGCTGCCTATTAACTGATGACATATGCCATGGCCCTTTTCATGAATGAGATGAGTCTCATTTCTTCACACAGGGCCTATATTGTTTTTTCTGTACTGCTGCGTAAGGTGCAAATTCCTGGGATGAGGAGCACATCTCATGGTATCACATATCCTGAGAACTATATACTTTATCAGAGTGAGAGTTTTAGCTCCTTTATCATGCAGCCAGAGGCAAAGTTTCATCTCCAAAGTTATGTTTATTGTCAGTAGAGTGAGTCTATTCAGCTGACAGCCCAACTCCACTTCCCAGCTGAAAATGTGAATGGTTTTGTTGTTTAAAGGCCACTTGATTAATATGATTGGAGAGTAACTGTCACAGAGTTTTACTTTCAGTTGCACAGCCAATATTTTAAATCTTTTTGGACCTAAGACAGGTTTTTTTCTTTGTTTTAAGCCTTTTTCTCAGAACCCATTTGTAGATGGAAACCTGAATTCTGTTTGCTAACAAAATCATAGACTCTTAGAATGGTTTGGGTTGGATGGGACATTAAAGACCATCTAGTTCCAACTCCTCTGCCAAAGGCAGGGACACCTTCCACTACACCAGGTTGCTCAGAGTCCCATCCAACCCGGCCTTGAACACTTCCAGAGATGGGATTCACAGCCCTTCTGAAAAACCTGTTCCAGAGCTTCACCATCTATGTATTTCTTCCATGTATCTAACCTAAATTTCCCCTCTTTCTATTTGTACCTATTAGTCCTTGTCCTGTCACTACAGTTCCTGATGCAGAGTCCCTCTCCAGCCCCCCTGCAGGCCTCCTCCAGGTACTGGAAGGCTGCTGTGAGGTCTCCATGCAACCTTCTCTTCCCTGGGCTGAACAGTTCCACGTTTGTCAGTCAGCCTGTCTTCATAGAGGAGGTGCTGCCATCCCCTCACCAACTTTGTGGCCCCACTCTGGACTTGCTCCAACAAAATGCTGTGGTCAGGCTCTGGTCAGAGCACCTGGGAAGCGACAGGACACCAACAGAAGAATCCTGCTCATGCTCTGCTCTCCCACTGCCCTCTCTGGCCTCCAGCAAACCCCCAGCTGCTACTTCTCATCACAGACATGAAGATTTGCATCTCTGCTGCTCCTTTTGCAAAGGAGCTGCCTATACACTTGCATTGTACTTCGGACGTCAAAGAGAGCACCG
Organism: Serinus canaria; assembly: GCF_022539315.1. NCBI lineage: Eukaryota > Metazoa > Chordata > Aves > Passeriformes > Fringillidae > Serinus > Serinus canaria. The sequence continues at coordinate 109,506,271 of NC_066315.1, read as the reverse complement.
CGAGTCTCTGTTATGCCAACAGCTACATCAGTTTTAGGGTAAGTGCTGGCAACCTCAGCGCCATACAAGCAGAGATGACGACTCTGGCACCCAGCCTGGCCTGCACAGCAGTTATTTCTGTACACACGAAACCACTTGCGACAGCAATATAAACTCACAGTTGCTCGTATCCGCACATCAGCTCGTGCTGTTCGGCACCCTTCCTTTTTGTAACGTGAAGTTAACCATTTTCCTGCATTACTATATGGGAAATATGTTTATCCATGGAATTTATTAGTTACTCTCCTGTCTTAATTGAAATATTTTTGTCTAAGCAGCTGGTAATCCATTTATTCAGGTAGGATTTAAATTGAAATAATGACTGAGTTCAGCACAGCTTTCTGAAGCCCTTAATACATTGCTATACAAGGCCTGGGGGTCACAGCACAAATTACAGTATGCAAAACTGATGGTTTCCCTGAAGATGGCAGGAAGGCAACCTTTGTCTGGAATAAATTGCTGGGACGCAGGATGTCTTCTTTTTACTTGTTTCCAAACATGTATTCCTCTGCAGGGGGAAAATCTGCCTCACATTAATAAAAGGCTCTTTAATGAACCACTCAACTGTGGTATTTTTAGTTGTTCAGTTGATGAATTTTATAACTTTGGAAAAAGTTTCTAGAGGGGAGTCACTGAAATATATTCATACCCTCTCCATGCTCTTTATGCCTTGGCCAGGACATTTCTCATCGAGCAGTCAAAAACATGGGGTCCAGTGAAGCAAAATGTATGACAAGCAAACAGAAAATCTTATGAAGGAGATCAGAAAAAAATCCCAAAGCCTTGTTATTCCAGACAACTGGGGGGAGGGCCTGTTGATTTATGCATCTCTTTAAGATGCTATGACTCCCACTTGCCAGAATTTTGTTTGTGTTTTCATCAGGTACAAGTTGAGTTTGTAAAAAACATTATTTCCTGCAAACTTTGCTTATTATTTATCCTTAAACCATTATTACCAGAGAGGAAACTGGAGCAGGAGCAGTGAGTCTGAAAGTAAGAAGGTCTATATACAGATGATCTTTTGAGGGGAAAGTGATCTCACAGTATTATAAATTGCAAAGTTATTTTCCATCATAAAGAACTTATTTAGGCAGACCTAAGAGGATTGGAGGATCAATAGAGAAATGTATCCCGAAGTATTATGCAGCTTGGTCAAAAATATTAACTCTTTGCTAACCCAATCATGCAACATTCACATTGATCTCAAGCAAATCTACTCATGTGAATAAAGTACAGCAAGCACGGGGCATTTACTAAGTAGGAAATAACATTCATCTGACCACACTGAACAAAACAGACATTGAATCAAAAGGCTCATTCTGAAGAAAAGGGAGATTGCTAAAAGAGAACAGCAACAACAAAAAATGCAGAGCTGAACAGAGGTGTAATCCTAACATCAAACACCCCAATGACAGCAGGATTATTTTCTACTCAGTACTGGCCAATGCACCATAGCAAAAGTTATGAAATGTTCACATATTTATCTTCCTTCTGTTTGTCTTTTTCTGACATCTGTTCAGCTAAGGGCTGGAAGTATGGTAAAACCCAGGAGTTTTGAAAAGCAGTGCTTCATAAACTAAAATGGAAATGAACTTAGAATGTAAGCCACTTTCTTTCCCCTGAGACAGTGCTGTCCAAGAACAAGTAGAGTTCCTCTCCCACCCCCCGCCTGTCCTACCAGAACGCTGCCAGAAGTGTAGATGTCATGCATACTTCATGTGAGAAAGATGGGAAAGCCCAGTGTGCTTCAGGATCCTCTATCAAGGTTGTTTTGAATGCTAAGCAGTGTAATTACTACAAGAAACTGGAGGTTCTGTCACTTTTACTCTACAAACCACACTATATTGCAGAATTATTCCAGAGGAATTTAGGAGCGAGAATGCTATGTGTTTTTGCTTGAGTAGCCTCAGTGTTTAAGACACTGGAGATGTCAAAGTTCAGGCTGCCTGTGAAGCTGCAGCTTTGCCCTCAGTGTGTACAAGACTTAGGGGTACAGCATTTGACTTCTCAGCACACACCTGTGCACCCGAATCCACATGAAGACAAATACAGCAGAACCCTTGACAACTGCTCAAGGACCAAGGAACAACTTGGGTGCCACGAGCACACTTGGGAGACTCCCCAGCAGCACCTGTAGAGAGAATGGTTCCATCAAGGATCTTCCTCTGCAGCCAGTTCTTAACATAAGCTGCTCTGGATTTATTTTCCCCTGGGGGCTACTGTATAGGCCAAATGGGCAGATTTCCATGGGGACAAATAGGAGAAGTACTACTCATGCAAAGGTCATGTGTTCTACTGAAGTTTACATCCTTGTTCCAGTGTACAAGAACACTGAAGTACACCAAAGAAAATAACACAAGGTTTTCTTTAAATGTGAAGAAACCCAACTTATTTTTTGCCAGTCTTGTTCTCAGTCTTACTGAATCACTTTTGCTGAAATATTCCAAAAATACTCAGGCTGAGGTAAACATCTGGCTAGAAAAATTTCAGTTCAGACATTAAAAGTTTTACAAATACTCTGAAAAACTTTAAGGTACTATAATGGGAACTGCTGGGCAACTTTCCTAATTGGTGGTGCTTCCAATCTATTGCATAGTCAGGAATTTATATATTTTATTTATCACTATCTACTACACTATCAACTATCCTCCACTGAGCTGAAAACAAGCAGTAAAACAAAACCAGGAGGGAAGCAGAGAGCAGGCAGAGCTGCCAGCTGAACCTGCACAAGCCCAGTAAAATGGTTCTGTGGCCAGTCTAGCCAGTGAGAGACACTGAAGGACAGTTTTTGTGTCTGCCATGGCATTACAAAGCCATACCACACACATGCACACACACATCACCCTGACAGAGAAGGTTTCCACAACATGAGTAGTCTGTGCCTCTCCCAAGGTCATGTGCCTGAAACCCACAGCCAGGCAGACTGACGCTCAAATACGAGTGGAGCCGTACAGACTGTCGAGATAAAATTATCACAGTCGTGTTTCGGCAGATTGAAAAGAAACCTGAGATGCGTGTTCAGATTAGCTCAAGAAATAGGATCCCCGGCCAAGCAACAGGCAATCCTATCAGCATGCTGTAAGGAAAACTCAAGCAGGTTTCACACAAACCAACCTCTGGAGAAAGAGGAACAAAACAGTTCCTACTTCTGAGGCAGTAAATGAGTGTTTCAGAGCCATGTGATGACAGCGTGGTCAGGACTGTACCTCAGATCTCTCCATGTGACTACAAAGAGCACTTGGCATTGAAGTCTCCTTTCCAAATTCACCAAACAGACATAAAACGTTTCTGCAGTGACACACATAGGACACAAAAGATCCCACCTAGGAGCTAATTTCTGAATGTACTGTTTACAACTCAGAACAACTCCAATGTACTGAAAACTGGTGAAGATTTAAAAGCATGAATTTTTTCTGCTAACTCCACAATAAAAACCAACAAACAACTACCTTGCAATATGTTAGGACACTTCAGTGCAATTGTGTGAGCTATGACAAAACAACAAAGCTTTAGAACTTTGAAGTTTCCATTGTAATAAGTAGTGGTTATTACAGGAATTTGAGTATCTTCAGGCTGGGAAAGACTAGATTTAGGATTGCGATAACCTATTTAATTTCCTGAGGTCATAAAGTTAAGCTGTAAAGTTCTTGCATCAGGTCAAGAGAACTCCTGACACACCAGAAACTCTACTTCATGATGAATTACAGTCAGATGAAGCTGTCATTTGAGAGATTATAATACCAATGTTCTACTCAATAACTATACTTGTAGAGGATGTTGCTTTTATGTCTGTAAGTGGGTTTTTGCACCTCTTGCCTTCAGTAATGTGTGATCCTATCTTTGGAGTGCCTGTTACACTAATATGAAGTGACACTTCCTTACCAAGGGTTCAAATTTTAGCTGACCTTCCATTCTGTCCTGGACAGGTGAATGAATCGGACTGTCAATTTTGTAATAACGAGTTGAATTTTACTTTTAATAAGATTCCCAGTGCAGATTATTTTTGAGCCATTCTACCCATCAATTTTTTTTTTTACAGGGTCAAAAGAACTGTTGTTCTGGATCATGCATACGACAGCATAAAACAAGAATAAATTACAAGTACAAGAGTTGATAAATAGGAGACAGAAGATAAGGAATTCACCTTCAATAAACAGTTGAACGTGAGTACTAAGGTCTGGCATTGAAAACAGAACAGGAGATACCTGGTAAACAGAGTAATGTGTGATTGCCATGTAGACTTACCATGGCCTTCAGAGTTAGAGATGCTCAACATCTCTGAAAAAAATTCCCCAACAATAATATTACATTCAAAGCCATGGAAAGTTTATGTATGTCAATGGCAGTAATGCACTGTCTCCTAGCACCAATATTTCTAGAGCATAAACAGGGATATTTAAGAGTGAAAAAGGAATGCATTTATGAATGAACAGCTGTGCTTTCCAAAAAACCATTAGAGCAGAGGGCAGTAGCCGTCAGAAGAAGGGGTGGGGGGGTGGGGGGTTCCTTTCCTAACACTCAGACAGTCTGATCTCTTTTGGGATTTGATCCCATGAGGAAAGCTAAACCACAAAGCCATCTTGGAATACCTTCATTTTGGTCTTTGTCAAAGACCATCTCCCCTCCCTGCCCCAAAATCACACCATCCAGTTTATTCAAGAATGCAGCTGGCCAAGTGAAAACAAGAGGGAATGCCTTTCTCTCACCACTCCTCAAGCAGAGGGTTTGTGAACAGCACATACCTACAGCACTTTGGCCTACAGAGGGGTCATGAAAATGGGAGAAACAGAAGAATCACTGCAGAATGATCTGAAAGCACAGAGCATGAGCCACGTGGGGTATTCACCACAATGGGGCTGAGGATGGCATCACAGCCAAAAGAAATTTGGTTTCAATTGTAATGCTCTCATGGTATCATCCCACTGATGTGATAGTTTTAGCCAAGTTTCACCAGACAAACTCATTTAAATATGCTTGCCATTTTAAATTCTGCTACAGGAATCACAACTGCTGCATTTTCCAGCATGACAAGTAGAATAGATTTAGTTTGGAACCAACTTACTTGTTGCACAAAGTTTTCTTTCTAGAAAAATGACAGTTTCTTTTGCCCAAACTTTAGCACTTAAAAACAAGACAATTAAGAAGCGTTTAATCTGTTATCTCCTGCTGCTTTTGCCACTTTCTGCAATATTTGGAAAATCCTGCTCTTTATTTAAAAGCTGAGTTATCAGACGTGGTGAATAATTTCCCAGCACATCTATCTGATTTGTTGCCTAGATCAACATGGAAATCAAATGACCCAGACTGTACTTTCATTCTACTAATGGAGTGGAAAGCTGCTTCAAAACAATTTTAGTCTGCAGCTGGTCCTTTCCCTTGCTCTGTTTCCCCTCCATTGAGGGGGAGCAGAGGCAGAGATGCCCAGGGAAGATTGCATCCCTGCATCTCTGCCCAGTGGTGACAGAATTCTTAATGATAATATCTCTGCTCCAAAAGTGGGAGTCAGACCAGATGCTGTGCTGGAAAGGTCTCCCACTCTACTGGTTTCACCACAAACGTGCACTATCCCAGGAATGTCTCCATGGGCCATGGTTGACAAACCCCAATTTCTCTGCTTCTTCCCCTAGCTGTGCAGGTACAAGGCAGCTCTGAGTTGGTTTCAGCTTCAGCAGTTGCTAAAATGCTGTGCATCATCACTGGGCACAGTGTGGTGCTAAGTGAACTCTGCAGCCCATGACTGGCATTGGAGCACATCCCACCAGCCTGGGGAAGGGACAGAGGGCAGCTCATGTTGCTGCCTGCTGACCCTGCTGACACATGTCCTGTGTCTGAATGGGGAGTGGGGACACTACACCTTCACACAGGCAATTCGAAACAAGATTCCTTGAGGCTTTCTTCCTTTCCCTTTCCCTTTCCCTTTCCCTTTCCCTTTCCCTTTCCCTTTCCCTTTCCCTTTCCCCTTCCCTTTCCCTTTCCCTTCCCCATCCTGTCCTTTATAAGAATGTATGTCTAAAGCTAACCCCAGTAAAGAAGTGATAGCTCAGCTAGATTTATCAGACTTCCATCCATTCGAGAGATCTGCTTACAATGACCACAGATCCCGACTGTGAAAGTGTCTCAGTAGACAAAGTCTTTGATCAAGAGCAGTTCTGTAGAAATAAAGAAGCACCAAGCACACTGTGGATTTCTCTTAAAGACAAAAGTTTGTTGAGTTTATCTGCACACACACATCTACATACGTGTATATACACATGCAGACATATACACTCATAGTCTAGACCTACCTTAACCACCAGTCACCCAAACTACTATATTTGAGCTTTTGCTTTTCAAATCTGTAACAAAAATGTGAGGATGGAAACTGAAGAAAGTTTCAAAAGCCCACAAACATCCTCAATGAACAGGCTTTCCACATCCTCACATCCAGAGTATTAAAAAATATTTTAATAACTGACTCCTTATAAATGATTAATATATTGTATTGCATGTAAGTGCTCTTCTGCTTCTAGGAATATCTTGTTGGGTAATATCCTCATTTGTGATTCACTGCATGTTCTTTTATAATTGCAGTGAAACAATGGTTTCTGGGTAAGTGGTTTTAAAAACTTTGTTGGGTGCTACAGGAGATCAAAGTATAATAAAACTTACATGGAAGCAAAAGTCGTGCATGAATAACAGCACCAGCTTTAACAAAGGACTGAATAAACACATGTAATTCTGAACAGGATGGACTGAATTTTTCATGCTGTCAATTCATTGTGGAAGGCTCCATTCAGATGAAAAGGCTGAGCAGATAAGTCTGAACATACCAGCACAACCCTTTACTTCAAAAACATACATACACAAGCCTGGATTCCCATGGGCAGGGAAACTGTCATTGCAAGATGCCAACATAGATCTTTACATGCAGAGAATGGGAGCCTCTGAACAGAGAAAATGCAGCCTCAGCAAATATTAATGACTAAACCAGGCAGTCTTTATTTTAGTGAGCAGACAAGTGGCCAGAGCAGCTGGGATAACCTCAAGTTCATATCACAGCACTATCAAGAAGCAGAAAACAACTGCCAAATAAGTCAGATATGACACTTCAAGATCTAGTCACCTGTTGTTTTGTTTTAGTGAGGGAAGGCATTGAAGCACTGGCTGGGAATGAAATTTTTCTTTGCTGTCAGAAATAAAAAGAATTCTTTTCTGTAAGCATGAAGTAAGTAGAGCACTGAACAACTCTTAACAGCAGAACATCCCCAAATTCAACCAAAATTCCTCACAGCTTCTCCAGAACTCCTACTACTTCAAATACAACCCTGGTGGGGACTCCTGAATCTCACTTATCAGTCCAAAAACTAGGAAAAAAAAAGACTTTTCAGCTTAGCCATATGCATTTGGAAGCAAAATGCTCAGCTGCAGGGCTTCATCATTTTTGACAGTAAAAGTAAATTGCAAGTGCAGTGATCAGCCAGTGAGCAGCAGTCTTTGTGGAATTAGTCACTCTTCCAGACTGAACACAGAACATATAGGTAAGCTTATTGCTTCCCAAATATCAAATAAAAATAAAATACAAAGAGGACAGCCTAATTCTGACTTAAACAGCGGAGAAAAAGAACACAGAACAAAATGTGTCAAAAGTAAGGGGCCTTTTTCTTCCCCAGAAAATTATAGAGTTAGATGTTGTAGATTTGTTGAGAATAAAAGGAATGCAGCAAATAACATATTCTACCAATATAAAGTTTGGGTTTGAGCAATTGTACTGAAATGCAGTGTTTTGAATGCAATATCCAAGTATCATAATAATCCATTAATACAGAGCAATATGGCTATTATTTTGTCAAAATTAAACTACAGAATGGAGAAATCTTAGAGGCCTAAATTGCTCTGGGATTTCTGTATAGCCTCTTTGCAGAAATACTAACCCAAAATGTAATGTGAAAAAAGCAGCAACTAAGGACATTCAGACAGAATGTCTTTCTTCATTCCCAGGTGAACAGAAAGCTCCATGACTTGTGTCCAAATATTTTGAAAGCATCAGCACAAACGAGTGACAGGGATTAAAGACATCACCTCCCTTCCATGATTACATGAACTGTATCAGATTGAAGAAATAAAACTTTTTTTTCCCCTTGATATGGTACTTATTTTCACTCCCCTCAACAGCAATCTAGCCTTCTATGGATGCAGTGGCATTTTAAAACCTGAAGTGTGAAGGTCATGAACTGAATTAACACAAAGGGCAAAAAATAATTCAAAAAATGTAGTACCAATATTTATATAGCAGTTTAACAGGCCATAATCATGATGAAGTCTGTGTAATTGTTTGTGTATATGAAGGGCTTCAAGGGGATGAAAACTGTAGTAAAATTTGATGTGCCTTTTAATCCCTGGATGAACTGCAAGGCCCTGCTTGCAGGAATAGTTCCTGCACTAGGAAACACTGTTCTGTCACTGGGAGAGATATGCAGGTGAGACTGCCCAGCCATGTCTGAGCTATGGATGCCAGGAGCCCTGCCAGGAGCCCTGCCAGGCCTGTGCATGTGCCAAGGTGCCACCTCACAGCCTGGGACAGAACCAGGTAGGACCACCCCTACACCCTGCCCTTGCACTGCACTGAGGGAAATCCAGGAATACCAACAATACCAGACAAGTGGTGCATTCAACAGGCTCCTTGGTGTGGATAGTGGAAGGAGCAGGAAATGTGCAAAATGTGCCTGCTGTGCTGCTGGCACCAGGCGGGGACATGCGAGGCTGGTTCTCAGGAGGCTGTGGGATTGCAGGAAAAGGCTGCCATGTTGCTGTGCTTCTGCCTGCCCTCTTGGGTGTCAGCTCTCACCCAGCAGCATCCCTCTCTCCCCGTGTCTGCGTGCTGTGGGACTCAGTGCTGCCTGCACTTTCATGCTCTGCTGTTATACAGTACGAACAGGGAATGCTTTCTGCTGAGGCAACAGTCAGTACAAAGCGACCAGAAAGACCCCAAGCAAAAGCCACCCAGAACAACAAAAGAGAATTCAGGGTGCACAAAACAAGTCTACACTGTTAATAGTGTTGTGAATAACTTACCAGCCTTTTTCTACCTCTACCCTTTGAGCTTTAGTACCAAAAGGTATTAGGAAGCATTCAAAACACCTCAGCTTAATTCTAAGAGGCTAAAAATCTTAATAGAAATTGCATATGGAATTCCTTTTCTTTTTTAAGCTTCAGAAATGCATGCTTGGAAATCCCCAGTGCTGTTCCACCAATGTGGAGGTAACTAAACATAGCAAAGAGCAAAGGTATTACAGGGCAGATTCTTATCTGCTTTTCATTACATTGTACAGCTGCTCACATCTGTACCATGAGTTCAAAGCTTGAACACAAACTGTTACTGTCTGACAAAAACTCTGCACTGTGTATCAAAGAGCACCCAGCCATATTTTCAAAAGCAGGTTTTTTTAACTCCAAGAAGAATGTTTTCAGACATAAATTGTATTTCTCCAAGCCACTGCCAGTACCCAAGCACTCCCCACAAAGACAGGTAACACCACACCCTACCCGTAGAAATGAGGCTCCTCCGATCGCTTGCTCTGTTCCCTGCTTCGTCTGCCTCAGAGTGCCCAGATCAGATCCTGCCCCGGAGAAAAAGCAGAGTCAAAGGCTTGTGATACTCAGAGCCAAGCCCTGGAGCCAGGCTGCAGGAGGATCAAGGAGTACTGGGCTGAAGCAGCATGGATGGGAGATGTATCAAAGCATACTATTGCTCAGTCATCACACATAGGTAACTGAGAGCATCTCAAGTTTGAAACTGCTGGTCACCATCTGGTGATAAAATATGGAGATGCCAAGTGAGTTAAAGCGAGCTTGTGCATACCAGCATATTTTAGTTACGCTACAAAATGAAACCCATCATCACCTTCATTCATACTGTGGTGTCTGTCCCAGTGTTGCAGTTTCATACAATTTGTGTTAACTTTTTCCCTCCTTAGCTTCAATTACAAGCCAATTTCATCTTTCCATCACATATACATAAACACAACCTTCCAATTCAAGACACTTCTCATACGAAAGGAAGTTAAATGCAAAAGAGAGCAGCTGAGACCTAGAAAGTCATGCCACTCCTAAAAACAGGCACAGAAGTCAGGCATTGGCATGAATTTGCTAAATGATGCAGAATTAGAGTGTTAAAGGAAAAGACAGGAGTCTGGCCCTTCCCCTGCTTCACAACTCTTCAGTGTGAATTAGAGACTCCTAGGAGAGCAGCAAGATGAGGCCTAGCTGACCTTTAAAATAATGAATAATTTCCTAACATGGCAAGATGTTTTAAATATACGTAACAGCTTTAAACACCCAAAGCACTCCCCGTTTAATTATTTCTGCTACATCTGAAATATTTGAGGAAAATGTAGATGATATCTCTAATTTGTTAATTACCAGCTGGCTCCTACCATGCATTATTAAGCTACTGTGGCAGTGACTAATGCCTCTGACAATACTAAATTACCAACAACACCTTGTGGAGGAATGTGACCCGAACAGCCTAGAAAGGACTACCCGCAGGTGTTCATTTTCAGATAAAGATGCTTTAGTAACTCAAGCATAGAGCAGTACCACAGTAATGCCAAGCCTAGAGGAGGAGGGCTGCATCCCAAACCCCACATGCTGCCTAACCCATGAGCACTGCCATGCCCCATGGCTGGAGTAACCCAGACACCTGCATCTCACTCCCTGCTCATGGCACGGCTATGGAGGAGGAAGAGCATAGAGGGCTTTTCTTTGGAGGTGGTTTAGCTGCAGCAGTGGCTCCTCACTCAGTGGCTCAGGCAGAGGTGCTGGATGTGCAGATTGCACCCATGTTTGGGACTCCTCAACTTCCAGCAGCCCAGCAGTCCCAAAGGCTTTGAAACAGGGAAGATGAAGACAAAGGAAATGTCATTGCCCACAGAAGGTCCCCCTGCACAGCTGCAGCCCAAGCACTGCCCTTTCCCTCTCACCTTTGAATACAAGTCTTTTTTTCCTCCCCCCCGCCCCATTTTTTTTTCTCTAAGCACTTTCTGCCAAATTGATTAAACTAATAACATTACAGCTTGAACAGGAACGTACACATCTTAGTTGTAAGTGTGTGAAATAACATTACTCTCCCTTCCAAGTCCTCCTGGAGTGGTTAGGAAATCCAGTCTTCTCTTGTGCATTTGCATTATAAAATTGCTGAACAAACCTATTCTGCTGTAAAGGAAAGGGACACATTTTCTTCCCTACTCTAAGTAGGTCAATGAAAACATGATGTTGTGAGGATGAAACTGTTTTCCTCCATCTTCTTTCCCCTAATGGCAATTTCAAATCATTCCAATTTAATTATGTTTCTAGTGTGAGCATAGTAACACTGTAAGGTTATTAACAACTGATGTATTGGTGGTCCTAAAGTCTGGGTTTGTGCTTTCTTGAGGGCTTATTTTAGCCTTAGATATATACATGCAATTCCTACACATGGCCCATCATGTTAAGAAAAGCCTGCAAAGGAATCTGGATGTGAAATGCAATGCATTATGAGGCACAAGAAGTTAACACTCAGCTCTGAGACTGACACTGAGCTTCTACATTAATGTGATCTCTTTTTTAGGATGACATTCTTACTATCACCTACTTTAAACCTGTGACCAGTGAACTTGCTCTGAATTAGCACTGGCATAAACAAAGCCAGACCATTTCCAATGAAACTACTCCAATTCATAGCACCTGGAGACTTCTCTGAGTGCATTTCATGAGGAGGGATTATCCAGCAGCTGGAGAAACATTCAACTTCCAGCTATAGTTATCGGAATACTAAATGCAAACTAACTAACTAACTAACTAACTAACTAACTCATAAATACTAAATGGCAATAAAAAAACATTTCGGGGGAGAACACTCCTCTCCTCGATGAGAAAAAGGGCAGAAATTACATTACACTAAAGACAATACATACTGCCTAAAGTATTATTAAAAGATATGTTTAAAAAAAAGGATGTTGCTTTTCTACTGTCTATTTCAGAACAGATGGTGTAAATTAGTTTTGTTCACATTACTGAAAAAGGAAAAAAAATTAATTCACCTCCTGTAATGCCTGTTGCAAGCTCTCACTCACCCACACAAGAACTCCAAAGTCCCCCTTCTGCAGCCAAATGTTTGTCATAACAAAGGTTACACGCTCTTACAACCCACTCCTTGTATCCTTGTCCTGAAAACAACAGGCCTGCCTAGAACAGTAAAGCTAAGCACATACAAGTGGACATCACTCTGTCCTCAGTGTGAAATTTTTACCCTATGAAACCCCATGACTTCAAAGGAAACTCGGATTTCATCCAAAGAATCCAATTACATATTTCAGATCCAGGATGGACTGTCAAGTGCCAGCTGACAAAGTGATGTCCCCAAGTATTTCAGGACAATGATATTTGAGATGAAATGCAAAGCCAGCTGTTTATGCCTTATCTAAGGAACATCTCAAAATGAGGAAATTATATGATGATTAAGTGTCTCCCCCACCTCAGCAAAACACATTCCACTCGGCAGAGGTCTTTGCAACCAGAATTTAGAAACAATGTCTGTCATTAAAATAATTCCATGAGCAGTATTATCACCAGTATCATCAAATCATAGCGATGGTAGAAAAGATATGTAATCCACCTCCCACTGTGAGATAGAGTCAGATACATTTTGTTCATGTTTATTAAAGTCATTCCTAACACTTCCAGTGATGGAGACTCCACAAGATCCACCAGCAGGGTATTTTGTGGATAAAACTTTCATAGGGTTTACCTCCTCTTGTTTCATTTTAGATCCATTTCTCTTTGTCCACAGCACAAAAAAAGATTACTGGCCCAGTCTTGGCAACAGCCTGTACTGTGCTGTCTGTGCTGAAAACCTGCCTTTCTCCTACTCACTCCTCAGCAGAATGCTCCTCCTTAGGCACAGAAAATGTAACCCTTTCAGGGTTTCCCCCTGGGCTATGTCCTATGGATCTCTGATCACTTTTCCTGACCTCTTCTCCATATCCAAAGTGGTCAGCATTTTCTCCAAGAGCAGTGCTCCAAACTGAACACAGAACTCCAGATGAGCACTCACCAGTGTGGGGATTGCTCCCTGCAGGCTGTGGGCCCACATGCAGCCCAATATTGTGCTTTCCTGTTTCCCCTTTCTATTGTGCAACAGCTCAACATTGCCAATCCATGTTCAACCAGAGATCCACAGCAACCTCCATCCTTTCCTGAAGAGCGGCTGTCCCACTGGCTGCTCCTCAGCCAGTACTTGGTGACAACAGCTACAAGGATACAGCTCAGTGAACCTTCTGGAACTACACACCACCACTGCAGCCTCTGTGCACCTAAGAAGATAAAAATGCCCTTGCAATGCTGATTCACAAAAGGCACCAAGTTGTGGGTAGTTTTTCATCAGCACACAGTGCCAAACACTGGAAATGCATCAAGGACTGGCCAGTATTTGCATAAACTTCCCCACTTATTTGCTCTTTCTAGCAAGAGTGGGGTGGAAAACCAGGAAGGACTATTTTTCCAAGGCTGAAATATCCACTTTTATGTCCTTGCTCTGTACAGAGCCTGTCAGTATAGGCAGTCAAGCCTAGTACAAGCCCAAGCACTCACCTACAGTTGGTGCACAACAGAAAAAGGATAGGACCAATGACCTGTGAAATAGGTATGGACAGACCTGGCTAGGCTGGGGTTCCTTTCTGGCAAAGCTTGGTTTCTCTTGGACATATCACAATGGATGTCTTCTTTTCTACTTCAGTATTTGGCAAAAGCTCAGGCTTTGTGCACAAGGAATTTATTTTTGCTTCCTGTAAATGAGAGTGGCATGAAAAATTATCTGTCTTCTTAGTTGATGGCTTTTTCATAGAGAATACACTGTTCCAACAAGAGTGGATATTAAAAAGTGCAACAGCAAAGATTAGGCCTATTCACCCCAAGTTACCACCAAGTTGAGAGTAACTGCACAAGACAATCAGCCACCACCTATTCCCTCTTCCATGAAAATGTACTTTCCTGCAAAGAGTTCATATGAGCCTGGAACTATTTTTTTTCCCAAAAGTCTTTAATCTCTAAAACTTTTAATTCTATTTAGGAATACATTACAAGATTTAATGTAGAGGAAAAACTTATATTTTGGATTCTCTTCAACTATCCACTGTCTTCTTTATTTATTTAATTGTATGATTTTTGAAATTCTATTTACTATCACCTGGGGTCACATAATTGCTATTTGTCATTATCATTTTAGCAAGTTTCCTCTGTGTACGCCCACTTCCTACTATAAAATCATTTTTTCAGATGCTCAGCCAGATTTTATGGCTGACCTGAAAATTTATATATCAAATATCAGACTGAGGTGGAATGCATTATTTACACATTTTCAGCAATTTTCAAAGCTAAAGTTATGGAAGAGTTTCATCTGTGCTAAAAGAAATCTTTAATTATTCTTTTGCTGAGAAGCCTTCATTTCTCCATTGTTTCACACAAAAAAATTCTGTAGGCAGATATAACAGTTACTTTCCTATCCCTATCACTGAATAGCCACTGAATTTATTACCAGAAGTCACACTCCATTCCCAAGGATGGCTCACTGGGAGTTTTAGAGCTTACAAGTGCAAGTGATTGCTCTGGCAGCTGAAGGTCTGCACCTTGCTGACAACTTCTGTTTTGAACTGACGTGGGTCTATGGGAGACCTGCTCGGGGGGCTCCTCGCAAGCCACACACAACCTCTTGTATTTGAAGAGATGTCTCCTTCAGAAATTTCCTCCCCTAGACTCCCTAGGCAAGCAGAGGAGATGGAGCAAAGACTGCTGCTGAATTTCCACTTCTGAAAGCGCTGCCAGCCTGTCCCGCTTGTTCTGACTGTGTTTGATGGGTCACCCAACTCTATGGCTGGAATCAGGGGGAAGGCAACTCAGAGCTTTGGATGAAGATGCCTGGAAGGTGGCAGTGCAAGAAAGATGGGAAGCCAGGACACAGAATAAGTTGTAGGGAAAGTAACATGATAGTCAGCATTATCAGAAGTAGGGGTTTTAAGCAAAAAAGGTTGGCTTGTTTACAGAATAGCCTGGCAGAGAACATAGCATGCCTGCTTTGTTAGGTTCTCCCTGCATTCCTGTACTAATCTGCACAATACAATTTGCAGCTGCATTAAGCGGATGTGATTTATTTTCTCCAATGATACAGGGAAACTGATCCAAATTTTAAGAACAAAAATAAAATCATAAAGCACTCTGCATTTTGTTAGATCTGGTTGGAAATTTGTGTGATCTGTTTGAAAACAAGATTGTTGGTGTATACTTAAAGAAAAGTTAAGTATTTGCTATCATAAGAACAATTAAAAATATACATTAAATACCAAGATAAAGGACTGGCCAGCTCTCCTAGACTAATTTTTCAAGTAGGTGAGAAAGCTTTCAGTCATACAAGATAGTTAGGATTCCACATTTAAAAAGTGACAAGATTTCAGAGTTATCAACTCACAAGTTAAAAAACTATTAAATCAATGCATTGCCTTTGACATTTAACACATTTTTTTAGATGTAAAGGTAGTCATTCTCAAGTCAATTCATAGGAAAAAACAGAATGGATTGTATGTCTGTATTACAGGGAATGGACTGTATTTCTGTATTACACAAATTATACAGTAAGTCTCTTAATCCAACATAAATGTATTGTGAATTAGAAAGAAACAGGGGGGCAGAAACTTGTGATAGCCAAATAATCATTGCTTTATAAATCTGGAAAGAATCAAATTGTTCCCTGATCTTCTTCCAAGGACAATGTTGCATTAAGAATGAACATGCACTGAAAAGGTAGTAATTACTAGAAAGCACATACTTCCGTTACAAGAGGAATTTTTAAAAAGTAGCAGGAAAGCCCAAGATTACTAATTCTATTTGCAGCTGTTACTTGGTAGAGTGTACTCAAGGACAACTTCACTCCAAGCATGTTGCTCTGTGCTTTGCCTTTGCTTACTTTCATTGTGTTTAAAAAAAACTAGTCACAAGTTGTCATCAAATTGCTTTGTAAGTCTACTTGCTGACAGACTTTTCTGTCTCTGTTTCATTTTTCTTTCCCTTTTTTTTTAAAGGTTCTACTTAGTGCAAATTTTCTTACAAATTTACAGAGGCCAGACTAGTGTTATCCTTACCATAAAAAGAAAATAAGAATGCAGCATGTAGGTACTGCTTTTCATCCTTTGGTCCTGGAGCACTTCAAAGAACCAGGCAAGTATCACCATCACTGCTCTCAGAATGGGACACACCAAAACCCTCTCCATCCATGACTAGACAAAGATCACAGACACAGTAGCTGACTTGTTCCCTCCACTGCCCCAGGGAAGGTTATGTTCAGCAAACAGCTATCACCATGCCAGCAAATGAATTAATAAAGAAAGATTCATCATTTCCACTGCTTTCCTATCTCTTTATTACACAGAGTATAATGCCCAAATCAACTTTTAGAGCAAGAGGCCACATAATTGGTTCAGACACAGGAAGGAGACAGTAAAACTCAGTTTCCTGTAACATCCCCTGCCAGGAATGATGGTTTTTCAAGACTGTTAGGTGTTGGGCATTCTCTCAACCACCACAGCTGCAATTAGATGCATTTTTAAGCATCCTATTAGTGGGAAGTATCACTGTGTTTCCAGGTAAATCACTGCATACCATAATCATTAGCCGGGAAGTCCTTTATTTCCTGATGCAGCAGGAGCCGGAATGAATAGTAAGTGCAGGAGATCCAATATCCCTCGGACAGGCAATTTCCCTGGGCTTCTACTCATGGCCTCAGAGGTGATAATATGGCTGCATATGACATAATAATTGCATTCATTTGGGGGTTGGGTGGGTTTGTGTTTTTTTTACAGAATTACAAAATTACAGAATTGAGGCTTTCTACAGTGTGGTGCACCATACAGACTGTCCTACTCTGCCAAGACAAATCACTGGGAGAAGAATCAAGAAAGGAAAATAAAGGAAACTGTATCACTATAAGCTGCTTCTTTGGAGCTCAGAAAAACATCAGCACATTGCCAAGGAACTGTGGGGAAACAATTCCTAAACTCCTTACCAACCAGCTCCTAATGACACTTCCATTTTCTTATTTATGGCAAAATGACCGCTGCAAAAAGCTTGAAGATGAGGCTAGAAGCAAAGTTTTACAAAGGCAAAAAAGATCACGACAGAAAGAAAATGGAAACCATGTACAGGAACTGTAAAATCTAGCAAGGAGGTATTTTTAATACCCATAAGCACATCCTTGCTACTGGTTTTCGCATGGTTTGCAAAGAAAAAATTGTAGGATCTATTAAAGGGGAAAAATGCTGCAAACCCATTTTGACCTCAAAAAGAACAATGTTTTCAAACTCTCATGACAAAGTCACAACAAAACGGTACAAAAAGGGAGGGACACAACCAACCTCCTTGAGAATGGGACATGCTACCAGCCATGACAAAGCAGTGTTTCTCCCTAGGAGACACCAAAAAGTCAGCTCCTCGGAGCAGGAAAGCATGGCATAAGCTGACAATGCTACTGTACCAGCATCAGAGCTGCACCTCAACCACTCACAAGCCTGCAACCAGGAGGCAACAGCTTCATCAATGTTGTGACCCCTGCTGGATCCCCCTGAAGATCAGCACCTTCATGATCTCTCCTCTCTCTGCAGCAGCAAGAGGCAAGGACAGGGGACAGGCTCCCTCTCACTGTCCCATCCCCTCTGTCTCAGCAGCACTTCTCCATTTCCCCCTGTGTGGGATTACTGGGGGTTCTGGGAAATGTGAGGAAGGGTAGGGAAAGATGCAGTGAGGAAGGAAGACCAGAAGATCCAGAAGAGGGTGTCACCACCCTAGCAACACCTTGTTACAAAAGCCTTTTAGAAAGTGATGTCTGCTTCTCTCTCCTTCCTCCCTCCCCACTCCCCAAAAAAACCTAATCAACTAAGGAGCACAAGACTAGTGAGGGAGAATGGGGCAGGGAGAGGAGGGCAAGTAGAAGAAAGAGGTTCTAGTTCTTGTGTCATGTCCTGATAAAGCTACCACACCCTTACCCCTTACCCAAAAACCTCAGTCAGTATTACTCTGCTCTGTAGTACCATTATCACTGAGTGCAGTACCAATCTCACCCTAATCAGGAAAAATTCACTCACTGCAGTACCATATATGCAGTACCACACTAACCCTAATGAGGAGAAATTCACCCTAACAGCTGGCCAAGGATTTTCCACTTCAGTAAATATGCCAACATTATAATAATTTAGAATTTGCATCAAATACAACTATATTTTCTGTAGGAAAATACCACTTTATTGAATGTTTTCCATTTATTGCTTGGACAATTGGAAAATATTATTTAGGTGAATTAGGTAGACCAGAACATTTTTAAAAGTCAATCTAATACCACAATGTAGTTCTTTACCCTGGGAACATCCTGTTCCGGGGTCAGATGCTCATTTCCTTCCAGGAGCGAGGTTTTTCAGACAGCTTAACTTCCCAGAATTCAAAGCATGTTTCTTTGTGACAAAGCTCTCCAGTGCCTCTTGGACATTTAATTATGGGAGAAGGGTCTCAGATAATGAAATGGGAACATCATGCTCCTGAACTATAACTTCTGAAAAGCAATACACTGTGGTAGGGAAATGCAATTAAATTTTGAACTGACTCAGGAATTTCCCATGGAACATTAATTCTATTTTCTGCTCACCTCTGAATGTCAGTCTATTTTTCTCTTTCAGTTTAGGAAGCTTATAAAAGGTGCAGTGAACCCCTACTTCTAAATCTGTGAATTCTCCCTCCCTCCTTGGGGAGGCCATAGCCATGGGAAGAGTGCATCTGCAAACAGAAGCCTATTGTGTTAAACCTTATCAGAGGCGATGCCTAGCCCAAGGAACTGCTACCTAGATACCCAACACAGAGAAATAATAAAGGTATTTTCACCCCCTTCCAGCCCCTTCTGGTCTGCAGGGGCTTTGAGAGCTCACATGACTCGCATGAAGCTGCACAGGACCTGGTGCAAGAGCCAGAAACTAAACACAACTCCACCAAGACTCACTGCAAGTTTTACTCATCTTGACATTTTTTGTCTCAAAGGTCTTCCACTTCAATAATAAAACAAATATTACAGTAATTCCTTGATGTACTGTAAAAAATTTCTTTCATGTAAGCAGCTGTTTAATTTAGCCCAGGACTGAAGCGTTGAGCTAGTCAGAGTTACTTAAAAGAACACCCAGCTACTACAAACTGTAAAAGAACTGGCTTGGATTTCACTTCTCATCCCTACATCTGTTTTTTGTGCCAGATTTACCTTAAAGGTTATCTATCTCTTTCTTCTCCATCCCCTGCACTTAATCATACAAAAAACACTTCACAGCAGATTTGCTCATCCAAATGCACCCAAATATTTTGCAAAATTCAGGCAAGCTGACCAACAGGGATGAACTCCATCAAATGCCAGAAAGATACCAAAAGATACCAGACACATCATCTTTCCCTGAAACAGAGGAACTGTTTCTATTTTAGTTCACCCACTTTCACATATTTTGCATGACACAGACTGCCATTATATGCATCTCCTGAGCAGTGATATCCATAACCAAAAATGTCAGGCGTCTCAGTTATCCGCAGACAGCACCTATTTCCTATGGTTATTATGGGCAGTACTAACACGTCAGGAATTCTGAGTATGTTTGGGTGAACTGACACCAGATCCTAAGTTAGGAGCTCCTCTACTATGAGTGTAAAACACACATGCCCAGAAAAAATGGTATAAACAATGCTGACATTTAGACAACACACACTCAAAGCCCAGATTCAGATTAAACTCTCAGACTACGAGTTCTTGCTATGTAACAAATAGTACATCTAACCTCCAAATGAGTTGCTGTTTTTTAAAATCCTTTTGGACATAGGAACACCACAACTTCACTAGAAATATTTCAGAAACTGCTGGAAAAAGACATTGATCAATGAGGGAATGAATTTGTCAGATACTGAAATTACTTCTGATAAGTTCTAGAAAGAACATGATAACCTGAATTTCCAGTTTTTATTCACAAATTCACTACCTAAGTGAGGACTACCAGGGAAATGCAGATTTTAAAATTACTGCTAGAAGGACTTTGTTCAAAGAAAATGATAGCCAAAATGTTTGCTGTTTTTTCTTAAAAAAAAAAAAAATCAAACTCCCAGTAAAAGCATTATTTGGGAACAAACAAACACGAAGGTTAAATTTAATTAACCCTGTGCTGTGATCAAATTCACCCATGAGGAAATAGTTTGTAAATGAAACCATGGCCAAACAAGCAAGCAAACATTGATTACATCCTCTCTAACATGGAAAACAGCTCGCGTTTCAACTTTGTAATAATAAGCAGTGACATTTCAAACAGCATGTCCCACTAACAAAGAGCAAAGGTATATAACAAAAATCATCTGTTAGGAACACAGCACTCCAAACCATAATGGCAAAACAAAGCCCAAGACTCCCTAAGTATGCCAAGAAAAGTTAACACTTCACAAAGGAAAAAAGTTCAAATGCTCCATATGGGGAAAACGGGAGACTAAATCGCCCGGGGTAAGCATTACTTAAGTATCCACCTCATCCTAGAGGAACTGCCAGAGTGCTTTGAAGGCAGCAGGAAAGCCCAGAGGAACCACCCTAGTAAATGCAGAGGCAAGCTTCCTACTTACCCCACTGTATGCACCATGATCTCTTTTGCCACCTTAGTAATTCCCAAGAATCCAGAATGATGTTATTTTTTAGGAAATGTTACAGCTGATAGAGGAGACAGAGGCAAGCTGACAAGCAGAACTGTGCGAGAAGCCAGGCAGAAGAGGGATGAATTTAAACCTTGGCTCAAGATGCTGTGTATTCTGCGTCTATCTTTAACTTCTAAATGATTTGGTTTCACATTCCTCTGAAGTCCTGCTGGCAGATGCCTTCGTGGAGCTTTACCAATCGCAGGCACCCTGCCCCCTCTCCTCCTTTATCCCTCCACCTCCCTCCCTCCCATCCTCCCAAGCTGCCACTCCACCCCCATCTGCCCCATCCCCACCTCTCCTCACTCTCTCACACACATATACACACACACGCAGTGGGTTGGCTGGCAGGATTTCTCGGGCTTCCAGCCTCGGCTGCCCGCCCACGTCCGAGGGAGCCGCCCGCCGCGCCGCCGGGCACCGGGGCCAGCGGCCGGCCCGGCGAGCAGCGCCTCACGGAGCCTTCGGAAATCGGAGCAGGTATCTGAAATCAAAGCCTGTGCCCACTCGGGCAGGGTCCCTGAGCCCCAGCGCCACCGACCGAGCCGCGGTTCTTAGCGGGACCGCCGGGACGCATCTTCCCGCAGGGCATCCCGGGCAACACGAGCTGGAGGGCTGGGGCAAGGCAGCAATTCACCCGCTGCTGCACGGAGGTTCGGCAGAGACCCATCTGCAAGCTAACAATACTTCGACTGCACAGGCGGCTTTATGGAGGAAGGCAATTTAAAAAAAAAAAAAAAAAAAAAAAAAAAAAAAAAAAACAAAAAAAAAAAACAACCAACCAAACAAAAAAAACCAAAAAAAAAAAAACCCAAAAAAAACCAAACCACCACCCAAAAAACCTAACCCAAAATAAAATATATAATAAGAAGAACTTTGTACCAGATCCTGACCGGGAAGCTTCTAAACTTTACTCTTAGTCCGTGGCTTCTTACAGTAACAGTGCATTGCAATGTTGTTTAGACTCTAAAGTAACGACTACAAATTAATGATAGAATTCTAGGTGACTGAAGTGGGGGAAAAGCTCCTTCCATGTAACTCTGAAAGTCAGTATCCCTACCAGAGGCTGCTAGTGTTGACATAAACCCCTGACTCTAAAGATCAGCATTTTGAAGCAGAAGATTTTAATGCTCAAATGCATATTCAGTTGAAAACTGCCTGCCATCAAGTCTGCCTTATGTCAGACATGGGTGGGAGCGGAACAAGCCACAAGACTTTATGTAAAATGTATTTTTGAACACTTATTATTGAACACTTTCAGTTGCAACAGGAAATACCAATTGCCAGTCACACCAATTCAAACAGAATAACCTGGTAAATGTGTCTCTCTTCTTGGAATCTTCAGTCTTTGTCTGAGCTGCTGCCAAGAGGGGGTTGTAGGGATGTGGCCAAGCAAGCAGCGAGCACAGGTTGGGGGCAGAGGGGGCAAGGCCAAGCTGTGCCCAGAATCCCTTGGCCGAAAACACGGTTTGAAAATGCTTTGCCAATGCCCAATTTCATTGGGCATTACGCTTTTCAGAACAACAATGTTGAGAGGCTGGACTGATACAGTAGTAAAAGTGATCAAGCATTTACTTCAGGCTAATGAAGGAAACTGGTCAAACTTGGAAAGGTCTCAAGGGGGGTAAAAAAAGTCAGCCAAAGGGCTGTATCATAGGGCATATTAAGAAAGTCTCCACATCTCCTGCCTGCTTGATAACATGGATAAAAATAAGTGTGTTTTAGAACGCATATAGCATATATAGTCTGATGAAAAATAGTAACTCCACAGTAATTTTCATGGTCACTCTGCATACACTGAAAGGCAAGAGCTCTTCTTAACCTGGATTGAGGTTTGTGGGCCTGGAAGTGTTGCCACAGAAACATTAAATAACAAATCAGCTGACAACACCTGCAAAGTTGAAAGATTTCTTTTGAATCACTAACATTTGTTACTATTAGCAAAGCCAGACCCCATTATGTTCAATACCTGCCTTCCAGAGCGTGTTAAAAACTCCAGCTAAACATGCCATGGCCTTCCTGCCGGTTGAGGAAGAAGTCACTTCACTGCTTTTTCTCAGGATTCCTGATACAACAGTTCAGGGCATGTGTCTGTTATTCAGGTTGAGGAGCTGCAGCGAACTGCAGGAAAGCTGCCTTGTCTGGCACTGCTTTCTGACAAAGCCACCTCTAACACTGCTGGCTTACAAATCCCTCAGAGCACAGAAAATCAGAGCCAGAGAATTCCCGTTCAAAAATGGTGCAACTTCATAGAATGCAGTATGTACATCAAGTAATTCTTTTTCCCATTTGTTTGTAAAGATGTCAGCCTTGAACGGCAGACAATCACTAGACGCAGAGACCAACTGTTAACATTAGGTTTTTAAAAGTACAGTGCTTAAGATGCTCAGAGAGACAAAAAGAACAAAGAAAAGTCTTTGTGTCTTTGTGGCTGAGGGCTCCCTTCCAATTAGGGCAACAAGGAAGGAAGAAAGAAGCTCCCCGTGGAAGAAAGTGTGATGGACAAATGTGATTCAGAAATGAAGTCATGAACAGGAAGGATTAGGACTGAGCTGTTTATAGGACTTCAAACTACCTCTAGAGAGTGCTTAAGTGTTAGGGAAAACAATGGCAGGGAAATCCACGGAAGTACATCCACGCTTTTATCTAAGCTTGTGCGTTTCCCTTAGCAGATACAGAGGGAAAAGAGATTTGGCTTTGAATCCTCTAAATGGCCACTGTGTGCTTCCCGTGCCTTCTAAGAGGGTATTTAAAAACCTAAGAGTATGGGGAGGGGAAGAACTTTGGAAAATGATGCTGGAAGTTACTGGGAAACCTTGGATGTCAACATGGACAGCATGATCCCAATCCCATGAATGAGACAGCCAGAGGTCATATGTCCAAAAACCGTATCACACAAGCCAAAGGAGAAGAGAGGTGTCCGGTTTCCTCAGATGAAGAGCTGTGCAGTAATACCAGGGTCTAATGTGCAACACAGAGTGTATAGCTGCAGGATTTACCACTGCTGTGACAGGGAATACTACTCTCCCAGCAGGGTCTGCTGCTTATAGCCAGCATCAAGTGAAACACATCAAGGACTTCTGTGGTATTGGATTTGAGATCTATGAAAATTTATTAATAGTAAGTTCTTGTGGAGGAGTGGGAGCTCAAGTTGGAGCTGGCATGGGAGCAGACAAGGGAGTAGCAGAGAGGGGAGAGTAATTTGGTACCAGTGACAAGTGTAAAGAGGTAACTTGTTTGGAGCCATGTGACTTCCTACCCATTCCCAATTTAGCCAAGTGCCTAAGAGGCATGATCTGTCCCTTCATGTTTAGCTATTTTTAACACGTACAGAATTTGCTCTTTGTCTCCCCTTGTCTGTCAGTGTCTTCAATTCAGTAGTCTTGGCAGTCTTAAGATTTGGGCTTACTGGGACAAGCAACAGCTTCTACCCTACGGGCTCAATCTTTCTAGGTCTTACTCAAGAGTATTTCTTCCTCTTTGGAATGATCTTGTTAACCTCTGCAGGTATTTCAGCACAGGTTTGTCCAAGAGTAAGAGCTCAGGAGTAGGGACTGTAATTGCACTGGCAGGCACGGAGTTCCTGCCCGTCACAATGGATTCAGCCCTGTTTATTCAGTATTACTCAACCTGCACTGCCCTCACTGCCCTAGCTGACCTACAGCCAAGCCTACTCAGCTATGTACTTTCAGCAACAGGGCTCTCCAAAATGATCCAGCAGGTGGGGTTTGACCAAATGTTGATCCACGTGTTGCTTCTCTCCTGCCTAACACTTTTTTTTTCCTTAAAGAGATGGGGGACAGCTATTGCAGCAGTGGGGACAGAGGGCTCTTGGTGGCAGCCCCCAAGCACCCACTCCATTGCTGCCCCCCCACCATGCAGGATACACCTGTCCTGGAAGGAAATGCAGGGGATGGACATGGGCTCACCCAGGGCAAGACACTGCCCTGGTCTCCCAGTGTCTGGGCACAACGCTCCTACCATTGGCACGAGGCTCACTGGGTAATGGCAGCTAACTGGGTTAGCTCTGCTATTTGTTAAACACATACAAATAGTTTGAATTCTTAATAAGCATTAATAAAATAAATGGGGAATGCACTTAATGCATACTCTGTGACCACTTTTGCAGCAACAGAGGATTTTCTGTGCCAGCTTTTCTGTTCTTGATTTCTCTGTTTCTGTGATTCAAGCCATAGGGAAAGAAGGGAGATCATCCACGGTCACAAACTGAAGCTTCAGGAATAAATCATATTTTCAGTAACTGCATTTTACTAAAAGAAGAAAAAATCTATTATTTACTTTTAAACATGTCTTTCTTTTTGCTATGTCTCTATACTTTTGGTAAGAGTTTTTGGTATGAACACATGGCTTAAACCAGTATTTATCATCATACATAAGCATGTCACATGTACAGGAGCCAGGATATGAAGACTTTGGCTTTATTTTTGTACACAACAACAAAGTTTTAACATTAATTATCAAGAATTAAGCAACTTTTGAAAAACTTTGTGCCCTTGCCTTTACCAGATGTATTTTCAAGCTCAATTGAAAAATACCTAAGGGGAGAACTAGAACAATTCTGGTTCCATTTATCTTTACACTAAATACAGGAAAAAGACTACTCTTTTTTTGTGCAGTGCCCAAATTGATCAACAAAATTAGGATCTGAGATATATTAAAATTAAGAGCAACATTTAAAAAACGAAGTTTTTTAGGTAAATGGATAATAATACAAGACTGAAAAATATTTTTCTAAAAAGAAAAGAAAAAAAAAACACCAAAAAACAAACAGGTAAACCTAAGCCCACAAAGAGCTGAGGCCTGGAAAAGTGTTTCTGGAACTGGTAGTGCTCCTGGATAAATAAAAAGGCTGCTTTCAGACTTTCTAATATCATCTATTATTTGTCCTCTACCTGAAAATTCTGAACTTTCAAGGTCTGAAGTGACAGCTATAGTTCATTTAGGTCGTTCAGTGAGCAGTGCCCCTAATGAAGATTGTCTTCCTCAAGATTTATGATCCTCTGCTATTTATTGCTTCCAACAACAGTAATCCCTGTTTCCTCTAAACTCTCATGACCACTCCTGCCTCTCAGGACAGAAGAGCTGCCCACCTTCATATCCAGCTTCATGCAGCCAACCTGCACTGCCCACCTTCACAATTATCCTTTTAATTTCCCCAGGCCTCCATGATTGTTCTTCTAGATACTGCCCTCAGTTATCAGTATTCCAAACTCCCTTCCACTTCCCCTTCTATATTTTCTGCCTACCTGTGGAAAAAGCAGCAAGCAGGTTGTGCAGCTTGATTTAGAGCTGTGTGTGCTCAGACGGAGCAGCCAGCACAAGTGGGAGCTGCTTTAGGAGGGGAATGTTGCATGTCCTGCTCTTTTTTTGGGTTGATACCTTGGATTCCACTTTGGGAGAATCAAGGAGAATCAGTATAGCTGAGATTTCTTCCTAGGTGCTTAATTTAGCAGAAGGTGTCTAGTGAGTTCAAAACTACTGGCTGTGGCCAGGACTGTGAGACAAACAAACACAGCATGATTGTGTTCCCTTAAAAAGCCAAACTCTGGGAATAAAATAAACAAACAGCCCATATGCCAGCTACAAAGATTCATGACACAGTCTTTGCTCCAGTAGAAGATGCTCTTTGTCTTCCCAATGATAAGAACCCTCTGCTGCTTTAAAGGCTTTATGTCTGGTCTTTAACCCAGTATACAAATGGTAGCACACAGCGCTAATTAACAGAGCTCATTGCATCCTGTTCTTGAACAGGAAAAGTGGAATGTTTGTGAAAGTAAAGATGAAAACACCAAAACTTGTCACAACATTCATTTGAAAACAAAGACCTTATTCCTGAAATTATTATATATTGATATTTTTGTTATGGAAATGGCTCTGTTTTCCTGTCTCACTGCACTACCTTTTTTCCATTGGAGTGCTAAATTCTGCACTAAAATTAGTTTCCAGTAAGTTATTTTACAAAATGCCACAAGTGTTCTCTCTTTATATTTGCCTGGACAGACAACCCCAAGTTTTTGTGGAAATTCAGCCCCTGTGTGAAGTGTGCATGCAAGCAGACATGACTGTGGCTGGAGTGGCACATACACTTTTTTCAGAACTGGAAGAGGATAATCTATGAAATAGATTCTATATTCAATTGAGCTAAAGGCAGGAAAAATCCCCTTTCATTCATCCCACATCTCACCAAAAAACCCTCCTGCTCTCAAATAAAACTCATTTTATTTCACTCTTTAGATGAAAATCTTCGAAAAGCAAGGAAATTACTTTTTTTTTTCCTCCATAAAATAAAAAAAAGCACAGCAAGATCACGGAAGGAGTCCTGGAAGTCTCATAAACTGCTAATGAGGGCTGGAGCATTAATATACAGGCCACCACCACGAATCCCATCAGATCAGTTATGTAAAAGCCAGCAGCGCCTGACTTGCTCTCTGAAACGCAGCAGTGCCCTGCAGGGTTGGGGAGGTGTCTCTCCTCCACACACAGCTCTCTCCTTCCCCGCTGCTGGCCCACGGCAGCCCGCACCCCTCGGGGAATGCCCGCACCCCTCGGGGAATGCCCGCACCCCTCGGGGAATGCCCGCATCCCGCGGGGAATGCCCGCACCCCTCGGGGAATGCCCGCACCCCTCGGGGAATGCCCGCATCCCGCGGGGAATGCCCGCACCCCTCGGGCTCGGGGTCGCGGTGCGCCGGGGCACAGGGACGGGACGTGAGGGCTGCTCAAGCCGAAGGTCCGCGCCGGGCCGGGAGCACGCAGGGTGAGACAGCCTGGGAGAAGCTTGTCCTACTGCTCCCTCTGCTGTAGCCATCCTGTGCAGAAATCCCAAATGCCAGCGCCGAGAGCCGGCATGAGGCACGGCAGCGCTGAGCGCGGCCTGCAGGAAGCACAGGCCGGGGAAGAGATGAAGGCGCTGGTGAGGAGGCAGAAACCATCACCACACTCGGGAGACGGCACGGACCTTCCTGTGTCCCACCCGGCAAACCTCCTTGGGTCTGCCCTGCCAGGGCTTCCCTTGTGCTTCCAGAACAGGGGAATAAAGCCTCTCCTTGGCACCATCACCTCGCTTTGGAACACATATTTAGATCATGAGCTCATCTTAGGATTTGGATCAGCCCCAGAGAAAGGCCCAGGAAGCTCCCTGGGCAGGGCAGCAGCCGAGTCCCACATTAGGGAATGCTGGCAGCAACACCCCCCAGCAAAGGGGGAAAACAGCCCACCCTGAGTCACATCAGTGCCAGCCTCATCTAAACAACAGGGAGCACAGGGGTTAAAAAAAAAAAAAAAAAGAAAAAAGGAAAGGGGAAAAGTGGCTTATGGTAATGAAGTCAATTAATCATGTGGTAATTACAATCTGATTGTTCTAGAGAATGTTTTTTTTTCCTAACCAAAAACCACCTGAACACAACTGCAGTCAATAATTCCACCCTGTAACCTTTTTTCTGAGGGCTGAGAATTTGGCAGAACTGGATACCACCTACAGAAGACATTAGCAGCTGCCATGAAAGCATTTGTTTAAACACAGGGAAAACTTGTACCCCAAGGAAAGTACATATTCTCAGACATTCACACATTACAATGTGCTTTCTGCAATCTTCATAGCAATATTTCAGTTACTCCACACTTTCCTCTTAGCACTAATTTATGGAAATCCAAGCTAGAGAAGAAACTGTTTCAAAGGAAGAAATGTCTCTCAAGCACTTTTTCTCTGAGAAGGTGCGCACTCATCAGAACAGGGAGGAATGATGAGAAGAATCAGCACCTTCAGGAAAAGTGGACACTTTCCATAATAAAAGTGGGGATGAAAGGCTGGCATGCAAGGTTAGGGCTTTGAAAAATCAGCCATATGCTCATCTTAAACCTTTTGGAGAATCTCAGGAACTTTACACAACTTGAACCAGAAACAAAACAATCCTTCCTAACAGCAATATAAGACTAAAAAAATTAATCAGTGAGTTCCAGAAAGGCAGTGTTAGCAGAGAAGACTGAATTAACTTTTTTTCTCCATGCCCCAAGTATTACTTCCTCCTATATTACAGAACATCTACCAGCTAATGAAAATACGGGAAACCAGACTTTATGATATAGCACAGTGATAAAATGAATTATATTTAAATGTCAATGGAATCTGTGAAATAGAGCAAATTTGGAAGAAATCCATTCAGTAGTTTTAAAGTTGTGAATAATTAGCATGGCATTTTCAAATGCACTTGATCAAATTCATGACCTAATTCTGCTCTAAATTCTTTAACTTTAGTTTTTGCGAAGCTATATGAGCCATGCAATACCACAGTAGTATTAGAATGCTGCAGCAGTAGTGAATCCTGCTGAAAAAGTCTACCCTTAAGTGAATGACTCCAGCAAAAGAATGGGACATGGCAATTTGGGGCAGAATGAAGCCCATTCTTTTCAAAGGCAGCACTCCAGATTTTCATAAATGCAAACAAATGCAGTTTGACCTCATGACTGACACAATGTCCCTAATTCCAACTGCCTAAGTTATATGACAAGAAAAAGCTGGACTGAAGCTGAAATATAACAACTTCCAATGGAAAACTGAGATACTGTAAAACATTTTATCTGTAGCAAACCAGTAATAATTACAGATTATTTTGGCACTGTCCTTTTGAGTTTCATGGTGAACACCCACAAATATACCAAGTGTGAGGCACAGAGACCAAGCACAGGTCTGGTCATAACCTCACTGTCAGATGCCACAAAGCTGCTCCTTTTTATAGCACCTCCTTCCAACTCACTGAATTCATCATATTTGTCCCTGAATTAAAGAAATTACTGGGTTTTTTTTCCCTTTGTTCAGAAAAGCACATCTTTATCCAAGAGCCTCAGACATTCCAGTGCAAATTATTTGTACTTCCTCCTACAAAAAGTCTTGCTCCAGGACTTTGTGACAACACTGACTACCTGAGGGAAATCAAATTAACAGCAGCTGAGACAGAACTATTAAAGGCATGTTTTCCCCTATGTACAGTAGTCTGCTAACGTATCCACAGGCACTGAGAGAGTGAGGATAAAGCAAGGACATTTCTCTGAACCATCACTATCTTTCACATTACTGTCTGTTCTTGTGAGGGAGCTGTGGATGCAGTGATATTGATAGGCACTGGGGTTCCTTGAGCCTCAACTCAAGCATGCAGATTTTACAGACATGCACACCATGAAGACAGTAGCTTGCAAAATAAATCAGGCAAGCTTTTTGCTTAAGACTACAGAGGTAACTGCAAGGTTGTTGCGAGTTCTGAGTGTAATGATGCAAGGAAGTGAGGCACCTAAAGCCTCTCGTCTGCCCTCATGCCCTCAGGAGGCAACATCCAGCCTCCAGAGAAGAAGATGGGTTTGGGATGGCACCCAGCCTCTTCCTGCATAACCTGCCAGGGTAAGATGCTTACAAAGGATCTGTACTCACGGCCCTGCATTAAGTCCTCCTGCTCCACCAGGGAGATGACATCGCTGCTGTTTCTGGAGAAGGGCAAAGACACATACACCAGCAAAATGCTCAGAGAGGCAGGGTCCACATTTGTAACCATGTGAATGCCACTGTGAAGTGCAGGCAGGAGACCACCACATCATGCCCATGCTGCTCAGACATTACCTGAGAGGTCAGTGGGGCAGGGCTTGTTGTTAAACACCTCACTAGCAGTGGTAGAGACCTGACCAGCTCTCAGCTATGCCACAGGTTTGCTTTGTCAGTTTAGGAATTGACACGTTTACTTCCTCCCTCCCACTTCTCATCTGCTTTGGCTGCATAGCCTTCAGTAGTTTTAAGGTGGGTGTCATGTTTCTGCATGCTCAGAGCAACTAAAACTTGGGAGTACCTTTGACCTCCTAGCACTACTGGGACTAAATATTGAACACCATTCAAGAAACATTTTTATTTCATTTAGTGAGTGGAAAAAATAACTGAGTTGAAAGAAAAATGCACCTTGCTTCAAAAGCCTCTTTAATCAGCCTCAGAATCTGAACCAATGCTGAACATAAAGATTTAAATTTGGCTTAATGAAAACTGAATAGACCAAAAAACAACAAAAGAAGTCTCTTTACAAAAGGTATGGATTCAACCCAGCCAGTAAATAATTAAAGCTCCTCTCTGTTCCGTTCCACTTTCTATTTTAAGGCTTTTCATTATATGGGATCAAAGTCAGCTCGAGTTGGAGAGAGTTAGACAAATCCATCACAGAGATAGAATGAATGTATGATCTCATCCCCTGTGACAGCAGCCCGACGGTACCACCTGTTTGAACTCGGCTCATACCACTTCTGATGACACTGGCAATGTCAAGCAAATTGCTCAAAATTTAAGGGTGGGGGGGGGAACACTCTCCACCAAAGCAAACCAAAAAAAAAAAAAAAAAGAAAAAGAAAAAGAAAGGAAAAAAAAAAGCAAAAATCTGTAAGTCTGGCATGAGGAATGCTTACAGGCAGTCAGTGCTGCAAAAACAGCAGCCACAGAAAGGGTTCAAATCCCATGAACATAAATCACTCTGGGCCTCAGAAAATCAGCTGTATGAAGAAAGACTCAAAAAAGAGTCAAATGAGAAAGCAATGCAAGAAAGCTATATAAAAAATTATAAATAAGGAAATATAAACATCCTTATTTATTTTCTCAGAATGAAAGAAAAAGAATATATTGAAGCCAGAAGAAAAAATAATTAAGAGATATGAAAGGCAAGTTAAACAGGGAGTTTAAAACTGACAGGGAAATTTAAAAGAGATTAAGGAAAATTCTGTTCTACCTTTTGGAACCTCAAATGTAAGTTTACCCTGTGGAGCTGTCTGCAGCAAAATATAACTGGGACCAGAAAGGACTATAAAAGAAAATATTAATTAGACTGTTAATGAATACCAGCATGTTCCCATTAGAAACTCATCTATTTTAAAAAGAAAGAATATAATCCTTAATGAACCTCGCTTTTTTTAAGCAATAGAAGACAAACACTTATACTTCCTGATACAAACAATGATTAAGTGTCAAGGAGTAAGACACCACCCTTAAGGGGAATCCCCAAGGATTAAGAAAATCCCCTCTTGTCACATTATTCCGGAACTGTCAGCTGGCACTGTCAGGAACAATGTACTGGCCCAGATCCAACACACCAATGTTTGGTTAACACTGAAGTTCAGTCAAAAGATTGCTGTCTAAAATGCTTGTTTAAGGAAAAAGATGACTCCATTGTGAGTGTACCATAAAGCTTTATTTTCTAAACCATTTTTTGCTCTGACTGCCAGTAGCTAGAAGCACTTGAAGATTAAGGCAGCAAGCATACATCAACTCTACTTAGTTTGGTGTATAAAACCACTTTGGTCTAGATCTGGGTCAAGATACACTACTTCACTTCTTTGAGCTGCTTGATGTGTTCAACACAAACTTGACTTCAGGTCTGCCACTGTACCAGGCACATTTGCAGTTCTAGGAAGTTGCAGAGTACTCTGGCTGATTAAACTTGCAACTACACATATATAAGAGTCAAACTGTAAAGTTATTTCAGATATAAAAAAATCTCACTACTGTGAAATTCATGCATTTTTTTTCTCAGTCTACTAAGATGAAAACAAAGAAGCAGTTTAGCACTTCACTGGCTGAAAGAGCTATTTCAAAACATGCTCTAGATTAAGACTGCATGGCAGGACCTTTTCCCAGTGAGAACAGGCATTCTGGGGATGAGTAGAGGCCCCCAACAAAAATGTTCTCTTTGGTGACCTCATTAGCATCTGATGTGTAGGAACATCTTATTTAAATCTGTGATTTTCCTGTCTACCTTGAAATGGCTCTTAAATCAAACTCACAAAATTACTTTTATTTGGTACCAAACAAATAAATAAATAAAGATAAATAAACCAATATTATTCAGGCCCAACAGCTCTTCAAATGAAGGGAAAAAAATGAAGCCTGTAATAAAAAAAAAAATTAGATTGGAAATGTTTTGATGCTTTATGTGGGAGTTAGCTGTATGCAGAATTGAACTGTATTTTCTTGGTTTAGCTGAACTAAGCTGTACTGACAAGAGCATGCTGAATTAGATCCGGTTGTAACCCGAGGTGAACCTGCAGGGTAAACCTTACGTCACTTTATTGCTGCAGTTTTTTCTTTTTTCCATGAGAAAATGTGGCTCACTTCCCTCAGTCTCTGAAATGCCATATCATGTGTGCTGGCCATGGGGTAGAACTCTAAATAGAGCATGTTTGGATTTATTCACTTCAGGCCTCTGGGATTGGAACTGAGCTACAGGAAGAGACTGAAATAAGACTACAAAGGCATGAAGGAGGCAAATGTGAATGTAACGGGGTGTTAGAATGCACCCTGTGTTTAAAGACATTTACCCATAAGTCTGACTTGTATTTTTGGGCTTTTACCTGTTCAAGGCAAAGCCAACACTGTGTTTCTCTCTCAAAGCCACGTAGGGACAGCTTGCCTTGCATTGTGGAGTAACTGACCCTAACAGGTGACAATGTCAAGCCCTTCCTGGCTACAGTAACAAATACTTAACTTCTACAGCACCATCCACACAACTTTGCAGGGTAAGATGCAACTCTCTTCCAAGAGCCTGGCAACTCCTTAGCACAAAGGCCAATGAGGACATATGGCACTTGGCATGATAATCCCCTCTACCAAATTTCCATGACCACATCACTGCTTCAGAGATATAACTGAGCAGATAGAACTGTTTAAGTTCTACCTCACAGCCAGGCCTACAAAACACTCTCTGTGTTCCACCTTCAGGCATGTTGCTAAGCACAAAACTACCCTCTCTTTGCCAGAGCCAGCTGGCAGCCTCAGGGGGACAAGGCAGGTGGGCACATAACCCTCTGTTATCTCAGTGCCTGATGGCTCCTTTCTTTGCTGGCTTTATCCCTGACTTTCTGTGGCATGGCAGACCACATAGGAGCCCTCCCCGAATTAATCCATATACTCAGATAAAAAACAACTCTATTTGCAGAGTTGCACTAGATAGCTAATAGACCACTGTCCACAACACAGGATTTTTACCTGCAGCCCGTGGAAGGAGTCCTCTGCCTGCTCAGTTGGAATGGTAGGACACTGAAAAAGGTTTTTCCTTTGTTAAGTGCTATGGTGCTAAATGTTATTTTCCAACTGTAATTATTTTTTAAAAGAAATTCAGGTACATGATCCTGATACTGATTTTTCTTCAGCTTGTATGCAGTGGAGATGTTCTGGAGACACCATAATTTTGCTTAATAAAAATATAAATCTCCATATAATATTATAACTTCAGGTCCTGAATAACTGGAAATCCTCCTCCTACAGAATTTGTCATGATTTCCTCTCTTTGAGTTCAAGGCAAGAAGTGCACAGCTAAATTATGCAGGACTATAAACTTACATAACTGTTTGCAAGACAGAAGAACATAACAAATAAAGGAGCTTTAATAGGAATATAGAGAAGTCCAACACATAACTGAGGAAAAAATAATTTATCATTTGTTCTTCAGGTAGACATGTTTACTAATATTTAATTAGTATAAATAGAAGTAAATCTGAGAATATACTGTCATTTCCTTAGACATTTGGAAACCAAGAGCTGGCAGAACTAATCATGAAGCAGCGACCTGAACAAACATCAATATAATATGTAGAAAGGTGTATTTACATTAAGAAATCACCCATCTCAGGTCTCAGGTGTATTTACCTTAAGAGATCACCCATCTCCTGCCTTAGTTTGTCCTTTTGAACAGCAGTGGTGTGATGAAGGAAGCACCAAAGAGGAGGCACCCACATGGCTCACTGATACCACCTGCACACAATCTTGAGTATCAGGAATCCACAGCAAGTATATGTAATTCCTTTCTGCCTACCAACCAGGAGGTTCATCAACAGTCTACCCTTTATGCCCTTTGGAAGTTTGCATTCTCCTTTTCTTGGAGCACATCTACTCTCACATTACACAGGAAGCCTTCCGCTCTCAATGCAAGAATCTGGAGGGAAATAAAATCCATCAATCCTCTGCCTGGTTTAGTAAATCTCTCTCACACTGTTCATCATTCCCTGTGGCCCTGCAACTTGAGCCCTTTGGCTCTCTGCTTGTGGGGCTCTTTAATCCTTTAGCTTTCCATCTGGATGGCTGTGGGCACAATTTGCCCAAGCCCTGGTCTCTTTTTCTAGCCTCTGATAAGGATCTTTGCTCTCACTTGTGGTCTCTCCTGCCTCTGCTGAAACAGCAAAGAGCCTTTCACAAGGTCATGTATATACACACCTTACAGTCAGGTGTTCTTTGGCTTACAATGAAAGCCACAGGACAGCACAAATGAACCTGAAAGGGTTCAGGATGCAAGGTACCCTTGTAAGAATTATACTTGGATACAACCAGAAACGGGGATGAAAAGTGCATTCCTTAGCAATTTATAGCTTTTCAGCATACTCCAAGCATGTGCATTGGAAATTCTTGCTGCTGTTCCTCATGCAGTTTACTGTTTGCAGCTCCCTTGCACTGTTCTCCCATTAGGTGTGTGAATGAAGAATAGAAACAATTTGTTTTATCACCTCCACTCTCACAAAAGAATTAAATTAAAAATAGCAGTATTGCATCACTTTTAACAGGGCAGTAAAATAGGTCTATAATGGCTGCAGGCTTGCTCCTTCCCCCCTATAGCAAATCCTGTAATGGGAGGTTGCAGCTCTACTTGGGATCCTTCTACTGGATTTTGCCATGAGAAAAGGTTTGTTGAGAGGGAAGTCACTGTGGGCTAAGTGCCAAAACCCATGCCTGTACTCTTGGTCCTCAGGCCATTTGGTTGGAGCAGCTGATGATGTTTTGCTGTTCCATCTCACTGGCAGCCTATTTCCATGGTGATGCTCTTCTAGAGAGACCTGCCAGCCAAGAAGCATGGGGGTCCATTTTCTTGAGAAAGCTTCTCAGTTTATAGGAGCTTTACTGTAAACCTAACACAGGTTGCTACTTTTTAATTTTTACTTTTCCAGGGGCAGACAGTGATACCAATATCCCCAGCCTGCCCATCCCTTTTCCTATCCTACAAGATGTTGCAAGTCCACAGACAGGACTTAGAGGGGTAACAAAATAGCAGCACATGTACTGCTGACATCCATTTGATACATTTTTTCAAAACCACTGGGCGTGAATCAGGTCCATGGAAAACTGCAAACAATAATCTGAGCTTCAAAAACCCAAGAGACCAAAGATGTCTGTATAATGCAAGTGATACTCAGCTAACAAAGCTCTTCAGTTGCTCCCTCAGATACACAACACTCTGCTTACTGCTGGATTTTGAAAATGCACAAAAATACTTATCTGCATATCTTAAACTGCTGTCAGATCTAAGATGAAGGCTACTGGAGCTAAAATAAGGGATAGAAACAACCTGTAGAGGAACTAAAATGTTTTGGCTTATTCAAATTTAACACTTTATACTTAAGGATATATTTGGCCCGTGGTATTTAAGGATTTTCTCCACAAAACACTCATTAAGTCCTACAAGGAATGAATGCATGCCATTCCCATCAATACTACGGGACTTACAGGTGAATTGAGACTCACCCCTGGGTTCACAACTCCAGCACAAAAGCCCTTGGCTTCACAGACAACAAACGTGAGAAGGAGTATCAAGGACAGAGGAGCTACCCAGGGATACTCCTCTGCAGCCTTTCAAACACCACTTGGAGGAGATGTTTGCCCTCTGCAAACAAACTGTCATAGAGAAAGATTTGGGAGCAGGCTAGGGGCTGGATCACAGGACCCAGCAGCCCACCTCAGTACTGAGCACAGCATTCCCAGAAGCAGTTGGCTCCAACCATGAAAACAGCAGTGGAAGAGCCAACCCAAAGTGCTAAATCTCTTCTAGCCCTTGGTTAGTGATCTGCTGAAGTACCACTCTGCACACAGTTTGTCATGCAGGAGTGGTGACCCTCTATTAAAAATTCATGCTATGGATAGGAGAACCATTTAATGTGCTTCCTATAGTTTTAGGAACAAATGCCTAGAAATTCCCTCTAATACATACATAAATTGAACTTCTGTAACTGTGAGTTTTGTTACTAGAAAAAAACCCTGTGAAAGAATCAAGTTTTCCTAATGCTTCTGCCACATGCAGTGTAAGCACTATTGTGAAAGCTGTGTGCTCAGAATGTGTTAATTGCCAGGTCCCAGGAGCATTCCCTTTAGCCCACTCCACATCATCTTATATAACAGCCTTTACCATACTGTGATGAGAGGCACAGACCCACATTTTGAAAGTCCATTATTGCTGTTTATGCTTATAACATAATCATTAAATATAACGTTATTTCTTAATAAAATTCTGCTGTGGCTAACTACAATTCTGCATCAGTAGTATTTACTTACCCTTAAATTATTCCCAAAATACTTTTCAGGTGATTAAAAAAGGTCCTCATTCACTAGAACACAAGTATTTTTCACTTAAAAGATAATGAAGATGGCAATTAGAGATTTATTTGTATCCTATAGCCTAAAACCTTCTCAGCTGCCGTTTATTAAGAAAATATTATGAAGAAGACAAAGAACACTACAAATTCAACTTTAGTGCTCTGTTTTACATCTCTGTTGGACAAACAGCATTAGGACACGAAAGCCATTAACCTCTTTTGTTGAGGGTCATTGCATTTATGACATGACAGAAGTACCAGCATACACTTAATTGTAAAGGCTGTTTGCACATAAAATAACCAAATGGTCAAACTAAAATAGCTTCCCAACCTCTGCATCTATAGGCTATATATTGCCACACAACTCTCAAGAACTTGCATGTCAACTTCCCAGTGAGAGCTCAGAACAGTTTTCAAATTCATAGAAGTTTAGAGAAAGGAAGTGAATAGGTGAAGAGATTGATTTTTTCTATCCAAAAGTATGACACTTTATTAGTAAGTGACAGAATTAATTTTTTCCTTTTTAAAAAAAGTTTGATTTTCTCTATAGACCAGGTTGGCAATTGCTTTTATTGTTCCACTGAGCTGTTCTACATTTTCTTAAGAAGAAATCTTCTGGAGGCAAACCAAGAGAGCCAATTACTTTATAAGCAATTTTTTCTTGAACCATTTTGTATTTTAGACTGTAGATAAACATGTCTTCACAACTGCTTTTCTCAATTTGACCCTTTTCCTCATACCTCCAGTCAATGTCCTCTATCTTAATTTCTCATGGTTCTGAGGTCACAAATTTTTATTACCCAACTTCACCATGGGATCTATCTGAGGATCACAACATGACATCAGAACACGACAGCTATGTCTCCTGGTTAGAAATCTCAGCTCTCTGCAGCTTTGCAGACATTTCTTCTGCTTTTGTTGACTTTTTACTGTTTTCTCAGAGCTACTGAATTATTCATCTGTCAATATAAATGTAGAGTTCATCATATAAATATGTAAAGTCACCATTTTAGAGCAGACATCCAAAGACAAATTCATATAAAAGCTTTTTATAGATCATTAAACCTGCATAGCAAAAGGCACAATGTACCACAAATGTAGTAGTATATAGCAGGACTGAAGTTAAATGTAAACTCTGAATAGGGCAGTACTCCAGCCTACTCTCTGCTATGCTGCTTTTTACAGTAAGGCTTCCATTCTGATTTGCAAAACCAGTCCCTGCTTCTTGCCTCAGCTGATACAATCCCAAAAGTGACATTCATCTCAACAAACCCATCTATTAGACTGCGTCAGAAGACTTCCTTTCTCTGTATTTATATTTGCCTTTCATGCAGAGCAGCTACTTCCTACCAGGTATTTTCAACCTGGACCTACCTCTTGACAAGAAATCTACAGATCTGAGTGAGACAACAATAAGCTAGAACTAAATACTCCCAAAACACCCAGTCAGTATTTTTACCTTTACAGCACAGGTCCTGTTAAGACTGCTAAATATAGGGAATGTCCATGTGTTCTGCTCACCTAGACTCCATTGAGAATAAAGGGGAAAAAAAGACTTATTTGTCAGTGCTTAATTTACTACATGAATTTTATGCATGGTCAGTTATACAACATTAAACAATCCTAATGCTGGTTCATGCATTTTGCAGTCAGCTTTATCAGATAAAGTCTGAAGATTCAATTATAATTTAAAAAGAACAATTACCTTTAAAATAACAGCTTGAGTTAACAAAAGGAACAGATTCATCACTCAGTGGCTGTAAGATCATATTCTAGGTAAAGACAGCCTGAGCAACTAAGCTATGGAAAAACCTGTTCAAACACTCAACGTTTGACTGCAGTTCTCATAATATGTTCACTGTAGCCTCAGCAATGCCAATTTGAGCAAATCTTGGGGCAAACCCCAAAAGACTGATTTGGTTTTGATTATCATTTTCCTCCATTTTACAGAACAAAATCACACACTGACTCTAGAGAAGGAGCTAAGAAAGTACACTAGGATTTGCTATCTCAGAATGCAACGTATCCCTCCGTTACCCGCGAGTAACCTGGCACAGCCAGAAGTTAGGATGGCCAGTTTATAATATTGTATGATCTGTATGATCATCTTCTGTCTTGTCCTCATGTCTTCCCTGCATGCTTAGACAGGAACACTGAGTACACCAAAACAACAGGAGATGCCATTTGCAGTCTTCTCTCTGGCTTCAAAGGCCTGACAGGCTGGCCATTTGAGATGCAAGTGCTTCAAGAAGTGAGACACACTGTTGAACAAGGAGCAAAGCCCTGTTTGCCATCCTACTCTCTGCATTGTATGTATTTATTTCATTCTCCATAGTCACGACTATAGAATGTGTTCTGTAAAATCAAGTGCTATTTATGTTCTTGCCCTCATTTAGCCTCAGAAAACATTTCAAAATCCTTGAGTTCTACTGTAAGCATTTCCTAGGGAAATAGTATCATCTAAAACCTTGACACTTCCCAGAAAAGAATGACAGATCCTTCATAAAACTGGCAAACAAAACATTTTAGAACAAGCAATCTAACCTGCTGTACCAGCTGGCATGCAGGGTAAGATTTCATGGCTGAAACTTTGTCCCATGCAGAAGATGGAGTTTTGTGAACTGGAATTATGTAAGAAACTCAGCAGGAAGAGGGCTGGCTATTAGGACAAGGTCAGTGCAATACAGTCCAAGTCCAAGAGAGAGTGAAAAGAGATGGATGCTGGAAGCATGCCAGCTATCTGAATGATGTTCATGTGATCTAAAGTTTGCAAGGAAATTAATGACAGAAAATTTCACAGCAGAAGTGTGGATACAAGACTTGCTCAGCATTCTGTTGAGAAGAGTCACTTAAGTATGTACTTAGAGCAAGGTACTGGAAAGCCACATGTTTAAGCCAGATTTTATTCCAAAATGCAGAACCCAGGAACACAAACTTGTAAATATTTCCACTTAAGAATTATTTTTTCATTAAACTGATACCCACTGAAAATATGTTTAAAGTGTAGTCATGTGAATGAGTGTCTGAGGAGTTCTGATACAACTTGAGCTAAGCTATTGTCTGAGGTAACAATGATCATGGGAATGCAAAGCAGAAAAGAATACCATAAACCAGCACCTTGTACCACGTGCTTGTGATGAATAGCAACTGCTCTTCATCCATTTCAGGGCAGAACTGCAAGGCAGCACGAGCCAACACTGTCTTTGGCTTAAAGTTTGTGCTGAAAGAGCTTGGGGAAGCTCACATGGGACTGTAAGTTCCATTGGGAAACTGAAAATTCTTCAACCGCCTGAAGTACCCTACCAATCCTCTAAGATAAACTAGAAAACTCAAATCAAAATCAATGTCTACATGAGGTTTTACTTTAACTCTG
Organism: Serinus canaria; assembly: GCF_022539315.1. Taxonomy (NCBI): domain Eukaryota; kingdom Metazoa; phylum Chordata; class Aves; order Passeriformes; family Fringillidae; genus Serinus; species Serinus canaria. The sequence continues at coordinate 109,465,723 of NC_066315.1, read as the reverse complement.
TCTACCTAATTCAGGTAAGTACAACCATTATTTTTAGAAAGTAGCATAGGAAATCAACTTTCAGCTCACATGAAGCTTTTAGCTGTTGTTTGTAATTACTTCGGGAGCTCTTGCAAAGAAGTGTTGCTTTAAAATGAACCAATTTTAGCAGTTTTATTGCCTTACTCCTACCAAACAAAGGCCTGTATAGGTTAAGTTTTACCTGTTCAGATACGTTTATAGTAGCTGAAAATAAACAAGACACATTTGCAGAGTACAAGGCTTAAGTTTCAAAGTGAGAACATGGGAAAATCCACAGAAGACAGTAATTAGAGAAATGAAATAAAGTTAATAAAAGAAAAATAATATCAGGAAATTAGTATCTTTCTTAACAGCAGATCTGCTAATGCTCTGGAACATTTTCCCAAGGGAAGCAGTGGGAGCTCCATTACTTGGATAATTTAAAATTAGACTGACAAAAAAGTAGCAAATGTACAGCACAATATAAAATAATTCCATACAGGAAGGGGAATGAAGTAGGTGACTAATAAGGCTTTCTTTCAAACAGCTATGAATCATACAAGTGCAGTGGTGGCTTGTATAAAAACTGGAGTTTCTATACACAGATGGTAAGGCAAACTGGTAGCTCTCACACAGTACTTGGTAATGGTTGGAGGATCCAATTCTTCCAAATCAAATACACATTATTAGACTGCCTAAATTCTACAGAGATAGCATATCATGCTTCATATAGCATGCTTTACATACCATTCCCCGTCCCCCCAAACAAGAAAAGCAATGCCAGTTTCATTACTGCATGCACAATTATTTTGCTGGGACAGAACTTCCTTAGCTAAAAACTATTGGAGCTTCTCTATGAATTCAGTGTTTTACATGCAACCAGAAGAATTTTTGGTCTCAGGTCATACCCTGTTTTACTGGAGTTCAATTAATTCTCTATTTGAAGGCATATTTAAGACAAACACTTAATCAGTTGAGTATGAGTTCAATATTTCCTGATCAAAGTTTGAGAGAAAGAATGAAACACAGGCTTTTTATTTGATTCTTCTGTTTTCCAATATTTTCTCAAGTACTGTAGAGAGACAAGGGTTATTTGAACTAATCTTTCCAGGACTTGCTGTTTGACCCATGTGCCTTGTTTGCCACTATGTGACATGGAGCCCTTACAAGAGTTGTGCCCTGACAGTGACATGCTGCTTGGAGCACAGACTGGGGGTTAAACATTCACCACTGCAGCAAACTGCAAACCAAAAGAGGGGGAAAGCAACAGTTTAACCTATATATAAGTATCTTGGATAAATCTGAACATGGTGTGCCTTAATATTTTTAAAAAGCAAGACTGTCCATAAAAAGGGTACTGTAAAGCACTTTTTGTCAAGAATCTCAGAAAGTGACACTTATTCTGCTTTTTAAATAATCACCTCCAACTACAAATTTACAAACAACGTATCAGAGACCAAAGGCAGTAATTTTCCACAAACCATTTAAGAATTAGGAATGGTAGGAGAATATTCAAATAATTTTAAATCTTGTATTTCACCATTTTTGGGATTAAAAACTCATTAAAAAAACAAACCAACCAACCTCCATGTTTCTTCAAGGATCCTGTCACTGGAGCAGGCTAAGGATGGTCGATTCTACATTGTCTGGATGGAAAGCAGCTTAACAATTAGTAGAAGAGAAGCAACAAATGCTACTTACTGTACTTTGGAAACAATCTGTTTCCTTTGCTGGCAGGTTACTTTGCCTTTGCAGTCTCTTCCCAAAGAGTCTAAGCTGTCTGGAATAATATTTTCCAATCAACTTGAGTGGCTACGCCTGTGTGTCACTGTTCAAACAACTTCATGACCAGAGAATGATACATTCAGGTTTGGTATTGGAATCAGCTTAGATGACACAGTGATAATACTGGGCATGCAATACAGCATAAAGTATAAAATTCTGGTTTTCTTTATCACAGGAAACCACATACCAGCATATAGTAACTAAATAATTGTCTTTTCTTTCTTGCATTCTCACACCAGCACAGGAAAACTGAAATAACATGAAAATCAGTAGCACACCAAAAATATTTACCCACATAAGACTTTGGTGGACATCCACTGCAATGGAAACAGCAATCTAGATTTATAAAGCAAACACTTCAAGTCCAGAAGACAATCTCTTCTCACTTATGGCACTGGTCAGAGTAAATTGGGTTCCTTCATCTAATTAGAACAGAAAGTCATGGACTAAAGAATTGAGGTTTGATGCAACTACATGTCTTGGGAGACAGTCAGTTAAAGGACCATATCTAACATTTGCATAGCACAGTCAATGAAATGGTAAACATTACTCTCTGATAATACTTTTATTTTCAGTGAAAGCTAAATAGTTCCTTTTTTTTTTCCACTTTTCAAAATATTTGCCTTCAAAACATACTTTGTGTTTCTTTTCTTTTTAACTGCTATGACTGAAGAAGGGGTAAAGCTAATATACAGAAACACAGGAATGGAAACAAAATGGAAAAATCTGGAAAGGCACAAAAAGCCAAAACACATTTCTTGATGTCCTATCACCCCAAGAGCTGCTAAACTCTCAGAATAACTTTGATCTTAGAAGAAAAGTTATGGCTGACTGGCACTAACTGATGAAGAGAATGCTTTGTTGTCTTCCTACAGCACAGGGAACTAGGACTTTGGAATGCTGGACTGGTGACCAAATCCACAGGGTGGTCCTGAAGGGTTAATGAGGGGAAAAGCAGGGTGGGGTTAGGATGGGTGAAAAGGAGGGTGAGAATGAGAAAGTGTGATCATCAGAGCTCTCACTCTGCAGTTGCTGCAGTCCTTAAAGGTCCCCCTTCATGTGAACTGTGGACTTCTGCTGTACACACAAGCACACCAGGACAACTTCACATCTGCAAGATGGCAAGTACCTGCTGCAAATGAGTGATTTGGGGTAGCTTAAAGAACCTGGGAAGGGAGGGGATTATGACCACAATACCCCTATGACATCTAAACACTCCTTTAATTCCTGTGTCATAGCAGGACCTGAAGATGCCCCAACATTTCCTAGCACAGTCTGACCTCATTGTCACGCTAAAGAAGATTAGGAAACATCACATGGATCAACAATGTTTCTCTAAAAAAGTGAAGTCTGCACAAAGCAAAGCAGCAGCACAGAATGGGTGAAAACCAGTGAAGTTCTCCATCTCACCTCAGTGGCATAACCCAGTGACCTCAGCCAGCCTTCAGACATGAGCTGTCACAGAAGTGACAAAGCAAATTCTAGTGATTAACACCACAAAGTGTATTACTTCTACATTATTAACCTGGCATAATTTGCTACTGTGAGCTGGAAAGCCCAGGGAAACTCTTAAGTGTCAGAAGCACTGATATCCTTCTCATACCTACATTTCTGACTTTAATTATCTGATCATAGCTTTTTCCTACATGAACAGCTTCTAAGGTACTGATCACTCAAACTCAGGCTGTTTTATCGATGTGAGTAATCCCAGATGTTCAGTGCAGTTGCTTACATTAATAAAGACACACAACTCTCAGGTGGTTGTAGGATCAGAGCCTTCGGGTTGTGTATAGTCATTGGCTTTTCTGCCGTTAACAGGCCATTGATGAACTGCAGCTTCCTTCACATCTGACAGAGGGATATTAAGGTACACATCCATCACTGTCATTTTTCTCTTGCAACTTTTTAAAATGCAGAATCACATTCAAAAAGCAATCAATAGCAATCCAGTCGCAAGCGCCTCTAATGAAGCGCAGCAGAAACAATTTAGTATTAGATTTTCATCTGAAAGGTCTCAGAAAACATTTTTAAGCTCCACTTTATCCGCCCAAAAAGATCGAGGTGTTTATTCCAGGATTTGAGCCAGTGAGGATAGACACATTCACTGAGCTGCCTAGAGCAAGAAACTCCACTATGTAGGACAGCACAGCTCTTTGCATAACGTTATTGCTTCCACACATTGCTTGTCCTACTCACACCTGTTCTTGAATATCTGTGTCCACAGCTGTAATTATTGTAAGTAATTATAGCTGAAAGGACAATGAGAACTATAAATTATTAAAAGTATTTCCAAAAGGAATTAAAAAAAACTTTTTTGAAAATTAAAAGCCTCTAATAGGGTACCTGACAATGTATCTGTTATATTTTTAATTCGTGTTTGTGAATACTGATAGATTGGTAATGATATGGGTCAAGTTTGCACTAAACTTTTCCACACTACTCCCACCATGCATAGCAGCTCTTCTTGTTCTTTGACTCCTAATCCACCCTCAGCTAAGTCTGGAAGTCACAGCAGATTTATATTTTGTCAAATATTGAAAAACATGATTAACTACAAATACTTCCTCCTGTTGTTGGAGCAAAAGATAAAGGCAGAATGAAACCCAGCATATCAGCTGGCTGAATCTGTTTGCAGCTTTTCTTTCTCAAATAAAATTTTCAAATACACATCATTCTGCACAACTTTCTGCAATGCAAACCATCCTCTTCACAACATAACTCACAAGGAGAAGCTAGCAGTGATTTTTCCCTTATTTTCTAAACAACAATTATTACTTTTTGATTTTGGATGCTCAGTGAACAACCAATGCTGCTTGAAAACCAACATGATTCCCATTTTCAGATGCATAATCTAGAAGACAAAGGAAAAAAATCCCACAATAATTTTCAACAGAAGTATGAAAAACACTAATAAGCATATGCTGATGTAAATTGGCTAGTATCTCCAGCACCTCAACTGAAAATTCATTATCTTTGCTCATAAAGTAAATTTGTGCACTTGACCTGCACTTTTTAGCATCAATTAATCCAGACTAAGGGATACTACTGCATAGGCAACTCTAATCCAAACTCCTACTCCTAACAGGCAAAAATTACTTTATTAAGGCCTGGACATCCAACAGGTGTATGGTATAGCACTACTGAACTGTTTCATATGATCTTGTTTGGTGCCTGATCTAATTCCAAATTAAAAAAAGAAATGTTTTAATACTAACTTCATTTTCAAAAGAAAATGGAGAATATCAACACAAATCACCCTGAAATCATAGTACTGGCTCAAAAAAGCACCAGCATTCTGAGGGTCGGTAGTGTTGAAACAGGGCTTCAGAATTCCATCTCCCTTCTGGAGAAGCCTCCAAGAGCCTGAAGCCCAAAGTTTCTGAGTTCATACTTCCAATTCACCAGTAAAATTCTCCCAGAGCTGCTCATTTACATGGCAGCAAGGCAAAAAAGCACCATTTTATCCAAACAGTCAAGTTTCGTCAAAAAAACCCTCACTTTTCCAAGTATGCAGCAGCAGATTGAGCAGCTCTAAGAAGCATCTATCAGGTCAAGCATTTAAAGAACCATTGAGAAGCAACTCTCTGAAAGCTTCAGGTGCCTCCCATTCAGAGAGATGAGTAGCTTCTAGCAGTGGGAGAGTGGGAGCAATCTAACAGCAGGCTCTCCTCCTGGCACCACTGTGACACAGCACAAGGCTTAAAAAGGCAGCAGCTCTCATGTGCAGGTTTCCAAACAGGGAAGCAGCAAGATTCTCAGGAAAATGGCTTGTTTTTAATAAAAGAGCTTGCAATGGCCCAAAAGAAGACACAACAGTAGCCAGCCAGAAAAGCAAAACAAAAAGGAGAAAAAAGAATGACAGATCTCATTTAAAAAAAGAAAAATCTATCAAATCTAGAATGAAAACAGAGAGAAATCACATTCATGTGGCAAATCTTTCAAATTTATTTTGCCAGTCACATTCGGGGCAGAAGAAATACCATTCCCCAAAATGTTCTTTAGAATGAAATCAATATCTTCATTTGCAGTAAACTGGCAGTTAAAACAAAAGCTGAAATTAAATTAACTGCCCTTCTACATACTTTGTAGCCATCAAAAGCTTTCAATGTATTTATCAGTCTTTTGCTTTTCAGCTGAAATTTTGTTTTTCAGCTTTCTTTAATCCTAGCTTTATACATACCCTTTCTTGGATCTTAATTGTTCTCATCCTACTTTCAACTCACATTTTGTTGCCCTGGGAGAAAAATTGCTTGTTTAACGAGAAGAGCCACAAAAGGATTGTAGCCTATGCTAAAAAAACATTGAACTATTCCTACCTTACTTTCATAAAATGCCTTTGCAGAGGTCATTTAAAAAAGTATGTCAAAGGAAAGCTAGTCCATCAAAGAAAATGCAAATAGACATACAGGCAGACTATGAAGATTGCACAAATTACCACATGTAATTTCATGTATTTCTGTTTACATGTATTGGCATGCATTCACTCACTCATTCAGTGATTCTCTGCTGCAACTTCCTGACTTAGAGGTAAATTCAGAGCTACAAGGATTACTGGAGGGTTGAGAGGTTTCATCACCCAGGAGGTGAAGCAAGGGGAAGGATGTGGGTGGGTAATATCATCCATGGGGTAGGGAACAGATTTTTTTTCTGGGATTCTACAGTCTCTTCAGCTAGAAGGTGGGGGCCAGCTTTGAAAGCCCGCCAGAGACCATCAGACACAGAGTACTGATGAGGTGTTCTTGGCATCTGGGGGAGGTCTGCCTGGCAGAAAGGTTCAGCAGCTGTGGTGTGGGTAGGGTCATTAGTAATGCTGCATTCATGACTCATCTGTGGCTTATTCCTTAAATACACACACAGGCAGGAATTTTTGTTTCACTGGGCTTCATGCAGGTCAGGACCTTCAACATAAATCCGTGTATTAGTCTGCAAGGAAATTTATCATCTGACCTTGACATGTTTCTTCCACTTTGAGAAACAGTACTGGTTCCATAATTCCCTGCCTGTAAGAAAAAGGAATGCATCCCAGAAGAAGAGAAGCCTTTACAACAAGGATATTTCCCAGTTACAAACCATGCAAACAAAGACTAAGAGAGTCTTGGAAGGGACTTGGTCAGGAGAACAAAACCAAACAGCAGAAATTTTAGCACGGAAGTGCTTTAACTTGAGCTGAAAACTGAAATCTTCCATCAGCAAAATCAAATGAAGTGCTTCATTAAAAGCCAAGTTTAATTCATGCAGAGAAAATGCATCACATTCAAAACAGACTGAGTGTTTTTGTTTTGGGATAAGCTGCGTCTCTCTGGGCTGCTGGAGGATCTCAGCGGATTTCTAATTTTGGTGTCTTGTAGACTGGACTATGGAGCTGCTTTTGGACAGCAAAATACAACCTCCCCACTGGGCACAGAAGCTGCATACTGATGACATGCCAAGAAAAAAAGTATCTTCAGGCTGGGAAACCTGACACAGTAGGAGATAGAAAGGATGAAGTGCTGCAGTAGCTCAGGAAGGGGAAAAAAAAAGTTCAGACTGAGGTAAAGAAAACAATGAATCTGGCAACATTAAAATCTTTTGATCAAGAATTTTTAAATGAAACATTTTAAATATCTGAATGGGAAGTTTTGGGTTTGGCTACAGGTTTTTGTTGATCAATTTACGCAGAAAGCAAAAGCTTTTAGCAAAACATTCCATAGCACTGAAGATTAACTTTTTCTTTCTTTTTTTCAGTCATGTCAATTTTCTGCTTTTTTAATCAAATTCTATGTAAGCTGTGCTAGAATAAAGGGAGGCACAATGAAATTGCTCTTTGTATTCACTGATAGAATAGAAGTTGGACTGGTCTGTTCTGATGCTTCTTAGACCACTTACAAAGCAGTGTTTATTTCTGTATCAGTATCACATGCCTAAAATTCACTAGTACTGAATATTAAATCACATCTTTTTACGAGGGAAAAATTTCCTGGTTTATTCTCTGTGAAAACCCACAAAAGTAAGAAATTTAAGTCAGAACTAAATTTAAATCCATATGTAACTACACTCACCGGTATAGCTGTTAATAGCACCTCAAAAATGGTGAATTTTGGGTCTTGTCCCCTCCCCTAACAATGTGGGTTTGGTTCTTTAAAGCTCTGTGTTTTGTATGTGTGAGATTTTCTTCTTCTCTTTTCATAACAGCTGCTTTTTCCTTCGCCTCGCTTTTGAGAAGAGGCTATGCAATTTTTAGAAAATACGCACTGCAAATGAATCACCAAATGATAGTAGTTAAGCCCCAGCCATTGTGGATGCTCCTACTGAGGAGGGTTTGCTCAGGAGCATTCAGAGTATGGGTGGGTGACCTTTGGTGTGGGCTGTCCAGGCTCAGGAGGTGCCTCTCCTGCAGCCCCTGCCATGGACAGCATGGCAGAGACGCGCACAAAGCGGAGGAGAGCATCGCTCACCGACATGTTCACATTCTTCTGCTCAACACGAGCTTCAGCAACACCAAAACACCTGCAGGAAAATAAAACTGCCATCTGGAAGAAGCCCAGTGAAGTCACCCCCTGGCTCCTCAGGAGCCTTGCAGGGGTGTGAAAAGCAAGGTCACAATTAATTCAGCCGGGATTGCATGGAAGCACTGTGCAATGGATTCCTTTCAACCCGCTAATATCCTCTCATGGATAGGGGATTGTAGGGACTTTTTGCAGACACAAACCTCTCCTTGTACATTTTACAACCAAATCCCATATCTGGATTTAGCTCAGCATAAGCTAGCGTAATCTTAAAGTCCTGGTGTATGCCGCAAAGCAAAAAAAAAAAAATCTTATTATGGCAGTAAAATCACAGCTGAGGTAAATATATTCTGCGTCTCTACTTTCAGACATTTGCAACCTTCTCAAAAATACTGTCCTTTGGTCTAAGGATTTCTTGTCTTATCAGTTCAAGACCATTTAAAAAACAAACAAGAAAAAATGTTTGCCAGTTATTTTCTTCATCTGAAGTGCTCAGATAGGAAAAAGGGAGGATGTAAGTGTACAAAACATGGAAGGACATAACTTCTTATCATTTGGCCTTGAAGCCCTTCCTCTGCACCCAGGGGCTGACTTGGCATCTCAGTCATGCTGAACCACCTGGGATTGTGCACAAAACTTCCCACAGAAAGTCAGCTCTAATATCAGCTCCCAAAGTTTTCATTATAGCATTTTTTCCTACTTATGCTGCAAGAGCTAAAAAAGAGGTCTACTGACAGAAATAGAAACATTTGTTATTTGACAATGTTATTAAATACACTTAAATCTGAAAAAAACAAGTCATTACTTTTAGCAGTGACCAGTGTTATCCGGGAATGCAACAGTTAAATACTAAAGACAAATAAGTATGGCTGGTAAATAAAACAATGCATGAACTCCCACCTTAAAAGCCCCACAGTGAGACACTGACTGCCTTATGAGCTGACTTAGCATACTCCAGTTACAAATGGGAAATGTTCATAGTCAGGTTACTGAGAAGAAGAGAACAATTCTTGGATTTCAAAAGATCCCCCCCTACTGCAACAAGTCTCTGGGATTAAGGCAGGCATGGACTCCACACCATTTGAAAGGGACTCTGACCATTGCAGTCCTTGTTCTTAGGTCATTGACTTACTCTTTGCAGTTGTGTTTTTGTGATACACTCTACAAGTAATTACAGAAAGCCTGCTGTTCATTCCTTACTTTTTTTTTTCTTTATTTTTCTATTACTACTGGCCCCTCCCTCACCAACTCTCCCCAGTATGCTAAGAAATCCTGTCACCTCACCTTTGCAGACAGGCATGTCTGTCTATATTCAGGCACCTATTTCCCTTCTCTGGTGCAGCTGTGGTTTGATCCTACCCCAGTGTATGCACTGGATGTTTCACAGGAAACACACAGGAAACAGTGATAGCAGATTCCCTTAAGAGTGACTTTACTGGAGCTGTATGAATTTTGGAGCTAAGGATCTACTGCCTAGATTGTGTGTTACATTCTCCTTTTGTTTGAGGAGGCACAGATTAGCTATACTGCTTTGTATTTTACTTAAAAGGCTTAGGAGCTAGGGTAGGTTTTTTTGCTACATTTCTTCATAACTGTTCCATATATTTTGTTTTTAAAAGGAAGATTTAAAAATAGAATAGTAAAAAAACCCAACGGCAACAGTACAGTTACAAATGGACTGAAGTTTTAGAAGGAACTGCTGTGGGAGTTGCTGCTAGGAATACTTACCAAGGAGAAAAACACAACAGTTAGGAGACTGTTAATACAGATGCATAGACAACCTTGTATTTCCAAATTAAGCTAAACACCTTAATATCTAATGGCATTGACAATTCACAAATAGTATGCAAGGAGGTGTTATCACTTTCCAAAACAAAGTCACATCAAACATTCAACTCTTGCAAGGTAGGGGAGGACTGTCTCTTTTAAAAACAAAAATAAAAGGAAACAAAAGGAATAAACCCTGAAAAATAAGCTGTGGAAAAAAATAGTAAAGGCTTTTTCAAGGTCTGAGCTTCCAGCCACACTGCTCACATAACAAGCACTAACAAATGTTTTGATAATTCAAGGACTATGTATGATTGTATGCTGGAGCTTCAATTTAAACACTCTAACACCATTTAAAACTCTTCCTAAATTATGTTCCAATCACTGATGTGCTCTTTCCAAATAAAAGTATAATACAATTTGAGGTAAAACATTAAGAGCAAAAATATTCTTAATGAATTTTTAACCCCATGTTAACAAGGGATTTTTTGGACCTAGCCAAGCAGACAGCAAGAGGTCCAGGAAGTTCCACTGCTGTGAGGCTGCCAGAGAAAAGGAAGTGATAAACTTTTGGTTTGGGGTTTTGCAAACAAAGCAGCACATTTTTCTTGATTACTGTGTTTGAAGACCACTTGAAAAATGTAGATTGGCCCAGTATCTTGCACTTCTTAAATGGAAATGGATGTCTGAAGAGCTAACTACAACAAAATGCAAGCTTTGCTGTCATTTCAGCAGAAAGAAGTTAAAACAAAGAAAAAAAAACAAGGAGAAAAAGTATACCACCACGAAAAGCCAAACACCTTTTCCCCCCTCCCAAAGCCCCTTAAGAGCCATCCAGCTAGATTCTGATAATATTGGGTAACTGGATCTGATGAAACAAGTTTCTTTGTAGCTTGGCATGTTGGTTTCAACAAATTAGGATGTAAATTGTAATACCAATGGGACAACATCACTTTTTCTCTCTGTTAAGCAGAAGCCACAGAGAATCCCCTGGAAAAAAACAGCAGTTAATTCAAGTGCCCTGGTTGGTTTCCTAATAGCCAACTCAGGAGTGCTAAGGTCGGGTCCTATATCCTCACTCTCCTCTGCATTCTGAGGGAGGAGGCAGCCACAGGACCCACTGCATCAGTCAATACCATCCCCTCTCAAGCACTCCTGCTTGAGAAAATGTGCAGCATTTTGGGGAAAAAAAAAGAAAAAAAAAAAAAAAGGAGGTGAGCAACAGCCCACCTGCTGATGTCAAAAGAAGGATAACATCTGCATCCTGCCCTCAGTGGTACTCCTGCACTTCCCCACCTGGCCAAAGGGGCAGACACTCCAAGGCAGCCCTGCCTGCAGCCCCAGGGCTCCCATCTGCAGCACCAGAGCTCAGGGAATTGAAGGTTCATGGGATAACTGTGACCATTTGTAGCTCTGGCAGCAGCTTCCAGCTCTCCTTCCGTTGTGTAATTCCAAGGTCTTGCAAAACACATGTCAGTGTATGTAAGGGAAATCTGGGTTTCAAGGACAAACCTTCTTGACACCTGAGTAGTAAGATGACATTGACTCATAGGCATAAGGTCTGCTCTGAAAGACAACTTTGGTTTTGAATCTTTTTCCTTGCTTCTGAGCAGCAAATGGCATAGACATATGGGACTACTGAGGTTTCTGCTAGTATTACTTTATTTCTGTTTCTTTTTCTTCATCCATGTCCTTAACTGGATATTCAGATTAAGGTAAGAGATGTATTAAAAACACATAAACAGTAGGATCATCAAACACAGTATGTACAAAATGGCAGGTTTTAGAAATATTCACTGCTAAAATTTCAACTGTTAAATGTGTTTTGGTAGGCAAAGAAGACTGCAGCTTTTTTAAACATGAGGAAATCTGAAGGATTACATCAAACCATGTTACAGACACTGACAGATACAGGCTTTCAAGCAAAACAGCTGTCATTAAAGCTCCTGTGACTGCTTAGAATACACTGCTGCAGACTCCTAAAAAAACCCTAAATCCATGGGAAAAAAAAGAATACCTTGAGCCTATACTTTAGCTTCAGAACAGAGATGTAGCTCCATCTTTCTTCCTTTTCCTATGAATAAACTAAAGCAGTATGAACCATTTCTACCCCTGTGGTCACTAGCAAGGGCCAGAAAGCCAAATATGGCCTGCAACAAGCATGCTCATCTCACAACCTCACACCTACTTTCCTAGGACTGCCTTAGCATGAAATGTGTCCATTTCATTTTATTTAACATTAAGGTCTTCCAGGTAGAACATCACTTCCTACCTTCACTACTTGAAACAAGACTGAGCACTGGGTAAAAAGTCTGAAACCTGGTAGCTGCAGAGCTGCTAAAACGCTGTTGTGTCACTCCTCTCCTTGGACACTCATGCAAGCTGTCCCTGCACATATACAGTGACAGCAACCTGCCAAAGCCACCAGGGTTAGTGTCACTCTGTGTGACAACCAGTGCAAACAATTACTGAGATGATTTGCATGTTCACAGGCCATCCACAGTCAATGTGCAGCAGTGGTTAAGACAGAGCAGCTTAAATCCAGGTGCCACTGGCAGGACAGGGGAGGATCCTTGGGCTGGCAGAGGACAAGAGCACACAGAAGCAGCTGCAGGGGGAAGGAAGGAGGCCAGCATGTCTCACATGACTGTACTATGGGATGTTTCTGTGTGGAGCTGGCAAGACAGGGAAACAGCTGGGTCCAGGACATGTATAGAGGCAATTGAAGGTCAAAGGGAAGTATCTAGAAGTAGTGTGACCTCTAAACCAGCCTTCTTACTGCATTTTTGACTACCCTCCTGGCCTAAGTGTGATCAGATTTGATCAAATGTTCATGTCATTATATGGCAACCAAGAAGGTCACAGCTAATGATTTTTATTAACTCTCAACACTCAGAAACATTGTTTAGGCCTTGTGTGATCTTTCCCTATCTTATTCTAACAGGATGCCCAACTTTCATGGTTCCCAATTTTATTTATAGCATAATACTTGCACAGAAATACAGACAAACACATTAAAGCCTTCAAAAGCAATTTTCACAGGAAATGCAATACCAATCTAGCTGTGCACATCTTAAACCTTCCCTGTTTGCACCCTGCCCAGAGAATAAGAGTCATTTATTGGGAAGCATGTGCCTTTTATTTCTGCCCCTCTCCCCAGGTCAGTATCCTCAAAGCCTTTCTTCTAGTCTTTCCATTTGGCTACTTGGTGAACTCCAGAAGCATTTGCATTGATGGCGCAGGACTTAGCACTAGATCTGTCATATATGGTTAAGCTGCTGCTGGGCTAAGCTTCCTTTTTTTATCCTGAGTGGTATTTTCTCTTTGAACTTTAGGAATTTATACAGTGTTTTATCCTTTCAAGTATCTCTACAAATTCTTCACAGGATCTACAGCACAGGCAGGGCCTTTTTATGACAGAAAGACACAGTAGGTTTTCATGCTTTGCAGTCACTGTAATATAACCCACTGCTTCACTAAGCCCACTAACATTACATTCATTATTTGGCAGGGAGCTTATGGTAAAGAAGTAATTTGTTCTGATAGTCAAGTGCACCATCAAAAGTCTGATTGCCTACAACAAATCAAGAGAGTTTTGTAAGCCCTGCTATGTGCTTTCATATGCTGAAAGAAAAAAAAAAGCCACAAATTGTGCAAGAATAATTATCTTTCTGACAGTTTGTCTTCAAAATGAAGATAGGTAACACTTATGTGTAAATGCAAACAGCAGGGATAATATGGGGCTCCCAAGGTATCAGAAAGGTAGCATTCCCTGTAGAAATACAGAAGACCACTACAATGGGACAAATGAAACACACCTCTCACCAAAACATGAAGGTGAAACCTCTTCTTCTGCTTAAGGATGACTGGCAAATGATTAGTGCAGAGAAATACACTAAGTAGCTGCATTTTAAGTTACTACCTTGTAAAACAGCTATTGTGTACCTTTTCTGTACAAAAAAAAGTTACGTGCAGTTGTCCATAATCATTTGAGTCTTGATGACTAGATAAACAGCAGTCATGAAGGAAAAATTAGCAAAGTGCCTTTCAAGAAATATAGTGGTCACAAACACTGCTTTAAAATCTTCTGCATCTGTCTAGAGAAACAGGGACTACTTTTTGAGTCACTCTAATATTGCAGTGTTTACAGCATGTATCACCTTTCTCTGCAGAAGGTTATACAGAGCACAGTCGGATGCAGTTCAGCTTCCAATGTCCTGTCTGTGGGCTTGAAAAAACCAGCAAACTGACCCTGCTACTGCTCACACTGGATCTCTGGAGAGAATTCCTCCTGCAAATAGTCCTGTAAGGTCAAATGAGACTCTCTGCCAAACAAGACTTTGCAAAATCAGTCGTGCTGTGTCACGTTAAGAGAAAAGGAACCTAGCTGGAGCATGTACTAATTTTAATCAACACAGTACATCCTTCTCACCAGATGATCTGGTTGGGTTTTTTTTCCCTTTCCTCTCCTTCCTTCTTTTTTTTTTTTTTTTTCTGTTTTCAGGCCTTTTTTTTCTTCTGTCCTTCCCTTTTGCATTTTTTTCTCCTTTCACACACTATTTTTCTCCATCCCACTTTCCCCTTTTAACAACCCACCTCCTCCTCCTCCTACATCCTGTTTTCCTATCCCTTTGTCCTCTCCCAGTCCTTTGAAGGACTACACCTGTGTTTTTCTAACAGTCCCACCAGAAGCAGCTGAAGGCAAGTGATAAGAAACTGATAAAAACCTCTTGAGACTTAAAGGCTGTATTCCTACTAGCCTGCACAAAGGGAAATGGAAGATGTGGGCTAAGGAGAGAGGGATTAAATGACTCAAAACTTGCAGAATTTCAACACAGTGGATTTAAATTTCTGTAGTTCCCATTAACTAGAGCACACCACCATTAAACTGCTTGTTCTGGTTAATATTTAAGAAGGGAAAAAATGAGCAGAGTCACATGGTAAACATGTCTGGAAGCCTAAAAAAAGAATATGAAGTTAATAAAAGTGTGTATTCACGTCAGACATCATACCCAGACCAGGAATGGTGTTATCATTTCCATTACAGAAGCAAAGATCTGCCTCTGAAACCTGCAGAAGTTTTAATCACTTTTTAAAATCCATGCCCTAAGAAATTACCTCATTATTTCCCCTCTTCAGAATAGTGCTTTCCTCACACTCATTTTGGACACCTCACCAGGTAGGTCAGTCCCCAACAAAAGCCTGGTCCCGTTCTTTAAGCCAAAACACACTCCCCAGGTCTGCCCCAGTGCATTTAATGCACTGGCTTGCAAAATTTCTCTGGGGACTGTGTGCACTTAGAAATCAGCAGTACCTGATTTGGGAGTCACACAGGCACTTGCCATGTCTTTGGGTTAAGCATAAAGGGATTATATTAGATCTGGCAAATGTCATTTATTTCCAGGATTTGAGAAAAGATTTTTCTTATCCCAGTGATTCCAGATAATCTAACTTAAGGATCCTAGAAAGATAAAGCTGAATCTCTACTTTTATACTGAGAGTATCCAGAGCTCATTACGGATTTTGCCAAATTTTGAGCTGGTAAGTTTGCCTTACCAGCTCAAAAAAACTGCATCCACAGACCTTCCAGAATTTTAAGAGAAGACCATGGCAATTTCCAGCTGGGTAGGTGATGCTCTTCATCTTGCAATCCACAAGTACTCTCTCCTAGTGAGAGCTGGACCTTCAAGCAAGAAACCTGTGTGCCCTAAGACAGCAAGGCCAGGTAATTCTCCAGCATCACATCTATAAAATTAGGGAAATGGGCTCAAGGGAGATGAGCTTCTGCAACCAAATCTATGTGCACCCAAGTTCAAGTCACCTAGCTTTCCTATGTCCTTTCTGCAGAGATGCAACTAATGTTAACGTCTTCAAAAGAATTCTATGTATTTAACTATCAAATTGATATATGGCCTGCATGTATTAGCTGACTGCCATCCATGGAAGGGGCTTAGCTAGAGAGTCTAGCTAACTACACTAAGATTTTGGAAGCTATCACCTAAGAAGAAAGTTTGGTATGTTTTGTACTGACAAGTGATTTTCACACAACTCTTGTTGACTATAGTATTTCACACTTTACAACGCAATTCAAAACAAAAAGTATGGCATGCACAAATTCCCACTGATCTCACACTGTACCAGTAACTGTGTTGGTAGACACTGAGATGGTAGCAAGCTCCAAGTGGTTTGTAAGGAAATTCACTGCAGTGAAGTGTCATTTTCCACATTCCCAGTTCTTACAAGAGTGCCTAGATTCAAAAGACTAAATAGCCTCCTTTGTTTATTACATAATTTGCAGAACTGCAAGCAGAGAGCAACAAGGAAAGCACAGATCCTTCCTCTGAGCACTCTGACATGCCCCCTGTCCAGAAGAAGTCTCTCTTCAGGCTCGTTGCTTCGCTACTCAGCCGTTCACTTCGGCAGCTTCTTCTAAATTGCAGAGATGCCTATTTAGTATGCCCATCCATACAATTATCTACATCTACACACATGTATGTGCTCTGCTGGCTGCCCACATTGAGGCCCATCTGCCAGGCTGGCACCGTGCCCACCGGGACGTTGGTCGGTCCGTTTCACTAAAGCGGAACTGTCAGGCGGTGAGGGACTTTGGTGGGCAGCCAAGAGCCCTCCTTTCTCCTGGGACCAAAGCCTCCCAGCGCCACTCAAGTCTGTGTGGCACACCACGGGAGCACGACCATTGGCACGCACGCCAAAGCAAAGAAGATTTCAAAGGGGAAAGAAAAGAGGAGAGCTGACTGGTACTTCAGACTGTGATCCAGCCCTACTTTGTGGAGGTGATTATGGCGGACAATGCTGCTGTGGCTGAGCACAGGCCAGCCATCATTTAACTTTGACTTTGGCACCAATCAAGTACAACAGGGTAATTGTGAGACGACTCAATAGATGTAAATGGCCACTATACAGGGCGATGCTTTGAGGCATAAGGGCATAGACAAATGGCCCGCAAAAGGCAGCTCCTTCCATGCGCGTGCAGACTTGGTGAGTAACAGCAGCTGCCTGGGAAACAGCAGTCAAGATCAGAACTACATGCATCAGATCTTCAGTTCAGCCCAGATCTTTCCAGGAGGATCATCCTGGCCATGCTAATCCCACTCACATTTCTGTTTAAAGCTGACCTTTACTTTTACACTTGCACTGCCTGAAGACACAGGTGGGTCATGGTTTGCATTGGGGTTTTAATCTCTCAATGACAATAATAACATGCCAGGAAATGTTGCATTTATCTTCTACTTTTCTCTTCCTCCTGTCACCTGTGAACTTGGCCACTAGGAGCCTGCTTTAGAACCTCTCAAGGTGGCTATTCCTCATGGCTGGAATCAGCTTACCCACCCTCACTGGTGTTAAGTGGGATGCAAACACAGCTCCGCCTCCCTGCAGGAGCCAAGATGAACAGTTCAATGTGGTCTCACTGTTCAATGGATCTATTCACCCGTAAGTATGACAAGCAGATTCTGGCACTAAACCAGCAGCTCCTCTGCTCCCCAGGAATGCCCAAGGGCAAAATTATATCATGCTTTTATTTAAACCAACATGGTCAAACTTCACTATGGAGGAGTTTTACCAGTTAAATGGGCCTCCACTCACACCCACTGTGTGAGGACTCGGCAGTCAGGAAGAAGTCCCAGCTGAACTTTTGAAAAGCTAGACGCAATGCTGCAAGTTTCTTTCCCCTGTTGATTTTAAGCAGGTCAGAAAAATCTTACATTATGATAATTACATCACAAAACAGTTTATAGACATTTCCGTCACATGACATTTTAATTGCTGTTACCTCTTTAGACAACTAAGCCAAGGCAGAGCTTGTCAGCACCAAGAGAAAAGAAAACCTAGCATGCTTCTGAAGTCTGAATTTCTTCCTAAGCAAAATAAGCAGACATCCAGACCACTACATGAGGAAATTCCGCATGTATCTTCTACTTCAACTTTGAATGGCTCTTCTGACATCTCTTCCAGCTAAGAAGATTAAAAAAGACCAAATCATTTGAGATATTGCATTGCTTCTTGACATCAATCTGGTGAAAGATTTAACTGAAAAGAGCCTTTATTTTTGTACTTTGTATGTTATAGGATGGAATTCTGTTAAGTTGTAATCTCTTTTGAATAATTACAGAAATCGCTGTTTTTCCCTTTACAGGCTGTTCTGCCTATACAGAGAGAGCATATCTATAAAAATTCAGCAGCCTCTGTACAATAAATGGTATGGCTCAGGATTTCCCTCTGGGTCCTTGTGGCATATGCACAGGAATGTGAACTGTCAGTGATGCTTCTCACACAATCAGTACAAATACAGTGCTTCCAAGAGGAGATGACGTCACACATTTTATAGTACAGGCACTGCATGAAACAATTACAGTCCCTAGCAGCAGCTGTGGATATGCCATAGGTAAATCAAACAGTTGTGATCTCCTTCTCTCTTCAGTGGGATGGAGAAAATACACAGAGACTGGATTTATGTCATCATAATTGAGGGAAGGATTTTGCCCCATCCAAAACACATGCCCCCAGACATTGTCTGTCTTAAGGAGCAGGTCAAAAACCTGCTCTACTGAAATGAAGAGCATCGAGGCAATTAGTCTCAGATTTGGTCATCTCCACATCAGCACACAAAGACCACTGAAAGTTCTGAGTTCTTACAAATGGCTTGGCATTTTATCTCAGTTGCTGAGACCACTAAACCTTCCCTGCGCTGATTTCTCCACAAGTGACACTAGATATCTATACCTCTAAAGAATACAACAGACGCATCTAACTTAAAAACAGATGAAGCATTTACGCTTTAATTGGAATTTGCACAATTTAGATCTAAATTTGCACATCTTTCCTATATGGTTTTCCATATGTCTTCATTGTAACAGTTTCCCAATTTAAGGCAATGTGAGAAGACAGAACCTTTTTTTTGCAAGACCATGAACATACACAGACACCCTACCCCAAAACCAGCACTAACATCTGCAGCAATCACAATATGGTAGCTGGCTACACACAGGAGATTAAAAATATACAGATCAATAATGTTCTGCTACGATTTTCAAACAGAAACCTCATGTAATTTTTTCCAAACACAGTCCCTCTAGTAGCTTTTGTAATGACATTGGAGAGGGAGACATTGCATTACACTCTTCAAGTCATTCTGATAGTCCCGCACATAATTTCCCCCCTTGCCTCCCCCCGATTTTCAGCAAAAGTGTCATTCTTGTGCTGTTTGTGTTAGTGGACAGAATTTCAAGCATCTGCTCCCAAATGATTATAAATCAAGGAACCTTCATGCTCCACTAGCTTGAGAAGATAGCGTTATTAATGACTGCTATTCAAGGAAGTTCACAGTAAGTGTCTAAGTGAAGACACCTCTGATGTAAGGCTTTGTTTTGTTTCCAAAAACAACTGCGTGGGCAAATCTTCACTTTTGCTGTTTAACATATTTCTGAGGCTACCACTTCTAAGAAATATCAATTATTTTTGTTAGCTTAGCAGTTATATCAGTTTCCTCTGGAAAAAGAAACAATACTGACATTCCACAGCAATGCTCACGAAAAGTCATTTAGCTTAACAAATACTGGGGTCTATGAAGATGCAACACTGCTCTTACTCTGCTGTTCTTTATCTGGTTCCAGTAGTCTGAAAAAGCTGGTTGAACTCTAAAGCACAAAAAGTGAAAATCTGAGTATTAGTCTGTATTACATGGACTTATGTATTACATGAAACAAGGTAAGAAATGATGGGGTATAGCCTGGCGGAGCTGATTTGCTCCCCAGGTTAATACACCATGATTTCCTACATGATCCTAACCAGCAGTCTTTTATTTCCATAGAAGTAGGACCAACTTTGCAAAGAAAAGGCGAGTCAGAGGTCTGATTAGGTGAGTTTTCTGCCTCTTAGTTACTTGCCTAGGTGCACAATGGATGTGAGGCAGCCCATGCATGAATAGCACATAATACCGAAATTCAAGATAAGAGATCTGACTCATCACTCCACTGCACCAGTTTTATGCCTACGGGGCTCCATGTTCTTCCATGGTGACTCAGACCCAAGACTCCCCTCTCTCCAGGAAAAACATGACAAGTCATGCAGTACATGTCAGACTTACCCATCAACTATAATCCCCATTTGCACTGCAAAACTAATTGGAATGTAACATTCCATACCACTTGCATCTTGCTGTTAAGCCTAGAGATAGGAATATATAATTAATGTAAAGAGCAGCAGTTTAAAATACAGTCATTGGAATTAACCCTAGTACACCTGGCAAAACACTCATGGAACCCTCCTTGAGAAAGCAGTCCTTTCCAAATGTTAATAGCGCCGATATGGGCACTAAGATTAACAACATGGAATTAAGGAGAAGGAGATTAGTCACCAGAAAATAAAGTCTCTCTGAAACAGTTCTCCTTGTAAGACTGCTGCTTTCACTTCTCTAGCCCAAGGCTGCTGAAACACATGAAACTTTGAACAACTCTAAGGTAGGCACTGACTGTTTCTTCAAAAAGGACACGCTGTGTTTATGACAGCTATTTTTGGCTTTCCACTATACAAATATAAAACACCATGAGGCCCATTTTCTTCTCACAGCTTCATGTCTGTATATATTCATTGATTTCAGTGCAATTATATCTGATTATTTGCCTGGAATGGAAGTTATATCAGTGCTGACCCTTATAGGCAATTCTGAATGGATTTATACTGGGCAAAATGTGTAAGAGGAGGCGATCTACTCTACAGTCTGACAGCATACAACTGTGGAAATCAAGAAAATAATTAATAAAGGTATAAATCTTCAAAAGCCAAACAAAACAATCCATCCTTCACCTTGCTCTAAACCTTAAGGGATTGGTATCCAGCAGTTTACCATAATGTACCTTGTGCTTTTTGTCTGTTTTTCAGTCACAGAATCAGTGGGTTACTCTAGAATGCTGAGATCACTGCCACAGGTTTCTGTTCAGCTACTTTGCAGAGAGAGTTGAATCTATGATGGTTGACCCTGTAGAGTTCAGCCATGCTGGCCACTGGTGCACACAACCAGTAACACACTGAAAACTGCTTGTGGAAATGATTACACACCACTGGGAAGCCACACATACTGAGCATTACATACATAAACCATCCACTTGCTTGTGATGGCAGAGGGCACACATATGTAATTTTGTATTTACTACCATCACGGCAAGACGACAGCATCTTATTCTGACTACACTTACATCCCACTGAGAGGTCAAGGCAGGAGATGGTATTATATGTGCGCTTTTCTACAGGAGGGCAAGATTTATTCTGAGGCATTCAGTTCTTTGAGTTTTACCTCTGTCTTCTGAAAAAGAAAAAACCAAATCCACAAAAACCCACAAAATTGTCCACTGCAATGAATAGAGACTTTGAATAAATGCAGGACCTTGACTCCAACAGGAAGGTGAAGCCCAAAAATGTGTCAGTAGGATCATTCTCTTATGAGGAGCACTATAAAGACATGAACTTAAAATAGACATAGCATTCGCTCGTATCTCATGCTCACTTACTCTCTGACAACCAGAAACCAGGGTGACTTAAAAACCTAGCACTTACTACTCTTTGGTTGCCATAATTTTATTAGTCTGGTCATGTGGCAATCACAGGTGTGAGACACAGCCTGGTATCCAGGTAAAAGTTATGGAAACAGCTTCATAGCTAATGTTAAACCACAGGATCCGTGCCTTTATCCCCATTATTAAAATAGTTATACATCCAAAATACAAGGGGAGAAACAGAGGTACAGCATTCAGAACTGAACAGCAAGTTACAAAACTTCAAACACAACACAATATATTGAAAGCCTACTAGCACCAAATTTGTGATGCTGCTTATATACTTGAACCTAAGGTGAACCTCTCCTTTTAACATCTGGGTCACCAGTAACTAGCAAGGATTACCAGACCACACTGCTTCCCACCCATGTTTAAAGTACTACTAAAGTGCTACCTAAATCACCTATGCCGGGAAGTGGATCCAGTGATTAAGTACCCGATTCAGGGGTCGCCAGCAGTATTTCACTTTGGGTGGTAGCTGGTCTCTAGCATGGAAGTGTAGAACAAGCCAGTCTGGCTGCAACGATCGAGATTTTCACCGCCCAACACCAAAGTTTGCCAAGGAGCCGGTGAACGCACAGGTAAAGGCAGTCGCTGCTGCGCTGCGGGGCGCCGTCCTTTCGTCACTTTTACCTCAGCCGGCTGCAAGAGGCGACAGCAGGCGAGCACGGACAGCCCACCGGGACCCCAGGTGGTCTCCAGGGACCCCGGGACCTGCTGCACGGAGCGGCTGGGTGGGCTACAGGGAGCGAGTGCCGTGCCGCATGCCGGTGCACACTCGCACGCCGGGAGCGCCTCAGTGGCGCCTGGGGACAGGCGGGAGCGCCGCGCGACCCCACGAGGGGCGGCCTCGGGAGGATGGGGGACAAGGGGGGACTGCCCCCCCGCCTGGCCCACCCTCCGGAGGCCGCTCCCCACCCCCTGACCACGGTGCCGATGGGGAGCCCCATCCCCGCACAGGCACACGGCAACAGGCGGCTGCGCCCCCCGCCCAGCACCTCGCACCCGCTGCCCCGGTCGGGATCGCTACCTCGGGAAGGCTCCGTGCGCTCCCGCCGCCGCCTGCTCCCGCCGCCGCCGGGGCGGATCAGCTGATATTTACCTGTGAGGTAATGCACGCTCCGTAAGGTCACCGTGCACCCGCCGCCGGCACAGGGTGCCAGGCAGGAGGAGGGACGCGCCGGGAGGAGCGGGAGTTGCTCCTGCTCCGCCGCCGCCGCGCACGGCGCCGGAGCGGGGCGGCCGCGCCGCGCAGAGGCAGAGGCGGCCGCTGCCGCTGCAGCTCCTGGCACATGCTGCAGGTGTCAGCGCAGGAGCTGCCCCGCCGCCCGCCCGCCGCGCCCGCCCCGCCGCGGTGCGCAGCCGCGCCCGCCGCACCGCGCCGGCGCCACGATGGTGCGCCGGCGCCCTTCGCAAGCTGAAGCCGCCGCGAAGCCGCTGCCCGGCCCCGGCGCTCCCCTCGGGAGACGCTCCCCCGCCAGCACCGGCGGAGAGGGGGCGGTGGGAGGGATGACGTAGTGGGGCGTGGGGCAGGGGCGAGGCCGGGCGGCGGGGCCGGGAGCCCTCTCCGGGCCCCCCGAGGACGCGGCTCCGCCAAGGGGGTGCAGGCGGGACCCCCCCATCCCTGTCGGAGTGGCGGGCGGGCCGGGGGAGCGGCGGGGCGAGCGGGGGCAGAGGGATGATGTCATCCCCTTTTCCAGGGGAGGGCGGGGCTTGTCCGCGGGGGGAGGTGGGCGCGACGGCCGCGGCTCCCCCAAGAGCGGGCGAGGAGGGGGATGCGCACGGTGCCAGCCTCTCACGGCGCCGAACCCGCGCGTCCGAACCAGCGCTGCCCCGGGCACGGGTGGGCTCCGTGCCCGCGATGGGGGCCGATCACTCCGTGCCGCAGCAGCAGGTCGTGGGGATGGCACCGGGGAAGGCACCCCCTCCCCCCCGCCGGGAGTCTCTGGCATGCGTCCCAACCCCGGCCGGGGGTCCCCGGGAGTCCCCGTTGTGGGTCCCAACCCCGGACGGGGGTCCCCTGTAGCCCCCGCCAGCCCGACCGGCACTTCCCGCTGCAGGGCGCAGAGCGGAGCGCAACTTTGGAGCGGCACAGCCGGCCGGGGACTATCGGGGGAAGGAAGAGCCCTTCGTGCGAGCCGCGGCTGCGGCCCTTCCCCGGGAGCCGCCGTGTCCTGCAGGTGCCGGTGGCGGGGCACAGGCTCGGCTCCAGCGCGGCTCGCTGCTGAGAGCAGAGGTTGGCGGGTGGGTGGGTGTGCGGGAGCCTTCCGAGCTCATCGGGTAGCCCGGCTGCGGGGAGTGACAAGCAGCAAAGGCTTCGTCCTGCGGTTCTCAAAATGTGCGCAGGAGGTTTGCTGGGGAAACCGAATGGTCTCCAGCGCCCTGTTTCTGTGACCCACTTATTTTTCCCTAACTGGCCAGATAAGCCATAGGGATTAACCATGTAGGCTTAACACACAGGTACCTGAGAGGAAAATTCAGCACCTTTCCGAGAGCAGTCTCAGGTTTCCTTTCATCTTCAACCATCATCACCTTTAAATAAGACACAACTATCTGCATTAGAATTGCAATGCACAGTCTTTAAAGCAACAGCATTTGGAAGTTGGGTGGGGTTTTTCATCTTCAGTTTTCACGGATTTTCCCATCCACTTAACAAAAACAGCAATGTGTACAACTCTTTAGCTGCATACTTAAAATCTTGAGCTGGGATAATGTTTAAGGGTCTAAATGCTCCTAATCACATGGTGGCAGGAAGGCTGAAGGCTTTTGGGATACTTCTACATCATTCCTGTATTGGGACTGATGCTTTGTCCAATCTGAAATCAAATTGCAGTGACTGCATTTCTGACTGGAAAAAAAACCCAAACAAACAAGAAAATGAAAAGAGGTTTGATCATACTGGAAGCTCAAGCATGCCTGGTTAGATAGCTAGGGCATTACACTACCCTCCTTCATGCTAATGTTAAGCATAGTAATTCTCATTTAAAAAGTCTTAAAGAGAAAAGCACAGGCAATGCTAGATTCTCAATCTGATAGCACTTTCTGGGTACTGGCTCCTCACACTGCTGGAGCAGTGGGAAGGAGAGGTGAGAAAAGGATGGAAATGTGATTCAGGCATAGTTGGTACCACAGAGAGTAACCTGCTGGTACCCCCTGGCTTGGTGAGACTCGCTGGGAATGTGGAAGGGTTGGAGTGCATAAGAGGTGACACAACAGGTGAAGTGAGGTATGAGGTCATGGAGGACACTGAGGTTGAAATGGGAGCTCAGAATGAGATGTGGTGAGTGATGGAAAGCCAGCAGGGAAGTCTTTGTTTCTGCAGTTTGTATCAGTTATGGAAGCTGATCATTATTATTGCAGTATAACAATAAAAAAAAACCCACAGGGGAAGGGCAGCCCCACAGAGGATGAAATGAATGAGCCTGCAACCAGGGATTTTGTCCCTGTAATGATGAGGTAAGGGAAGACTTGTGTTCCAGCAGGGATGTTTAAGTGTCAGTAACCTTACTGAAGAGGAAGAGTGACATGTAAAACAGATCAGACCACAGGAGAACCTGTCCTTAAAATCTCTGTTTGCAGCTCACAGGAGAATATACCAGGAGACCTTGATGCTCAATAGGGAGTCCAGTGAAGACATTAACAGGACTGAGGAGAGCTCTCTAGGCTGCTAACTGGGAGAGCTGTTATGAATTATAGCTTTGAGGCTTTGTCAGGGAGTGTTGCTTCATTTCTTGAAATTATGGGCTAAATTAATCACTGTTTTAACATAGTGCTAAATTATTTGCACTTATAGGCAGTTTCGCCACAATAAATCTTAATCTTTCATTCTCTGGAACATGCCCTTCCAAGGCTGAGTGAGCTATGGACTCCTCACTCCACGGGTCACAGACTTGACTGGGATGGACTGGGCATGGCAGGAGAACAAATGTTTTCAAGGGGGATTGAGACTACAGTTAGCAAGCTGCTTTTTCAGCAAACTGTCATCACATGGAAGGCAGAATTCCCATAGAAAAATGCTTTGATTCCTGTCAAAGTGCCAGAGGAACCAGATGTAAGGAGTTGATGATGCTCTAAGTGTGGTTAGCAGTCTTGAGACAGACAAGTGTACCTGCCTGACAGAGCTACTACCACATCAGGAAGGTTTAGGGTACATGGTAAGTCAGCATATTCTAAGTGAAGCTTTCCTTAATTGTCCAGTTTGCAGGAGAAAAAAACGTTTATGGGTTTGCTTGAAGTTGATGAAAACAAAATGAAAACCAAATCAAAAGGGGAAGCCTCTGCAAAGTGAAAATTCTGCTTTTTGGACAGTTTCATGGGCACACTGATGGTACAGATTGAAATGCAGAGTTGTTAAGGAGCAGTCTGAGTGCTTCCTGCAGCTGTGAGATGTATTTCAGCCCTCTGTGCCCTGCAGAGAGACACTGGCCTGTGTCTACCAGAGCAGGCTGCTTTCTGCAATCAAACATCCAAAAACTCTGGTCCCCACCCTACATCCCCCTACCCCCTATTAATTTTGTACCTGCAAAGCAGCACACTCCATGTACCGAGCCTTTATAAATACCCTGGGGAGCCATTTCTCCAGAAAACTCTTCTTTATGCCCTTTTCTATTGATGCATTTGGATTATCTCACAAACCACTCTCATGTTTATTAGCTTCACCTGAGCTTTTCATCAACACTAGTCAAGTACAAACATTAATCAAATTAGAGGTTCAATCCAGCCAGGCATAAGGTCAAGCTTCTAATTACAAGGTTGGAAAATGGGAATGACTGGAAGTAATTTAAACTTAAAATGTAATTCTAGGGCAAATTTAACAACAGGTTCTTTTCTAGTTGCCCTATTATCTTTCACCGTGAGTTTTTAAGATGTCTCATCCATAAAAAAACCAAAGTCTAATTTGCACTTCTACTGTGTGGCTTGTCTTGTTCCCTTCCAGCACAAGGCAAGTGTCTCAGGTATGGCTAGCTGTTGTTCTCTTTGAAGTTCAGAATAGTTCCTGCATTCCTAAACCTTTTTTCTGTCACAACTTCTAAACAAGCTGTCCTATCACATGTTGACCAGCCTTTCTTTCCAGCCACCAATTCATGAAGGAGTTTTCCAAGGCTTTTACTGTCTTTCATACAATTTGCATTTATTAACGTTGAAAGGCCATCAGATCTGTAACAGTCCTCTCAGGTTTTCCATGCTCAGCTGATTTCCTCTTGGATAACATAAATGGCTCTCTAACAACAAAGATGACAGACATGATAATGACATATTTAGACCAAGCGGCACTCCCACCATTCAGTGCCAGATTCTGGGGTTCCTAATTTCACATCCCCCACTGCTGAAGAATGAGAGATCACACCTCCTACATCCAAGAGTGTGATGGGAGCAGGAATCACACTAGACAGTGCTGATCTTAATGTCAGCATTAACAAATCTAATCTGTCCCCAGTTCATCTATCACTGTGCCAACTAGGCATCGTTTTGTATGATTAAGTACCTGTGAAATCAAATAGTAAACTGAATTTGTTCCATTGGGTACATTATCTGAACTGGACCTTTGGATACATCATCATTATTATGATCTTTGACTCGTCGGAAATGCCAGAATACAGATAATAATGGTAAAAATACTGACACTGTGCATTAGTGGTTTCCTTGACTCATTACAGCCAGAGAACAAAATCCATACTTCACTCTGGAAAAATGCAGTGCTTAACACTGAGATGTCACAAGGAAGAAGTAGGATTTCTGCTACATAGAAATTAAAGATTTTAGCAGGCAGAGAACTACAAAACACTTTCTGCACTGTCTTACTGTAATTTTTTCATTAATAATTTTATTTAGGGAATCCTTGGAAGAAGGAAACTGTGTTGACTGTTTAGCACCAGACTATGTGTTTAATTGGGCTTTCTTAATGACCTGGAAGTTAGAGTTGTGGTTAAGTCTGTTACTAAATGAGTAGCTTTGTTGTAGTTGCTTGAGTTTTATTCAGAACGCAGTGGCGGTTCCGGAGACATCACGCTGTATTAGAAGTATCTTGCCACAGACCTTTATTTGCTGGCAAAATAAGGAGACTATTCACATCTTCCACTTCTAAAGCACCTTCTGAGAGTATGACTTTACTCCAAGAGGAGTTTAGAACGTTTTCAGTGGTGAGTGTGACTGGCTGTTACTCATGCTGGGGACACCAGGAGACACCTGCCTTGTGCTGTTTTCATGCTGCCGTGGTGTGACCGCTTCTCGGCCATGCTCCAACAGGCTCCACCCTCACCCTGAGAGTCCAGCCAGGGAAAAGAATGGGTCTAAAGGGAATCTTGGAGGACTACAACTGCTTGAAAGACTGACAAATGCATACCACAGAAGGCTTTGGGGAAGCTGAGTGATTTTTCACCAAACAGTATTCTTTCAAACAATTGGATTTCAGGTTGTCTGAGATGATAAAACTGCAAAGATCACCAGTGACAATACTAAAATATTTAACTCCCTTTTAGGAATTAATATTAAATAAATTATACATTCTAGAGCTGGAAGTCATCTTTCAAGAGAGTGAAAGCATTGTGCTAGACAATTATTGTCAGCCAGGATAAGCAAGTTTATGAGTGTTATTTGCATTAATGTAGTTGCATGGTGTATTACTCTGCTGTTGTGTTCTATGTCCTGAAAATGCTAAAGTGTAACTTGCAAGAGTTTGAAAGCTGGCTATTGTAATGACACTATGGAGCAATCTACAGGCTTTTTACAGAGACTTCATTAGCACAATGCTGCAGTCTGTGCCAAGCAGCTAAATATTATGCAGCATTTTAAAAGGGGAGTGAAGTTACATGTGCATCACCTAGACCTCTACACATACTAAGCGAAGTCAGAGGTTCACCTGTGATGCTGCTGCATGCAAGAACGTGGAATTGGGATTTATCAACCAGTTGTATTCCTAACCCAGTCTGAGCTGAGTGTTGCCCTTGGCAGAGCCCTTTCTTTCTGTTCCTCCACCTGCAGCTGGAAAAGGTGGTGGTCCCTTGTATACGCCTTAAGACCTACAAGGGAAAAATGGGAGCTATCCTTGTGGTAAGCAGGTGTTTTCGTACCCACTAAAATAGTTACAAGACAGTTATTTATGGCAACAGACACTTGAAACAATGGTAGCCCGCACTTCAAACACAAGCACATGCAGAACGTGAATGTGAAGCTGTAATACGATCTTGAGAGGAAAACAAATCCATTCATTCATCTACATGTGGCTCTAAAGAAGCTAGAACAGCTTTTTCAGTTGTGTGCACACTATGTTATGTGTCAGGGAGATGGTGTGTGGGTGACCAGCCTCCCTTCTGTCCTTGTGACTGCACTGAGCCCTGGCACTATAGGTTCACCTTGCAGAGTAAACAATAGTGGGATCACAAAAAAGCAACTGCACAGAAAGGAACACAGGGACAAAGGCTGCCTGAATAGGAAGGATGCAGAAAGGCACAAAATGAGTCAGAGGGAACAAATTGTAATGACAAGTCTGAAAGGATGTTAGAAATGGGGGAAGGCCAAAGGAAGGTCTGCTGCTTCGTGGGGAATGAGAAAAAAAAGGAGGTGACATGAAGATTGACATGGTCAGTGGTTTCCAGTCACAAACAAAGTGGTACCCAGAAACTTAGCATGCTTCATTTTAACAGGTGTGTGGAAAAGTCCAAAATCAAGGACAGAAAACCTTTTAGACATTTAAAGAATGTAGAAGTCATCCACTGAGTTTTATGCTGGCAAATTTAAAGCACTGTAGCAGTCTTAAAAGCACTAACAATGATCTTTGACAGCTGCTAGAAGAAAAATCTCAGTGGATAAATGTAGTACCTGTCATTAAAAAGGCAAAAATTAAGAAAATGGTGACTTGCAGGGGAGTCAAGCTAGGACTGTCACTAAGAAACATTTTGAAGCAAGTACAGTTTGTTCCTAAACATGCAGAATGCAGTGAGGCAACAAAGACTTTTGACAAATAAATCCAATTAAATAGATCTAAGCCCTTCTTTAGGACAAAGAGCCTAGTTCCATAGGCACCTACCCCTATTGCTGATGGTGACATGATGTCTCTGAGTGGCGTGCAGGAGGGTGCCATGCTTTCCCCTTCTGTCTTGAGAAATTTTTACTCCTCAAAACACCTAATGTCTGCACATGTTCATCCCTTTCTGTGGGTGCTGGATTGACTGGACAAGTGCTACAAAGTTCCTGCATACTGTTGAGTCCTTCTCTACCCTGTGACTGTGTCTGGGGGAGGTGGTCAGTTAAAACCCTGCTGAGTGTTGTTAGGAGAAGATAATCTGCTGCCTGCATAGGTAAGGCAGATTCAATCTACTACAATCTAACTGCAAGGGTAGTTGCACAATCTAACTGCACGGATACTGCAAGGATAAGCTGTGTACACTGGGCATCCCTGACCTAGCTGCTGCTACATGGCAAGCTCAGATGTGAGTAAGGCTTTTTCAAAGCTCTTGATGTAATCCTGCGTGATGTTGTTACATGCCGAACAAAAAAAAAAAAATAAAAAGGAAAAAAATGGAAAAAAATGGAAAAAGGGAAAAAAAAGAAAAGAGGCCAGGCTAAAATTGCTCTGCAGTCTGGTAGGGGCATGAGTGGTTGAAATACCACTTGTTCAGAGTAATTATCAATGATTCACTGTCAAAGCAGGGGAGCACTGTAAGTGAGGTCCCACAAGGGTCTGTCTGGGGTCAGTTTTACTCAGTGCTTTCATTAATGACTAGGATGGGAGTAATGATTTGTATGGAGGGTAAAATTTGTGGATGACATTGAGATGGAAGGCTTTGTGAGCACTTGGGCGAACAGGATTAGAATTTAAAACAATCTTGCTACACTGGTGAAATGCTCTGAAATCAATAAGATCAAATTCAATAAAGAATGCAAAGGACCCCTCTTAGGGGGGAGAAGTCAAATGCAGAGGTGTGAAATGGAGACTAGCTGGCCAGGCAGTGGTACTGGAGCCAAGGCTCTGGGTCCTGCAGTCAGTCATGAACTGAGGATGAGTCAACAGTATAATGCTGCTGGAAAAACATTCGCCCCCATAATGACTTCACTGTCCCATGAGCTGAACAAATGTAATTCTGGTGAATATAAGGATAATTACTCCGTGCTACTCAGCACTAATTATTCAGGTTGTGTGCCCGGTTTGGAATACTATAAGAAAAGAATATAAAGCAAAATTAGCTAGAGAAGAGGAAGAGGAGTGATTATATTTATTCAATCTAGAAAAAAGAAAAATAAGAGATGACCTGTTAGCACTCTTCACCTGTGTAAAAGATTTGCAGAGAAACATCAAGTCGTCTCCATGCCAACAAAAAGATGAAAATTGATTTGCAGCAAGAGAGATGTATGTTAGATCATCATTTTCTCAGTATATCTCAGGATTTGAAGAGGTTTGTTAGATAATTTTCATTCTCAAAGTTTTATAAGAACCAGACAGGGAAACTTCATTCAAGAATGTGCTACAGAATTGATTTGTTCCTCCGTGGAGATAGGACATTTATATTTCTTCCAACCTTATGTATCTGTGATTTGCATCTAACACCTTAAATCACTAGAGACGACATAATTCTTAATTGCCTAATGCAGCAATTCAGTATAAGAGTGCGTAGTCAATACAAAAAAGTGTGAATCAATTAAATTCTGAACTCTTGCATGATGGTGTACAGAACCAAAAAGCTGATATACCATAATTTGTTATGGCACAGCTCCTTCCACTAAAGGGCTCAGTCCTAAGAATCTTCATAAAAGTCCTTGTATAAGATAATTATACAAGGAGAAAAGAAAAAGCTTTTTTAATTGAAGGATTTCCCTTCTTTGTGTATTATAGACGTGCACAGCACAGAAACCTTTCTCAACCTGGTGATGTGTGTCGTTGGCTTTTTTTCACTTCTAGGTGTGGACTGAGTCCATCTAACACCAAACCTCGGTCCGTTCCACGTGGGAAGGGGGCGCTGTGCGAGCTGCTGCCGCGCCGAGCGGTGAGTGCCGGCTGCTGCCCTGCTGCGTCCCGCACACCCGGGGCCCGCGGGGTGCGTGGGCAGCTCGCCCTGCTGTGCCCTGCTGTGCCCTGCTCTGCTCGGGCTGCAGCAGCTGAGGATCTGACCTGCAGCCTCTCTGGAGTACTGTTGTGCAGCTCTGATAATAGCATCATGAAAGGACCCAATTTATTTTTGCTGTGTACGCTCTGTTCTAGCATTTTGCCTCCTCTTCTATTCCCAGAATCCTTGATTTGAGAGTACAGGAAATGCTGTAAAACCAAGCAAGATGTCATGAAATGCTGCTTATTCATTCACTGATTGGTTTCTCTTTTTTCTTATTACCAGCTCTTTGGAGACCAGGGCTTTGGAGACCAGGTGAGCGTACCAAGAGACATCTGGAGACTGCTGCAGACGTTTGAGATTTCCAGTTGGTTATGCAGAGTATTGGGCTAGGAAAAAGTCTGTCAGGTCTTGAGCAAGAAGCTTTTCTTCTTACCCTAAGTTTAATTTTTACCCTTTATCCTTGAGGGTAAATAAAAGAAATGAGAGAAATGCTTTCATGTAGGGACAGAACGTGAGAGCTGCAAGGTCAATTCTCCTTTGAGGCAGTCTGGGCCATGCCTAGGTGCCTGGCTGAGGGGTCAGTCTAGGGTTAGGGGTTTAGGTTCCAGGTTCAGTCAGGGGAAAACACAGGATGTGACCTCCTGCTTTAGGGGAAGCTGGTCAGAGGCTGGGCCAGTTTTAGCTGGAATTCAGGTCAGAGCAAGATGAGGAGCAGAGTGATAGTGGATATGGGGCTGGCAGGTAGCTACCAAAGGAGTCTGAGGGCTGCAAGAGAAATTCTCCCATAAGGAATTTATTGTCTGGGACACAGCTAATCTTGACCCTTAGGTGCTCTGGGAGGGCTGTAGCTGGCCTTTGGGACAGGAGGCGTAGCAGAACCCAGCTTCTTTGGACTGGGAAAAAATAGTAATTTGAGGGTGGCTGGAAAGAGCCCAGAGCTCAAGCTTGAGTTTTTCCTGGCCTCATGGAGCAAGGTTGAGATTGGGGTAAAGTGGCCATTAGGGCTTTGTGAAGGAGGAACAATCAGTCCCTTCTGAGCAGAATCCTGTGTTTAGCTCCAGAGGGTACTCTGCAGAAACCTGGGCTCTGCTCTGCACACTTCCTGCAACCCTGAACTACAGAAGCTGGCAGAGCAAGCTGTGAGGACATGAGCAAAAAAGACAAACAAGGTGCTGGTCCTTTTGGAGCCCAGATCTGATCATAGCTTCCACTCATACCCTCACAGCAAACCACCCTAATCCATTCTGTAGCCTGAGGGTGGTACCCTGGGGCTGCCTTCAGCCCTGCCTCTGCCTCTTCAGTCTCCCTTTTCCCTGCCTTCACCTTGACCTTCTTTCTTACTGTGTCTCAAAAGTCAGCTCTGGCTAAGTGCAGGTGGTAAGGGCTGGTCTAGATGTGCTTATCCAGTCTTCTGATAACCCTGCCAGCCCTTATGTCCACCCCAATCATATAGTACATAAGAAAGAAGTCATCTGGTCTTGAGCTCTGTGAAAGAAAGAGAACAGCAAGGTGTGGGAGTCTAGCAGCAGCAACTCTTTGGCTTTGGAGTGCAGTTGGCTCAGTCACTGAACAAAGTGGATTTAATTTTATGAAGAGATTGCTTTTGATGGAGACACAGAACAGCTCACTGGGGGAAAGAGTGGATAGTTACATCTGCTCTGAGAAGTGGTTAGAGTATTCCCCATCCAATGCTGGTGCTAGGGGTGCATTATTGGTAGGTAGTGGAAGAAAGGCTCTATTTTCTCTAACAAATTGCATTAAGATTACAACAGAATGGGGTGAACATTCAGTATCTCACAAAGCTAAGGTCAGCTAAAGTGCACAGCATTTTATATTTTCTCTTGTGTGAGCAAAGACAAAAACAGAAAAGTGGAGGTCCAGGGGTTGAGTAGCTTTAATGTCTATCAGCAGAAGGAACAAGCTGGTTAACAAGGAGGTTAACACCTAATCACACAGGAGCTGGCTAGTCTTATTACCCCAGAGAATATCCCCCCCCCAGCCTCTGCAGCTTTGGCTGAGAGCAGCAATCTCTTCCTTTATGCTGAGGGGCGCTGAGTCCCCACCTCTTGGCTACAGGAGAGAACTGGTCTCTGGGTGCACCTCAAAAAGCAACTTTTTCATGTACAATGCTGTTGACTTTAGTCATAACACAGACAATTGAGACTCCATCATCTTGCTGTTCATGAAAGAAAAGAAATAGGATTCCTTCACTTCCCTGATTTATGGAGGAAATGGGAAAACCCTTATTTGTTAAAACAGAGTAAGTATTTCTCCAAAATAAAGAACTGTAGAACTTCACTCAGCCAAGCATTTCTCAAGCTACAAGAGCACAAAAAAGTAGGAAGAGACTATAAATCAAATAAATTATTTTTTATATCTCTTCTGTAGCTATATCTGTGTCTTCCATCTGCAAGACTCTCCTCTTCAGCCATTCACTTTGCAGAACACATACATTTGAAAAGCTGGCTAAACTGAGAAATGTTACACTTCTGTTTAAAAAATTCTTATAAAATCCCTACTTTTTGAATTACCCAGCAACCAGCTCAGACATTTAATGTAAATTGCACTAGTTTCGTTGAACCCTGTACTAGTCCAGTAAAAAATTATGGTGAATATAATTCTTTTTCTTTTGTTCTGTGGAGAGGAATTTCCCCCTAAAGACAGTTTTTGTTCAGATTGTAATTTGGGCCAGAAATTTGTGTAACATTCAACTGCCAGTAATAGACCACTTTTCTGATAAATGAACAGAAACAACAAAGTGCAAAATCAAGCCACATAATAATTGCTCTTTGCTGAATTAGTGAAAACGAATTAAATACAATATTTGATAGTAGGAAAGCAGGGTGAGAAGAAAATAAACAAAATGTTTCTTTCTTGATAGCAGCACTTTAACCTTTTTGTATCTTCTAGAAAGCGGAGAGAAGATCTGTGACTGATAGAAGAGAGGTTCCTGTGTTTTTTCCTCAACTCTCCTCTTTTTATTTTTTATGGATCAACATAATTACTTCCATTCTTTTTTTTTCCCCCTTTCATTTCAAATGACATTTTTCTTTTCAGCATAAACATATCCTGAAAATTTGGACTTTCACCCACTGCCCTCTCCTTGAAATATGTCACCTTGAAGCTCTTCATCCACGGCCAACTCTCAACTCTCCCTTGCTAGATTGCCCAGTTTTCCAAGTCCTAGGTCCCTCTAGGCATTCCAAGACCCTGCTATTCTTTCTTTGCAGTTCTTGTAGAGTTCATTAGTGGAAATATACACATGACTAGATTGCATCCAAAGCCAGCTTCTCTCTGGAATGACTGTAGCCACATTTATGGGGTGCTGGGGCAACCATGGTTATCCTTGTTCTAGAGCTGAGCTGGCTTCTTTCATTTGCTCTGGGAGCAGCACATGATTATGGAAAAAGGAGAAATGAGGGAGGTGTTTCCCAGACAGCTGAGTTGAACCTGTGTTGTGAAGGCTAGCCCAGAAGCAGCAGTATTACCTCCATTGTTATCAGCCAAAGCTGGGGTGGGATTCTTCTGTTTTCTGAAGTTTCCTAACACCACAGTGATGAGGAGTTGGCAGCACATGTGTAGATGTGAGAGGTTTATGTTAGATATCAGTATTTTCTAGGTAGTTAAAAGTCTTACCCTGTGGTATTTTGTACCCAGATCTCATCTGGATGTTTGTCTGTCAGTGAGATCATTTACAGGAAAACCTTCCTTGGGATTGTCCTAACACCTGTTCTGGCCATGTAATGGTGTTAGAAGCAGCTCCCAAAGTACAATCAGAAAATAATGTCAGCAAAAAAACTTGGGAAATAGCAATAATAGAAAGAAAAAAACACAAAAAACTGTCCACCAACGTGCACATTTCAGAAACAATGAAAAATACATTTAATTTCACCCTGAAGTATTCACAGGACACTAAACCATAATTGTTCAGTGCATTGTTTACAGTGAGGAGAAGTGGAGAGAAATTGAGGGCAAACTCCATTTAGTGGTAAGGGAGTATGTAGCTGTGAGTAAACTGTGCTGACCTTCTTCTAGCTAGGTCAGGATTCATGTTCCTGAACAGTTTTGGGACAGATTCAATAGGTGAGGCTGCGTACTACAGGGACTGTTGTCCCTTGTGTGGAGAAGACACCATGGACACTTTACACAAAAGGAGAAAGATATCTCCAGATACTGATGTAATCCTGTGTTCCCTACCTCCAGATATTTTGATTCCCTAAGCCATGAGTTCAAACATGACTGGTGACAAGTTTTGTAGTGATGCCATGATCCGTGGTGTGTCAGCTAGGAGGCACTGTCACCCGAGAGAATTCTGCTGTTACCAGTCCCAGTGATGATATGAAAGTAAGTCCCAGGGGTTTTAGCTGCTATTAAAGCCTGTTTGCTAAAAGTTGTAAAACACCCCTGATATTTTCACATCCCATGGAGACATAGTGCTTGAGATACCAGAACTGTGGTACATAGTTTGGCCTCTCCTGGAAGAATGTTGTTACCACCAGCAGTGGCAGTATGTTATTTACAAAGCCCAGCTTATTTGTGAGCTCCTGCATTATTCACAGACCCATGGCAGCCCTAGTCCAGACCTTTGATTTGGCAGTGGGTCACAGAGGACACACATTTTTTGTTTCATAGTGAAAGTATGGACAACCTGGAGCTGGGCAGCTTCTGTGGTGCATCAGGTGAACTGCTCTGAAGGAGGGAGATTATACACAACACAGTAAGACTTCACAGTTCATCAGTTTAATAGTAAAGAGATGGATTTTAAAGGCTTGAGGACTAATTGTCTTAAGATTTGATTCCAAGAGAAATCATGTGAGGCCCTAGGTGCTTAGCAACTGGGAATTGGAGTGGCACAGCTGGAGGATGAAAGGCGCTGAAGTAGGACAGCTCACGGATAGCTTCAGGTTTGTTCTAGAAGTTTGGAAGGGATAACTTTGTTTGCACAGACTGCATGCCAGATCAGGTATTTACTGTTCTCTTAAGCACTGGTACTGGATGAGGAATAACTTAGAGAAGCAGTATAAAGTGTCATCAG
This sequence comes from Serinus canaria, assembly GCF_022539315.1. Taxonomy (NCBI): domain Eukaryota; kingdom Metazoa; phylum Chordata; class Aves; order Passeriformes; family Fringillidae; genus Serinus; species Serinus canaria. The sequence goes on along the minus strand of NC_066315.1, from coordinate 109,429,038 downwards.
TGTGAATCATGTGTTGGGTGCTCCAGCTAACTGGGCAGAAATGTAATTTCCTCCCTGATACCGATCAGCTTCCTTTTCTCATGTGCTGTAGTGGCCCAATATTAATAACACAGCACCAGAGCCTCACAGGACAGGAAAAAGATTGAGTAACCTTAACACAACCCACCAGAAATCACAACAGAATTTGGGTGTAGTAGTTTCAATGCTCCAGTGTGATAAAATAAAGCTAAGACTTTGTGTCAGCTGATCAATTGACATAAATTATATTTTGTGACTTATTATATGTTATATAATGTTTAATATTATTATGTATTTATTATAATTATTTCAGCTTTACTTAGCCTTTTCACTGTTACCACTTCTAGAACCAATGTATCTTAAGAAAACAAGTTAAGTTCTCCATGTTTGACAAACTGAGATGCCTGTTGAAATAAGAGTCCTTTTCAAATCAATCACATCTCTAAACATGAGGTGGTGGCTGATAAGATGCTTACAAAAAGCCTTTTTAAGCTGTCTGGTAGATCTAGCCCCAACTTGTTCAAATATAAGAAAGCAAATGGGCTGCAAAGAAAACACACTCAAAAAATTTCCTAGCAGGAGCTTTGGTTACTACCTGGTGTGAGTTAAAATTAGGTAATAGGAAAAGCAGAGAAATAACAGGCTTTAATAACAGGCTTAAGTTCTTACTGGAATCGCAAAACCTTAGCACAGGTTACTTGGATAAGTTGACCTATCTGGGAACATAGATCTCAGAACGTTGTTTAAGTCACATTGTTCTGTGATCTCTCTCTAAAAAATTATTCACCTCAGAGTCTTCAACAGGCCAACAAAGGTAAGGTACTTTTTAAAGGATCAGAACTCAAATAGACCAGCAAAACTGATTTAAAGACTGACCTGCTTAAATATGAATGTTAATTCTTGAGTATAGGTGGATTGCATTTAGCATTCATGCAAAGCATACCCTTCCTTACCACCTCCAGAGCTTTTATAACTAAATAAACTCTGCTGACTTAAATCATGAATATCCAAGAGTGACAGACTTGGCAGGAAACTCAGACCTCACAGAAAGCTATGAGAATTTTCTTGTGCATGCACAGCTTTTCAGGGATTTGTCCAGTTTATGCATTAATGCACTCTATCATTTTGGTCATGCTTCCTTGCTCCCACACTCCTCCTCCCCTAAATGAAGACAGCGTGCTTCTACTGCTGCATCTTTCAGAGACTGCAGGATTTGCTGGCAGAGTTGAGCCATGCTCTTTTTGCAGATGGCTCTCTTCACCTGGACACCACTACTTCTGTGTTGGAAGTTCCCACCGGGGAGTGGAGCTAGCAAAGGGGGTCCTCAGACTCACCTAGGCAAAGGCATCTGTGTGCAGCTGTTTTGGAACTGCACTGTGCTAATCTTGGAGATTCTACACCAAAACAGATTGAGCAGTGCTCATTTATGTGACTGCACCTGGTGATGAGCTGGATGGGACCCTTGTGCCTCTGGGTGGTTACACGTAGGGAGCCACAGTAACATCTTCAGGTGACGACAAAGCTGGGGCCAGAAGAGTGCCACTGCCAGTGCTCTCAGCCTAGGGGTAGTGACATTGTGTCTGTGCACTCACCTACCATGTAAAAGTACCTGCTTAAATCAATTTTGGTTTGCTCCTCTTCAGTGTTTTGAGCCTTCCCATCATCTATTCCTTTGAACAACTGTAAGAGCAGTAAACAGCTGGCAAAAGGTTTGTACCACATTCACCAGATTAACCACTTTGAAACTGTTTCCTTTAAAGTAAAGCAGCAGCTATTATGTTGCCTTGATTTAAGGCAGCAAAATCGAGCCCTTGGGTAAAAGAGGGAGCTTGAATACTTTGAGTAACAGGCAGCAATACCTGGTGGTTTGCTGGGTTGGCATTATTGCATGAATGTATGTATGATCAGGGCACCTGAATGACGCGGACACAGCAATACAGACGTAAGAAACTTTAGCCATGTACTTTGGGTTTTTAGCAGAACAGCTCAGATAATACCAGCAGAGAGATGGATTCCACAAATTCTTCCTCCATGTGGCCTGCTTGAGATGGATTCCACAAATTCTTCCTCCATGTGGCCTGCTTTTCTATCCCAAAACAGCCTCTTTGGGCAATACTGGACAAGCTTTTAAATACTCTGGAGTGATTAATCCCACCAAACGTTGACTGTCTGGCACTTAAACCCAGCAAAGATTTTAGCAAATGATTACCATTTTGATAAGAGAACAAAATGTAGTTATCAACCATCTACTAAGATATAAGAAGAAATAGCAAAACCATTATTCACTTTATTCACACAGGAGAATATTTAGAAGCTCCCCCAGAGTAATTTGATGGCTCCTTTGTACCCGTTTTTCCTGCAGTAGGATCCATCTGTCTTTTAAGACTGGAATAGATTTGCTGTCCTGGATGAAAACCTCTGCCCCATGTCTTCCTACTATACAAGTTTAGTACTTGTATGATACAAACCTTGTCTTTGTGCAGTCCTGACACCTATATAGAGGGTAGCTTTCCTAATGGATGTCTTTGTCTCTGCAATATTATACTGTATGATGGTAATAAAAGGGATTAGATGGCCTCAAGCTTCATCGGTGGCTATCTGACAAGGGAAAATTTTGGAATTAAAAAAACTCCACAGGTTAGTTTCACACTCAGGATTTCTACACATGAGAGGCTTTCCATTGAAATGAGATGCTTCTTGTTAGCTGCTTCACATTATCTGCTCTGGAATAAGTAGAGATAAAGCAGCACTGGACTTTTATCTTGCTGTAAGTAATTGTTTTGTTGTAGTGGTGGTTTCTTTAAAAGGACTCCCTCGGTGCTGTGAGCCAGAATTTCATGTTCCTTGGGACTGATGGGGACAGGATATTTTGAGGTTATGTCACTGGAATTAGAAGCATATTTTGTTATTGGTCACTGTAAATCTAAATTTTCTGTATCCTTTAACATAAGTGTAAAAGTACCATGATTTGTGTTTTGGCACAAGAGCACATTGCTCTCTAACTGTGGATATGTGTCTCAGGACAAAACACTGATTTATGTGGATAGATACAGGATATAATTCTCCCAGGTACCCTCTTCCTGAGCAGTTTATCTGCACTGGAGCTTTCCAAATCAAAGGTCTTTAAGGGACCTCAAAGTTCATTTGAATTATCCCACTATCCCCAAGTTCAGCTGTCCTATTTTAGTCTCAACTCAAGCCTTCTAGAGACCTACACTAGGAAGAATGCCCCAGCAGCAGAGTAAGAAAGCAAAAAGTAAGAACTGGCACTCATCTCTGAAAAACTTTATATTGGCTATAGCTCTTTCCAAGACTATAGGGGATGGTCTTGGAAATGGGAATGCAAGAATAGAAGTACTTCTGTGGTAGATTAAGTCAAAGGTCTGGCTAGTTCAACACTGTGTATATAAGATGCAGAGATTGGGCACATACGTTGAAAAAGGCCTTATAAGGAATTTCTCCCCCACTGGAGACAATATTCACACTACCTTTTTTAATTACCTCAATAAATCTATTTTTTATTAACTTTGTCATTCCCTTTAAAAACTGTTTAACTTTTTTCACCTGTAGAATATTCTTTGCAATTAAGGTTCATCATTCAAATCTGAATGGAAAAAAAACCCTTTAATTTTCTTTATTAGAATGTAAAGCTCAGAAGACCTTTGACTATTGAATTGGGGAAAATAGTGAAAGATTGTTCCTTGCTCACCTTTCACAAACCATTTAGAAGCTGAAAGTTCCCACAGAATTTAGTCTGCCATCATATGGGAGCCATTCTATGCATTTATTGTTCTGACAGCTTTCTCCTTCCTTCCAGTGCTCTTTGTGAAAGTGAGTGATCAGAATTATGTGCTATAGCCAGGATGGGAATGCATGACAGATTTTTACAACTGTATGACCTTTTTTACTGTTATTTTCCTCTGCTCCCTTTCTGACAATGCCTAATATGCAATTCAGTCTTTTCGAACACGAAAAATTGCTCCAAATCCCCTCTCCTGTGTGGAAATAGCTAATTTATATCCCATCACTATGTATGTATAGTTCATATAACCAGTGCTACCCTGAAGCAGGGTACCAGCTTCACATTGTACGTATTTGCACTGTTTCATGAGCTGTTTTGTCACCAATTAAAATACAAGAAGAATCCTTGTTGGGTGGCTTCACAGTCAGCCTTACTCTGAACTCATTGCTCTGCAGACATTGCAACCTCACTCTCTCCCCTTTTGCCACATGACTTTTAAACATCTGGTACAGATCAAGCCCTCGCACAGATTTCCACAGTAGTATCTTGTAACCAGCCTCTGTTGCAAAAGCTGGCCATGTCTTCCTTGTTTTTATTCCCACCTTTTAACTGATGTGTATGTAAGAAAGTTCATTAGGACACCTCCTTTGTTCTCAGGAGGCTTCTTTGAGAAGATGCTGAAAACTTTGGCAATCAAACTATAATATATCAAATAATTCACTCTTTTTTTACATGCTCACTGACTTTTAAATAAGCACCTCAATCTTTCCCCAGTGGGTCATACTTTGGCTTTATTTCTGTTAAATGTATTCATCATCCTTGTTCCTACTGCTTTTCCTTGTGCAGGCAGAGGAGGGGATTTTGCAGTAGAATTGGGATGACCAGTGATGGCTGGATGGCTTCAGACTGTCAAAGGCTATTTTTCTAGAAGTAAGGACATGGGAAACTCACAGTGTTCAAAAGTTTGGCAATGTGAAGGAAACCTTTCTTTAGACACAAACCCCCCAACCCTGTGTCACCGTTATTGAAGAATCTACATCGGGACTGTAGGTTTCCTCCTTAAGAATTTTAATCTAGTGCCCTGCCACTCAGGGTTGCTCAACAGAGGTTTGAAGACTTTCAGGACAGGCTGAACAGCCCACAGGATGCTCTCCTGAGCAGCAGTTGCCAGCAGCACACAATCTGAGATGCCTGGCACAGCTGCCACAAAGAGGGAACAGTTTTATTAAACACCGTTTGAAAATTTTAAGTTGCAAAGCTTTTGTTTTGCATGCTCTGTGTTATATTCATGTGAGTGTTTAAGTGGGTAGTGCACACCAGCCCACCTGGTGCAAGGGGCTCTGTGTGGTGGATCAGAGGGATCATTCTGCAGCCTAGGGGTGCTTTCAGGAATGTTGGTCATTGTTTACCTGTAGCACAGAGTGGATGATCTACATAAGAGCTTCCACTAACAGGCCCAGGAAGGTTTCCGGTGCATTGTCCAGATTTTTTCTCTCAGTAAGATTTTACTCTTCTAATTTGAACTGCACACTCAGTATGAATGCTTCACCTTTCAGAATAATTTATTTTCATTTTTTATGTTGCAAATTTTAGAAACAGCTGATGAGAAGATGCTTCATCAGTAAACAAAATGTGGCTTCACTAAGTAGACAAAATGAGATTCTGTTTTCCTTGATGTGCATCAAAAACATATCACCAAAGGTACATACACACATTTTTGAGACTATTGTGTACTATGAAAAGAGGAAAGTTAAGGTGGTTTGGCTGAGGGTCTTGGTGTGTAGTCTTTCTTCATATGGATCTCCATGTATTGAAGGTCTGTATCTGATTCCTGGCACCTTTGGGAGCAGTTTGGTCTCTGTCACACTGAGGCAAAGAGATGGCAAAGCTTTGAGTGGATATTTTAACAGTGATAATAATAACCTATTGATAACCCCCCTGTGCTGTCACACTCTCTTCATAGCCATTAATTGCTCTCCTTGTTCTGGCCAGACTGTGCTCTGTTATCTTGCAGGTGTGTTCTGGCAGCTGCCAGGTCAGATTGAAACCCTCTTTCTTTCTTTAAGCACTTCTATATGTTTCTCTCTTTGCTGTTATGCCTTTGACTTCCACTTGCCCTTCACCTTCTCTAGTCTGAGAAACATTCCATGTATCAGATGGTTTTAGACTCCCAGGAGATCCCTGAACTTTATTTCACCTTTTACTTTTCAGTTCACGTAAAACTGTGAAATGGCTAAGCCTGATGCTTCGAAGGGATGTTACAGGTGCTGAATTGGCAAAACTAAAAAGGGTGGTTCATGGGATTCAGGTTGGTTTTCTTTGTTGTTAGGGTTTTTTGGTTTGTTTTTTGTTTTTTTGGGGTTTTTTTTGTTTTGTTTTGTTTTGGTTTTTTTTTTTTGTTTTGTTTTGTTTTGTTCATCCCTATCAATAACCTATGGTGCTGTTCAAAATCTTGGGCAATTTTGGAGATACGACTTTGTCTGGACTCTCTCTAAAGTTTTCTTTAGAAAACCTTTCTTTAGTCTTCTCTGACCCCTGAAACTGATGAGGTTCATCCTTGGTGACTGGCAGGGCAATGGAGAAAGGGGACCCTACCCTGTTGTGAGGAACTTCACAGCAGCCCTTGCTCCTTGCTGTGCCACTCTGGCTGTTCTGCACTCAGGAATAATCACGGGAGGTCTGTGCTTTGCACTTGCACAGGTGCATTGTTTGCTTTTCTTTTGGACATGACCACCACACAGAACTTTAAAATGCACTGGTGAAAGCAGAAACACTTAGGGTTCCTGCTCATACAGGAAGGAAAAGGGAAGCAAAATTAATTTTTGGCTGTTGTCAAATAAAAGAAAACAATTTTAAAACAAATAAAGTTATAAATTTGGGACAAGGAAGAAAGCTACAAAAAATTTAGCTTCCTCCCATTACTATCACTGAACTAATGGATGAAAAAGAAAGAAAATGAATAGTGTTAAATTCTAAATCAGAATTAACAGGATGATGCAAAAAGCCAGCACTAATTTTTGATGTTAATACCTTCCTCATCAAATCATACATCAGATAATCATACATGGGTTGTTCTTGATAACTTTGAATTTTAGTTAAGAAACCTATAAAACAATTTAATATTATGAGGACCAGAATAAGTGGTGTGGGGAACTGAGGTCAGAGCTGGAAAGGAGAAGCCAGCTGGGTGGCAAATACACCTGTGATGGGATAGGCATTTGGAGCTTTTTGTGGACAGGGAAATAGGGGGGCTTGCTTGTCAAGAAGCAGTAGTCAAGAAGCATTTTGAAGACTTGGAGGGAAGGAGTAATATGAGGATGGCAAGGGGCTGGGGAGAAACGAAGCTCCCAGCTGGGCTGTTGGTGACCTGAATGCTCAGGCAGCAGAGATGCAGGGCTGAGTGCCCAGGCTGGTGTGAGCACAATTCTGGGACACAGCGGACTCCTGTTTGGGCTCCTGGAACGCATCACAGTCTCCTTCATCTCTTAACTCTCTCCATGTCACTGCCAGAGTAGATTGTCAGGAACTCTGTAGCCTGGCCAGGTGGTAAGAATTGCTGATCTTGTCTGTGTTGTTTTCAAAGGTCTTTGAATCACCGTGTCAATCTCATTAAATGTTCAGCTTCAGAACTACTTTCTGTTTTCTACTCCATCATTTCCAGTAAGTCAAGGGGTTCAAGTCTGGAGGATGTGTCATCAGAAGAGATAAGGTAGGTAAAACACCCTTCTGGGCTAGCAAGGCAAAGAAATGCGCAAAGGGAGAAGAAATGAGCATAAATAGACAGACCATCTAAGTGCCACTGTGTTAGAGTGGGCTAAACAGAGAAGCCAGAAAGCAAGGAGCATCAAAACACTCTGGTCACAGTCGTTTCTCTCTGTGCATGTGCATCACTACCCAGTGGGTATCAAGGTCTCTAAAATAAGTGCTATACAAACCCATTCAAATAACTAGAAATGTAAACATAACCTGGTTAACTATATTGCAAACTCAGAGTTAATTCATCCTGATGCATCTGCCTATTTGTTTTTACATTATTAAAATGAAAGAAAATCCAGTATTAAGCAAGTAACCAAGGAAAAGATTTAGGGAGTGACATATGATATCTCAAAGTCAGTAACAATGGCTGAAGGGGCCATCCCTTTGCTGCTGTGGACTAGCATAGCTCCACTGCTACTAATGTTGTTAGCTAAGCATCAGGTTTTGCACAACAAAAGAAAAAAGGTATTTAAAGACTCAGGATAAAGTAAGAGCTGTGGTTTATTTATGCTGGTAGCTTCCCTGCTAACACAGTTGATATATGTTTGCTTAGTCCACTAGGATGCACTTATTACCTTTAAATGTATGCTTAATATGCAGAATAACAATACCTGCAACATTGGAGGGGAGTGATAAGAGCCCACTGGTCTGCAGGATTAAGAGGCTGAATGCTCCAGCCAACACACAACAGCCATTGCTCATGTTGTTCTAGGAAGTTTGCACCTTTGCAAGTCCCTTTTCCACTGGGTCAGGTGTCATTGGGAATTAACAGACTAGAAAGGGTGCAGCAGCAGCAGTACATCACACTAACCCACGGATTCTGAGTCAGTATCACTCAAGTGAGGTAGGACGTTGGAGTCTGCAGTATTGATGACAAAAGCTTGAGGCATCCAGTGCCAATGCAAACCATCCTGCTTTTTACTGACAGCTGCTTTTCATTATTTCCAGAGAAGCATTTCCAAGACACAAGATTTGTATCTTGCTGCTACATGCCTTCTACACACAGTGCTTAAGAGATAATCCCCAATGCACTGTAGTATATGAAGCAATAAATGGCTGCTGAGATTAATAGACTGAGCAAAGCTGAAGCATTTAATCAATCTGCAAAAAGTACTCATTGCCAGAATACTGCAGGCAAGAGAATTTGTTCTTCATGTACAACAAACCTTAAGAGGGAGCAGCAAAATTTCCACTCACCAGTGAGCACTTGAACTGCTGAGCTGCCCTCTTTCTTAACAGGGCACCTCAGTGTGGGGTGGAGGTGAAGGGACCAGCTACAGTCATAACCAAGCAGGGAACAGGTACAGACTTAGGCCTGACTCTGGAAACCATGGCCAACAGTTTCCATGCTTTACATTGAACTTATATTGTCCTATATATTTGTGCCATGGTACCCCCATTTAAGACACAAGAATATTAGAGCCTCTTCCCGGTACGAGAAAGAGCAGAATCCAAGGAGACTTTGGATTGTATTGATCCAGCCCAACTTGGATACAATTTATAGCAGCTGCCAGACTGCTGCAATTTACATCAGTGCTTTAAAGTCCTTAGCGGTGTGTCAGCAGGGATTACTGGAATGAGGCTTCCTCTGACAGACCTTGATGGACAGCTCACAGCACCCAGGTGGTAAGGAGCTCCTGTCCAACAAGAGCTCTTGTATGAACACAGAACCTGTGTATGCCTTACCAGCACAGAGGTCACTGCTCAGGCTTTCTGACTTCAGAAGTTGTCCGTAGGCCTCCAGTTTCCCATACAAACCCATCCAGCTGCCTCAGAGGCACTTTCACTTGCCTCAGAGGGCATCACACTCCTCTTCCTGGCCTCAGACACCAGAACAATCCATAGAGTTCAGCAAGTCCCTCTCAAAAGGAATCCGTATTTCATGATGCCAGAAAAAATATGCAAGCCCTGATGGGACAGAAAGAAGGTGGAAATGCCATTCCATGCACTTCCCATCTTCCCTCACATGTTCATCTGTACCCTTACAGCACATGTTTATTTTACTTCCCAATATCTGATCAAATGGGGAGCTAGAATTTTCACTGCAAACCCACTTACTTTTTATTTAAACCTGAAGAAATGAGAAATGCTGGTGCAGGGCTTGGATTCTCTGAGAGTGTTGGTGCTGCATGCTGTCTCACACTGGACTCCTAACTCATTTCTGTTTGCATCTTTTCCCTAGATATCATATTAGATTGGATATTAGGAAAAATTTGTTCACTGAAAGAGTAATCAAGCATTGGAGCAGGCTGCCCAGAGGTGTGATACAGTCACCATCCCTGGAGATGTTAAAAAATGTGGATATATGGCACTTAGTGGTAGAATTTAGTGGTCGACTTGACCATGCCGTGTTGATGGTTGGATTCAATGATCCTAAAGGTCTTTTCCAGCCTTCAGGATTATATTATTCCAGGGTTTTGTTGCTGATTGTCCCAGTTTTACATGTCCTCTATCACAGTCCCTTCCAGCCCTTCAGAATTTTCAGGTAAGTGCAAAACATTTCCAGAGAAATCATACATGTTAAAGGGAATATATCATCAGTGGTCCCTCGAAAATCTTCTCCTACGTGACCAGCTGACACTTGCTGAGGTTGTGTGAGAATGCAGATGAAGAAGCATCTCTGCCTTAAGCTCAGGTGTTCCACAAAGCAGCTCGACAGATTCAATTGGATCTGAATTGGGTTTCTAATATTAATCTTTGCAATTTCACAGACAGGAGAAAACTAGAAAAGCACAATAAAGAAGGTGGTGGCTATTCATTTGTAAGGACTTTGAAAACAAGCAAACAGACAATAAGCAAAACCAGATTTACCTTTCCATAAATCCAAGGTAATCTGCTTTTCCCTAGTACCTTTGTAATGAATTCTCATTAGTTTACAGATGGGGCTGTGGCATTTAAGTGCTAATGATACATGCCCTCATTTATCTTTCTTCACTCATCTGGCAGATGCCCACAGTGTCCTGAGGATGTTATTCTTTTTGAACTGAATATGACTGCAATATTTATTGTCAGTCTTTCATATAATGTTGTAAAGTCAGTTAAGGAATTATTTATTAGAACAATACACTGACTAATGTGAACTAAACATTTTTAGAAAATTGACTTAGTCAGTTAAATGGGAGGAGAGACTTTCTCAAGGCTTTACTCTGGGTTTCACTTAGACAGGCTTTATTCTGAGGAGACCCTCCAGATTTTATTCACATCAGCATAAAAGTGGAGAAGCACAGTGCCAGGTAGTTTATGTGTCTGTAGAACATGTTCTCCAAAAACATTTCCAAAGCAGGAGGCACTCTAGGTATACTTAATCTTTCATGAATGTAGGAAAGTTGGAATTATCTCTGAGTTTTATCTCTTTTGCATAAGAAACACGTGAAAGTCTTGGGAGTTTTCCAGAGCTAATTAATTTAATCAGTCCTTATCACCCCCAGTTCTGAGCCTTTTAAGGAACTGGTTTGAGCATTTGTCACTGCTAACTTGAAATGGCCTGATTTTACAGTATTATCCTTTCTAGTTCTGAAAAATAGTTTAGGACTATAGCCACAATTTAGACATGTATCTTACAGGCTTTCTGAAAGCTCTGTCATCAAAATTTATGTATGTTCCTGTGAGAACTTAAGGGATGGAAAATGTCATGCTACTGTAAAGAAACAGATTTTGACAGTGACAATCCATAACTAATTTGAAGGAATCTTACCAATTAGTTTGAACTCAAGGTTGTCCTGCCTTAAAATTATTTTGCTATGAAAAGAAATGTGTTTTTCTTCTTGAAATCACATTTAACCTTTATTCTTTTTTAGAGAAGAACATCAACTACTTTTTCTCAGAAAAGCAGAAAAAGCTGTAACACAGTAACCATTTAAATGCATTATATTTGAAGTGCTGTTACAGCAAGAAAAGCTGTCCATGTGGAGAAAACAAATTATCAAATGTGAATCCATTCCAATTCTTTATTCTATTGTCAAAAAAAGCTATTTAGATAAGACTGTATCTCTATTTCTAGAGTACTGTTGACTTCACTGATTGCATTGCAGATATTAATGAAAAAACCACCAAAATAAACCCCATCATGTACTTTTGGCATGGGATCCATAAAAAGTGTAGAAGGAGGAAACTATTATTCCTATTGACTTCATTGGGGAGGGGAATAATGTATGTAAAAAGATAGATACCAGTGTCAGAACTGAGATCACTCAGTCCTTTTCCATACATTTAAAGGACAGGATGGCCTTCTGACAAAGACATTTTCTGTTTTCTTTAAACTTTCCTTAAATACATACAGCAAGAGAAGTGGATTTGATACTGCCATATGCAGAAATTGACAACACAGTAAAATAAGTGTGAAGATCACTGCAGCCAGAATAATGACATTTTTTTCTGACTACACATTAGCATTTTTATGCCTACTTTGCAAAAGATGTAAAATAGCAGGTACAGAGTGACTCAGGCACCAGAGCTATTTCCCAATTAGCTGCCTTTATTAATTCCATGAACCAAGTCCATGTCTCATTCCATGCTACTGCAGGCCATTTTCAATAGGGGTTTGCTCTGACACACTCTAATGGCAACTTTTAAACAATCAAACCACATATTTTTCACTTCTTTTTAGGTATATACATGTGACTATCTAATTGCTCCATGAAGAGCTTTTTGTATTCTAAACTTTCCCCAGCTTGAGGGCCTTTCTTCTTGACCTGCCATTTTCTGAGACTAAATAATTCCCTTCTTTCATTTGTGGTGTTGGTTTGATAGTATTTATAAAGCCTGCTTGTCTCTCTCTTGAGTATTCACTATGCTAGATAGTTCAAAATTTGTCTTATACCTCCTCTATGTAATACAGATTTATTTTACAGGTGGTTGTGCTTTAACTTCAGCTGGCAACTCAGCCCCACCGAGCTGCTCACTCAGTCCCCTACCAGCACCATGGGGTGGAGAACCAGGAGGGTAAAAGTGAGAAAAGTCATTGGTTGAGATAAAGACAATTTAATAGGCAAAGCAAAAGCCACGTGCACAAGCAAAACAGAATAAGGAGCCAGGTGTGCAGCCATCCCCAGGGAAGCTGGGCTCCATCACATGTAAGAGTGACTCAGGAAGACAAAAGCCATAACCCCAAATGTCCCCACCTTCCTTCTTCCCCCAGCTCTAGTTGCTGAGCATGATGCCATATGGCGTGGGATATCCCTTTGGTCACTTGGGGTGGCACACTGCTGACCTGGCTGTGTCCCCTCCAAACTGCTTGTCCAAACCCAGCCTGCTGACTTGGTGGAATGGTGTGAAGAACAGAAAAAGCCTGGACACTGTGCAAGCCCTGCTTAGCAACAGCTAAAATATCCCTGTGTTATCAACACCATTCCCAGCACAAATGCAAAGTATAGCCCATACTAGTTACTGTGAAGAAAATTAACTTTATCCCAGCCAAAACAAGCACTGAGGCCTAAAATACTGTTGGTTGCCCTGGAACATATTTTTTGGTTCTTCTTATCAGCTCACTGACTTCTACATTGTGTGGATTGGGAGTGCCCATAATTCCAGGTGTGGCTGCTACCTGAGCCATGCATAATCATCTAGACTCAAGATTTGCACATAATCCTCCTCTTCGATATACAACCATTAATACCTTTGAACTTTATGGTAGTGGAGCTGCACTGCAAATTTTATTTGGTCACTTGCTGTTCAAGGGGAGGCTATTGGCAAAGGAATAGGCTGCACAGCCGTCTCCAGCTGCACAAGGAACCAGGCTCATGGGCTCTTGTCCTGCTGGGGGACTTCAACAATTGCAACATCTGGGAAAGAAGCATGGTGAACTGTAGGAAATCACTCCTGGAATGCAGGGAGGATGACTTCCTAAGCCAGGTAATAGGCAGCACTATCAGAGGGGATATGATACTGGATCTGATGGTCAGCAACACAAGCAAACCACTCAGGGACATCAAGATTGGAGTCAGCCTGTGCTGCAGAGATCACAAACCAGTGGAGTTTCCATTCCTGAGGGATATGGGTCAGGCAAAGAATCAGGACCCTGAATTTCAGGAAAGCAAAATTACAGCTTTTCAAGGAGTTAGTCAATATGTTCCCCTGGGAAACTGACCTGAGAGAAAAGGGAGCAGATCAGAGCTGGCAACTCCTTTAAAATGCTCTCCCATAGGGCACAAGAGCCAGCAATCCCCAGGTATAAGAAATCAGGGAAGGAAGGCAAGAGACCAGCATGGCTGAGTTGGGATTTTCTGGTCAGGCTAAAGGGCAAGAAGGAAATGCACAGATAGGGGAGGCAGGCAAAATATCCTGGGAAGAGTAAAGGGATGTTGCTCAGTTGTATAGGGGTGGGGTCAGGAAGGTCCAGGTGCAGCTGGAGCTGAACTTGGCAAGAGATGCACAGAGTGGAAGAGCTTCTAACAGGCATGTCAGCCAGAAAAGGAAGATCACAGAAAGTGTATATACACACACACACACACAGAGACAGATAAATAATGCTGGCAAACTGGTAACAGTGAATGAGGAGAAGACAATTCTTTTGCTTCTGTCTTCACTGGTAACCTCTCTTCCCTCCTACCCTCCCTGGAGTGTACTGCAAGGAACGATCAGGTTTGGAAGCACCTGAGGAACTTGAAGATACATGGGTCTATGAGACTTGATGAGATGCATCCCAGAGTTTAAGGGATTGGCTGATGTCCTTGCCAAGCCACTCTCCATGATGTTTGAAAAGTCATGGCAGTCAAATGAAGTCCCAAGTGACTGGAAAAAGGGGAACATTGTACCTTGAGAACCCTAGGAATTAGCAACCTGTCATCCTCACCTCTGGATCTGGAAGATCACAGAACACATCCTCCCAGAAGCTATACTAAGGTACATGGAATACAGGTCCCTTCCAACCCAAACTATGCTATGATTCCATGAAAAATGTCACAATATGGAAGAAGATCAGCCTTGGCCTGCATATATGGAATGCATGCACTTTTTCTAACTACTCTGTCTCTGCTACTTCCTGCAAACCTTGCACTGAGATCCAGGCCTTGCCAAAACTGGAGAGCAGCAGCTACTTCTTCACTTACCCCATCTACATCTGCAAACTCTGCAGAGAACAAACCAGGCATTTCTGAATAAAGTATTTCCAATGAGCATGACTGGAAATTATGTTAAAAGTATCCTAACATGTGCACACCACATTAGAAAGGATATAATTCATTGACCAATTAAAAGTATTTAACCAGGTTTTTAAAAAGAAAACCATATTTTTACACACTGCAGAGAGAGTTCTTCCCCCAAAAGACTGCACTATGGGCACTGATACAGGAAAATTGTCACAAACTTCTTTTTTACACTACAACCACTAAGGCTGCTACTCTGGGTAATTGGATTTTTGTTGTAAGGCATTCGAGCCACCTGTATATTTTCAAACCATGGAAACATAAAGGGATGCAAGATCTTTCACTGCTGGCTCACCTGGAGATCAATCTGTTCCACTCAGCCACTGAGCAGTGTTTCTGTAAGAGCCCTTACCTCTGTGTCACTGCAGTTCTTTCCACAGAACCCCTTCTGGAAGTCCTTCTAGAAACCACTGTTTGCAGGGCAGGTATGCTTACCTATCTCAACAGGCCTCCAGTAGCTATTTAATCTTCAGGACCTCAGGAGATGGGAATTGAGCTGTTTCAGAGCAGATTCCCCAAAGTGTCTTTGTTAACCTTATTATTGTGTGCTAAGGTCCAAGGATCTTTTGCAGCCCGGCCAGAGATTTCTGTAGCATGCACAGGCTCAGCTCAGTGCCCTCTGTAACACAGAAGCACAGAGAAAAGAAATACATGACAAATTAATGATATTTGTTGTTGGTATTGTGTTGATGAGGCTGCTGCCCATCCCTTTACAGTCTGCTGCTGGTGCAAACCAAGCTTGCTGCTATTATCTTTGTCAGTCCAGAGAAGGTGCAGCACCACCAGTCAGTTTTCCTAACCCAGTGGGGCAAAGGATGGGTATTAAATCTGTCTCTACCCAGGGATGGATGGTGGTATTCTGCAGTCTGCTGCAGAAGATGTTGTGGCCCTGGAGGTGGTGATGTTAAAGAGTTCCCCCTACACTGAGTAGGGGGAGAGCTGCAGCTACAAAGAACAGCTGAGGCAAACAGGTCCAATTAAAGAGTAATTCAGTGAGGAATAAAACTCCAAGACTTACTGAGTTTCCATTTTGGTAGAAGAAAAAAGTACAATTTCCAAATATATCAGATCTACTTGCATTATTTCATTATTAGTAATTAGGATACTCTAGCAAAGCAGACCAAGCCTTTATTAGCTGAAGCAGCAGTTCAGCAGAGGCTGGAGTTTTATTGCTCATTGATTAAGCAATAGATACAAGCTGAACCAGTAGCCTCATGTGAATGGTATTAGAGCTGAAAGCCTGGCAGATTTGTGTGAAGACTTATAGCCATGGGACAGATAGATCTATATATATTGCTCAGGGTAAAGCTGCATGAATGACTCTGAAAGAAGAAGGTTGCTGCATCATGGCAAATAATTGTCAATTTATCTTAGCGTGAAATCTTTTTACACCTCACATAAAATAAGCCACTTTTGTGGGAGGGTTTGTTCAAGAATATTCCTTTTCAGTGCAATGATGGGGTTAAGTGCTGCCTTTTGTCTGGAAAAATGGACAGTCATTCAGTGAACTTTAGAGAAAAACCTTTCCTTCCTTTGTTAATCCCTGCTCTGACAGAAATATCGAGCAGGAACCTGAGGAAGCATCTTGCCATGGATGCTGACACCCAGTCTTGCACCCACTGGCTGCACAGCCCCTAGACAGGAGCTCTGAAAAAACCAGTCCTGCTGTCCCCAAATGTCACCCTTGCCCCACTGCCTAGAAATAACATTTTTTGTAGAAGAGCTGGAAGAAGAAAACCTTTGTGTCCGATCTGGTGCAGGCACACTTGTTTAAACCTCTGATGAAGATTAATTTTCAGTGATATGTCTGCTCTGGCATTGCTGTGGCTGAGGTGCAAACATTTTATTGCTGACACTGATGTGAGAGAACTAATCTGCAAAGTGGAGCATCCTAAGCCACAGCAGCTCTTTGCCTCTGGGAACGTGAGTCAGGGTGCTTAGATTGCACTGGTTTCTATTAATTGCCTGCTTAACTCCAAAGAGCCAGACATGTCTATTTCATTTAAAATTACATTTCTACGAACTTAAAATAGAATAAAATATAGGTTATAACAAGAGTTACCTAAAAACTCATTGGACTTCATTTCCCTCTGTTGCACTGTGATGTGAGAATGAAATTATGGAACCACACACATAAAAGAGCTTCTGCTGAACATTTCTTTTGCCCAGCATTCAGACCTTGTATTTGACATGAATGTCATGGTCTTTACTGAAAAAATCTTGCTGCAAAAGTTCAGGCTCTGTCTTGCACAAGTATAAAATTAAATTATAATGAACACTTCATAAGCTAGTAAGCTTACACTGTGTCCTCCTTCTTTTTCCTAAAAATAAAGCCAGGAAAGAAAATACCCATTTGGATGTAAAAGTGGGTTTGAGATAGCTACAGGAGAGATTTCCTGGGAAAACAGAGGCATCTTCTTCTTTTGTTGTCAGTTAATTTTTCTTTCATAGAAACACCATAGTTGGGGGCAGCTATAGCAGAAAACAGATCTTGGGATCTGCTTTGTTTTTCAGAGAACGTGTGGTCTTGGTCAGTAACACTCAGGACTTTTGTTTCATGCTGCAAAAGCAGCCTGCATGGAAGCTGACTGGGGAGGTAGAAAACAGATATTTTCTCCAGTTCCAATTTGTTGGTTATTGCATGGCAATCAGCAGATCCCATTTTGCCTTATGATTTCAAAATGAAATTCTCCTTGAGTGGAGCGTAATCTGTGCTTGAGTGTAATGAATGACCTGTGCAAACACAGGCAGAAGAACTTCCCACTGCAAGAAAGAGCCTCCCATGAGCTGTTAAGAGATGCAGTTATTGAAATCAAACACTGGAAGCAATTTTTAAATGCCCAGAGATGGGTTATTCAAACTTTGAAAGCCCAGCTTCACCCAAGTGTGGCATAGTCACTGAGTGTTGCAGGGTGGTGTGAGAATGCAGAACATTTCCCTACAACAATCCCATCTCCTGGGCCAGAGGCTCTCCAGTGCACTTGTTTTACAGTGATTTAGGGACTGAGCCCCAGAGCAGCACAAGCTGTGTTTAATTTTATTTCCTGAAGGTACAGACTGAAGCAATATTAGAAGCAGACTGCACTGGCCTGTAGAAAACTCACAGTGCTGGATTTTTTTTTCCCACTGCTTGCCAAAGCCTCTGACATCAACTTTACCCCAACAGGGAGCCAGAGGAAGGAGAGGGAGGTGCAATGGCAGATGGTAACCCACAAGGAGGTGAGAACTGCATACTGCTCTTTGGCACTCCATGACAAGGACAACTTTACAGTAACCTACTTTGCTTATAAATTGAATGAGGATTATTTGCTATTTCCCTCCCCTCCCACCCCTATGTTCGGTCAGATCACTGCAAGACAGGCAAAAAAAAAAAATTCTAATTAATTAATTGACTTAGCTCTGGCAAGCTGTATTTCTAATACTGGGAGGACATAAGAGAGCTGATTTTAATATAGTTAAGCCAGACGTTGGGTAATTTCAGGCTTTGATATGGTTTCAGTGTGTAGTTGAGCCAGGGGACAAATTTGCCTACCCAGTAGTGGAGCAGTGAGTTTCTCTGTTACCTGGCCTGGATGCCCCAGAAATCTGCTGATATTCAACTGAGGTTTTGCCATGCTTTCTCCTTGTCTTTGCCTTCAAACAAAAGCATATTTAATAGAGACAGACAACAGGTAAGAGAAGAGGAAATTTGACTTTCTTGGTGTTTTCTGAAAAATGGTTCTCCTGTCTATTTCTAGCCATTAAAATTAACTTGCTATCTAAATGGATCTTGTCTAAATTAATTGTGCTGTCTCTGTGCAGTGTTTCCCCAAGGAATGCACTGAAATACTGTTATGTCTTTGCCTGTTCTTGACTGATTGAGATATTAATTAATTATATGAATAAGCCTAGGAAAATAAAAGTAGGTTTTCCTCTTAATTCATGTGAGTACTGGGCCTAATGCCTCATACATGGTGTTTGGCAGTAGTCACTTTGCTGTATGACCTTGTTCACTACTCCTCAGTGCCCTAGTTGAGTGGGGCAGGTGGGAAGAAGAAAGTGAGTTGTGCAAGGAGAGGAGACTTGTGCATAGTGTTGGGCACCACGGCTGACTCCTGGCAAGTGCTGTACAGGAACAGTGCTCTGATGGACACAGGTACCCTCCCAGGTCCCAACCACAGGGTTGTCATGTAGCTAAAATTTTTTGTCATGCAGTAATCCCGCTGTTCTGGGATTTATTCAGCTCAGTTTTGCATGAGTCAGTCAGTCAGGCTGGGCTTGGTGCACCAATGCTGCATCCTCGCTCTGTGCTCAGGGCTCACTCATGAGAATCACAGAGGCACAGAGTCACGTAGGTTGGGAAAGATCCCCAAGATCATCGAGTCCAGGTGTGAACCCAGCACCACAGTGCTCACCACTAAACCATGTCCCTGAGTGACACAGCTACGCTTCTTTTGAACGCTTCCAGGCACTGCCGCCTCCAGGGCTTTCCTGAGCAGCCTGTTCCAGGGCTTGAAAACTCATTTGGTGAAGAATTTTATCCTAGTATCCAGTCTAAATCTAAACCCCCTCTGGCACAACTTGAGGCCTCTCTCTTCTGCTCCACTGCTTGCTTTTTGCGAGAGCTGGGTGATTATTCAGGGACAGCTTCCCTGGCCTGCCTGACACAGCTCTATCCCGAGCATGTTGGAGTCTGGCAGAAAGCCTTTGGACAAGCAGGGAGCCCAAGAGCATGAGATGTTGCTTTTTTTGAAATTCCTGAAAAAAGAGAACCCATTTTCTGATCCAGCAAATGGAAATACCAATGTTCTTTATGATTGAAGTGGACATGACAGCTTTGTTTTCTCCTTGGTTGGTTGTTGTTTGCTCATTTTATGAAGCTTCTACAGGATTTTTAGCTACAAGGAAGAGTTTCCTTACTGACACTTTTATTCTTCCCATGGTGGGGAAAACAAAACCCTGCATAATGTAACTTAACTTGCTTCAAAGCTGAGGGGAAGTTGAATGTACATTTTCTCTGCCACTAGCTTACTGAGAATGTTATATATCTGCATATAAAATAAAAAAAAATACTTATTGGAACAAGAAAAAAATACTTGTTGGAACAAGAAACAAGGACTTAGTGTTGTTTAAGAATGCTAAAATTGCAGACTTAAGAGTTGCAGTAGCTATTTTATGCTGCTCACCAATAAATGCTTTATACTCCTGTAATATGCCTGTCTCCAGTATACGTATTTTAAAAAATTGAAACATTTGAAAAACAGAACTTACTTTGTAATTTAGCTGTGGCCTGTAACATTTACATTTCAAGACTCAGACTTGATTTAAAAATAACCATATTCCAGGAAAGTAGGTGTTAAAATTGCTTCTATAGTCTGTCCAAACCTTTTTCTCTGTATGCTCTGTGAACTTGTGTAATTCATATTCAGATGACCATACTGAGAAAGGTTCAAATGTTTGCTTCTCAGAACACGAGGAATTCCTTCAGACACAGCTGTGATTTACCAAGTCCCTTGGTTTCCTGTCACAGAACTGGTGAAGCCCTGAGCTTAAAGGAGAGAAGTGAGGTTGTCTGTGACACCTGAATTTCTCAGGAACACTCAGGCTCTGCTGTTGGCTCCTCTGAATTGAATGCAGAGCAGTTCATTCACTTCAATGCTGTGTAACTATCTCCTTGCTTTGCACAGTCACTTTACTTGAAATGATGAATAATGCCTGGGTAGTGCAAATTCCCTGGGGGCCATAACAGATGCTAGAAACTCTGCCAGTGGTGTTGAGGCATTGGGAAAATTATTTTCTTTCCATACTTTATACTATAAGAACTTCAACACTCACTTCATTGCAAAGGAGTTTGCCTTGAGGGATAGAAAATTTCAGAAGACACAGAGACAGAAGTTTTATAAGTTTTAATAAAGAAGTTCTAATAAAGACTGAAGATATTGATGAACAGGAAGGACATTCTCCTGTCTATAGTCTATACAAGATAAAAACAGATTCACATCAGCATTAGAATTCAGTATCAATTTTTCATATGCCCTCTACTGACTGTGTCAGGGAGATCCTTCTTTTGAACTAGATACCCCACACCCCAAAAGCAGCACTTATTTTTGTGAAGAGCAAAACCATATTCAAGCCCTGATGACCCTGAAGCTTTGCTTAGGAGTGCTGTAATTAGAGCTTGTGTTTCTTTACCTTGAGCTTCAAATCTGCTTAGCAAACCTGGAGGCTTTGCTCTAAAGCCAGCATTCATGCTAAGATGCTCTGCTAGGTACACTCTTGGATGTGTCAAAACAATCCAACCAACTCTCATAGGAAACCAGAAACAAGAAGGAAAAATTTGGCCAAATTCCTATATCCAAATATTTTTACAGCATGAGAAATTGAACTAATAATGCTTCTGTCTGGTTAACAGCTGTCAAAGGATGAAAAATAAGCTACTGGGAATGTAGTCAATCACTCACTCCTTTTAATGTGGTGTGAAATCCATAAAGGCATTTATACTGACTCTTAATGTGTTTTACAGAAAAATCACTGGTAGCTGTGTTGAAGAGATGCCAATTTTTAACAAGCAGCGTCTGGTGCTTTCCGGGCCACTCCACGCATGTGCATTGTGTAGAGAATGATGAGCTTGCACTCTGTTTGCTTTCTGGGAATCCATGCTTAGTAACATTCCCTCTCTTCGCCCTCTGCTTGACGTGGGTCACCAGGTCATAAGCTTCATTCACAAAAAGACATCCAAGCTTCATCCAGTTTCTCTCTGCTGGTGACTGCAGTTTTCCTCCACATGGAGCACGGTGGCTCCTCTCCTGCACGGGCTGCATCCCACGGACACGGTGGCACACGGGGACATAACCATGACAAGTCCCACTGATTCCACCAGCCTGTTATTCTAAGACAACAGAGCAGGTGAATCACTGTTCTTAGGGCTGTGGCCCTCCCTCGTGTGCTGTATTCTTCAGCCAGCAGGCAGTGTTGACACTGCCTTGCATGGCACAATGGGATGTTAACGTGTGTGAAGAGCTCGGTGTTGAACCACACACAGAACAGCCTATGTATAGCCAGAGGTAGCAGCTTTCTGAATCAGGATGGCTATTTTTGTGACCAACAGCATGGGGGAATGAAGAACTCAGTGGCTCTGCACAGAGAATGCACGGCTCAGGTTGTTGAAAGATTTGTGTTTCCCTCTGGCCCTGCTCTGCACTGGGGTTTATTGGATGGACACAGCTGGATACAGCTGGATACAGCTGTGATGGTCACGGTCTGAGGCATCTTCCTCATCTTGCCCCAGAGGAGATATACTGTATCAGGTGGTGCTAATGCAGGGGCTAAAGGCCCCTTTGGTCACCCTCCTTCTCCAGCTCAGCAGGCCCATGGCAGGGTTTAGGCTGGTGACTGCTGGGTGGCTGCAGGGATGATCATCGTGCCCAAAGCACAGAAGGAGAGCCAGTCCCAAGGCTTTCTGGCATTGTTTCAGGTGAAAGCACCTTGTGAAATGTAACTCATAACACTCCCTTCCTTATATCTCCACCATCAGTTCAGCTGATCCCTAAAATCAGGCTGGCCATTAAAGACTAGTCTTGATGGCAGTTCTGGGCTACCTAGGTCTGCAGTCCTGGGGACCAGAATACTTAACAGCTCATTTCCCCTAAAATCGCACCCACTTGGACCTTGCTGCCCTTTTTCCATGACACTGACTCATTTTTTGGTCTGAGGATCACCTGTTATGTTCAATCCAAGCAAAGTTTTTAATTAATATTATAGAGAGACAAGAATGGAAGCAAAAAAGTATCCTGTCTATAAACTGGCATACAACTGCCATGAGAATGGCAAAATAATAGAAAAATACAGAACAGAGTCTTGCTGTTTTCTTTTCTGTTTGTTCCCTTTACCTAGTGATCTGTAGAGATGAGCAGTTACTATTTCTTAAGACAAACATTTGCTCAGTTTTGCAATGTCTTCCACATGTGAGTTAAGGCTCTTGTCCACACTTTCTCATAGCTCCACAGTACAAATTATACAAATCAAGGCAGTAGAGATCCTTAGAGGTGAGATTGCACTCAGAATATCTTCCTGCTGTCTTGTCACACTGAACTCTCCTTTCCAAACTGGGATGTGCACAGGCATAGTCATAACAGGTCAGTCCAAAATAGAAAGAAAGTGCCTCAGGATGGCTGTAGGGCAAACACTGGTGCAGAGGTTCCTGTCCAGCCTGATGCCATCAGTATAACAAAAACTGTGGTTTCAGCTGAGCTCCTTGCAGATATTAGCTCAGAGTGCAAAAACCATCCATCAGAACCAGGATCTGTGGAGGAGATGACCAGGGCTGAACAAGAATGGTGGTTATCTCTTAAAAAAAACCACAAACAAACAAACAAACAAACAAACAAACAAAAAAGAAGATAAGATTGCCTGTAAGGCAAACACACATGATACAGCTGCCTGCAGGCTGCTAGGCCAGGGAACAAATTAGGAACATTGGACTTCCAGTCCCTTGGTTTTCAGAAATATATCTCTTTAATCTCATTTTCTGAATGATTTCTGAATTTATGTTCTTTGTTACATGCAACTACTACTGCTAAGTACATCATACCAAACCAACACTTATGCTTTCTTTGCTCTATTTATTAATTTTTTTCTTTTAACAGATCAGCTCCCAGCCTCCAGAAATTGCATCTGATGGTGACATTGGGTATTAGTAATGTACAAAATCTGGAGGCTTTCCTAATATGCCCCTGCATTCCAGTCTGCTGCTCTTTTATTCAACTAAACATATTATGGCCTTGTGCTTTTCTCTTTCACTCATGACAGAAAAGAGGTATAATTTTTTTGTTAAGGTAATACTTTGTAAAATATTATTTTTCCTACTGAACAACAAGTACCCTGAGCTTCCACTGAACTCAGTAGTAATGGGGGATGCTTATAAAACTAAGTCTGAATTCTGAGCTAAGTGAAGCATTTGGGATTTATTTCAGTCCCACTGAAATCAGTGGGAAATAAAAAGAATTTTAAACAAACATTTGGGTGCTTTGCCAAATGCAGTTAGAATGCTGAACATAGGTCTCAACAAGAAACTGTTTTCTATTTCTTACCGTGATAACATATTTTGACACACTGTTATGGTACCAAGTCAGCCATATCATCTTTAACACATTACCAAGAGAGAATTCAGCCTGCTGCACTAAAATTCAGGAACAAGGATCATCTTTGAGTGGTATTTCTGAAAATCAGTGACACCCATTTTTAGATGAAAAGTACAATGCCTCTGTGTCCCAAGAAGTCTTTCACTTATATGTCTCTAAGGAGTTAGGCAGCCAGTGAGGCAGCCAGGTGCACAGACTTCAGACAGATGTTTTGCCCATGTGTGGAGCAGGCAGAATTACATGTGAGAGGCCCTTTAGGTGCCCTAGTGTGTGAGCATGCCTGAGGAGTAGAGGAGCTCACTGTGGCACCACAAGATCTCCTGCAGACTGCTGTGGCTTTGTCCAGAAGATTTGTAAAGCCACATCTATCTTCCCCCAGACAGATCCTTTTGGTGTTTGCTTTTTACTATTTTTAGTATACGGTTTCACTTTTACAAATCTTGGATCTTGTTATGCATTGCATCGTTACAGCTCCAGGACTGAATATTTCCTTGCTGTTCCTGCAGTTACTTTTGTCTTTCTAAATTTTGGAATTTATCTGAACTGTTCCTTAGAGTGTTTGTGGTAATAAATCTTTGTCTAGTTGATAGTTACTCTCCTCAAATTCAGATACTAAAGCTGCAGCTGTTCTAGAAATCTCTGAATGTGGTATTGTGATTGTCATGTATTTGTGCAATTCATAGAACCACAGAATGGTTTGTGTTGGAAGGAGCCTTAAAGATCATCTAGTTCCAACTCCTCTCCCATGGGCAGGGACAGCTTCCACTAGACCAGGTTGCTCAAAGTTCCACCCAACCTGGCCATGAACACTGCCAGGGATGGGGCATCCGCAGCTTCTCTGGGAAACCTGTTCCAGTGTCTCACCACCCCCACAGTAAAGAATTTCTTCCTAAACCTAACCTCTGTCAGTTTAAAGCCATTTCCCCTTATTCTATCCCTGCTTGTCCTACTGCTTGTTATTTGGCAAATGAGACCAACTCCCACCTGGCTACAGCCTCCTTTCAGGTAGCTGTGGACTGTCACAAGGTCTCCAGGCTAAACAGTCCCAGTCCTTTCAGATCCTCGGCACATCATTCGAGCTCCTGACCCTTCACCAGCTTCACTGCCCTTCCCTGGACATGCTCCAGCACCTCAGCTCTTCAGCCTCTGCTTTTGCCATCTCCATCTCTCCCCAGGCAGCCCCTGGGAGAGTTTCGGGGGATGGGTGGGGTGGGGTGGGGTAGGGTGGGGAGGGAAGGGAAGGGAAGGGAAGGGAAGGGAAGGGAAGGGAAGGGAAAGGGAAGGGAAGGGAAGGGAAGGGAAGGGAAGGGAAGGGAAGGGAAGGGAAGGGAAGGGAAGGGACAGGGAAGGGAAGGGAAGGGAAGGGAAGGGAAGGGAAGGGAAGGGAAGGGAAGGGAAGGGAAGGGAAGGGAAGGGAAGGGAAGGGAAGGGAAGGGAAGGGAAGGGAAGGGAAGGGAAGGGAAGGAAGGGAAGGGAAGGGAAGGGAAGGGAAGGGAAGGGAAGGAGGGAAGGGAAGGGAAGGGAAGGGAAGGGAAGGGAAGGGAAGGGAAGGGAAGGGAAGGGAAGGGACAGGGAAGGGAAGGGAAGGGAAGGGAAGGGAAGGGAAGGGAAGGGAAGGGAAGGGAAGGGAAGGGAAGGGATCACCGCACCGTCGCTGTGCCCTTGTTACCAGGAGAGGGAGCAGGTCCCTGCACATCCCCCGGGCTTTTGTTCCACCTCTTCACAGACCCGCAAAGCTGCACCGTGAGCTTCTCAACTGCGGGCTCAGAGTGTTTCGCTTCAGACTTTCTCACACAGGCACACAAGCGTCTTTTAAGCAGTTTTCCATGGCTGTACAGCTTTGCACCTGTGAGTCATTAGACACAGTCCTGCCGCCCTCACTCATAATCACGAGTTTCACAAAGAATTTCCCTGGAACCTGGTGTTTCCTTAAGGAGAATTCTTGGAATTAAAGAAGACAGGAGTAGGCTGTCCAGGGCGTGCGAAGGAGAAGTGTTACACATCTTTAGTTTCAGCAAGTGGAAGATGATATGCTCAATTCAGGAATGAAAGAAAAAAAAGAGAAATGGGAATGCATTTGCAAAGACTGTGGAAAAACCAGCACTCTGTAAGAGGAAATAAATAAGATTTTTCAATAAAATTATAAATACATCTAGGTTCAAATAATACAGCAATAAATACCTGCACTGCTTTCTGCAGTAGCAAATGCTACCTTGTACGACACCAACTGAACACAGCTTTACACATTACACAGTGCATTATTTCCCTTTTGGATGTGGGTTAAAAAGTTTTCTTTTCCATATTCTAACACAAATAAAATTGCACAGAAGACACGTCTCTGAAGTGGAAGCTGCTATGGCTGGCAGTGCTCCCACACATGCAGGCAGGCCTGTGGTCACTCTGGTCAAGTAATGCTTCATCACACACTGCAAAATAATATTGGGAGAGACACTAAGGACCAGTGGAACTTAGACAACTTCAGGAGCCCACAATGTTTCATGCATTCTTTGTTACCTGCCCCGGGGAGTAAGTGGTCTCTGTGTTTCCTATGTGCCATGTAAAAGCCCGTGTTTACACGGTTATCATTTCTTTTAGGCTCATGATCAGTTAAATAAGCTGGAAGATGGTCGTGTTATCATGCATCTTTTATATCTTGTGACAGAGACAATTTCATCTGCAAGCACAGACTATGACTAGGAGTCAAGAGGAGGCAGCTCCACTCCTACCTTTTGTGCTCTTGGGAAACTCATGCCAACTCCGAGAAACTGCAGGAGCAGCTCCAGCACTGTTACATGGCCAGCCTCACTCAGGAGGGTTGTGTTCTCTAAAAACCAGCTGTGTTCCACAGCAAGCCATGAAGAGGGACCACCTGATGTCCCAGGCCACCTCAGACAAGTTAGACAGCATGGCAAGGGTGTGCAAATGGAGAGGTCTCCACCTCTCTGCTGTGATTTTTCTCTCAATGTATTGCCAATTTTTTCTCAGCTCTTTGGTTTTGCCTCTGTACATGGACTTGCATCTTCAGAAACCTCGTCTGGGCAAGATCTGCCAAACCTAGTGACTGTGAGGATGTCTGCACAGCTTTTTGCAGGGTGACATGGTCTGAGCTGAATGAAGATAATATTGTAGGTGCTACGCCTGTAGAAATAGAAGGAACCTCAAGAAATGCCATGAGTCAATCCCAGTGCTTAGAAACCAGAGATAAACAAAAAGCAAAGTGACTGCTACTGAAATAGATGTTCATGTAATGATTGTTAAGGCAAGGCTTTGGATTGTCTTCTTTACAAACTTAAAATTGGTACAGAGTTTAAGTGGTGGTCCTCACCCTGCCATTTCTGCCTGCATCTGCATCCCATGTCCATCTGTCTGACTTCCTGGTTTCACAAAAAGCTGTGCCTGGGGATGAGAGAAGAAGACCCTGCCTGAGTGCAAGCTGCACTTCCCCAATAACTGGAGACAAATTTTCCATGCCAATGCTCAGTGCAGTGCCCTTTTCCTCTGTGGAAGACAGGATGGCAAGGGCAGGGGATACAAAATCTTTCCTAAAATCAGCAGTTGGCTTCGTTTCCTGGTTTAATGCTACTGTTGGGAAGGGAAAACAAAGCTGGGTATTAAAGAAGTGTCAGCAAGCAAATGTGTTAAATGGTGCCCTAAGTCTGTGAATGCAGTGGGTGAGAGCAGAACCTGTTTATAAACTGCAGTGACTGTGCTGCCTGGAGATGACTTCATGCCTGAAGAACTCCTGTAACCTTTTTCAATCAAAGCTTTTCTTTTTCTCACACATAAATGTCACATAAGGACATACACTGCATTACATGAATGTCAGAGATAACTGCCCAGCTATTGTGCTTCCTTTTATTTCCCTTTTCTCTCAAAAGTGAGGCTTTTCTTTTTTTTGCATGTAAACAAAAATGGGATTTGATGATAAAAATCTAATCATCAATCAAGTTTTTCTTTCAGTAAGATTTTCAGAAGAGATGATAAGCAGACATACAAGTGCAGCTTTTTGCTGTGATGATCACAGAGATGTATGTTCACAGTATAATGAAGATTAATCATCACTTTATCAAAATACATCAATTTTTTAAAGCATCTCAATTAAATAACAGCTTAGATTCTGTAGAAGTGGCTGAGCCAAAGAGGAGCCATTGGGATGTGCTGGCATCTTCTCTTCCCTGCCTTCTCCTTGCTCACCCATGCCCGTGCCTGCCTGGCTCTGCTGCACCACATTCCAGCTGCTCCAGGCCCTGTGCCCCTCCAGCCTCTTTACTGTCTTTATTCCACACCCTGGGCATCCTTCTGCCATGTTCCCACATCCCAGCAGAGACTTGCTGCAGCCAGCATCTAAAGCCTCTGAAGAGCCTCACAACCCCAAATATATCTTGGTGCTGTCAGCTAAATATCTACCCTGGGTAAAGAAAACGGATTGATTCTGAAGCTCTGAATTTCAAGGCTACAAAATCCTTCTGCACCAGTAAGACTGAATCCCATTCACATATGGGTTGGTGGAGTTCAGATCCCTTTTTTCTTGAGGCCTCTGTTTGCCCACCACTAAAGGAGCAGAAAGACTCTTGCTGGCCCTTTGCTGGTAGCTCTGCCCAAGCATCTGCTGTGACCCTGCCAGGGCAGGGGTCCAGAGGGAAGCCTTAGTGGCTCCTCCTGTGCTCTTCCCACCAAAGCCCATGGGATACCTTCCTGAAATAAATATCTGTCTACTGCTGGTGGGATATTTTGGTCTGCTTGCTTCTGCTTTGCTCTGAAATAATTTCTCCAGCAACAGCTCAGCCTGGAAGCATTTGGAGATTTGCCTGACTGAGAACTGACTAAAAAAAAAAAATGCAGATTTTGGCTTTAATGTTTTTTACATCTAATAGATCATTTAATTAATTAATATTTCTCTCTCTGTCTCTGGTCATTTACTACCATAGAACACGTGAAAATAAAAAAGCAAAAGGTGCTCTGAGGGATTTCTAAGCCTCCTGACATGGCCATTTTCAAGATAATATTAGGAGACAATAGAAAGCATAATCATTAACTACCTGGTAGTGATGTCAGACCTTCTGTTCTCTTGGGTTAATGTATGATTCAATCAGCACAAATGGAGGTCTTCAATATGCCCTTTTACTCTGATTAAACTCTGGTTACATTTTGACATCCATACAGACTTCAAACAAATCCAGTGATCTATATGCATAATATGGTAATTCTGATAAACTGAAATTGAAAAAGATACTGATAATTATATGTGGTGAAAATGGCTTGTGCTGATGGCCTGACAGTTATTTATTTTTAGTTGTTGTATTAGTTTTATTGCTGTTAATCAGTGAAATTGTGAAATGCTAATAACAAAACTCCTTCTGGCTTAAATCTTACCTATGCCTTATCCTAAGATACACAGAGAAAGAGCAAATGAAATGTATGTTTTACATTGCAAATGCAGCACAGCTGGCTGGCATTTTTGGCATGATATATGTGCGGATGCAGCACAAACCTGCCAAAATCAGCACAAAGCCCAGGGTTGCATACATTGCAGACAAACAATGAACCATCACTTCACTCTGTGACTCCAAGGCCCCTGAAAATTACTGTGTTTTATCCTACAGTTCCCTTTCTTTAGCCTACCCTTTCTTAAAATATGCTCTATTAAATGGGCACTGATTTCTATTAGCAGTGCTCCAGAAAAGCAACAGAAAAGCTGCACCCTGTGCAAATTTCCTTTGTTTTACAGCTATTTTTATCTATATCAAAATATGGTTCATGCCTGAGCACTAAAATATGGTGCTGGAGATCTGCAGCAAGTGAGCCTGCCCGGAGCTCCCTTGGCACTGACCTGCTGGACCCCCACCACAGGCTGAGAAAGCCCCTCACTCCAGTCTGTCTTTGTGGCTATGGCTAATTGTGGTGTAGATATTTGTCACCATGACTTAAAGAAAGAGAATCAATGCATTTTCCTAGGTTAGTGATGTACAGGCAGATAACAAGTTATGGTCACTTTTGACAAGGATCAGAGGTGAAGCAGTGACCTGGAGTCTAAAGGTAATGAACCCTGTTACCAGCCCACATCTGACTGCTGCCTTGTGAGCAAGGGGAAAGCAGATGTCTTATTAGCTGCCATCCTTAAGTGGCTTTTGTCATCATGTCAGCTTTGAAATAACACACACTGGGCAGGGACACACACAAACACACACACACACATACATACCTCTCAATGGCCAAATGAACTGCCAGGCAGTTTAAATGCAGCAAGGAAAGACACCGGGGTTTAGAAAAATCAAAATGCAAAAATGCATGGAAATATTTTTTTCAGCTTTGTCAACAACGAGGAGGTAAGACTTGCACTCAGTTATCACAAATTACTGTGATACTTAACAGTGCATTGTGCTTCCACTAAGCATGGACTAAAGCAAGTGAGCTGCAGAGAAATGGGGGGCAATGCTCTACACCCTCAAATTTCTAAGTTGTATAGTTAGTGTAAAGCCTACCTGACAAGTAACCTATCCTCTCTCCCAAAATCTAATTTAATTGGTACTTTAGAAAGGTGGATGTCCCTACAGATGTCTCACTTGGCTGCTTAAAAATATTCTTCCTATCATTGAAAATCACTCTTTTAAACCAAGATAATAATTTACTGGGGCTGAGATACCTTTCTCTGCTGTCAATAAGAAGGCAGGCAGGCAAAGCAAAGCTGGCCCTGAGCTGGTCTCAGGCTCTCCTGGTGCCACGTGTATTCCAAAGCTGAAGAGACACACATCCAGCTCATGGCAGAGCAGCCAGGGCACGCCAAGGGCTGGTGGTTCCATCAGGGGCATGGACAAGCTGGAGGATGAGAACAACCACAGCATGAGCTGTGCCCTCAGCTGTGGGGTGCAGGCCCACTGGGTCTGGCCATGGCAGGCAGAGCCACATCCATTTGGCAGCACCAGACAGGGCAAGTGGAGAGTCTGGCTTGGAGTCCAGCTGGGGAGATCTGGGCACCTGGTCTGGCCTTTGCCAAATTCTTTCCTCTACAGAAGATGCTGTGCTCATGCTCTTGTGTGTGATGCTGAGGGTCACAGTTGTTGGGCCAGATGTTCTCCTGGCTCCAGAGGGGGAGTGGCTGTGTGTGCTCTGGGAGGAAGAGCTATCAGTGAGGAAGGAAATTATTGATGGAGTTGTTCTGGGATCAGATTTAATGCTGCTGTGTCCTGGTAGAAGTGCAAGGCAGGAGGCAGAGCAGCCCAGTGCTGACATCAGACTGGGGGGCCCTGCCAGCAGGGTGAGGGCTGGGATAATGTGTGAAGGCAGAATGCATGAGCACGAGGACCAGAGGGGTAGAAATGGAAATTTATCTAACAGCAAAGGAACAGTCTGTGTTTCGGGATTAATCAGGGAAATGTCTTTGAGTTCATCAGCTGTGAATGACAGAGGTGGAGTAAGTCTTGGTTTTATTAGTCACAATGTGACAATGAGCCACGGAGATGTGTTGGCTGTGAAGATAAAAAGGGTGACCACAGAATCTATTAAGCAGGGTACTTCCAACAGAGAGCAAGGCTTATTAATTCTATCACAGAAATCTCTGGAGAAATCTCATCCCTGCTGCCTTCTACCAGCCCCTCTCAGCCAGAAAAGACATGGCCAGCCTGGAGCAGAGTCAAAGGTGATGGCTGGGGGCAGTCACTCTCCTGTGAGGGAATATGCTCAAGAGTAATTAGCTCAGCAGAAGACTGTAGAGCTTATATTATTGCTCTTCATAAGTAATTCAGAAGAGTTAGTAGCAGGAAGGGAAATGGGCCACTTATGTTAAGCTAAAGAGCAGTTTTGGCACAAGAACAAGTGGTGTGAGAAGCTGTGGGGATCCCACTGTGCCAGCAAGGGAGCTGAAGGAAGTGAGAAATACCATTAACCTTCCTGGCTGTCCTTGGCTGAGTAAACCAGCCCAGCAGTGGGGACCTGGTGGGCTTCAAAAGGCGACTTAAGAGGTAAATGACAATTTAATTGGAAGCTCTGGGTAGCTAGGAACTTTGGGCTGGGGTAATAAGTGAGTAACAAAAGCTGATGTTTGCTTTTCTAATAGCATATAGCTATTGTGAAATGCTGAGAAGTTTGGGGTATTGCAAAGGGTGAAACTCAGTTTGGTCTCTACTGAAAAATGAGGTTAGAAAGCTGAAGCAGGTGCTGCCAGTAAGCACAGAGTCTTCTTGTTTGAATCTGGGTCTTCTGCCTCTGTGCCTAGTGAATGAATTTTCGAAAGAGTGGGAGAAATGCAAGTTGCAAAATGAGCATATATGTTAAGATCAAGGAGGAAAAGTTCTTCATTCACATTTTCAAGTTTAAAGTCACTGTGGACAAAGTGTACTTTAGCTAGTGGTAGCCTCAGGCATATGGAGGCTTGAATTCTTTCATCTTCCTTGTCAGAAACCACCTGGACAGATTCTTCACTGGAAAAGGAAAGGATCTGTTGTAGAGTAGCACAGAGGACAACATTCACTCTGCACCTCTCTGTGCTCTCTACAGATAGGTACACTTCCAGCCTCCAGAAGAGCCATTCCTTTCCCCTCTAATGTTGGCAAAGTCCTCATTAGCACCAAGTTGAAGTGTCTTTATGGGGGGAGTTTTGTATCTCTCCAAGCTCTGGGGATCTGAAACTGTGAAATTGTTAAAAGGTGAGCCCACGTGTCCCTATGCCCTTTTTGATTTATATTCTAATACCTTTTGAATGCCTTCTTAGCTCCTTTTGGACGTGTCCAAGGTAACACCTGGACTTATGGAAGTGCCCTCCAGGCATGTACCACAGAACAAGCATCAAATATATTGTTTTTTTCAAGGTCTCCACCATTACACACAAAATACCCTTCAGGATTATAAAGATTGCTTATCCAAGAGCCATGCAGCTCCCTTGAGCTGCCAAAAGCCTCTGTGATAGAGGGAAAGCTGTTGTCTCTACCAAATTTTGCTCTGCACAGACTCCATGTTGCAGTGCAGAGCAAAATTTTCAAAATTTTGGTGTTTGCTGCCGTGGAGGTGGTGCAAGACACACACAGACATCTTTTCTCTGTGTTCATGGAGAGGTTCTTTTTGCCTCTGATTGTCTGCAAATGCATGTCCATGACAGGATCTGCTATTGCCTGCCATGACTGCATTATGGTTCATATGACTGTGTGGGAAGCAGAGATTCCAAGTAGCAAGAGCTACCTCAGGGGAAAAAAACCCCAAATCAGACACATCCTGGTAATGACCCCTGATCCTTGTCACACATTCATTTTTACAACAGAAAATCAAAAGTCAGAGAGCAGGACTGAGTGTAAAACTTCGTGACATTAAATCAGGGAAGGCAGTAACCATCCTGGCATCTCTGGCTGCCTTCTGAAAGCAAATACTTGCCCTTGCTCAACACTGCTAGCCCGAATGAGAGATGTCAGCATTGAAGATGAGCTTGGTATGTTGGCACAGGGAATGTTCTGATATGGGAATACAGGGTGGGAGGGTGATCAAGGACAATCTGCCCCAGTGAATGAGCATTAAAGGCTGATGGAGAAGCATAGACTTGGTAGGGGAGGGGGAGGAAGGAGTTTGGAGAAACATTGATTGAGGTCAAGAAGATTTTCCTTTCAAAAGGAGAGAGACAGAGGAACATTAAACAGGTAATGAGAAAGTAAATGGAGGAAAGCTACTGCACAGTACAGCTGCATGATAATCAGGAGAGGCTATACAGGTATTCCCTAGCTATTCCCACTGAGCAGCCCAGGGACTTGGATCATGGTGATGTCTGAGCATGCAACAATAAAAGGAGATTTCCCACTTGATTGTAGGCATGATCCAAAATGAACCACCTGCAGCTCTGTGGCCGTGTACACCAAATAAAATACCCAGGAGTTCAAAGGCATATATCCTGGACCCTGTCTGCCTCTGTTCCTCAGGAAGCTGAGGGAATGCATTTAAAGAGTATAATCTTGTGAAAATTGAGGTCTGTAGAGCTCTCCTTTTTATGGACAAATAACTTTCACTGAGGTCAGTAGGACCCACTCACAAGTGGTCTGAATTGAAAACCTTTAAAATAAGCAAGAGTTCTTAGTCCTTCTGTTTGCTTCAGCTATGCTTTGTTCTCCATTATTTCTGAGTTAAGAAAACAAGATCCCTGTTATCTCAGGTCGGGAGAGAAGAGATATTTCTATTCGTTTCAAAAACTGAATAAGCTTTTCTAGTATTAAGAATAAAAAGCCCCAAACCTTGTAAGCTATACTTAATAATTACTACCTTTTGGATTAGGCAGGACTAAGATACACTTGTTAAAGCCATTGTTTGTGTAAGAAACCTCCCAGTGCTTCAATGTGAAAGTAGGCTGCCCTAGAATATGTGTCTGCATCCTCTCATCTGCACCATCCTACTACAGCAGAGCCTGGCAAATTAAATTACCAGAGTGTCCTGTTTTCTCCCAAAGAGAAGAGAAATTTGTTTGCCTCTTGCCCTGGGCTTTCTCCTGTTGTTCAGAAAGCTCCTGTGCGGCAGCAGGGTCTGAGTGAGAGCCTTGTGAAGGCGGGCCAGCTGCCAGGAAAGCTGCCTGCAGCCCTGCTGCTCTCAGCGCCGCGCTGCCAGCTCTGCTCCTGCAGGGGAGCGGGGCTGTCCTCCTGTCATTCCAGCACAGCCCGCTCCTCCAGGCGGCTGGGAGAGCCTCGTTAAAGGAATGCCCTGATGCGGCTTTTCCTGCATTGCTGGAAAAAGACGCTGCTCTGCTTTAAACCTGCGCGTCTCTGGAGCCTGGGCGCTGGCTCGGCTGGATCAATCGCTGCTGCTGGTAGCGGTGCAGGTGGAAGGGTGGGAAAGAGCCTGAAGCTGATCCAGAAGAAGGCCTGCATTGATAGTGCTTTTCCTGTCTATGTGATGTGGGAATTGTAAGGATGCCAGCAATTCTGCTCCTTTTCAACATCTTCTAGCGGAAGAGACTTCTGCTCTCTGCTCCGGTTGAAATGCTTCCACTGGTTTCTCTTGGTTCCACCTGAAAAATAGGCGTATGATCAGAGCCTTTGGGCAACTGATTTCATGGACATGTTACTCATCTCTGGAGCCACAGTTCAGCAGTGGAACTCGAGGAAGTTTCCAATGGAATGTCATCTGTGAAAGATGAACTTAACCTGAAAGTAGATATCTGCTTCAAATATCAAAATTAGCTGAAATCCCGCACAGATACTCTGGGATGGTCAAGGAAAAGCCGTGTGGGGGGCAGTAGCCAGGGCTTTCTGAACCCTCAGAGCCTTCCTCAATTCTCCACCTTCTGCCTTTTAGTGGACCCTTGTCCAGCTGCTCCTACCTGCCCGTGACACTAAAATGACTCCAGTCATACCAACCTGGGAATACTTGTATTTCCACAGCAGTGCCTCACATCAGGGAGTGGGTGCAGATTAGCATGAATCCAACAATGGCCTCACATCTCCTGGAGGTTTTCCAGCACTGAAAACTCCTCATAGGATAAGCTGCACACATTGTATTGTTCCTCTGCATTATTGTAGCACAGAGCACCATGACCAGGATCTGCTTCTTACATTGTACAGAGCCCCAACCCAAATTATTTCTATTCACAATCCACTATGTGGGACTATGTCTCAAACATAAAATCAGGCTGACAATATTTCTGGTTAGTACAATTATGCTTCAAAGGATACGAAACTATTTTTGCATTAGTTTAGAAAAAAAATTAATCCAACTAGAAGAATGATATGTCCTGCCTTGAAGAAAGGAATCACTGATTAACTTTTAGCATATATAAACCCCTGCCAGTTTCTGATAAGAGTTACCATACTTCACACAGAAATCACAGCTGAAAATCAGAAGACCAAATTACTTTTCCATGTAGAGGTAATAAGTGCATTTCCTGATGGGCAGAAAAGCCTGTTAGGACACTTCTGGTTCTGGGAATTTGCAGGCTAAGGAATTAGCAGAAACATAAAATGAAAACTCTTTGCTAGGATAAAAAACTCAAGTTACTTTTACCAATCTGCAATGTGATGGACTCAGCAGCCACTTCACTTGAGCCTGTTTCTAACTGGGATTGGATTCCCTATAGGTTAAAGCTGCTTTTGGTGCTCCTGTTTTATCAATTGGCTTGCAGGATATTTTTTTTTTGAATGAGAAATTTGCATTTAGATGGTCCAAGGTTAGTGCAGCTACTTTAATCTTGGCATCCAGTGTAGCAGGCTGGGGCTGTGCAGGATGGCAGGGACACACCAAAGACTGCTCTGTGTCCCACTCTCTCCCTTTTCCTCACACAGGGAGAAGTCAGTCAGGAGTTCCTTTCTAACCTGGGACACAAATGACCGATCAAGTGAGTGCCAAGCCCTTGTCCAAGAAGCCTGTATGGGGTGGCATTTCCTCTGCACTGATCACAGAGCAGGGACAATGCAGTGCAGCTTGTTGCAGGGACAGGATTTACCTTGTAGGTTTATTGTACAGAGGAGGATGATCATAAATTGTTTCCTTTTAGTGTCCTACAAGTCTCTCCAGCCAGCACTGAGACATTTTGTGGGCAGAACCTGAATGGATCCCCTTCCCCCCCAGGGGCTTTACCCCCAGGCTCCAGGAAACATGATGGACTGCCAGCTTTATGAAGGCAGTGGGGCAGCTTATGTATTCACAGCTATGGAGGAGGGCACAGGTTTTCAGGATCTGGCTCTTCTTTCTTCCCTCTTTCTTCCCACTTGCTGTTTCACTGGAGGTCTTTATGGAGTGTGGGGCAGGCTGCTTTTCCTTACCCTGTTTAGGTAAGACCCCTGAGATATGCCTGAGTATGGGAGTGCAGTGACTTCCAGTCAGCTCTGTGCAAACACAGGGAAGGTTAACTTTCCAGGAAATACTGGGATCTCTTGTGCTTTGCCCCAGGATTGTTGTTCACCTTCTTAGGGAGCAGTGCTCTCCTTTAACTCCTGGCTTTTACCAGGAAAACTGTTGATCTAACTGGAAGCTCAGTTTTATCAGATGCTGATCAGAATCACATTCACTGAAGACTAGGGTCTTTTGGTCAATTGCACTGGGAATTTTACCTGGAATTCAATACTCATATGGTCTCTGAAGGCAAAGATTTTCCCTGAGTTTTATCATGAAGTATAAACAGCCTTTGAGTATAATTTGCTGTCACGTCTTTTCTGTACAGGGACAAGATTTCCAAGTAAGGGTAGGTTATAAAGATCAAATTCTTGCAATGATTATGCTGCTGGTTACTTTCTTGATTACAGCATGTAGCCTTTTTTCTCTTCCCTCCTCAAAGGGATTTAGTTCTAATAGAGGCCCTTTTGTACTGAAACAGTAAATTATTCTATCATCTGTTGTTCACTTGTTAATGTTGTTAATTCTCTTCAGACATATTTTCCTCTTTTTGCTTGGTGCCTGAACACTTCATTCTGTAATTTGCTTGCAAAGTTAGCAAAATATAGTTTTAATCTTCGAGATGAAAAAAAGAAATCCAACGTCCTGGAAGTAAAAAATTAGTGATTTTAAAGTTTATTTGATATTTAGAGGTAATAAAGTCAAGAGACTGGAGAATAATTATAGCTCTTAAAACCAGGCTTTAAATTTTCTTTACTGAGTTTGAAGTATTACAGAGATTTCCTTGATTTTTGATGCATGTTTGCAATACTCACCATGTGCATTAAAATGCAGCCAAATATAAGTTTTATACCCAGAGCAAAGGAATAGGGCTCATACTTACAGGATGGACAGACATCTTAGGAAACAGCAGCATGCAGGAGGATGTGAGGGTTCTAAGAAAGAGACAAGGCAACAGGAGCTCCCAGTGCCCTGCCTTGGCGATGGGCACTGTGCATGAACTGTCAGCTTGTAAGGAAAAGGAATTTTACCATTAAATGGGGCATCGAGGCCACTATTACTGAAATAGAACAGGTCATTCTCCTGCTGGTACTTTAAAAATGAAAATGACAGAAACAAACAGGAGAAGTCCAGAAGTGAAAAGGACAAAGATGGAACCTGGAGAAATGTTTTGAAAGCTGGAGGAAATGCCTGGCAGTGACAGATTTTGAGAACTCCCTCTTCTTAGCTTAGCAAAGAGAAGTAATTTGTTATCACTGAAAAGTACCTTCACAGAGAAGGAACACAAATCTGAAAGGGTTTAACCTAGCTGAGGAGGCAAGAGCAGGAATGAGGCTAGCAGAACATGGGAAGCCAAAGACAGTTAAAGCTAAAATCAGGCATGCTTTTAGTGTTGCAGAAGATTGTTGGAAGAAAGAGCTGAGGGGCATAGTTGATGCTTCATCTCTGTGTGTTTTCAGTCTTGTCTAGAAGTTGAGGTTCATTTTTAACATAAGTAATTTTGTGCAGTACAGCACAAAACATTGTGTGTTTTCAGTCTTGTCTAGAAGTTGAGGTTCATTTTTAACATAAGTAATTTTGTGCAGTACAGCCTCACTGGACAATAGTCCTCTGTCCTTCCAGGGGTCAGCCTACACGTAACAGGTTTCTGGTGCTAAACTTTATGCTACAAATGAAGTTCTGCTTAAATTGAAAGTGAGTCTCATAGTTTGAGGTCTCTTTTTTAATGTCCTACTGTCTCAAGCAGCAATGACAGAGAATATTTTTTTCTTCTTCTCTGCTTCTTCAGCTTTCCCATTTCTAAAATAGTGGATAATGTCACAAGTTTCAAGTCTTGATGTTTAGGTCTAGTGTAGTTTAAGATCCTTGGGCAAATGGCTGAAGTACTAAAGGATAAAAGGATATTTCTGCCTTGGATAAAAGGCCAAATTAGTTTAAAAATTCATATTGCATTAATAGAAATGTATTTCCATCTGCAGTAAAGCAGGAGGATGACTGAAATATTTGCTGCCTGAAGTCTTAAGCTGAATATCAGCAGGTTACCACTCCTGGGGAGAAGAGGCACCCCAATCTGTCTGTACACCAGGCAATGATTTTCACCCATAAGAATAATCACAGGAGTGGGGTAAACCACTACTGAAACTTATTCTTACATCGCTCTGTTCCTAGGGAACAAAGTTGTTTCACAGAATCCTTCTAGAAAAAGTTGATGTAGCATCAGTTACCCATTACAACTGCAGTCTGAGACCAGTGTTTCCCAGAGAACAGTGACTATGAGATCTGTCATCAGGGAATTGCCACAACAGAGACTTGATGTGCCAGACTTGCCACTGAAGTATTCCTGGCTGCTTACTCTGTCCTCGAGTGCTGGTCTCATTTGAGTCCTAGCTAGCTCAAGAGCTCAGAGCTATGAAGGTGCTTTCCACTTCACGCTGATGATGTGGTATTGAGAGGGAATATTCCTCAGGGAGAGGTGGAATCATGCCTACAGTTCATGGGTGGACATTTATTGCTTTTGGTTTATTGCAGGTAGGAGTTCCCACCTACGCTCCAATCAAGCACGCAGAAGCTGTAGCAGAGTAAGATATTCTTGTAGAGAAAATGCTTTTGAGCTCTTGTGAAAAGGCTTCTATGATAAGAGATATGCTAAAAAGGGTGCTACTGGTCTATTGTATGAAAAGAAGCTTGTTCTGGAGCCTTTCTTGAACAGGCTGCAGATTGTGATATTGTCAATTTTTTTTTTTTAACCAGAATTATGTGCATGCAGTCAGTGACTTTGCTAGGAAGCCAGGTGATTTTCCTGGGCTTCACAAGCACAAGGTGATCAGATGCCCTGCAGAACATCTTTTTTTTTTCTTTTGTTCTCCCTTTGCTTCTTCCTGTGCACATTGTTTTTAAACTAACTCAGGAAGTGGAAAAGGTGCATAAAATTTCTCATTGACTTTATATGTGTGGTTTAAAATTGTAGACATGTTAATAGTAAGATGTGTTTTAAAGTTTCTTTAATCACCACTTTGAAGCTTGAGCCTCTGGATATCAGTGTTGAATTGGGCTGGCAGTAGCTTTGTGAGGAGGAGTTTCCTCTGACTCCTTTACCTGTGGACACCAGAGAAAAGCTGGGTTAGCAGATAGGCACTGCATGGTACTTAGCAGTCATCTGAGAACCTGGTGCAGAGGAAAATCTCAGCTTGGGCCCTCCTTGTTTTTCAACTAGTTTAATTTCATTTGCTTCATAAAGCAAATGTGTTCATCAGGCTTCTGTGCCATGAGAGTCTTGTAGTGAGCATGAGACAAAGGACAGCTGCTGAGAGACGTGTGGCTGAGGCCAGTTCAACAGGCAAGAGGGTTCTGGTAAGGCCTTAAATACTCACTGGCCATTAGGTATGGAAGTTGGATTTCATGGTCAGGTCCTTAATTTTGTTATATTGCATTAGGAAAGACTAAAGAGTTGTTACAAATTTTCTGAACTCTTTCATGACATTCATAAAAATCTAAATTAATCACATTTTAAACCTCCAAGACTCACATTTGCAGTGTTTTGATCCATCTTTATTTCTCTAGCCATAGGGAATTCTTGGCCCAAGGGTCCCAAGAGGACCCCAGACATGTAAAAATTTTCAAAACAGATATGAATATTGCAGCTGAAAGGCAAGTTCAGAATTGGAATGCTCTGGATGCTTGACCTAGCTCTGATGGATTAGTAGAAGGACTGGAGAGGTTACTTGTATTAATGCTTCAGTACTTCAATAACACTCATTTCCATGGCTGTAAAATGACCTCTCAGGCTGCTATTCAAATCAAGGTCCAGAATTTTGGAAGCTAACAGGAATGTTTGCAAAATGTGTTATAGTTTACAGGCAGCATCCTCCCCCTCCCCCTCCATTTCACAAAACAGGAGCCACTTCAGCACTGCTAATACCCTGTAGGAACCCAGTGAGTTCAGCTCCAGAAAGGTTTGAATAATTCAGTGCCATTTGCTATGTGAACACAGACTGTGACTGTGGAAGGTCTGATCCATAAGCAGCCTTGACTGTTCTTCCTCTTCCCCTTGCAAAATTGCCACGTTTGGATAAACTTGCTGCATTCCATGATGAGAGGGAAAGCAGCCAGGCAGCATGAGGTGAACCTCTGTGGCCAGAGGTACTTGATTAGCTTCTGCTCACCAATAAAGTTTCCAGCAAACTATTGCCCTCTTCCACTGGTTTCCTGAAGATCCTGTAGGTATATACAACATGTGAGCGTTTTAGAAGTTGAAACCATATTATTAGGCTTTTTATTAAATTAATTTGTGGTTTGCCCATGAGAAATGCACACTTTCCTCACCTCAGAGGAGACTGCTTGTAGTGTGTGCAGCCAGGGACATTGCAACAGGCCACCAAACCAGGCCACCACCTACCTAAGAGCAGTGACAAACTCGCTGGGACATGGTCTGAGTGGCAGAACAATGAATTTATTTCTCACTTGTTCACTGGAAATATGCAGGTTTTGTTGGACAATCAGCACTGACAGGGATGTTGCTGAGGTTTGGAGCTTTCTTTTTCAAACAGAGGCTGTTCTTTACTTTAGGAAGAAAATACCTAGCACAGGAGCCAGCTTGGAGTGCCTTGCCAGCTATGCAGAGAGGGCTTGGGGATGAGCAGTCCCTCAGGCCACCTCACTGCTGGGCTTGGTGGTGGCTCCCACATGGCAGCATCTGCTTCTCAAGCTGATCTAGTGTGGCCCAGCCTGGCTCTTCTATTTGGCATTTTTCTTTCCTGTGCCAGCTGCTGGGACACTTAAAATACCAAATAAGGGGTCATGAAAGGAAGAAAATATTCAGGAGAAAGCTGTTTCCACAGCTAACAAACAAGAGACTCTCATTACGTGTTCTGCCTCCCTCTCTACTCCACATCCACATGGATGTGGAAACAAAGGGAGAAAACTGGGGGGGGGGAAGCACCATAAAGAGCACAAGAACCATCTGCACTCAGACATGTTATGCATGTGCATGCCAACTTTATGTACATTTGGAGGAAGAATTTTAGGGAATGTGCAGCTGTGGGCAGTGAGAGCCTGAGGAACATTTGTGATACCTAGGCTTCATTTAGTGTTTGGGTTTGTGAATGTACCCAGCCAAAACCACTGCCCTCTTACCACGCTCTCTTAACAGCCAACACTGCAACAAGATTCAGATGGTGACTGAGGTTTCACTTTATTTTAATTAAGATACAAGTCCCCTTTGCACATTGAAAGTTATTTCATTTGGGGGACAGCTGTGGAATCCTGCTTTAACTTTTCTTTCCTTTTTAATTTTCAGAAAATGTTTAAGTAGAGTCTGCAGGACAAGGCCAGTGTTGTCTCCCTGCATCCTCACCTATAAAGGTAGCTAGCTTTGTACCTTATGGCTTTATTATTTAAAGCAAACCTGTTTTGTTCACTGACCTTGGGGGTAAAATCAAAACCCTACTGATTTCACATAGGTGTTTACTGACAGCCCTGTGACCAAAAAAGTCAGAAAACACTACTTTTCAGTATGAAAAAAATCCAAGCAAATCACAGAACCCATGGAAAGCTAAAAGCATTGAAGGAAGGAAATAGTAGGAAATAGTTCACAAAACTTTTCCTGGTATGAGCAGCTTTTTCAAAATTATCCTTTTAAGGAGATAGAAAAACTTTAAAGCATTTTTTTCTGTATGACCTTGTTGTCTTTGTTGTCTATGTGAAACATGCAGGATCAAGAAGACCTCATTACTGAGAGAGGATCATTTACTAGCTGCAGAGTGAAATAATTACTTAACTAAGTAAAACACATGTACCTTTGCACAGAAAAAAAATCAATATTTTCATCATTAAAGTTGATTTTAGGAAAAGTATTTCACATCATTTCTGCCAATTCAGAGGAGAGCCCAGATTTTTGAATCACAAATTTTCAACATCCAGTTTGAGTCACATGCATACATACATGTGTATGATTGTTGTGCATGTCTACAACAGTTGGATTCCATGACCTTAAAGATCTTTTCCAACCTGCATAATTTTTATGATTCTGTAACAAAACAAATTTGAGGTGCAAGGAAGAATAAGCATTGCCTAATTGCAGCACCTCAGCATTTAGAGCTTTAATTCTGATTGTGCTTTTTTGAGGCATAACAGCTTCCATGCAACCAGGAAGGAGAATTTTGCTGGATAAGCAGGAGGTGAGTCCCTGAACTGGTCCCTTTCTTAGAAGCATATTAATACCAAGAAAAAAAAAAGCAAAATCTTTTAAGGTTTGTTTCACAGAGTTTCAACCAAAACAGCACTCATTCTTCATCACAGTTACCTTGGTGAGTTGAGATGGCAGTAA
Source organism: Serinus canaria (assembly GCF_022539315.1). NCBI lineage: Eukaryota > Metazoa > Chordata > Aves > Passeriformes > Fringillidae > Serinus > Serinus canaria. The sequence continues at coordinate 109,386,144 of NC_066315.1, read as the reverse complement.
CTCTGCAAAAATAGATGTCTTGTGACAGCAAACACAGGCCATAATAAACTCAGGTGAGCATTATCTTTCTGCATGTATGCTAAAGCCATGAGTGGGATTTTAAAAGTGCATTGATCACAGAGAGAAAAAAAAACTGCTATTGATTTCCAACGGGATTTACACCTGTAAGTCATTTATAGAGAGATTCTGAAGATGTATTTAAGTAGGTAAACATCTAACAGGATTGAGAGGAGCAGGGAGGTTATAGGCTCAAGGGCTCTTTGGCAATTGCTGTGGCCAGCATCAGTTGCCCTGTTATCCAGCCCAAGCCTTCCCTGATGTAATGAACAGGTTGGAGCACTCATGTAAAGGAGACCAAGAGACCACAGTGCAGGGGACAAGGGAAGCAGAGGAAAGAAAGGTCAGGAAAATATTTTTCCTATTATCATTACCTTTTTTTGGGAAACATGATTTCCTTTGAGAGGTTTCATCTCATGTGTACATTCCTATCATCTTCAAATAGAACTCAGTTATAAGTCTCAATTTATTGTATAAAATGGTGCTTAATTCTAGTTGAGGCATACATTTTTAAATCTATCTATAAAACTTCTTGTGTGGAGAGTTAAAATTTATTTGTACCTGAGCTTCAAGCTGAGGTTTAGCAGGCTTCTGTCCTGTGCCCTACAGAAAAACAAGAAAAATACTCTTTCCAATGCTGTATTTGACACTGTGCATAAATTCCACATCACTTAAACTATGACTGAAGTAACATTTGCAATCAGAACATGAGTCTATTTCCTAGCACAAGACTCCTAATGTATTTACTGATACCTCTTACTATAGCTCTGGTTTGCAAACCCCTGACACATGGATATATTAATGCCCAATTTTTCTTTAGTTTAATTGTACCACTGAGACCAAATGTTTGAAAAAAATGAACACCTTAATCAGAGAAGGAGACTGTATTACAAGAAAATCTTTTTGTTTGCTGAAAATAAAAGGATGAAAACATTTCCTGACTTAACCCAAAATATCTCCTTGTTTTATCTCCTTTGCCATGTCATGACTAAGAAACATGACATTTTTTTTGTCTGCTTTTCATTCTTCTTGAGATAAGCCTCATGGCTTCCAACATCCCTTTCCCTCCTCAGCAATTTTTCCTGTACCTAAGGTGATTCCCAAGAGGGGACTCCAATTTTTAAGCCTGGATGGAGAATTCCAGAAAGCTTAACTTAGGTTTTGATCATAAAACTGGTGTGGGGCTCAGCTTGTAGCCATGCTAAAAGGCTTAGTCTATACCTACTACTTACTGAATCACTGGGAGAAAATCCAACATGTAAATCACCTCATTTGAAGTATTGTTTTCTTACTTTCATCTTATTTTGTAATCTGGGTTATGAGTGTAAAAAAAGAAGTATGTATAACATTTCAGTGAGGAAGCCTTGAAAGCACAGTCACATCCATGTTTTTTTTTTATTTCAAATGAGCAATTCAGCATGGCTTTAGAGAGGAAAATAAAAGAGAACACTCTTTGGACACCAATAAAATTCAAGGTTAGGCTCTAAAAATACAGCATCCGCCTTGTCAGTTTACCAAATCCAGGATCTGGAGTGGCACAGCTGTATCCTTTAAACAAAATTGTTGGTATTAATTACTATGAATTATTGTAACAGAAAAGCAGAGCAGAAAGGGACTACTTTAGTCTCTCTCACTGTTTCAAGGTAGGAATAATTACACCTGCGAGATTTTTCTCCTGTCAAACCCCAATATTTCTTGCACCAATTTAAGCCATTGCTCTCATCCACCATATTTGGAGAGAGCCTCTTCTTCTCTGAAACAGTCTCTATATTCTTGAAAACTGTGATAAATCTGGGAAAGGGAGAAAAGGAATTTTCATCCCTGATCTGGGCAAGTTTTTTAGAAATCTTTTATTTGTAGGTTATGTTCTTTACTAGGGAGAACATGTTATTCTCCTCTGGATGTTCTCCAAGTGTGCCACATTGCTCTTAAAGTAAATTATCCAAAATCAGTCACAGTGCTCCAGCTGAGGCTTGATCAATGATGGGTGAAAAAAGGATCTTTCCATGTGTTTTGCAATCTAAATTTCTGCCTGTATCTCCCACTCTTATGAGATTCAGGGGGACTGCTGGAAACAGCACAGCTATGATTTATGACTAGTTTACTCCCAGGACCCTTTACTGAGAAAATGCTACCTAACCAATTATTTTCCATCCTCTATTGGGGAAGAATAACCAACAAACAAATGCATTGCATCTTATTTATCTTTATTGAATTTTGCCCAGTATTTTTAATCCATTTTTTCCAGTTATTTAAATTCTAAATAACCCTCGTGAGCACTTGCAGGCTCTCCCACCTGGAGTCACCCTCAAGTTTAATTTCCACTTTTACTGTCTAAGTCAAAAACTAAATGAAACACCATTAAAATAGCAGGACGTTTCTAATGTTTCACCCCAGCTAGAAGGCCCATTTCAGTGTCAGAGAAAGGAAAGTGGCCTGGCACATCCACAGGCTGTTATTTATTTCTTTGCAATTCCCAGCACCTCTTAGCCAGCCTTTTTATGTGTGTTCCTTCTAGGAACTGGCATCAGGGTGGCCAATCTACAGTGACCACAATCCTCTGCTTTTCCAATCCCATTTGCCTTTTTATAGAACTTTACCCAACTTCAAAAGTTACTTGTACTCTAACACAACTTTAGTAATTTTTTAATATTCTAGGCCCAGCTGATTTCAAAGTATCTAACAGAGGTTTAAGGCACTTAGCTCTCTGCTTATTGCTGGAGGATATCAGTCCTTCAACAATAGGCTTTGCTGTTACAACACATTTTGAAATTATGCAAAAAGCCATACACTATACATGACATTTGATGTTTGACTTTTGAAAGCAAACACTTGTTTGGCTTTTTTAAAAAGTACACAAAATACTGGTAGGACTTCATGCTTTCACATTTTAGATGTGTTCAGCAATTTATTAGTGAGTGAAGGGCACAACACTGGGTTGTTCAACAGCATTCCTAAATTTTGATCAACCTCTCCTTGCAAGAATCAAGCTTGTGAATTAGGTGAACACTACCGAAAGCAGAAACAGAGCTGTTTAATTCCAAATCTATGGACTATTGATGAGAGCAGAGATTTGTTTCTCTATAGCTTGTCCTCTTCCCATATTTAGTGATCAGCAGGTAACAGTTGTGCTGTTACTCAGATTTCTGGCTTTGTAAGATGTCTGATGTCTGCAGCAATTCTAGCACTGCTCTTTATTCCAGTCATGTGAGAAAAGGACATGAGGGATATTAGCAAGAGTCAAAGATAACACCAGAACTTAGTCTTAATTTGTGTGTAATCCCTAAAAAGCTGTGCTTTACCCATTTATTAGGCTAAAGAGAGGAACTTGAAGGTGTTTCTGATGACCATGACTACTGCCTTGTTACATGTCTGCTGGCAATGCCTCTGTGCATCTGACCCCATTGCCAGCTACCACAGAGCACTGATTAAAGTCTGATGAAGCTGCAGCTACATGATGCTCCAGATCCAGGGAACCAGCATAGCAGAGACAAGAGAAAAACGTGAGTATTAAGCAGTGCCATCTAGTGTAGTGCAGGCACTCATTGACAGGGAACAGAGCTGGCCTCCAGGCATTTTTTAGCCTTTAGCTGAAAGGGAAACACAGTACCAAACCCTTACATGCTGCAGAAGAGTTTTGATGGCAAATAAAAGTAAAAGATGCCAAAACGGTTTTGTGCCTTTGAAGTTCTGCCTGATTTACACCCTGGAACCCAGATCTCTATTTTTTTGGATCTTTGCCTGGACTAGAAAGAGGGGAGTGTGTCTGCATAAGCCTCTCTATAGATCTGAGTATTCATAGTGCCAGATTAAGAGACCCATTTGAGCAGTGCAATGACAGATGGCAAGAACTTGGTTGGAGGGAGCTACCAAACCAATTTGTGTGCAGCACCTGCTACTGCAAGGCTTTAAGGGAAGCTCTAGCAAGATTTGAAGTCCCTGATGGTACAGATGCTTTCACTAGTGAATTAGAACTCCCACAGAAGAGGTTAACACACTGCCCAGTTTTAGGCATTGCCCATCCTATAAAGAGCTCTGCACTGCCTGATGGTAAACCCTCCACATTCTCCATTAGCATTGGCAGTTGCAACATAGTTCAAGGACAGAAATATAGGTGAAATACCCTGTGAAATCATGTAATTGCTGTTAAAAGCCAATGGGCATATACAACAATCAAATCTTTCACATAGGTCAACTAAGATTACTGTAGTAACCTTTGTATCAATTGAACATTTTTCCATTCAGCAAGTATCTCCTCAGCCCTCTGTTTCCCTTGGGCAGGCTGGCAGACCAGCTAGCTGAACTGAGCTCAGGCAATGCTTTCTGAGACTCTTCCCAAAGGGACTAAATCAATCACAAGCATAATGCAAAGCCAGGAAAAATAGGTAAGCCAGATCTTACCACCTGACTCCTTCCAGCTCTCCACCATCACCTAGATAACAAGCAAACTACCCAGTTTTGCATAACAGACCCTTATCCTCAACATAACCCCGTCTCTTCAGCCAGAGCAGGCTCCCTCCATTAAGTAAGCTGCTTGTTAGCCTTATCTCATCAGCTGGGAGACGGCTGATTAGTTACAGGTAGAGGCTAAACCTGTCATCTGAAAGCCCCATCTCCCATGTCACCTGATGACTTGGTTTTTATAATGTGTCTTTGTGAGCAGATACTTCGAGTGTTTTGGGATACTAAGAAACCACATGAAATTATGTGACTGGTGTTACACAGATTAATGAATTAGAGGAGAAAATGGCTTTCTCCTTTTTAAAAACTATGATTGTGTTTTGATTTGAACAGTACAAGAAATATTTCTAGAAGTGTCTGAGTTGTGAACGTGCCCTCCTATATGACAGCATTATTGTCACAAAGAAACCATCTCTTTCCAGGAGATAATTTCTTTGAAAATTGTTATCTATATAAATGGCTAAATTAAGGCTTTTTAAGTTTTCAATGCTCAGTTTGGATTTTTAAAGTAATCACCTCTGCAGATAAATATAACTGTGCATCTGCTGTTATTCACAAGACAAATATTTGGAAGCATACTGAAAAGTAGAAAAAAGCAGGAGCGTGGGACAAGGGGACAGGAAGGGCAAAGCACGCAGTGGCCAAGCACTTCCCACCCAATGCTTTGCCCCCAGCCCTGCCTCTGCTCCTGCAAAGCAGGGAACTGCATCAGAGGTTTCTTCTTGCCCCCTGCATCTTCTGTGCTGCTGTCCAGTACATTTGCACATTTGCCTGGTCTCCCAGGAGCCTGACCTCTGGATTGGAAAATGCTGTGCTAACAGTTCACCGGCCTTGGAATGGGGAATGACAGCATCCTGGGCTTGGGAGCAGGAGTGGCTGCAGCTTGGGCACTCTGCAGTGGGTGGCAGAGTGTGACCCTGTGCCTCTCTGCCCTGCTCAGCTGGGAAGCTGCAGGAGAGGACCAGGCCATGCAGCTCTTCACCTCCAGGTTCATGACACACTTCTCTGGCTGAGGCTGGCAGCAGTTACACAAAACCCCAGGAGAAAGTGGCCTGACTTGATGCTGCCTGCTCATTAAAATCTCCCTCCTCCACAGGAAGACCTCTGAAGAGTGCATGTCGATATTTAAGGCAAGATAGCATTTATTGAGAAATCTGGAAAAGATGTCCATATCATTGCAGCATGTCAAAAACCCCACGAGGAGGAGACAAAGTCAATTGTCCCACTGAGGCCTCTTAGAAGCTACTGCTAAGGGCAGGTAGCTTTGGCCATCCCAATACCTCTGGGACCTCCTGGAGGACATGCCCTTAGCTCTGGCCCTGTGTGTAGACTCAAGGTGCAAGATAAATGTGGTGATTTTTATATCTTATTGCTGTGTCATTTCAAAATGATTTTCAGAACCTGTGTAAGGCAGCCAGGCATGTCATTCCCTTGAGAAATCTCACTGTACAATAAATGATTTTTACCCATATTTGCTAGCAGCAGTCCAGTTCCCAAAACAGGTATGATAGTGGGGGCGAAGGTCTCAGAATAGGCAAATCCCTTATGACCAGTGCACTTCTCACACAGACCTGAAGTGTAATAAACCTGAAGTGTAGGTTTGTCTAGCAACAGTGAAACTACACATTAGAAACTTGTCATAAATGAGTGTTTTAAGGTCACTTAAAGATTGCAAAATTCCATATGAAGAGTTGTTTTAAAAAGTTAAGTGTGAAACATTTATTTCTTGCCAGTGCCAGAGACCAGCCTAGATCTGTCAATATTGGCCTGCAATGATGATTTTTTTTCCCCACTAACTACAGGGTTCTGAGTGAGTTTATCTTGAATGTCCAGACCACGCTCATTGCATTGAGCACTCTTCTCAAAGGGATGGCCATTCTCTGCTATTAGCAAAATTTCTGACTAAATGTTTAGTGACTGCTATAAAAAAAAAATCAGCAAGAGAAATTAAAAAAAGTCAGGTCATTGTGGATGTCCTGACCAAAATTCAGCAGGGTGTCAGGTCAAACAAGGAACTGCCCTGTTACTACCCTGATCTGGGCTCACTTTCTAATCATGTAATGTACACAATATTGCAAATATTGTGAGGTGAGGTTCTGAGTGTTTTATTTTAATTCTTCCAAGTTGCTATTACCTGTGAAATTGCACTGCAGATAGCAGCAATTTTTCCTCCTTCTCCCTCATCCTCCAAACCTCTCTAATGCCTTACCATGCATCGCCACTTATCGCTCATTTTGCCACCTGAACACTCGCAGGGAGCTGACTGACTAATCCCTGCTGTTAATGCACATCAGCAGTAGTCAGATCACTCATATCTGAATCACTCCCACCCTGTGCAGGCTGAGCCTCATCCAGGTGTTTAACATGCTAGTCCAAGTGTAGCCCTACATTACAGTCATTTATTAAATGAGTGATTGTTTTGGGCTTCAGAAGGAAAGTGGGAGAGGGGAATCGTTTTGCTTTTCCTTACAGTGTTGATGCCATCTAACTTTTGCAGAAAACTAAAGTGATACTCATTGCAGAGTACCTTCTTCCCTTACTTTTTGTTTGGTTAAAATGAAAGGTTGTTTTTGTTTATTTGTTTGTTTGTTTGTTTTTCAAAATTAACTTCATTATACCTTGATATGAAGTTAAAAAGAGTGGTTATGAGTTGATCCTTCTTCACAAAGAGGTGTTGTATAATTACAGCGAATCGATTCAACCTGATCATGGATAAAATTGATAAAAGGATATATTCTGTGAGGTAAGTAACTTTATTCTGTGAAGTAAGTAACTGACAGGAATAGTTCAGCCTGTGGATCCTTTAAATGTTATTTCTGCCCAGACTTGCTACAGAGGGAAGGAGCTTTATTTTTATAAACAAATTTTTCATCAACTTTTTTTGAAATAGTGAGAATATCAAATAATTGGTTTTTTCACCTATGTCTTAAATTGCACACATGTATGTCATTGCTTTTGTTTTACTTCTCAAGAAGTTAGTGCTGTATGTAAAATCAGTTCTACTAACAATACTGTCTGTGGAGAAAGAGGCACAATTGTATCTGTGGCAGTTCAAAGACACAAAGTTTGCAGGAAAAAGTAATTAACCTCTTTGATTAGAAAAACTGTTATATTCATTTTTTCCAGCTGTAATAAATGACATTTCCTCGTCTATCTTGGCTCTTTTTTATAACTACAAATGTTGTAATGGCTTCAGATGAACTGTACAGAACTGCCCAGAGCTACACTTTGAAGTAATGTTTATTTACAGTTCTCTGTATAGTTGGTCTCCATGACTTACCATCAAAATGTCGAAAGGGTTCTCCTTTCCTCGTGAGCAGTAATTTTCTAGGTCAAGTAACATTTGCATTGAGCACTGCTCAGAGACAGACACTCAGCTGTATTTAGACAGTATGGTCTGATGTAGTGGCTAGGAAGATCTTGGACATGTATTGAAATAAAAAATTCTCTCCATGTTTTAAAATAGATTTTTTTCCTTTTGATATTGTACCCCTCAGTGAAATGTGATTGGGAATAGAGAGGTCCTGTTCACAGAGGTCCAATGTTGTCTTGCTTTATATTTAGTTCTGCATTAAAAAATCCACAAAGAGCTATTAATTGATAATTTTGTCAGTGTGGCAAACGCAGCATCATTTTGGCTTGTCCAGTGGAATTCACTTAAATCCAAGACAAGGTTTTTTCCAGCTGTAGCAGCAGCCAAATCTCATTCTTCAAATTTGGTCTTGGGTTAATTTACAAAAGAGCTTGGAGAAATAAAGAGCTCATGTTCCACTGAGATGGACAAGGAGTGGGGCATCCCACTTCTCCCTGTACTGTCATGGTGAACTATAACCCACGTGCCTTTGGAAATATCTGCTGTCAGTTACAGAATCTCAGAATCACAGGACAGTTGGAGCTGGAAGGGACCTTTGGAGATGATCTAGTCCAAGGCAGGGTCACCTAGGGCAGGTAACATTGGAACGTGTCCAGGTGGGTGAATGTCTCCAGAGAGGGAAACTCCACGTCCTCCCTGGGCAGCCTGTTCCAGTGTTCTGCCACCCTCAGAGTAAAGAAGTTCCTCCTCATATTGAGGTGAAAATTCTTGTGGTTTTGTTTATGGCCATTGCTCCTCATCCTGTCATTGGGCAACACTGAAAAGAATCTGGCACCATCTTTACAGCCACATTTGAGATATTTATATATATTCATGAGATCCCCTCTCAGTCTTCTCTAGACTAAAACAGGTCCAGCTCCCACATCTCTCCTCTAAGAGAGATGCTCCAGACCCCAAATCATCTTTGTGACCCTCACTGGACCCTGTCCTGCAGCAACTTGTCTCTCTTGTACTGAGGAGCTCAGAACCGAGAACAACACTCCAGATGTGGCCTCACTAGGGCTGACTAGAGGGGGAAGGTCACCTCCCTCAACCTGCTGGCCACGCTCTTCCTGGTGCACCCCAGGATTCCATAGGCTCTTCTGGCTGCAAGGCACTGCTGGTTCATGGTCAACCCCAAGACCCCAAGGTGCTTCTCCACAGAGCTGCCCTCTAGGAGGTGAGCCCCCAGCCTGGAGTTATTCCTCCCCACGGGCAGGACCCTGCACTTGCCCTTGTTGAAATTCATAAGGTTTCTCTCTGCCAAAAATTCCAGCCAATCAAGGTCCTGCTGAACAGCAGCACAGCCTTCAGGTGTATTGGCCACTCACCCCAGTTCCATGTCATCAATGAGACATCAGCTCCCCAAGAACTGGAGGAATGGAGGGGTGAAATATGATGCTCTGTGCTGGAGGTACTCAAGCCAAATGATTAGTGGCTCCCCAGCCTTAGAACCTTTGAATCTGTATGGCAGACAAAATGTTCCCCCAAAGAGCATCAGTTTATGTTATAGTCCTTCACAATTTCCCAAGCAAATGTAGAAAAAGGGAAAATGTTTGAATCACACTTACAAGTTATGGCAGGAGAACACAGGATATAGGCAGCTGTGTATTAGCTATTTGGTGCAAGCTTATAGATCCCAAAGCTTAAAAGATTATTTGGGATCATATGTTTCCCCTGTATTATACAGGGTACAGGGTTTTTTGAGTTAACTCCTATAGGAACAAGATGAACAATTTCTCTGAGAAAATCAAGCATTTACAACTTCAAAATGCCTAGTGATGGAGAATCCATTACAATCCTTGGTAAATTGTTCTAATAATTAATTTCCTTCCATGCTAAAATGTGTCTAGTTTCAAGTTTCACTGGTTCCTGTCGTGATTTTTCCACTTGACCAAAATGCCACATATTATCAAATTTCCACTCTTCTCTTCTCTTTCTACAGGAAGACAGGAAATTTATAAATGATATCCAACTCTCCCCTTAACCTTGTCTCTGTTAAGCTAAATAGAGTGATGTACTTAAGCATCTCATTGAAAGACAAGGCTTCCCCTCCTATCACCCTTCTCTGAACCTCTCTCTGTTGGCCACCAGACCCTTATGGTGAACTGCAGCAGCAAACACCACTTCAGTGACCACTGCACCTCTGCCCATACAGAGGCAACACAGCTTCAGCTTCCCCTGAGAATCAGGCAGACAGCAAAGAGCAAATGGAAAAGGGGAAGACACAAAAAGGCGAGAAAAAACGGAACACGGGTGAAAGGAGGCAACAGGAGGGGGCGGAGGGCGGAGGCGGGCGGGCGGGAGGGAGGGAGGGGCGGGCGGGGCGGGCGGGCGGGCGGGAGGGCGGCTGGGCGGGCGGCGGCGGGGCGGGGGGGCGGGCAGGGAGGGAGGGCGGAGGGAGGGCGGGCGGGAGGTGAGGCGGGCGGGCGGGAGGGCAGGGAGGGCGGAGGGGAGGGAGGCGAGGGAGGGAGGGCGGGAGCGGAGGGGGAGGGAGGGAGGGAGGGAAGGGCGGGAGGGAGGGAGGGAGCGGCGTGGAGGAGGACGCGATGGGACGGGAGGGAGGGACCGAGAGGCAGGGAGGGGAGGCGAGTGAGAGGGAGGGGGGAGGGAGGGAGAGGGAGGGAAGAGGGCGGGAGGGGAGGGAGGGCGGGAGGGAGGGAGGGCGGGCGGGCGGGAGGGGGGAGGGGGGGAGAGGAGGGAGAGAGGGAGGGCAGGAGGGAGGGAGGGAGGCGGGATGGCGGGAGAGGAGGGAGGAGAGGATGAGGGAGGGACGGGAGCGGGTAGGAAGGGAGAGAGGGAGGGGATGGCGAGGGGAGGAGAGGGAGAGAGGGAGGAGAGGGGAGGAGAGAAAGGGGAACCACACCCCACCACCCGAAAGGAAAAAAAGTGGAAAGGAAAGGGGAACCGGCCAAGGAGAAAGGGGTGACCAAGGAGGGTAAAGGAGAAATGACGGGAAGGACAAATGGGAAAGGGAAAGCAACAGGACAAGGGGAACAGGAAAGAACGAGGAACCAGGGAAAGGAAAGGAACGAAAGGAAAGGAACGAGAAAGGCAAGGGAAGGAACGAGAAAGGAAGGCAAAGGAAAGGAAAGAAAGGCGAAAGGGATAAGGACAGGAAAGGAAAGGACAGGAAAGGCAAGAACGGAAGAGTGAAAGGAAAGGAAAGGAAAGGAAAGGAAAGGAAGGAAGAAAGGAAGAAATGGAAAGGACAGGAAAGTAATGAACGGGAAAGGGCAGCCTTCCTTCCCTTCCCTCTCTTTTTAAGGGATACTGCATCGACAGACAAGACAACGACCGGTACCTTCTGTTAATTCTCTGAGCCTGTAGCAAGGGATGGGTTAAGGATCCCATCTTTCACAAATCCAGATGTGCAAATACAAAATAGAGAAAATCGAGGTGAAAAAACCGGGCCAGCCAGAATTAGCTTATGTACGATGAACAAGTTTCAGGCTCTGTCCTTTTCCTGTTTCCTCTGACTAATTACCAAAATGAATGCATGAAATAGAAAGTCAGTGATACACCAACAGGTAACTTTCTGCTAAACACAGCACAGTAGGTGATTATAGAGCAGAGATTCATGCAAATTTGGAGGCCAAGGCTGAAATGGCCTCTTCCTTTCCATCAGAGCCTGAGAAGCACCATGGCTGTACTTGATCTTACAGAGAGAGTATATTTCTCTTTATATATCCCTTTTATAACCAAGCCAAACCAAACTCACAGTGGAAACAACAGAATATCTTTCTAAGGTACCCTGCCAATGTCCATGCACATCTCTACCTCCCAGTCCCCGGCAGCAGTAAGAGAAGTGAGGGCAACGTGTTGCTTAGGAAGTCAAGCATGTTATGGGATGAGCAAAATTCCCCTACTGAGTCATCATTTCTCGAGCATGTAGTATCTGTATAACGAGTTGGCCGGAATTTCAACACTGCATATGGCTTTTTCACACATGAACACATTTTTTATCACATATTTGTTTGAATGAGGATATCAATTTCAGAAAACAAAGCACAACTCTGGCTTGAAACATAGATGTGGGAAGTACAAAGTCCTCCAGTTTTACATTCTTTTACAAGAACCATTATCCAAAGTTCAATCAGAAATGTATGAAAATATATAGAGCTTAACACTGCCAAGTTCAGTATATGTTAAACAGAGTGAAGACTTTGCTAAGGCAGCATTGTTCTCTATGGGCTAGTGGTCATAAATAGAAATATTCATGCCAGCCTTCACATTAAGCATTTTTTTCTGTTCCAGAGCCTTGAAACATTATACAATGGGCTGGTCAGGGCTTTTTATTTTTTGGCTTGTTGTTGTTATTTTTTTTTTATGATCTTTCCCTCATGGAAAGAGAGAAATCATAATTACATGATGATGATGGTTCAGGTGAATCCCTCAGGTTTTAGAAGCAGTGGATGAGTCTCAGAAGTACCTTGGAGACTTTTAAGCATCCAAAAGATAAAGCACTAGGACAATATTGGTTAAAACCACTTTTGCATTGCTTTTATACTAGAGAATGGTCACTAAATGGCTGGGGACAACAGGTGGAGAAATACCACTACTTAAAAGGAGTGAAATAAAAAAAGCATTTGTGCTGACTTGTGCTCCATCTCTACCTTTCTTTCCATGTCCCAGCTCAGACTGAGGGGCTGTATCAAAGGGGTGTCTGGCAGAATGGTCATGGTGATATCTGGCTCCTCCTGATCTAAAACCTCACTGTCCTAAGACTGATTGTGGCTTTTGTTCTGGAATTAAGGAAACTCACGGGCACTCTGAGGTCTAACTCAACCTGCTTCTTTCAGCAAATGACTCACAAGGTCTGGGTATGGATAAATGCTGGGATCCTGGCAGATCTCCAGAGGGACACAGATGGGTAATCCTTGGTTCATACTTTGTATCATTCCTGAGTGCTGTCATCTTCGTGTCTCCTGGTTGCACTGCTTGTGGAAGGGCACAGCCAATTAGAAATTAGAATTACAGCTAAATCCCTGTTGTTGAAAACTATTGCAGACTTCTATTTCTTTCTGCATGTTTCCACATTGACAAAAAGGGTTGGGAGAGCCCTAGAGTGGGTGGGGAAAATGGAACAGCTGTAGACCATCCCTTATGAAATGTACCAGGTACTTATGGGAGGTGGGACCTGTGAGGAGGTCCTCTCCAGGCCTGCACTCCCAAGCTGGGAGGTTTGCAGGACAAACTGGCTCCCTGTGCTGGGCATTTCTACATATAATGCCCCAAAATTCTCTACCTAACTTGTGGCAGTGTCTCACTGCTCTACTGTTAGCAGGGACCATCCTTGTTCAGGGATCCTCTCCTCACTCCTGAGGTATAACCCAGCCAGGCAGAGTACATGGAAAGTAGCAGACCAACAAACAAACCAACTCAGTCATCCAGAAGAACCCTACAAGCCAACCCAAAAGTTCTTCTTAGGTCTGAACCAATTTCATTTCATGTAAATTACTGATGTCATCTACCTGGACTTGTGCAAAGCATTTGACACTGTCCCACACAAAGATGATCAGAGGGTGGAGCAGCTCTCCTATGAGAACAGTCTGAGACACCTGGGGTTGATCAGCCTGGAGAAAGGAAGGTTCTGGGGTGTCCTTAGAGCAGCCTTTCCGTACCTAAAGAGGGGCTACAAGAGCACAGAAGAGAGAACTTTTACCAGGGCATGTAGCAACAGACAAAGGGGAATGGCATTAAACTGAAAGAGGGCAAGTTTAGAAGAGATTTTAGGAAGAAATTCTTCAGTGTAAGGGTGGTGAGACACTGGAAAATGTTGCCCAGAGAAGTTGTAGATATTCCATTGATGGAAATGTTCAAGGGCAGGTTGCATGGGGCTTTGAGCAACCTGGTCTAGTGGAAGGTGTCCTTGACCACGGCAGAGGGGTTGGAACTAGGTGTTCTTTAAAGTCATGGAGATCTGCAGTCCTCTTCTATTTATAAGTTCCTAGTTGTCATGGGAATTATTTAAACAATTTGGTTGTTTGTGTTCACTTTTTAACATTAAACATGATCTTTCTTTTCTTGTTATTGTTCAGAATGGGGTTATACTGAGTAAAATTTATTCAGCAGTTTAGCAGGAACAGAGAGACTAGTGTAAGGAGTGTGTGCTCCAGAAATAAGCTGCATTTGGGCAGCAGGGAACAGTCATGTGAGGGCAGATACCATTTATACTGTTCTGCTGATTAAAGTTGATACTAACAACACTAATTTGGTGTTTTGAGGATAAATTTATGGAGGACATTGAATCAGTGCCTAAATGTTACCAAGTCAAAAGCTACCATAACACAATTTATGAAAGGGCACTTTTCTAATGACCATTCTGGGACCCTGCCATATAACCTCAAAATGTGCACGGTGTTCTCACTTAAAGAGCATGGCTGCCTTATAGTAAAACCACAGTGGCAAAAAATGTTAAGTGCTTTGAGCAAATTTCCCCTGTGAAACAATATCAGTTGGGTTAAGGACCTGGTGGCACTGTATGTAATAGAAGAGTTGGAATGTGTGGAGCTTGCAGTTGGCAATGGTGCGGTTGAGAGCCTCTGGATAAGGAACAAGGGACAAAAAAAGTAATGTGGATGTCGTTGTAGGAGTCTGCTATAGACTTCCTAGCCAGGACAATGATGCCAACAAATTATTCTATGAGGAACTAAGGGACACTTCCAAGGCAACTGCCCTTGTCCTTATGGGGGACTTCAACTTGGCAGAAATCAAGTGGGAGCATTGCACAGCAGGTACAACACAGGCCAGAAGATTCCTAAATAACCTGGATGACAACTTTGTCAAACAGGTCCTAAGGGAGCCAACTCAGAAAGGTGCCCTCCTTGATTAGCTTCTTGTCAACAGAGTGGATCTCAGGAGTGAAGAGGAGATTGGCGGCTGTCTTGGCCACAGCCACCACAAAGCAATCAAGTTTAAAATCTCTGTCGACAGGAGGAAGAGTGCCAGCAAAACCTCAACTCTGGACATGAGGAGAGAACACTTCAGCCTGCTCAGAAAATTAGCAAGTATAGTTCCCTGGGAAAAAACATTTTTGCAGGTGCTGGTGTCTGTCAGTGTTGGTCACTTTTTCAACATCACTCCTAAGGGCACAAGAGAAGGTAATTCCCAAATGTCAGAAGTCAAGCAGGTGAGGCAAAAGGCCAGCTTGGCTGAACAGGAGTCTTCTCTTGCAAATAAGGTTAAAAAGGAAGGTGTATGCCCAGTGGAAGAAAGGTTAATTGACATGGAAAGAATATAGAGATTCTCTTTGCTCCTGTAGGGAGAAAATTTGTGTGACCTAAGTTCAGCTGGAGTTGAAGCTTCCAGAAATGTGGAAAAAAATAAAAAGAGTTTTTTCAAATATAAATGGCAGGAGGCAGCAGAAATAACATTGTCCCATTAGAGAATGAAAATGGTCACCTCACGGACAGGGACATGGACAAGCAGAGGTGTTTAACAAATCCTTTGCCTCTGTCTTCAAAACTGATGTCAGACCAAGGGGCTCTCAGTGCTCTGAGTTGGAGGACCATGACTGTGTGAATGATCAACTCCCAGCTGATGCTGAAATTGTGTGGGACTGCTTCTCCAGCTGGATCCCTACAAATCTATGGGGCTTGATGGTGCCCATCCAAGAATTCTCAAAGAGCTGGCTGATTGCCATCTCAAAACCTCTCTCAATGATTTCTAAGCGGTCTTGGGAATCTGGAAAGGTCCCCAGCTGACTGGAAGATGGCAAATGTTGTCCCAGTTTTCAAGAAGGGTAAGAAGGAGGATGCTGGAAATACAAGCCTGTCAGTCTCACTTCAGTGCCTGGCAAAGCTACAGAGAAGATTATTCTGGGAGGTATTGAAAAACACCTGAAAGACAATGCAGTCATTGGTCGCAGTCATGAGAAAGTCCTGCTTACTAAACCTGGTCTCCCTTTTTTGTCAAGGTAGCATACATGGTTGATGAAGGGAAGTCAGTTGATGTAATATTTTTGGATTTCAGGAGAGCTTTCCATATTATCTCTCCCTGTACCCTTCAAGACAAAACATCCAGCACACAGCTGGATAAACAAACACATGATCGAGGGGTGAATAACTGGCTCACGGGTCAGGCACAAAGGCTTATAGTGAGGGGTGAGATCAGACTGGTGACCTGTCACTAGTGGGGTTCTGCAAGGTTCCATTCTTGGCCCTGTGCTCTTCAACATGTTCATCAATCACTTGGACACAGGACTGGAAGGGATACTGAACAAGTTCACAGATGATACAAAACTGGGAGGAGCTGCTGCCTCAAAGGCAGGGAGGCCCTGCAGAGACACCTCAACAAATCAAAGGACTGAGCAAACACCAATCATATGAAGTTCTAAAAGGGTGAGTGTTGTTTTCAGCACCTGGGAGGGGACAACCCTGGATGTATGCACAGATGGGGAATGAGATGCTGGAAATCTGTGCCATGAATAGGGACCTAGGGGTCCTGGGGTCCTGAACATGAGTCAGCAGTGCCCTGGCAGCCAGGAGGGACAACCATATCCTGGGGGGTATCAGGCACAGCATCACCAGCCAGGCATGGGAGGGGATTGTCCTGCTCTGCTCTGCACTGGGGCAGCCTCACCTTGAATATTGGGTGTAGTTTTGGGCACTGAAATATAAGAAAGATATTAAACTATTAGCATCCAAAGGAAGCAACAAAGATGATGAAGGGCCTAGAGGGGAAGCTGTATGAGGAGTGGCTGAGGTCACTTGGTCTGTTCAGCCTGGAGGAGACTGAGGGGAGACCTCATTACTGTCTACAACTTCCTTGTGAGAGGAGGATGAAGGGCAGACACTGATCTCTTCTCTGTGGTGACCAGTGACAGGACTCAAGGGAATGGCCTGAAGTTGTGTTAGGGGAGATTTAGGCTGGATATTAGGAAAAGGTTCTTCACCCAGAAGGTGGTTGGGCACTGGAACAGGCTCCCCAGGGAATTGGGCACAGCAGCAAGGCTGGCTGAGTTCAAAAAGTGTTTGGACAATGCTCTCAGGCATGTGGTATGATTCTTGGGCATGGTGCTGTGCAGGGAGTTGGCTCAATGATCCTTGTGGGTCCCTTCTAACAGCTTGTTTTGTGGTTCTGTGATTCTGTGAAAACAGTGAAGATGCAACAGTAATTGAGATACAATGAGATGCAACAGTAATTTCTTCTGGTTTCTTTAGTTATCATTGTCTATAATGTTGTGAAGTCAGGAGGACCCCATGCTGCTGATGCAATTATATGGATCAAATGCAAACGTAAAATTTGGATGGTATTTTATACCAGAGAGAGATAAATGTTGTATTTTGCCAAATATTTCATATTGACAAATTCTCTTTACCTTTGCTTCCTCCCTAGTTTCCATCCTGTTGTAAGCAGGATGATGGCAGCTGGTTAAGCACACTCTGTTCCAGGGCTGACTTTGTCTAGTAGTGCCTGACACAATGGCTGTAGAGCCATATCTGAAACTTCTGGAACATTTTCCAATTATTACATCTCCCTCCATGGCAATGAAGTCGAGAACACTAACAGAGACAGACTAGTAGCATTTACAGCACTACCTTATTAGTCCTGGCTTGGTTTAGACAACACACTGGGTGGTATTCTAGGAGCTGGTTTATATTAGTGTTGCCTTAGCTGAGGAAGACACATTACCTGTAGAAAGAATAAAAAATACTATACACACACACACACACACACACACACACACACACACACACAAAATCCTTTGTGCACACCTTCTATAGCATGAAAACAAACAAGGTTGAATGTATCACTGTAACAATAAAAAAATTTCAGTGCCCATATACAAACATTAAGACATTTGAAACATTCTCTTTCTTTTTTTTTTTTCATTGTGTGTCACATATTTACTCCCTTTTCCTTTTTTATTACCAAGGAAATGAGGAAATTTTCATGAAAACAAGAGCTTATATTCTTACAAGTTTGTCAATTCCTGCTTATATTTTTCTGTTCTGAAGGGATCGGAGCCTTCTGTACAGGGTACCGTAATTGCTTCCAACTCAACGAGCTGTGATGAATAAGAAGCAGGAACTTTTAAACAAAGACTCTGTTTTCATGCAAATATTCTCAGTAATAAAGCATAGAGTAAAAGAAGTATGTGAAGTTATGTTTTGCAGAACTGCTACTTAAAGCAAAGCAGCTTTGTAGAATGAAGCCAAGTCTGGAGTTTTCTAACTGCATGAGGGGAAGTGAGTTTGAGCATTTTCTCAAGGGATTCCAAATGTCGCCAAAGAAGATTGTTAAAAAATAAAGACAGAGTATATCCCAGTATAATTCTCATTGGCATCATCAACATCACTCTATGTGAAAAGATCCTAACCAGAACACTTGTTGACACTATTCCCACATTTCATGAATTCATTCTCACATTCCTTTATGAACCTAGAAACATACAGCCTCTTTCTCCCAAATATTTAGCAAGTAGGTTCTTATAAGCCATCTCTGAGTCATTGCTTCGGCCCACCTCATCTTAATTTTCCAAAACCAGCAGTAACTTAAGAAAAATAGAGAAGAATATTGGAACTGGAAACAATTTATAGAAAAAATTATATTGAACAGTAATAAAAGTTTAGGCTTTGATCCATGATAGCTCATTCAGTAGATAAATCAAAACCTAGAAAACCTTCCTCCATCCTTTGAAGTTTTCATACACTAGTACTACCAAGTAGTACTACCTGTAGTTTCTGACCTCCTAAGAAGCCAAGACCTTAGAATTACCTTCAAGGATCTTTCTAGAGTGATCCTTTGCCAGTAATATCAGTAGGTGGAATGGGGACTACTTTCTCCTCAGGGAAGCTGTGTCACAGCAGAGTCCTACCTCCCCAGATGCAATCAGGTGACTGATTATCAAACCACTCAGGAGAGTCTGTCAGGTACGTGAGACCAAAGGAAGAGAGCACAGTCAAGCCCATGCAGTGTGTGAACACTGACTTCTACCTGCACAAGCATTAGGGCTTGCAGTGCTCATTGTTGCTGCCATCACAGGGCTGTAAAGGACGCAACAGGACACTTCCACTGAAATTCTCTCCAGAAGAGAGGAAAAGCACTACCAGGTATGTAGCTTAAAGCAAACCATTTGGAGCTGCAGTTTCTTTATTCCTCAGCACATCTTCTGTCAGTTCAGCATGGATGATTTTCAGTCTGCACAGAAATGGGCTTTCCAACGTAACTCATGGACACGGCAAGTCGGAAGTGTCAAAATGATTTTTTCTCGCTATGTCAATGAACAAAAAACCTAAGAGACAGGAAATTCACATGCTCAAAGGCTACCCTTAGTCATCCAGTAATGCCATATCAAGCACTGTGCTGAAATATGGTGCATGTTTTGCAAACATTTCTCTTCGGCAGAAGTCAGATGACAGATTTAAGCCAAAAACCTACTATCTATTTTGCAGCAAGTTTAAAAACTTGAAAATGTCTCTCAGCTTTTTCCGTGGACTCAGTTCCATGTCACTTGCAAGACTGTAATTTCATCTAGAAACCCTGGTAACTCCAATGAGAGACATCAGGCCCCTTTCTGCCTGTCTTCACTTTCTATTGCCAGTGGATTTGTTAGAGCTGATAATTCAAAAAATACAGTATTTATGATATTCATTATTTACTTTAAACCTCTTTCACAGCTTGATGCACATGAGGCAATTCAAATAGCCAAAACTCTGTTTTGCAACTAACACTTCATTCCACTGAATGGAAATGTTCACACATCTGTTGGTGGTGTATTGTTTCAGGCTGGCTGCAGAGCAATCAAGCCAGCAAAGCATGGACGTGATGTCTCCACACCAGAGGAGAGAAACTTTCATTTTCTGGCAGAGACAAGTGAGTTCTGCAAATGCACAGCACAGAACAGCCTCAGTCATTGGCATTGAAGGACCAACACAGTCCCTCTACTCAAGGATACCCCAGGAGTTTCAATTTCAGCTGAGTAACAGGTTGCCATTATAACTCTTGACAGGAGGAGGATCTGTACAAGCACTTTTCATTGCGAGGAGATTCCAGACTCTGTTAATTCTGAAAAAAAAACCCTCCACAAACCAGACAGTGAACTTAACCCCACGTAGTTTTTCTTATTTAAATATAATCTGATAATTCTATTTTCAGAGTAGTACTCTGAAAGATCAGAAGATCTCAAGCCAGGAGATTAAAAATCTGCACTCTAAATTCACTGTATCAATTCTGCTGAAGTTACTGTACACACACACATTATATATATATAATGAGTATAGGTAATGCAAATACACTCTACAATGTATATTTACATGAGAGTGAAGCCATGTACCATGCAATTGACCTTCTTTAGATCACGAGTTCTTTATGGTAGGCATAATTTTTGTGTCCTGTGCCGATCCATTGTCTGGCAGGGTGGGTGGGGTTCCAGGATGCTCCTAGGACTTCTGGCCAAGTTATTACTGGAAGCAGTCATGAAACATCCATATCTTCCATCAACACAAATGAAAAATCTTAACTGTAAAACAGAGACAGAATTCCAGCCACATTTAATATTACTCAAATTTCTACTCTCCATCCCCACAAGTGGTTTTCACCCATGTTTGTTTCACAAGGGCATGTAGTGGTAGGACAAGGGAGAATGGCCTTAAGATGAAGGTTTAGATTAGATATTAGAAGGAAGTTCTGTACTGTTAAGGGGGTGATGCATTGGAGCAGATGCCCAGAGTGCTACCTGGAGGTGTTCAAGGCCAGGTTGGATGGGGTTCTGAGTAACCTGGTCTAGTGGAAGGTGTCCCTGCCCATGGCAGATGATTGTTAAGAACTTCTAGTTAAGATCATTAAGATTCCTTCCAAACCATCCTGGAATTCTATGATTCTCTCTCCTGCCTCAAAACAGTTTGAAAAAATAAACAATATTTCCAGGTCTTTAAGGCATGCTTCAAACTTGAATTTAGGAATGTGTCTCTTCTGAGAAGACACAGGGCTCTTTGCAGGATCCAAAGTGATACTCCTGGATATGGAATTATTTTCTGAACTACTAAACCGTGCCTGCTTATTTCAGGCATTTTACTCATCCATGCTATAACTGTCTGGATCGTCACTCCTGGCTCTGTCACATCTTCCTTTATCCCCTTTGCTTTGTGTTTGTACTTTGGATTCAGTCACAGCACAGTATCAGTGTGATACGGAAGTTACTGAGACCCTCAGCAGGAGGCTGGGTTGAGAACAATTATCTGACAGAATTGTTTAGCAGTGCAGCCCAATCCATGTTACGACCCTTTTTCTAAATGTAGATCTAATGGCACATTAAAGCAATATTACATCTCATAAAGCCTGCTGGGTAAGAGTTCAGCGAGGTTCCCCTTGCTCCCCTTCTGCACAGCAGTTCCTTTGTTACTGCCTTGCCTCTACATCCTGTGATGGACGGGAGTCCTGTGCTCCTCTAACACTAAAATGGGGCTGCCAAGATAATTTATGAGCCCTGTGGCCAACAAAAAGTCTCAAGCCTCCTTGGGTTATCTCTAAGTCCTACTTTTCTCTGCCCATTGTGCCAGCTTGTCCTCTCAGATTTTACAGATGGGAGGAAAGGTTTTGGCAACAGAAACATCCTTCAGAGCGCTGCTTTTAAACAATAGTCTTGTCCCAGCTTTGCCTGTGTCTGAGGTGGTGTTTCCAGACGGAAAGCAGAAAAGCAAACATAGGACTGGGGGAAGAGGGGAAAAGGAAGAGAGGGAGAGAGGAAAGGACAGGTACATGTGAGCTGGGTTATCGGGGCAGATGAGGCCAGGTTAAAGTGCCCATGCACAGGGCCAGCCCAATGGACCAGCATGTCCTGGCTGGGGTGTGTGAGGAAGGGCTTCCCTTAGGGCTTCCCTTCGGCTTTTGCACTAGAAATCCAGGCTCGGCGTAAACAGTATGACATCCCATGGAAGCCTTTTTCTGCAGGACACACGAGAATGAACTAAGGTGCTCGCTACTGCCTAGATCTGGGCAGGAGAAACATACAGCTGCCCTTCCACTGGGCCCTTCCAGGCCCCGAGTGACTGGATACCCAGACACAGGTGGGATTTCCGCAGAAGAAACCCGAGGCACAGCACAGGAACCCCGTAGCCCTCTTCATTTCAGCGACCCGAGCCCAAAACGGCACGTGTTTGGGTTGCGGTGGATTTTGGGCTCCCCTCCCGCCCGACGAGGGCCGAACCCGGGGCGGCTGCCGCCCGCTGCCCGCCGCAGCGCGGGGTGCGATGCCGCGGGCACGGGCGGGCGGGGACTCGGCCGGCCGCGGGGCCCACCGCGCGGCTGCGCTCCCTGGAACCGCCGGCGCGGCCGGTCCCGGAGGCGCCGGGAGATGCGGGGAGCGCTGGAGGGGGCGCTCCGCGGGAGCGCGGTCCCTCCGCTCCGCCGGGCGGGGGCCGGGCCGCGGGGGAGGCGGCGGAGGGGCTTCGTTATCCGTTTCCCGGGGAAAGCCCAGCCCAGCGACGGCCACGTGTCCCGCAGGGATCTCACCGGGCCCGCCGCGGCGCAAAGTGCGCGCTACCGCCGGCCCTTCCTGCGCTCCGCCGGCAGCGCGGGCGAGGTGGCGGAGGGGATGTCCGCCGGGGGCGCGGAGGCCGACGGCCCTCCGCCACGGCCCCGCGCGCGTTTCTTGCTCCAATAAGCAATAATTAGGTCCTCAGCTAATGAAGTGTCAGCTGATCCCCTCGCTCCGTCTGCGCGCGGGGAGGCGGGGGGGCTGCGCCCGGAGACATCGCCATGGAAACGCTGCCCTCACCTCTCTTTCCCCCGCCGCATCCCCCACACCCCCCGTCGGCCCGGCCCGGGTGCGCGCCGTCCCCCGCGCCCCGCCGCGCCCGCGGAGGCGGGAGCATCCCGACATGGGACAGCGCTGCCCGTCACCGCGCCGCGCCGCCGTCGCCACAGAAACTTTTGTCCCGGCGGCCAATCAGGGCGCGGGGGGGGGCGCGGAGCGGCGCTGGGCCCGGCCCGGTGCGCCGCCGCCGCCGCCGCCGCCAGCCCGGCGCGGAGCGCAGCGCGGAGCGGCGCAGCCCAGCGGAGCGGAGCGCAGCGGCGGCCCCGGAGCGCATCCCGCGGCCGGGCGCGGGCCGGAGTCGTGCCCCAGCCGCGGAAGTGCCGCACGGCTGCAGAGCGGGGGCGCGGAGCCGGGCGCTGGATGGCGGAGGCGCGGGCGGGCGCGGCCGCGGAGAGGCGACGAGAGGAAGCGCCGCGGCGGAGCCTTCCCCCCCCGCGGAGGGGGTGTCCTGCCTGACGCGGCGGGGGAGACCGGGAGGAGCGCGGAGATCTCCGGCGTGAACTGAAGCTGTGGCAAAGGGAGGGGGAAAAAAAAAACCAGGATTTTTTTCTTCTTCTTCCCCCTTTACAAAACGGGGGTTTATGCTTAGCATCCGCACGCAAACTTACTTGAATGCCTTGTAGCCAGTTTAGCCCAGAGACCAAAGGATACCCCGCACCCGAGGAGTCCTACATGTGTGAGCACCATCATTACACTGGCAGAGCAACGAGAGCCGCCTCCTTTCCTGTACCAACATCCTCCTGGGACTGATCTCTCCTCTGGTCCAATATCCAAGCCTATCTCATATATATGGGTTTTCTTTCTTTCTTTCTTCTTCTTTTTTTTTTTTTTTTTCCTTCCATCGGCTGGAATCGCTATGTAAATAAACAGAGGAAAATTCCTGAAAGGGCATATGAAAATTCAATGGGACTCAATAAGAGGAAGTGAAATTCTCACAGATCATTTTTTAAAAATTAAAAATTATGTACTTTAGTCGCGGATCGGATGCATTAGGCTTAGAAAATAGCAGGTAAGAACTTTCTTTCTTTCCAGTACCTTCATGCCCGGAGCGGGGTTATCTGAAGCAAAGCCGCCCAGCCTTGGAATAAAGGGGGAGCAAAGAGACCACTGTGCCCTTCAGTGCTTCTTCCATCCTGCGCGGCGAGGCGGCTTTGGGGAGAGGCACAGCCCGCCAGGACAGAGACAGAAAGCCTTCAGAGAAGACAGCCGAGGGCTGCCGGGGCGGACTAGGGTGGGCTTTTTCTCTTCTTTCCGTTCTTTTTTTTTTTTTTTCCCTCTTCTTCACCCGCACTATCCAGGGTGAATCCGGGTGCAGTTGATGTATAGAAAAGAAGAAGGATCCGAGTCAATATTTTCTTTTTCCTTCACTAAGCCGAGGGATAGGATTTTAATTATTTATCCACCCGAACCCTCTCTGGGTAAGACGCTGCTGGAGCCAGTGGGATAGTCCTGCCTTGCACAATTATTAAAGAGACTGATCACGTACAGTGGAAGGATAAGAGGAACCTCCACCACATCTTTTGCCTCCTGTGAAAAAAAAAAATGAAGGAGAACATTGCCACACTATTGAATTGATTTCTGCCCCCCCCCACCCATCCCCCTCCCGACCCCCCACTCCCCCCCACCACCACCACCACAAAAAAAAAAAAAAAAAAAAAAAAAAAGAAAAAAAAGAAAAATCCGCTGGGATCTGCCTGCACCGGGACCTCCTTCGCTCCGGCTCGGAGGTGGATGCATTTTTCATGAGCGCTGGGTGAACAGGTGCAAAGTGCGGCGGGGCGGCCCGGCCCCGTACCCCGGCCCGCTTCGGGGCGGCGTGTGCGTGTCCGTGTGTCTGCCCGTGTCTGTGTGCGTGTCCGTGTGTGTGTGTGTGCGCCCCGGCGTGTGCATGTGTGCGTGTGTTTATTAGGAGATTATGGAGAGCAGCGACCGGGACATGTACCGCCAGTTTCAGGACTGGTGTCTCAGGACTTACGGGGACTCAGGAAAAACCAAGACGGTGACCCGTAAAAAATACGACCGGATCGTCCAGCTCCTGAACGGCTCCGAGTCGAGCTCCACGGATAATGCCAAATTCAAATTCTGGGTCAAATCTAAAGGCTTCCAGCTCGGCAACTCGGACGAGGTCAGTGGTGGTGCTGGAGGAGGGAAGCAAGTGCTGTACGTGCCAGTCAAAACCACGGTTAGTAGAGAATTGTCTTCCTTGTTCTATGTCGGCCGCTGCAGCCCGCTCCGGGAGCGAGAGGCGCAGGGGGAGCCGCAGCCACAGTTGGCTCCTTCCTCCCTCTTCCCCCAAGTCATCATCACCATGTTGCGTTTGCCTGTCACATTATACACCGCCGAGGTCTTTGTGGGTCCTTTTATTTAAAGCGATCGTGCGCACAACGCACCCCGCCGGGTCGGTGTCGTTCTCCTCCTCGTGCTCCTCGTCCTCCTCGTCCCTCCCGTCCCTCCCGTCCCCCCCGGGCCGCTGCGGCGGGCTCGGGGTGTGCTATTGTCCCGCCGCCGCCGCCGCACCGGCCATTGTGCCGGGCCCCGCCGCCCCGGGCAGCGGCCCCGCCGCCGGCGGGGCTGATGGATGGCGCACGGGGGTACCCTGCCTGGCACAAAGCCAGGCGCGGCGCCGGGCGGTGGTTCCCCGGGATCTCTGTTTGGGTTTATTTAATTATTTATTTATGTTTTGCTAGTATTATTTTTATCCTTTTTTCCCCCCTTGTTGTTATCCCGCAGCCCTGGCGCCGCCGCCGAGCGGCCACGAATGTGCCCGGCTCGGCTGTGAAGCGCCGGCCGCGCTAGTAAGGGGCGGTGTGAGAGCGAGGATGCTCAACAAAGGGAGGACGGGGTTCCGCATGACCGGGGGAAGGGTGTATTTTGTGACACTTTCTGGGGTCGCAGGAGCCCCTCAGCACTCCGTTCGATGCTCTAGGGTAGCGTGGCATCCCCGGCAGGCGCTGGCGTTACGGGCTCGGCGCAGGTCTGACAGCGGGAGAGCTATAATGCTCGGTGGTGGCAGGAGCGACAGATTTTGCTATTTAAGAAGATGGGGACTGTTGGTTGCAAGTAGGTTTTGCCTATTGAACTCTCTTAATGTATCATTATTCTTCTTATGCGCTGGGTCACGCAAGCTAAGCTTCTTTTGTCTGTGCGTGGGGCGGGTGTGGAGGGGGAGCCGAGAAAGGAAACCCGGCAATTAAAAATATTCCTGCCTGGGCATTTGGCTTGGATGAGCAATATTCTCTTTTTTTTTTTTTTTTTTTTTTTTTCTTGGAGTGGCAGCTTATCCAGACCTAACGGGAAGGTTGCTGGGTGGCGCAGCAAAGGGGGCTTCTTGGAAAGTATTCTGGGTTGGGTTGTGACGTAGGCTGCCGGGGAAATCTGCCTCTCTTTGCCTTGCTGAAGTCATAAACCTGGGCATTCCCAGGGGCTGGCTTGTATTTGCCCCCTTGTCATCAGTGCCGTCATGGCTGTGAGGAGGCAGAAGTGGGAAATTAATTTTAAGGAGATCTTCAATATGAAGATTTAAAGTAAAAGAGAAGCTCTGGACAGTTTTTTCTTTCTCTATGGTTTTTATTCACTGAAGTGTTTCAGGTCTGTCTATAGATTCAGATGATTTGGCAGATCTCTCTTTTAGTGTTACAGGATTGATTGCTCATCTCTGAGCCCAGACAGTACCATAGATACAATTTATAACAAAAAGGTTGCCTAAAGCAGAAGTCTCCTATTAGCTTAGTATTTTTAAATATCTCTTCTGCTTGCTGAAATAATTATTTTGAAAGGCCAGTGGGAGAGATTGTTTATTCCCAAGACTATTTTTTTCACTACAAGTTCAAAACTGTAAGCAAATTCAGTATTTTTAAAAATGACATTGACTACCCTACTAAATAAAGGGGATTACCTTAATTTTACACAATGGAATTTAAAATTTAGGTGCTTTTCTGGTCCTCTGAAACACAAGACTCAGTGATGATAAGCTTGTTTATTTTCTCGCACTTTGCTAGGCCATGAAAGCCAGGAGTCCCACCTTCCATCCTGTTTTCTATTTTAAGAACACAGAATCAATTTTTATTTTTATTTTTTCCCACAAGGGATTTCAGTGAGAGGTCAAGCATCTTGCAGGTCTTACCTTAAGTACATTTGTGGGAATCACACCCTTAGCTGTGAATGTCTCTGTATGCCCCTATACATGTATTTATATTTATATAGGAGTAACTCTCTTCATATAGTTTTGCAACCAAGCAAGAATTCTAATAAAATTGGGAGTACTCATGAAATCAAGAAAGGAAAAGTTAGCATGACCTATCTGTAAACAATTCCTGCATATCTGTATATAACCTGAGCAATATAAATGTTTTCACAATACGTACATACAATTTCCTCCTGCTGGCCATCAGAAATTTGTTGTCCAACATAAATGGGAAAAGGGGAATCTCAGCAACATTCAGATCTGAAAAACAAATGCCAGCCCCTCCTAAACCCATGAATCTGGTGTCACTATCCCTCCACAAAAGGCAGAGGAGTATTTGAACAGACCCACAGGGTGGCAGTGGTTTGTATGAGCTGCTGCCAGGGCCGGGGCAGTGCCTACCAGGCACTGAAGGCTCAGAAAGAACATGCTTGACAGAACAGGGATGCAGCCCCTGGCACAGAGAAAGTCAGTGGCAAAGCTCCTATTGACTTCAAGAGGTCTAGAATTTCACCCAGATGGGAATGATAAGTTACAGGGGGAAAAAATTGGATTTTCATCAGACAGTAATTGTTGGAAAGCCTTAGAAGCCCATTCTCTCATTTCTTTAACTCTTAATTATTCTTTAAGTGTTTTGAAATTAGTGATCATTTTTGTTTACTCCTCCCCTCTCTCATGGTTGTCCCATACAGTTGGGCCTGTCCAGTCCTCAGAGACAGCCCCAAAAGGTAGCAGAGCCCCAAACTGTGAATCTCTCCTTCAACCTCTCCCTCTTTTTGTCCATCACTTGATCTCACCATAGGTAAAATTAATTTCAATTTAAAATTATTCACTGCATGAGCACTCCCTGTTCGATAACAGGACGGATGAAATTACAAGTTGGACTCTACAGTTATAAACTGGTCAAAAATAAGCAAATATTCAAATACTTTGTTAGGAATTACTCTCTCCTTGAAGCTTTAAGATTTGCTGCTCAGCTTTGCTGTCAGCCAGAGAGATTTGCTCCTGATGGTGCTGTAATCCACTGCTGCTGGTAATTAGACATCATTACTGCTGCGTTAAAGGGAAAGAGAGAAGGAGAGAGGACAGGCTGGGGCTAATTAACTACTTGATTCTAATGAAAGAAAGAGAGCCTGATAGCAACTGGGAGGTTGCACCGGAACAGGCTAGATGTACAACACAGACTTAATTGAAGCAGGGTGCCTTGCAGCCTCACAGTAGCTCAGGCTTGGTCTACTTTCATATTCTGTGGGCAGTAGTGCACAAGGTATTATTCTGCTTTTCCCTTGCCTGGCTGATCAGTAGCTCAAAATCACAGGCCTGCCTTCAGTATCAAGTTTAAGTATGCCAGCAAGGAGAATGCATAGATGAATATGTGCTGGCTTAATCTATTTTACGGGCATGGTCTCCTCAAGAGCAACAGGAACAAATCAATTTCTGAATGTTCACATCCCTCTGTGGCCTAGGAGATGCACTTTTGGTCACCAGGCAACAACATTCCCTGCAAAACAGCCATTTTAGGTCCAGAGTGGGACAGCACACAATAAGGTATTTCTGTATGCTTTAGGTATTCCCGTATGCAACCTAGTGAGTATTTCCCTTCTGCAACTTTTCTGATTGTTTCTGTCACCACTGTAGGTTTTCTTTCATCAAGCCCAAGCTGCACTTTGTGAAAGCAGTGAAATGATGCCTAGCCTAGACACACTGTATAAATAAAACAGGTTAGGCCAACAAATATGCCAAATGGTTGCCACTGTCAACTTTCAATAGTTGTTACTCACCAACCATGAGGAGATATGGAACTAGTATCTCTAGTTAGATATCCTTTCTAACTGTACACACAATTTTTATGGTGCATTTTTAAAATTTATTTTTTGTCTAGTTTCTTTAGCTGGAGCTACTTATTGATTGGCAACTTGAAAACAAATTTCTCCTCACCGCTTTCCTTTCTCTGGCTTGATGTTGTGTGTGGACACAAATATGGACCCTAAAAATTTTGATTTAAAAAGAAGTTATAAAATAATGGCCCAAGCTGTATCAGCAGACTTTAAGCAGAATTTTCCATTTAAAAAGAAGGGCCAATATGACTGCAGGATATCTTTTAAATATAGAATTTACACAGTATTAGCAAACTAATAGAATATAACCTCAAAGGCCAACTTCAGATTACTTTTATGTCATTACTAATTTGAAATTACTCCATTGACTTTAATGATATCACAGACCTAATGTATGAATTTTCCTGTGCTTTCTTCTATATTTTCCAGATATAAGCAGAGAATGAACTTTCATTCAAAACCAAATTTTGTTTAGCTTAAATCTTTAGATTCTCCGGGAGGATCTGGTACCTCATGGGTTGCTGCTAGCAGACCAGCAAGGCTTTCTGCAGGTGGAGGGCTGTGCTACTGAACCTGATTACAGGATTTAAGGCTTAAAATTATAGACCAGTCAGCTCTAAGGAACATGCTATGTCCCAGCCCACCTTTTGTTCTGTTGGACATGAATAATAGTAGATAGATACAGTTTATATTTCTTTTCTTTATAGATAATTTACTTTGTTTATGAACAATAGAAAAAAACAGATCACAACATAAATAGCTTGTAGGTCAAAATTGAGTGCTTTAAACTATCTTACATTTAAAATTGTTCATTATTTTAGGGCATTTTGTAGCAATTTGAAAAGAAGCTTTTTTTTTTTTTTTTAATTTCTCCCCATTTTTGTACCCATCCATTGGGAAAAAAAAAAGTAGAAGTGCTTGTCAAATGCATATTGGTAGCTCTGTAGCCCACTGAAGTGCCAGCACATAATGGCAGTAAGTACCGCAGAAAGGTGACGCTGAGGGTGAGCTATAATTTATCCCAAGGTATGGTGCTGCAGGAGTTTTACAGTCCCATTAAATGCACCCTCCAGGCTCAGGAGTGGTATTCAAGCCCTGCATATCCAGCCTGCTCTAGCTGCCAGCCACATTTTCCTTAACCCCTGTTCAGGTCTGCAGAGCTCTGTCTCCTCCCTTTACCCGCAGCCTCTGCCCTGCTGTTTGCAGACCTCCCGATGGAGCCGGTGAGGAGGGATGCTGGTGAATCAGAGAGGGAGTGCTGGAAAATGGTCACAGCAGATGGAACAAAACCGGTTTAGTTGGCAACTCTTAATGCAGGCATTCAGGGGAGTGTTCATGAATAAAGAGAATAACTCTGTCCTGGAATTAAAAAATGTTAAAGCGCCCATATGTAAGATGCCATCTCCACATGCGTGTGTGAGAGAGGCAAAGGGACAGGAGGAGCTGAGATTTCTTAGTAACAATGTTGAGTTGGAATTTTCAAAGAAAAATGAGCCAAGGAGAGCAGATTTTTAAAAATGAAGTGTTTTAAGGTTAGAAAATGTTGACTTGACTTTAGAAACGTGAAATAGAGTGTAGCAGTGTGCAAACAAAACCTAGCACTGATGCATCCATCCCATAAATACACATGTAATGAGAGACAGGATGAAAAATTCAGTGCTATCACCTGGGCAAAGGCCAGACTTGCAGCTCAAAAGCCCAAATCTTTCCAGTAATCAGAAATAAAACCTCACAGTTTGATTTTCATGCTTCTGTCAACCTTTCCTGAGAAGCCAGAGGTGATAGTGAACTTGTTTCTTCGTTCTTACCCTGAGTCTCTTGTCAGTGAAGCTGCACTGGATTTGGTCATGATGCAGGGACTGCTGCTCAGATGCTCCAGCCCTGATTTTCTTTGGACGTACCGCATGCTGTTTCTGTGGCTACACAGCTATGTGATCAGTGGGAAATAAGCTGGAAGGTTAGGGCTAAAATGAGCTGTTAGGCATCAGTACAGCCTGATTGGACTTTTTCTGATCTTTTTGTGGAGAAACTTTCTTTTCCTATCCTCTGGGGTGATCACCATTGCTGTTGTTCAACTCTAGACTGAAAGGAGACAGGATCTGGGGAGACTACACAGAGACACTGCAGGTAGAAAGGGCTTCCCATGAACACGGGCCCCTGGGGGAAGAAGGCTGGTGCCAGTGCTGGATGAATGTGGGAGTTAATGATTCAAATTTCATTTTACACTACAAAAATAAATTAAAATTGGCTGACACTGAACTGTGAGTTTGTCTGCTGTTGAAAGGAGGCAACTAGCAGCTGTTAGGTTTGGTCTGAAGGAAGCTATTTGGGTCGCAATCTTTCCCAGTTTTGCAGGATACACCTGTTGAGAGTTTACTGGTAAAAGAGGAACAAAATAAGCAGAGCATATAAATGAGGTAGATGTGGAGAAAGATCATGAGACAGCGTGGCAGGAAACATACTTTCCAGGAGGGAGGATCATACCAGATTCTGCAGCCTCCCATGCATTGCAGAGCATCACAGGCATCTTGTGTTCCGTGTTGAGTAGGTTGACTGGTCAACACAGTCGCCCAAATTAGTAGAGCTTTACAGGATGTAAAGGATGTTTTTGTCTTGTCTATGTCATTTTAAACCTGCCAGAAGCCTCTCTGACTTTAGAAAACTCAGGCAGCCGTAGTTGGTGCGATGAGAGTTGTTTCCATTGTCCCGCAAGAGTGCTGAAAGTGATCCCACAGCTTGCTTAAATTACCCTTTTCTTCTCTTTAAATAGATGAGTCTCAAAATTGTACAATTCCACTAGCAAGGTATTTTTTTAATGCTTTATGAACATACAATATCCAGGCATTGCCAATATAGAGGGAAGAAATGCCACAGGTTGAGCATTGAGCATTTTTTCAGATGCACATGGATTTTCTTAGTGATGATCAACTTTGTCCCAGACAGTTGTACAGGCTTCTAAGTGCTTACTCAATAACTCTGCAAGCTGCAAAACTTGACAGTTACTGTGTGCATCTGCTGGGATTACAGCCTAGTTGTTGAAATTCAAATGGGGTATTTGAAACATTTCCTTGTATATGGGGATACTCTTCAACGTAAGGGGCTGTCTGTAGTGAAGAGTTTACTTCATAAATCTGATCTATGTTAGACTTAACCTCAAGTAGAGACTTTTTTCAGAAACAAATATTCTGTAAAGACTTGGAAGGACAATGTTTATCAAATGACCTACTTCTGCCTAGGATGAAACCCATTCAAACTTTTTTACTTAAGAGCCTGTAATCAAACTCCTTAGGGAAAAGAGAAGTTTTATGTATTATATTGATAGTAAGGTCTGTGTGTCTGAAGCTTTTGTACATTTTGTTACCCCAGAGATTTTAATACAAGACATGGATGCTACAACATTTTGACTGTACTTAGAGAAAATTTATGTGGTGAGATTACTTGCACTTAAATGACTTATGAATCTAACTCACTGTAAAACTTTTAAATTAATATGACTTGTGATTGCTCTTTTTGTTGCCTTTGGACTTACACACACCACTACTAATACTGCCAGGTGCAGTTTGTAGAAAACTTTTGTTCAAGACAGATCCAGAGCTGAAGTATCTGCCACTAAATCATGACCTCTCTGTAGGGTAGAGCAGCATTGTGCTGGTATATAGGAAACCACATTTAGGAATGAGCTTTCACTACCATGATCTGATAGAAGATGAGTAACAGGCAAATCATTATTCATGTAATTAGATTCAATAAGAGAAGAACAGCTAAGGTATGGCCAGAGGTTTCAGTGGACAGGAAAGATGAGGACTATGAACACATTTCATAAACTTTATTTTTCAGTGTGTATCTTTTCTGATGAGGGTGATAAAGAAGTATCTATCCTGGGTTTACATTTTTCAGGTGATTAAATTGAAGAATGGTCAGAAAAAGAGAAATAAAAAAGAGGGGATACTACATTGCAGTGCATCACTGGGACTTGTACAAATTCAAAACCACTAAAAAACTTAAGAATGAAGCAACTAAAATACTACTGAAATATACTATTTGCCACTATATATGCCAGTGATGGAGCAGTATGGACAAGAATGTACTAGAAAGGGAAAAACAGGGTAGTAAAGATAGCTCATAGAAATAACAGACTAGTGGACCATATGTCAACACTAAGAAAAAAAAATCAGAGTCATTAAAAATTATCTTAAGTGTAAATATGAACTGGAGCTGGTTGGCAGAACTAGTTTGGATTTTGAGGCAGTTAATGATGTTCTTCTAACTTGTGTTCAAGAATCTTTCAGAAATTTTCAGGTGAAAACTTTGTTTCTTGTTTCCTTCTGAAATGAAACTCATCTGATGCAGACTTTATTAAAGCAGGGTTGCAACTTTGGCTATGATGACAAATTAAAACTGATGAAGAACTGGGAAACCATAGCAAGTATTGAGAGCTATGCAATGCACTCCAATTTGTGTATGTAAACACACACACCCCCTGTGTATATATATATATATATATGGAAATGCAAATTAATTAAGTCAAAGAAGAATTGGGAGGTAAAATAGGAATATTGTAACAAAGGGGGAAAAAAGGAAAAAATCATGGCAGGCAGAATTCCCTACAGACTGTTGCCAGATAATTTACATTTTATGCCATCATGATATTAGCTTTTGGAGAGGAAAGGAAGAATTCAAGCCTTTCAATCACATCTAAAATATATGGAATTAGTGTAATATCTCAAGGGAAATATTTA
The DNA here is from genome assembly GCF_022539315.1 of Serinus canaria. Lineage (NCBI taxonomy): Eukaryota > Metazoa > Chordata > Aves > Passeriformes > Fringillidae > Serinus > Serinus canaria. The sequence continues at coordinate 109,352,753 of NC_066315.1, read as the reverse complement.
GGAGCAGTTTCAAACAAATCAATAAGTGTATCCAAAATGAGCACAGCACATATAACAACAATCTGCATTAGGAAAAGTATAGAGAATAACATTGAAAACTTATTCTCATACATTACATCGTATGTCCTTGCCTTTAACAGCATTTAGCATTAGTATATTTATCTCATTTCTAAAAGGTTGCAAGAGGTCAAAGGTCCATGGAAGGTAATCAAGCTTATCAAAGAAAAAGGGTACTTACATGAGAAGTAGTTAAAATGGTTATATCACCCAAAAAGATAAACATTAGAAGAAAAAATGCTCAGCAGAAAACAGACATGTAAGAGGTAGAAAGAAAGTGAGAGAAATAGTGTGGTGTGAATACTGGTGAACAGCAGAGAAAATTCAGTTGCTACCCTTTTAAATTCTATTTCATGTCCCAAGGCTCTTTTGACAACCATCTCAGAAGATAAATTCAAAGCTAGGCCATTTTTATAAACCAAAGTGTTGGGAATGGAAAGTCTGCACTACTGTCCCTAGAGAAACCCTGACTGATTAATCCAAAATTTCTTCCAAGGATTTTACAGGAGCTCTGTGGCTCTCATAAGGATGTAGCATGCTCTTTATGTCAGTTCAGCTTTGCAGGCTGAAGCAGAAGTGAGGACAAGGTCATGTTCATGCCCTTCCTGCTCTGTGCCACCAGGAGCGAGGGCATTGGTGTGATGGCACTGCCTGGCTCTCACCTGGTGTCTTGGAGCATCTCCCCAGGTACTGTCCCATAGAGCCTCTATCAGAGTGAGTCATGTTCCAGCCCATCCATTCAACACAAGGAAAGATTGGTGGGGCATCTTGAAATCCCAGCATCCTCCCATGCCCTTCCACTTTGTACTGAATTATAACACTGTTGGTGGCCTCAGCCTTCATGCTCTTGCTTTATGAATAGCTTAATAAGTTTTAGGTATGTCTTCTTAGGTTGGTTGATGCTGTGCCAGTGGAAAATAAATCTGTCATTATTGCACAAGGCACAGTATTTTGGTTAGGAAATTGCTTATTTACTAATTACTGAGCTCTGAAACATCTTTTGCAGAGTCCCTTGCAGTCTGGTATTAGATGGTTCGTTGGTCAGTTGGACTGTAGCAGTTTCTGTGGCTCGTTGCTGTGGTAATAGTCTGGAGGAAGGAAGGAGACAATTGAGTTTCTGAGGTCCAGCACTATGTGAACCAGTGCATGAGATTGTTGTGTTTTACACAGAAAGTTTGCAATGATCTAGCCCTGGTTTACAATTTACTGCACTTGTGGTGAGAAGGAATGTGCTGCTTTCACCTCTGTGTTTTTGTCTACCTGTGTCAGCTTTTGGAGTGTGTGTATTTGTCGAGACTATTACCAAACCCTTACTGTGGTGGGAAGAAAAGAAAAAAGAGCAGAATTGTTAGAGAAGTAATGACAAATATGACAGGAATTAGCTCATTCAAATGATGACAATTTCTGAAAGACTTTGCTTTTTGACCAATTGGACTAGGAAGTATGGCATATGTATAATTAGATGACTTGTCCCACTGCATTTCTCAAGAAATGGCAGTGGAAAAGAAAAAAAAATGTAGCTCCTTCCTTCCTCCTTTAATCTAGACATACTCATAGCTTTTTTTTATGACATCTTTTGATAACCTTTACCTTTTTATATTCTGAGAGTTCAGTAAAGCCCCATGGTTATGGTTGCTGTAATACTGAAGTATTTAATTTTTACTGAGCAAACAGTCAGCATCCTTTTAATGAGTGCTATATTTGAATGCCAGCCATCCATCTAAAAACTGTAGTTCAGGCAGATCTCATCTATTTATCCAGTTTTGTCTCAATTTGGGCTTATCCAACAAGGATATGGGATAGTAAATTCTGTAGTTCAGGCAGATCTCATCTATTTATCCAGTTTTGTCTCAATTTGGGCTTATCCAACAAGGATATGGGATAGTAAATTCTGTATGAATGCAGCATCAAAACCCAGAATTCTCAAAAGGACATTTATTGTAAACTTCTTGAACAATGACCCTGTGTTTTTTTTGAAAAACTTACACAAGTCCTCTGCCACATCTTACTAATGTAGAAGGTCTCATTATCATTGTTTTGGTGTAACTGAGAGTTGAACTGGGCATATAGAGAACTTTCAAATAGTTAAATTTGCATCTAAGCAAATTATAAAGCAATATAAATAAAGCTAGCTTTGGAAGTGAATAAAACTAGTTAAATTAAGACGAATTTCTTCTTTTTAAATTGTCCCTCTATATAGAAAATTTCAGTATTATTCTCTTCATCCCAATTTTGGCAAGATACATCAGACTTCTAGGAAACTGTGGAACTGAAAATACTGTTTTACCTTTATTCCTAATTGAATCTTACATTTTGAACTGGAAGCAAAAGGACTGCTTTCAAAAGCTGAGTAGTAAAACGCATTCCTAAATAGGAGAAAGCAGGTCAAATTTTATTAATAAGTAGAACATTCAATTAATAGAATTGTAATGAACTATGTATTTTTTCTGCTTCTTAGTACTGAACTTTAATGAATTTATAGGTAATTACAAGATTTCTTTTATATTAAATTTAATTTTAATGGATGTAAAGTCAGGAAAATTTTCACATATACAGACTTCAAAACATTCAAGAAATTTACATTATCATTCTTGCTGTAATTTAAAAGCTGGCAAATAAGTCAAATACAATATAGATGATTAAGTGATAATATTTTAAAGTAAATTAGTATTTTGCCTAATAGAGCCAAAGAGTGAACGAACAGACCTACAATAATGCTGAAAAACTGTAGCTGAAGGAAGTTGGAAGGAGTTAAGCCAGTGACATTTGTGAGGTTTGAAGGACCCATCCTGTCATCCTAAATCATGCTGGGTGAAATCCCCTCCTGGGACAGGACCAGCAGAAGGTCTGTGAATAATTCTTAAAAATTTCCTGGAACAAAGGTTTTGCCTCTGTCTTGAAGACATAATGCAGCCCCTGGCTGATGCTTGGGCTTTGCAATGGTCAGTGTCTGATGGAGGAGTCCACCCACAAACCATGCCCCGGGCACTCAATGCCATCAGCTGGTGTTGGCTGACTGGGTAGCAATGACTGAACTCTCAATAGGATACATTTAGATAATATCTTTTTCTATTTGTGAAGAATAATTTACATGTCAGCACTATCTTGTTTTGCCAAGGTAAATTCCAATGTGCTAGAGACTGGTGCTTAACAAGCATATAGAGAAGTTTATAAAATGTATAAAAATATTGGAAAAGGTTTAGTAACATCAAGGGCAAATCCATCTCTAAAATAACAACAAGGGCACCCTGTTCCCACCTCTTTGGTTTTAATCTTCTGCAACACTGGAGTGCACTCAATGCTGTGCACTGTGCAGACAGCTCTCTGTTGTAGAAATCCCAAGTCCTGATTGCTCAAGGAGGAATAAACCAAACCAGAGAAGGAGCTTGATTTCAATCCTTTAAGCCATACATATATTTAAGTCAAATAAACGAGTGTTTCCCACCAAGTAAACACACAGAACACATATATTCACCCTCACTTACACTGTTGAGGTTGTCGTTACTTGTTTTAAAATAATCTCCCTTTTCCATGGATGTTGCATTAGGACATCTGCTATGAGGAGAATTCAGATATTTTTCTCTTTTTCCTGTCTCTTTGAAATATATTTGCATCAGAGCAATCCTGCTCCTAGTAAGAGTGGCAGGAAAGTGAGATGAGAGAACAAATGGAGTGAAGTGTTAAAGTTAATCAAGTAAAAACAAACTTTGGCTTAATAGCTTCCTGTGAGCTGATCCTTAAAGCAAGAAAGCCAACCTTGGAAGAGATGGAGGCAGAGGAAAGTAAAATAAGCCTTGAGAACACATATTACACATTTCACAGTAATAATAATAATAATAATAATAATAATAATAATAATAATAATAATAAAGCTAATGAAATAAAGCAGGCAAAAGAAGATAGATGCTTTCTGTTAACTGGGTAATAAAACTACTTCTGATCTTCAAAAGTAGTATTTAAGCAGCTAGGCGTACCTGTCAGCTACCTAAAAGCACAGAACAACCTCAAGTTATGAAGTGTACAACAAAGCTGCCTGGAAAATGTGTGGAAGATTAAACAATTTTTTTGGAGGGGCAGGGGGGGAGGCACAGGGGGAAGCATTTTCTCAAGGAAATTTGATATCAGCAGAATTTTGGATAAATGTCTATTCCCAACCATTTATCAATTTATTACAAATTGGAGTCTATTAGTCAACTGTTAGTTCAATGAGAATCACAGCATGATGTAGCAAAAAGTAGCTAAGCAGAATGTTGCTAGACACTAAAAAGCTTTCAGTTACACAAATAGGCAAACAGGTTATATAGGTGCTAGATACACCTAGCACTTTGAATTTGGACATGTTTACCATTGCGTCATAGCCCCAATATCTATCTGATGCCCACACTGTGTTTTCCTCAATCCTTGTCATTTGTCTTTACTGCTGCAGTTTATTATTTACTAATAGGCAGAGAACATTTTTTCCCCCCCTATGCTGCCTTTATTTCCAAACCTCGAGGCCTGCTGTTTCTCATTTTGAATTCCAATCCAATGGCAGGTGCCAAGATTCAGATGTATGTTATCTAGGGGCAGGAGAATCAGCCTGTTTTTGTGGCATCAGTCGAACTGAACCACTCCCTGTGCTGGCTGCATTTTAATATTTTTAATCTTGCTTTGGAAGGCATGCTATTTTGGTGAGAAACCAAATGCATTCAAAGCTGCACACAACAGGAGATCTACAAATGGGTTTCTAAATCTAGGCTTCTGTAAAATTAAAAAGCCAAACCAAACCAAAACAAAAAAAAAAAAACTTAAACCCACATAACTGGAGAATCTATTAGGTCCAGTCCACCCACAACCATCTGGAACACAAAGTTATCTGTGGGATTTATCCAAACAAAACTTTGGACAAAACATGAGCAGAAATGAGATGAAGAAGTTGAGCTGAAGTAATTTTTACATAAATCTTTTAAAATGTCCAAGGCCAAGAAGGCCAATTTTAAGAATTGCTGAATGATATTACCATAATAATGTGAAATAGACCATTTTAAAGGCAAAAAGCTGTTCCCACTGAAGTCAATAGCAAAATCTCACTGACTACAATAGTAGTGGGATTGGTCTGCTAAGTAGCAAACCATGCTTTAAAAAAATCAATACTTCAATTTTACAAGGTAATATGGATAACGGTATAGTTGCCTATTATCAGACCCCATAGTCTGTGGATTTTATCTCTCTAATAATGGCAAGGTTTAGCACCTATCTTATGAATCATTGAGAGGAAAGACATAAGCCATTTCAAACCATTTCCCCTGCCCCAGCCGAGAAAGCTCTCCAGAGGCAGGACGCGCTGCACCGAGCGTGCCTCCATCAGCGCCGTGCAGCAAGGATTACTCTGAGATGAATGGCTGCCTCTCTCGGAAAAAAAAATAGCATTAACCGCTGTGGATCTCGGGGTAGCGTTTGATACCCAGGGCTTCCATCCCAGCGCTTCCTACCTGCCAACCATAGACAGAGATGCCCCCAAATGGGTCAGGTTTTCGTCTCAAACCCCACCGATAAAAAAACAAAACAAAAAACAAAAAAACAACCAAAACCAAGGAAACAACAAGAGACCTTTTTTTTTCATATTTTCCTTTTCGCGTTTCAAGCATTGCAGCGTTGTGATCCAAAATAGAGCTCTATCCCATACCTTCATCTTTACGCCGAGGCTATACATAGATTTTAACAGATCTAGAGATAGACTTTGGGCAAGGGAGTTGGTTTTTCCCCTCTCCGGCAGCACCAGGGCAGCCAGACCGCTGTGTGTTTGTTCCCTGGAGTCCCCAGCGGGGGTTGCCAGGGTGCCTCGGCCGCGGGGCTCGCCGCACGGCCCCGGCAGCGGGGTGTCCCCCCGCGCCCCGGGAGCGGCGGAGGCGCGGTGACCGTGACTCCATCGGACATAATGAGCGCGGCGGCTCGGCAGACACGTCCCTCACCCCTCCCCCTGCAGCCATATGGTGCCGTAAACAGCCGCGCGGGGACGGGATTTTGTTGTTGTTGTTGTTGTGTGCGTGTCCCCCGCCCCTTCTCCCTGCGGGTGTCCCCGGGGTGCGGCCGGGGCTCCCCAGCGCCTCTCCCCGGGCGCACCTCGCCGGGGACGGGACGGGGAACGGGGGCGGCTGCGGAGGGACCATGTGCCGGGCCATCCCTCGGGGACCCGCGTCCCGGGGTCCCCCCTGGGGAAGCGGCGCGGCCGCGACGCCATCTGGGTGCGGGGGCTGCCCCGAGAGGGGGCACAGCCCTCGCCCCTCTCCCAGCCCGGTGCCGGCTCCATTAATTGATTCAGGACTCGGGCTGGCATTGAGGGCACGGGGGAGGGGGAGCGGGGAAAGGGTGCGGCTGTGCCGCCATCGCCTGCCCCCGCCTGTTCCTATGGAAACAGTGCAATACCTCCGGGACACACACACACACACACACACACACACACACACACACACACACCCACACGTACACCCGCTCCTCACTCCCACTGTCGGGCGGGGGGGCCCGGCCGGGCCCGGCCACCGCGCCCTCGGCAGCGCTGTTCCCATGGCGACGGGCTGCGGCAGCACCTGTGCGGCCATGGCCGCCCCCTGGGCCAGCTCCCCCCGCGCCTGCCGCATCCCGGGCCGAGAGGCTGTGCCAGCCCTCCAGGGAAAGGGCTGCGGGTGGCTGCGGCGGGGGTGGGGGGATTTCCTGCCGCCGCGGTGGGCACGGACAGCCCCTGCGCAGCCATCAGCCTGCACCCAGTGCGGGCAGGGGGTACCGTGAGGTACATCGGAACATCGTCTCCGGTTTATTTTCAGTGCAATTGATGTCCTGTGCCTGCCCGGCGTAGTGCTTGCTGCAGGCAAGGGGAGCGGTACACTGGAGATGGATGGGTGATGGAATCATGGAATGCTAAGGGTTGGATGGAACCTAAAGATCATCTACTGCAAACACCCCCTGCCATGCCCAGGGGCACTTCCCACTAGACCCGGTTGCTCAAGGCCTTATCCAGGCTGGTCTTGAAAACTGCCAGGGTTGGGGCATCCACAAACTCCCTGGGCAACCTCTTCCCTTGTCTCATCACCCTCACAGTAAAGAATTTCTTGCTAACACCTAACCTAAATTCCCCCTCTTTCAATCTGTACCCATTGTTCTTTGTCCTGTCACTACGATTCCTGATGAAGAGTCCCTCTCCAGCTTCCCTGTAGGCCCCCTTCAGATACTGTGAGGTCTCCACGCAGCCTTCTCTTCTCCAGGCTGAGCAGCCCCATCTTTCTCAGCCTGTCTTTGTAGGGCAGGTGCTCCAGTCCTCTTATCAGCTTCATGGCCCTCCTCTGGACTTGCTGGTGATGCCCTCCTCTGTCAGAGGAGCTGTGTGGGCAGCCAGGGATGGGTTTCAGTGCCAGCCAGCCCTGTGCGTGGGTGCTGGTGTGTGTAAGCAGTGATACAGCTGGTACCTATTGCATTGGGCTGTCCTGCACACCTGCAGTTGCACCATGGCCGTGTAGCCTGCAGACAGCACGGGCCTTGGGAGGTATGAGCTTGACTTAAGGAAGCCCTTGACTTTGGAAACAAGCCCCAAATGTAAGAAAATTCACCGTGATGCCACACAAGACCCTGCTGTGCAGCGTCACGGCAGCTACAAACACTTGCTGTAAATAGCAATATGTCGTGGTTGGTGTGACTTGAGGTGCAGGGAGTGGAAATAAAACCTCGTGCCCCTGTCACTGCTGGTGTTCACTGTTGCTTTCTGCTTTTGCCAGAACCCAGCACTTGAGACATGTCTTGCCACCAGCCTTGGTGCTTTTTTACCATGTGCAGGTGGCTGTATAATGTGTAGCATAGTATATAGTTACAGCTGTTGCTGAAAATAGTGTTGTTCCATTTTTGGCCCTCAAGGTATTACACTGGCTATTACAGGCAATAAAAGCATTTGCATATGGCTGTGATAAGAAAACATGGACTTGGACCCCTGATATGCAAATATTATGATATATTTTGAAGCCAGGTCTGTTCCTCTGAGGAAGACTTGTGGGTCCCTTCTCCCATGTAGCCAATGAAACAGCCCAGAAACTGGGGAGAGTGGGTAGATAGGAGGAATGTTTTTAGCCCCAAGTACCAGCAGAGGTTTCTATTTTACCCATAACAAGAGAAAAGTGGTTTTTATCAGCTTCACTAAAGGCTGGACTGTGTGGAATAGAATACAGCTGGAGGACTCCTTTTGTATTTAAGACAGTGCTTCTGGGACCTAAAAAGTTAGTAAGATATCTGACCAGTAGTAATATCACACATGAAAATAAAAATTCAATTATTTTATGAAAAACTGACCACAAAACTGTATCCTTAAGACATCAATGTCAAAAAAGATCAGGAAACTTTTTTTTCTTTATAGATGTTAAAGTAGCTCAAAAATGGAGTCTTATCAACTGTTACTATTTCATTGTGAGTCCCATGGTGTTTGTAATTTTTTCTTTTAAAATCCCATCTCCAGTCAAATGCTCATGAAAATTCTAGTTTTTTGTCAAAAACCCCCCTCATGCAAAAATCCTTTAGCAATCCCCGCAGTTGTATAGGAAAGATTGTCTTAGCAACAACCCCCTGTCAATTCTCACAATCTCTCAAGGACCATAGGTATTTCATTATCAGCCTTTAGATTGATGAGTATATAAAGTGTGGGTAGTTAGTGTGGTTCTAGAGACTGTTGATTTATTAATGAATAAATGGTCTTGCAGGCTCATGTTTGACAACTTCCACTTTAAACTCTGCAAATTTCCAGAGTGGACCCTGTAGACTTAGAAACCAGGAAATAAAAAAGCAGGGTTTATTTTTTCCTAAATTGTAAGATTTTTCAAGGCAATTTAGTGATTTTCCATACCCCATTTCATTAATCCAAATATCAGTTAAATAATTTTCCTTAAAACAAAGTGAGCGAATGAAGGATATAATTTGAGCAGAATCCTTTCAACATAATGCCTAGTAAGCTCTTTGAAAAAAATTCAGAAGGTGCTCAAAATAAAAAAACCAGACAAATTTAATTATAGGGATAGGAACACTGAATACATTTTAAATTTTATAAAACTTGGCCTAGTAATAGGGAAGTCTAGAATCTTCAGTCTCAGAAGTTTACAAACCAGATTGTAAAAGCTAACCTGAAAAAAAGCTGTGTGACTATGCTGCACCACAAAGCAAGTTCTGGAGAAGGAGAGCATTCTAGTAAACTTGCTGAAGACCCTGTTTCCCAGGTCCCATCTCACTGGGAGACATTCCTTCTGCTGCAACACAGCAGCACAGGAGGACCAAATGGGAAAGCAGCATCAATGCCATTAATTTTTTGGCCTTTTAATGGTAATAGGTTGACTTCTGTGGGACCAAAAAAGAAAAATAAATTGCTACAGTAACTACAGCATCAATAACTCACAAGGATTAATTCAGAGAATTGACATAGCATCAGTTGAGTTGGTCATAGTCATCACCCCCGGTCTGACCAGCAGGTTGAGAGAGGTGACTCCACCCCTCTGCTCTGCTCTCATGAGATCCCACCTGAAGGGCTGTGTCCAGGGCTGTAGTGCCCAGCACAGAAAAGACATGGATCAGTTGGAGTGGGTCCAGAGGAGGGACACAAAGATCATTGGGGGGCTGGAGCACCTCTCCTACAAAGGCAGGCTGAAAGAACTGCCACTGTTCAGTCTGGAGAAGAGAAAGCTCCAGGGAGAGCATATTGTAGCCTTTCAGTACTTGAAGGGCACTTACAGGAAAGATGGACAGTGAGTTTTCACCAGGTCTGTTGTGACAGAACAAGGGGCAATCTTTTTAAACTGAAAAAGGGTAAATTTAGATTGGACAGAAGGAAGAGATTTTTTACAGTGATGATGGTGAGTCAGTGGAACAGGTTGCCCAGGGCAGTGTGAGTGTCCCATTCCCAGAAGCGGTCAGGGCCACGTTGTATGAGGCTTTGAGCAACTTGATGTGGTAGAAGGTATCCCCATCCATGGAAGAGGGGTTGGAACTAGAGTATCTTGAGGTCCCTTCCAGCACACACCATTCTGTGGTTCTATGATTCTGTCTCTGTAACTCATGATGCTCTGTATAACTGAGTTCTGGGGAGGATGAAAGCAAACAATAGGGTGCTCAACTGGACACCGTTGTCTTACTTGGTTTTTTAAAAAAAATTCAGTAAATATGCAGGCTGAAACATACACTGGATGGAGAAGGAATGTCTATAAGCTATGAGCAGAAACAAGGTGGCAAAAAAAAAAAGGTGGGGGGGAGGAAAAAAAAGGGAGCATCTGAGCAGAAAATCTAGTAGAAAAAATGAAATAGAGCAATGCTTTTTACATCAACATCCAAAATCTGAGTGAAATACAAAAAGATTTTTTTTTTTTTGCGGTATCATCCGAAATCCTAAAATGTATTTGTCCAAAAAAAAAAACCAAAAATTGAGTAAAAAAATATTCTTGACCCCTGGGGGAGAGTGTAATGATGGCATTGTGTTGTAAAGTACTCTCAGATGGCAGGTTACTGTTAGAAATGACTGAACAAGATGGAAAAAGGGCAGTAGTAGGGAATAGATGGATGGGATAAAACCCCAGATACAGAATGAAACCCCAGCCTAAACTCATTGTATCAGCTGGTGACAGCTACCTCAAGGGTCTGTTCATTTTTCCTAGGCTACATTTAGCAGCTTGCCATGGCACTAAAATACTGTTAAATCAAATTGAATTTAATTTCATGTATATGCCTACATGAAAACCAAGCACACATATTTACCAGATGTGCAGCTGTCCCTGTTGTCTCCCCAGAAAGCAAATTTCAGGATACATGCAGAATACCCCCGATGAAAAGTTATGCTAGAAATGATTTGATTTGACAGGAAATTACTGTGTCATTTCCTTTTAAAGGCTGTAGCACACAAAATCCAGTACTGTAATAGGCTATTTGCACAGAACAGAACAGGGCTTGCCTGTATGGTCTTTTAAAAATCTTGGTGATCCATGCTGGTTTGGCAGTTGTAGACATACAATTTTGAGTTTAAAGTTTACCTACAACTAGCCTTGTTTGTGGTTTGGGTGGCCAATGTGGTTTGTCAATAAAGTAATAACATATTTTTCTTAGAGCAGGCAAGGCTTAAATCATGTAGATGAACACACACTCAGTCCTCATAGCTGACTCTGGCGGTGCAAGTGCATCGAAGCCTTTTCAGTCGTTTTGGAGTGAGTGACTCCTATAAAGTGCAAGCAAATGAGTGGGTGTAATATATTTACAAAGAGAGACACGTGACACAGGAATTTCTACTACACTAGCAGCCTTGGTTTTACTAAATGTTTCACAAAATATAAGCTCTCCTGCAGTGTGTCTTGGGAAATGTAGTCCAGGAAGACTCAAACCTGACATAAAGAAATGACATAAAGAGAAGTCTGAGATAACCAAATTGCAGCTTCTTGTAGGTGTAGCAGTATATCAGAAGATGCAGTTTAATGTTGAATCAATGCATAAAGGTACAAAATATGCATTTGAAAATGCTGTCTTTGTTAATGCTTGGTTCAGCAGAATAAAAACATTGCTGTTCATGTTGTCAGCAAGATGAAAACAGATGTTGACTTTCCTTGTGAGATAAATTTGAAACTGTAGCCATCTCTGATGTGTATGTGAAACTGTGATCTCTGCATTTGCTGAGGAATGAAAAGTGATGATGGTGTGCCCCTAGTCCTTTGCAGTCTAAGCATCATTTTGGAGCAAATAGGACAATTTGGAAGATTGAGCCACAGTTTATTAAAATCAATGTTACCCTGAGATTAGCTATGATGGTTAGAGCATGCTGTCAATATTTTCAGGGTTGTGATCCCTGTAGAGGCCATTCACTTTAGAGTTGAACTTGATGATCCTTGTGGGTGTCTTCTAACTTTGTGAAGAAATAATGTGCTGAATCCCTTGCAAGGGAAGCTATTTTTGGCAGGAGATGAAATTGGGCTCCTGGAATTGGGAGATAAGCTGGAAACAAGGCAGTGACATGACAAAGCCTTAGGGAGGTGATCACCTATTTCTCACTGCCACCAAGAGGCCCTTGCTAACTCCTTCTTAGCAGATATGATCTAGTACGACACAGGAACTTTATTCTTCTGTGAGTCCTAGGGAGGTTAGTGTCATGCCTGTGCTCCAAGTGAACATAACTAAGAGGCAGCAGCACAGCAGTCTGTAAAGCTTTTGTGGCAGGCTCTTGGCGTAGGATCAGCCAAAGTTTCTGTATTTACCCCTACTAGTCTGTAAATGTGTCTCAGATGAAATCTAGATCAGATGAGGGATGTATGACAAGACAAGAAACTACATTGTGAGCAACAGAAGACAGTCCCTTTTCTGTCAGGGGTAGACTAAATGACCATTTGATTTTTCTTTCATCTGTCCTTAATTTTCTATAGTACTTTCCAGCTCAAGAGATCCCATATGACAAATTCAAGCTAAACTGTCAATTACAACCAGCTCTGGATTGGCTGGCACATCCATCAGTCAAGTTGTACATACCATGTGAATGTCATGAGAGGAAGAGAACTTTATTGTCAGTACTGAAGGCATCCAGGTGCTGTGTCCCACTAACTTAATACAGCCAATATATTCAGGCGAGTGAGAAAATGCCCAGGTCACTTAATACTGGTGAATTACAGTTTTGATACAGTTTGAGCACAGTAGTTTAAGATATTGGGAGACAGATCATCAAATTCTTCTGAACTTCATGAATATTGTAACCATTATACTGTGTTTAAAACATAACTGAATTTTAAGCCTGTGTTTCAACTCTTCTTTCTGTTCTTATAAACAGCTGAGAAACTTAAACTTTCTTCTTTTTATATAAAGAGAGAAAGTTTAAGTAAGGATCCATGCTCACAGAGAATTGTTAATATAGTGTTCGGTTCATGTTTTGAGCACAGAATTGCACTATTAATTACAAAGCTTTGTACAGTTTGCATATTACCCATGGTAGGTATGACAAAATAAGCATGAATTTTATTGGACAGAGCAGACTGTTTCATTTGCATATTTTCTTTTCTTTCATCAACTGTACGATATGTATACTAATATTATATATCATATATATCATATATCATGTATCATATATCATATCATATCATATCAATCTTATATATATTTGCATGCAAAGCTTAGTGTATGGTAGTAAATTCATAGGCATGCTTGGATTAAGGCAGAGACTCGCAAGCACATCTCATTAATAGGGAGTCTTCAACTTGCAAATACTCTGACTCCCTGTCTTTCATCCTGCATCAGATGTTGGGCAAATCTGGTTACCCACTTATTCAAAACACCAGTTCTTGCAGTATTGTTGGGCTAATAATGGTCCCCTTTCATTATTTGGCTGTTTCCTTAATTCTGTTTGAAAAATAATTGGGGTGGTGGGCAGCGTCATTAGTGATCAGAAGTGGGATGAGAGAGGTATCTCTTACCTACACTAAAAAGAAGTTAGGTAGCTAATATCTATAAAAATTAGGAAGCTGAATTTACTCAATATAACAGAATTTTCAAAGTCAGTGTAGTAGTTACCATTGTTTTGAACTGTTTGCTGCTCAAGCATTTTCCAAATTTGATACAGGAAAAGTTCTGAGTAAAATTCATGTAACTGAACATCTAAAACCTCTTTCTACTATGAATTTACAGTCCAGACATTGTCCATTTCAGCTTCAGAGCAACATAATAAAGGAAAATGTAACATTTACTCTCCCATTTAACAATTGATGGAAGATGTGCATGTAAGATAAGACTGCAGAACATTTTAAAGAAAATTCACACAGAGACTTTAGATACAGCCTTTTAAAGAAGGGCACTACTATACAGTAAAGGCCTGAATGAGGGACACAACAAACAGGAACTCATGGAATTTCACTGCCAGTGGCACGACTGACACAGATTTTGATTTCCAGCCCTCTGGTGAGTGTTGGTGCCTGGGCATGCCTGAGAGAACATTCACACAGTCCCTGTGGAAATTGCTAGCCATAAATCTGTTTAAGCCATGGAAAAAGTGTTTGGACTGCATGAGGAGCTGCAGATGGAATGAGAGAGGAGCAAGGGGGGAGAAAAAGTAAAAGTAGCAAGGAAAATGCATTTTATCTTTGTGCTTCTGTAGAAGAACCAATGTCACTCCCACAAACATTTAAGCAGAGTATTCCTGCTGCTTTAAGAAGGGCATCAGAAAAGGCAAGAAAGACTTTGATTCATACAGTGCTTATAGCAAGGTTGATATATCTTGTTCAGAGAAAAACTGAGTTAACTGGGTCTTCAAAGAAGTTCAGGGGACTATTTGAGGTCATTGTATACTTGTAGTGCATGACCTTACAGGCCAAATAGAGTTTAGTGGGCTTGCCTGAAGGTCCATCATATGTAATGTTAGCAAGTGTTTTCTATTACACCAACAGCTTAAATGTATTATCTGATACAGAACAGTTTTCTGTCTAAAGGAGATTACCAAAAGAATTCACAGGAACTCCGTTTTTTAATCAGCACCACCATTTTTCTCTGAGGTTCTTTTTATATCTATTTCATTTACATCAGTGTAACAAAAATCAGTTGGCAAGGTGAAACTGTAGATCAGTGTTGAAAATTTCTCCTAAGCAAAGTCTGGCTAGTATTGACTTCAGTGTACAGTAGCAGCATGTTTGTGCTGAATGGTGGTATGAACTCCCCATCTGCAGATGTCAGCTTCCGAACTATCACGCTGGTCAGGACTGAACATATGGTGGAGCAGTGTTTTTCAAAACTTGGTTCTGCAGGCAAGGATTGGCCTCTTCATGCTGTAGACTTTGTTTATGGTTGAGGAAGGGAGGAAGAAGAAAAGGAAAAAAAAGTGGTGTAAATAATCTGATTATCTGCAACAGTGCTTCCTCACAGAAACACAAGATTTTTGCAACTGGCACTTGTTCTTGCCTGGGTTACCCAGGAGAGAAAAGTGTTGCAGGAGTAAAAAAAAGTGATAGGATTGGGGAAATGTGACTTAATTAAAGAAAGACTCGACAATTAAGTTATTGAAGAGCCCCACATAAGCCTGCTGAGGTAATTTCATAAAACCTGATCTGTGTGCACACATATAGAAGTATTAACAAAACTAAAAATAAATAAAGGAATATTCATTATTTTGCAATTAATTTAATATGATGATTCTTTTATTCTTTTGAGGGTACAAGCCTTCCCTCGGGTCTGAGGGAGGATGAAAAAACTTCTGGTTTTTTCCTGTCTTTTTGGAAGGAAAACTTTTATACCCCTCCATGAAGAATCTTCCTGAAGAACATGGTTTTAAATATTTGGCTCATGGCATTGCTGGCTGCATCAAAAACTTATTGCCAATATCTGACATGATATTTTGTTTCAAACCTGGTAGAGAGATTTTGTATCCAATGTTTTGCCTGATTTTTCTGGGTACTGTGCTGCTACATCTGAGAACAGACCCTAACCCCTACAGTTCCTGCTTTGCTGATGTTTGTATGTCATCAGGGCTGGCACAGTGCTGTTGCTGAGAGCCCATGCAAGTTGAAGTCAATGACCTTGCATTCTGCTTGTGCTGAATGACCCTGAGTCCCCAGTGGCCTCTGTCCCTGGCCAGGTAACATTACCTGTGCAATTACAGAGAGCCCCTTCATAATCTGCTCATTTGTCCTTGCAGAAATCTAGAGGGATCTCCACTAGAGGCTGTTAATTTTTGCTCTGAGTGTTTAGTCTGGAAGTACCTTTTTGCTCCCTGCAACAAGCAGCTTTTTTCCAGTGTGGGAAGTATATTGATAATGTGGTCAGAGATCCAGGCCTGGGGAATTCTGTCCCCTTTGCCACTGTAGCTGGGGACAGTTGTCATTATTCTGCACTTGGCCTTGCAAGTGAGGCTGCTGAGCCAGTGCTTAGGATGTATCAACACCAAAGCTGTGCATGGGTGGTGCAAAGCCCCTGATGTTTCCAGTACCTTAAGCTGCCTGTACAGAGCCAGTGCAGCTTAAAATCTGATCCCCAGTGTCCTTACTGATAATGTTAATGAGGTTACCAATTAATGGCACCTGATGGGCTGTTGTAGCAGTGGTTTTGGTGATGGAGACAGCTGTCCTCTGGGAGCTGTGCTGAGACCATGAACTCATTCTGTATAAGCAAGGAAACAGCTGTTGCAGAAACATGGATGGGAAAGATAAGGTCACACGTTTCATCTCCTTGCCACCCCAAGGCTGTTCCTTGCCATAGGCAGCAGGTAAAAGGAGGAAGCAACTTCAGGAACAAAAGCCCTTGCTAGAGCTGGCGCCAGAGACCTAGACACAAAACCACTATATCCCGTCAGCAGTCCTCTGATTCATCCTCTTTCCCTGACTTTTGAAATATTGTACCAATTAGCTAGGATTTTGAACCTTTTTTTAAATTTAGACCTTTTGTCACTGTGCAGTGTTGATCTGTGGTGTGGTATGCTTTTGGCACTTCACTGCAGTATGTAACACTTGGCACTCGCATTTCACATTATGTATTAAAAAAGCTCCCTCTGCCAACACCCTTACATCAGAGGCTTATGAGTATTTGGAACATAATTTTAAAAAATATGTCTTTAATATACATAATTTCACAGGCAGCACTTTGGGGTAATGAGTTCTTATTATTTAAGCTTCACTTTAATGTTAGGTTACTTTTGGTGTACAGTAGTTGCATTTCATCAGTCTGAAAAAAGGTGGCATTATAGATCTACATTGCATTCCCCTAGTGCTTGAATACCTGTAAAGTATAGCACACTTTAAATTATAATTGGGAGATGGTTCATTTTTGGAGCATGACAGGAATGTTGAGTTAACATTTAATTAGTAGCTTGTCCATTTCTTTTTTCTGAGCTGATGACAATACCTGATCTTATAATTTAGGAAAAAGCCCTGTACATACTAAGCAGGCCCACACTAGGATTCACACCCATTTATTTTAAAATCCCCTACAGTAAAAAAAAAAAAAAAAAAAAAAGAGGAGAATTAGTTGGTTTATCCTTGTATTCTTATTCAGAAAAAGCAAATCTTTTCATGCTCATCAGATACAAAGTCTGTTTAGTCTGTTTTGAGACTAAAGTTTTGTATATATTATAATTGCTACTAACTTTTGGAAAGAAAGTTTCACAGAAATCACTGTACTGTGTGCTGAGCTGTTGTAGTGGGGAGCTGAAGTCCCTTCCCTTTAAAACACTCACCAGGAGTAGCTGACCCTTCCAGATTAGCTGTGAGATTGAAAAGGCAATTCCCCTGCCAAGCATTTAGCTTGGCATTGTAGTCTTTGCTGGAAAAGTCCTGGAGCAACTGTTTACAGCTTGGCAGATATAATTATCAGATAAAATGTATGAAGAGTAGAAAGACATGAAAATGACAATGTCATTTCAGTATTCGTACACTTAGTGGACACTTGTGCTTCAGTGAGTTGTTGTCCTTCAATTTTTTTACTTAGTCTGATGGTGTGTTTACAGTTTTTTCAGCAGTTGAAGAAATCTCTACACAGAAAGATTGCCTCCAGCCTCAGAATATCTTTGAAACTTTTTTACTGTCTTAAGAGGAGTCTTATAGTTATCTTAATACTTACCTCTATGGTCAGTTTTACTTTCAGTAAAAGAATAAAATGTTACTTTAATGCGATGAATTTTCACACACTTTCATCTTACTTCATGGTACAACTGAAATGTTGACAGCTTTTTTAGCTTAAAATCTACAATTCATTAGAATTCATAGTATTATAGAAAATTCTGGTAGAAGGTGCTTATACCTAGATGAATTCTTTAATGAGTCATGAAGAAGGAATACATGCATTAAAACTTTGGTCATGAATGTGATCTTAAACAAAAAGCTTCAGTTAGATTTGGCTCTCTGTTCAGTTACCCTTGATGTCCAAGCTAAGTTTATCAGCTCTTAGTTGCTTAAAATAGTGACGTTGAAGAGGGCAAGTGAAGTGCGCTGTATGTTTCCAGACCTGTCATGAATATTTAAAAAAAAAAATCAACTTCAGTGTCAAAACTTAATTCTTTCTAATAGAATACTAACCCATTAGAAAAGAGACAATATCCTTCAGGGAACACGAAATAATACAATCTGGTTATCAAAAAAAGAAATAGTTATTGCTTCTCTTTTAAAATATAAGCTTTAGAAAAAAAAAAAACTTTTTGAAACTTCCTAAGATTAGAAATTATTTTGAGACAATTTTTCAAAATTAGGAATTCACAAGTAAATTATAGTTAAGTTCATGTTAATAAAAGATGTAATTCGAGAAATTGCTTCCTTTTAAAATCTGCAGATTTTGTTTTGTTTTGTTATTGATATTGTTACTATAAATTTACCATAATTTTTCAGCTTTGAGATGCAATCTGCCCTTCCCCTGCAGGTTCTATATGTGCTCTTCCTCTCTCTCTCTGTCCAATTCTAGCTTTGGTTTGATTGGAATTGTCACATACATTTCACTCAATATGATGCATGTAGTGGCTGGGTTACTTTTTCATGTACTAAATACCCCAACTCAACAAACTCTTGTAGACAGAATAGAGCATTAATTTGCTTTCTCTGTCAAAAAAAAAAAAAAAAAAAAAAAAAAAAGGCCAGCTGATATCAGACTGCATATAATGATGGAAGCATCATCTGTTGTTTTAACAGGCCAAGTAGGCAGGAATTTTCTAGAGAGGGAGGCCTGTAGAAGGGCTAATGTGGCAAATAAGATCTGTTTCAGAATAAGTGTTTGTTCAGCTTCTTTCTGATCTCCTGAGTCATACCAGGGCCATGTGTGTCCCTGAGCTAGATAGTTACATATCTTTCTCATCAGTTTGGGTAATGTTCATCACAATATGTATGTGTGAAAAATCCTATCTTGTTGCCTTATTAAGGAAGGTGTGTAGGCATTTATATTGGCATTTTAGTTGGGAAAATGAGTATGTCTTTGGAACAAAGCTCCTGACCATGCTTGCTGGGCTTTGTTACACATTGTAATATTTTTTCAGTATATAAACAGATTCCTTTCAATGAAAGAAAACTAGCATTTGATAGACATGCACCTACTGGGTTGTGACTAGAATTGTGCCCATTGCAGAGGTCCAAGTTAGAGATAACCTGAAATGCTTACGGTGTGGCACGAGCTCCTTGGCATCATGTGCTTTGCTCTGCAGATGTGCTGCTCCTGCGGTGACCTGCTTGCTGATGGAGATGCAGCTTGTGGTGTTTGGTTAGCCTGCAGCTAACCAAACCTCACAAACAGTGAAGTGTGACCCAGCTTCTGACCTGCTTTTGTTCAGAAGATTGTGTAAATGTTGAAACATCAAAGGAATAAATAATCAGGTGCTGAGGGAAAAGGGTATTCAGACCTCAGTTAAGAAGCAGCTCTTAACTGTGAAGAGTGAACTGCAACCAGGGTTCTCTGTCTGTCCTGTGTTCCTCGCAGGGTTTCCTGCTGTTCCTTCAAGGCTCTAAATGCAGGCATCTTTTTGAAATTATCTCTTGTTTCCTATGTCCATGCTTGTTTTTGGTAGGAGACTCAAGAGTCAGTACCTGCACTCCATGTTTTAGTTCAAATATTTTCTGCACTCTCACTGATGATAGCTCTACATTTTGCAGAAGGGGTCAGGCTGGGAGGGCCCACTGTGGCCATCTGGTCCAACCCCTGTGCTCAAGCGGGGTCATCCTAAAGCACATGGCACCAGGTTGCATCCAGGCAGTTCTTGAGTATTTCCAGTGAGGGAGACTCCACACCCTCTCTGGGCAATCTGTCCCTTTGCATGGTCACTGCACAGGAGTTCTTCCTCATATTCAGGTGGAACGTCCTGTGCATCAGTTTCTGCCTCTTGCTATCCATATACATTTCTGAAGAAAGATGAGGAAAAAAAGTTTTTGCCCTTTAATATGGAAAGAACATTAAATACTTATTGCAGAGACCATTGGCCAGGTTATTATCCTATTCATGCCAAAGAAACCTCTGAAAGTACCCGTGACAATATTTTGTGTATCATGAAATAACCTCTGGGCCTATTTTACCATGCTGCAAGGAAAGACAGGTGACAGAACTCCCTTTTACAATTTGGCAAGTTGAGTTTCACAACCCATTCCCTCTACTTGATAGAGCTTAATTTAATGGAGCTAATGATCCAAACCAGATGATGGCCTCACCTGAAAAAAACACAGTAGGATAGCCCTTTTGGGTGGGATATTTTAGACTTATGTGGTACCCAGAATTCACCCCTCACAGTTTATGGACAAAGATTTAGCTTTGGTGCTTTCCCATCATCTGAAACTGTTCAAGAGATAAAGGAGAAAGGGACTTCTGCTCAGTATTGATTTTGTGTATAGGCTGTTTTGAACTCACCTATCAAGCCAGTCCAGTAAGAGGACTTTTTGTCATCTTCAGCTTTCATGCACCAAAACTCTGTGTCTATTGCTTAGTTTTAGTCTGTCATCTCAAAGGGTAAATTAATTTGCCATTTACCTTCACTTTATTCTCTTTGTTTTCATGATCTGTGTCTACAATTAGTTTGACTCATTGCTGCCATGTCCTAGCTTATTTGTTTAGTTCTTGTAGCATATGTTTTTTCTAAAGGGAGAACTTGTCTGCTGGAAATGGTTCTGGTGTATCTGTTTTAATATAACTCTGATTTTTCCTGTCTCCATCTGCTGGTAAAAAATGAGATTTGCTGTTCAAACATGATATAATGAGGAACAGAAACTGTAAATTTCAGATAATAAATAACCCTTTTGCTATTATAGACATTTTCCATTTGGAACTGGACAGAAATTATCAGTTTATTTATTTTAGGCTACTTAATAATAGCTACCAAATACTAATAACTTTTGCTCTTTTGTGGATTTTCACTGTGCTGACAGGAATGAGTCAGATATTCAAATGGATGTACTCATAACCTGGGAGTTGAAATACATGGGCTGATTAAAGTAATTTGTTCATTTCTATGGGAGTAAAAGGCATTAAAATGCGCTCATCCCTATTTTTAAATATCAATATATTTTATGGTTATTTTACTGAACAAGCAGATAAAGGAAATAGTGTTAAATGGGATTTTCAATTTGTTAATTTGTTTTGAATTATTTCTGCAGACAGATATATAGGGTTCATGTTACACATCAACTACCATTGCTTCCTCCTAACACTTTCCATACAAAATTTTCATATCTTGAACCCTGAGGGAGTAAAACATCTACATACAATCATGTCAGGAGCTCATTATGCATCAACTAACTATGTGTAGGGATATGAGCAAAACTTTTTGTTCATTCAGGCTATAGTGTTTCAGTCAGCAAAAGACTTTTTTTCTGATCCAGGGGAAATTCAAAATGTGGTACGAGTCAGCAGAGGTGTGGGGACATAAATGAGCTTTAACTCTGTTTCTGTCTGAGCTGATTATATGAGAAAAATGTTACACATCATATTTCTGCATTCAAAGCAATCTCAGATTTATGTGTGATTTATATTATGTAATGAAATATTTAGGTGCATTGTTATTTGCATCTACTCCTAATGTTTTGTAGGTGCTTCTGGCTTTGATGCATTTACAGCAGACGTTTTTATAGACCTGAACATTTTCTATAAAACTATCAACCAAGACTTTCCTCTTATTTTCTATTTCTGTCTATCATGTATTTATAGGAATATTTTTCAAACACTGTCAAGATGCTGATAGTTATATTCATTCACAAAGCAAGAGGGTGTTTTATGACCTATTTCCTCTTAGAAATTTCAACAGGAGATGGGGCAGCAAGGAGTTACGAGCACTTTTGTTTCAGTGGCGTTAATTTTAAAGGCTTGTATTAAATTATTTTCTCCTCTGCAAAGTAACTATAAAAATGGCAGCCTTTCATTTAATAGATATTTTTGCTGCCTTAAGAGTTTTATCTATTTGCTTTACTGGCAAACTTTCTTCCTTTCTTTATTCTGCCAAGCCCTGTATATTCAACCTCAACAAAAGAGACTGCCTGTCTCTCCAACCATCCTGGTTCATAGGGATCCTTAGAAATTTCTGAGAGGTGCACAACTCTCTGCAAAATTCATTTCTGTTCAGAAATGTATTCTTTGTCTAGATATCTAAAAAACCCCCAAGGAAGCAACTTTAATCTCAGAGTACAAATGGATTTTGTAGTGCTAAAAATGAAAGGAAACATTTCTTTATTTGTACCCTAAGAACACAGGAAAATCTCTGGATATATATAAAATTAAGAGTAAACAGGAAAAACTGTAATGCAAAGAGTAAAATAAAGTAAAATCTCCTGATAGAGATTGAAACCATTCCAGCAGCTATAAGGATGAATGTAGTTTGTCAGTGTCTGTCACACTGCTGGCCAGAGAGGCATCTGAGAAAAGTGGTTTAGGACAGGGCACGGCACACCTCAGTGATGGCTGAAAGGAGAGGGATGAAATGGCCTGAAAGATTGGAGAGTCTAATTCAGTGCTTGAAGTAAAGCATTCAGTGAGGCTTCCATTCCTAAGTCATTTTTGAAAGTGAGGCTTGGACCCTTTCCCTGCTGAATAAAAGTCCTAAAAATACCTCAGTGATTTGTAAATATCCCTCTTGCTAGTCCAGAGTTGTAACTGCCCAACTCACTTTGAAAGTAGTATTTAAGCTTCCAAGAATTATCAAGAAGAAACGCAATTAATATCTAGTCTACCCAAGATAGGATTTACTCATAGTATCCCTGACAGATTTTTGCCGAACCTGGTCTTAAAATCCTCCTATGATATACATCCCACAGCCTCCCCAGGCAAACTGTTACTGAGCTTGACTATCCCCATCAATAGTAAGTTTTTCCAAATGTCTGATGTAAATCTCCCGTTGTGTGGTTTAAGCCTATTACTTGTTCTGTCCCTTGTGGACATTTCATAGCCTTTCAGTCATGGGAATAGCATTATGATGCATTCTCTCATTCAGTTTTTTTAGCCTTAGTTGAAGCTAAAAACCTGTCCCCTTAGGCAATGTGAAAATTTTTTACCCAAAGTCAGCTTATAAAGCAGAGCTGCTTTGTTAATGCCTTTATAAAATAGCAATTTCATGATATAAGTGTAGTATAATGGCATATGGCAGGAAAGCCTGATACAACTGTGTCCACTTCAGAGACTTCATGGTTTAAATGGAGATTTGAGGTTGTATAAATTTCCCAGCATTTTACCTATTGGGCTGTCAGTATGGAATATCAAAAGTGTCAGTAAGTAGCTACCTTATTCAAATTACTCATCTGGGGCATTGCTTCTGCAGCTGAGGCTCACAGCTCTGCCCAGCCTTGTGTGTTGCTGGATGAACTGAGCAGTTCTCTCACAGCACCTTGGCACCTTCTACAGCACTGCAGGTGTTCTGAATCAAGGTCTACCTCATTGTCTTAGACAGCACCCAGCAGGATGAAGCCAACTCAGTCATGTCCAGGCTCCACTAGATAAAGTTACAGATGCAGATATTTAATTACACCCCCTGAAGCAGTTTCTACTCTGTTTAAGCCATTTCTTTCCTACCCTTTTTGATTGAAAGTTTGGGAAGTTTGTATTCATTTTCTAGCACTTCAATTAGGAGTCATGACAATTTGTGCAGACTTTACTTCTGTGTATTTTTAGAAGTACTACCAATGCTTATTGATTTAGTCAGCTACATGGAGAAATGCCCCTCCAAGAGCACCCCCAGCTCATACCTGCCAACCTTTGGGTGTCCGTGTGTGGGGAGGGAGGTAGGAGGACCATTACAGGGAGCACTGCACACTATGGCCAGCAAAAGCAGCAAAATGAGTTTCATTTCTGAGTTTCTTCTTTAAATGTATTCATCATGTTTGCATGTGTCAGCTCTGCTGAGGTGGCATCTCAGGTTTTAAATTAATATTGTTGTAATGCATTTCTTTTTAATTAAAAAAGAGAGCTGCCTAGCAGGAAATTTCATAAAATAAAACTAATTAGTAATAAACAGATTAAATCTTTGTCAGTTAATCAACACTATAAACTTCTGAGTATTTGGAGAGCAGTGTGAGATAACACTGTCGTCATAATAAGAGTGTTTGAAATCATCAGGGATCCCACTGTGCTGTTTGGGTGGTGAGAAAATAATGATTGAAGATAGGCCCCCCTACAGTGCTCACATGTGAATTCCCCTAAAGATTAAAGCTGCAAAGATCTGAATTTGATGTTGGCCCTATCTCTAAAGCAATTTTTTTTGAAGAGTAGGCAATGGTGGTGGGTAGTACCAAGCAAATTCTTAATGATGCTTAAACCAAACCTGTCACAACACCACAAAGTTTTGGAGCTAGTGGTCAGCAACTGATTGTGGGCTGGGAGCTTTGCAGCTTTCTCAGAGCAACTGTTCCCAGCAGATCTGAGGCTTTAGCCTGTGGTGGAGATTGCCCTGCAAATTTCTCACGTTCTTCCACCCTCAATCCTCAACATGGTAATTTCCATCAGAACTGTGGCAGTCCTCTCATGGCACTTGTGCCAGGTTTCTGGCAGGTCCAACTGTCTCCTGGGGATAAAGAACACAATGGAAGAGACCATATAGCTTTGGGCAGGGACCTTTCTGAAGAAAGTTGGGCATACTAGAGCAGGACAGGGCATAGCCTGTCTGGCTGGTAGTGTATCAACCCCTCCTAACCCCCTGTCACTTGCAATAATGCACATTTAGTAGGTTACTCTCTAAAGGCATTGACATTTTCTCCATTGCTACTAGGAACGTGTCAGAGCTCCTCTATATCACCCTGGGGGGTTCTTTGGAGCCGTTGGGATTATTTGGGTTCCTTCTTTGAAATATATAAAAAATTTAGGTGGGCTGGAATAAAAATAAGGGGAGTGAGAAAAATGAATCATGTTTGTCCACATACAGCAGACTTAGTGGAGTGGGTTAGCAAGAAGTTATGATCCAGGGAACAGCAAGTGGGAGTCATACAGAATTATTATCTTTTCGTTTCTCATCTTTGTCTTAATTTGGTCATTGCAGCCATAATTGCATGTGTTTTGTCATAGAAGTGCCCATGTAAATCAGTTTTTTTGTGGCATGAATTAAACGAGCAGCAATAGTATTATAAAATACATTCAGTTTGGGACACTGTTATTGCTTAAAATACACAGTGAATGTTAGATTATACTGCTGCCTCCAAAGATCTAAATTCGAATACAATGTTGGAGGACAAGTGAATTGGCCATTCTTATTTTATTTTTCATATACTGGTGTTGTATTACAAACTGCAGCCTGCTTGATAGATAGCTATTCTGGAAAAATGAGAATCCCAGTTCCTGCTCCTTCATTAGATGCTGAGTCCATAGGCAGCTGTAAAACAAACAAAACGTCATGTGGATGGGTCTGTTAAAAAGGCGGGAGCTGAACTGCACTGGTTAATTTCAGAGATGTTGGGGACTGTTTCTTTTCAGAAGTCTTTAGCTACCCTGACACTATCACTTTTGAAAGTCAGATGCTAGGTGTTCTCACTTTTCTACTTCTTCCCACTGGACATCTGTGTGCAAAAGTAGAAAATATTTAAAACACCCCTTTCTTTTCCTCATATTGTAGTATGTCTTCATGTAGTATGTCTTCATATAGTATGTCTTTGTAATTTTTGCAAGGGCAAATTGTTTATAACAACTTCCTTCATGTTCATAATTACAATCAGCTCTTTGAATTAAAACCTTTTTTTAAACATCTTTATGAAATACTCAGCACAAATTTACTGGGGAGTGAGAGAATAACAGAGCTGTTGCATCCTTGCTAACAACCATATAATGCATTTTTGTGCCACGTGTTTGGGACAGCTTCTGCCTTTGAATCATGTTTCTGCATTTGGAGGAAGAAGCACAGATCGTTTTTGTTTTGTTTTTTTAAATACTGGAGTGTTCCCTTCCTATCAAGAGGCCAAGTGTCCTGCTTTGGCAAAATGGGCTTCTTGCAAGGGTCTGTGTGATCCTTCTGATCACACAGCTTTCTTACAACACTGTGTCTGTTATTTGCATGGTGGGTGATCTTCCGATATTAATGGGTCTTTAACTCCCTTCTAAAAAAGGACAATGTGTCTCATGATTATCATAATTTTTCTATTCATCTTGTCTCCCTTACTTTTTCTGTTCTTTTTTTTTTTTCCCCCTTTTCAGGATGGAGTAGGTGTAGATGAGAAGCTGTCTTTACGGCGGGTGGCCGTCGTAGAAGATTTCTTTGACATTATCTATTCCATGCATGTTGAAACTGGGCCCAATGGAGAACAAATCAGAAAACACGCTGGACAAAAGAGAACCTATAAAGCAGTAAGTACAAAAACCAGCTTAAAGTGAACACCAGTCTCTAAAAATGTGAGTTATTTGGGTTTAGTCACATGGCATGAGATTTGTGGGGTTTTTTTCCAACTAGATTAGTACTGACACCCTCACTCTCAAATTGATTTCAGACATCTTTCATTAGTGCATGAAAACATATTGTTTAGAAATCACATTTGCTGTATGATTGGGGGCCACATCCACTGACTTCACTAGACATTCTCTCATTGGTACAAGAAGAGAATTTGCCATTTCTATAATGGTTTCTAATAGCTCTGTATTAATTAATTGCTATTAAATGGATGAAGTGTTAAAGCAGACTTGGAAGCTATTGTCACAACTTGGCTGAATGGATTGCTGTGTTTCAGCATATAAATGAAGGAGCCTTATAGTTCATTGCTGTAGACTAAGTGATACCTAATGGTTTAATGGTATGAAAACTTGTAAATGTCCTAAATTCAAAGGGCTGGAAAACTACTAGTTATAATAATGAAAGTATTGATGGGTACCTCCCATTCCTGCATAAACTGGCTGAGTAGAGAGAAAATACTATTTTGAAAATTTTAATTGCATCGTAGTCCTAAAATAGCTATAAATGGCTTTTGTGATTAGTGACACAAATATAACACTTTGCTGTCCTATAGAGAACTGATGAAACGTTTGCTACTTTCCCAAGGTGCTTAAAATTCATGGTCTTGCCTGGGTTTGTGTGACTAACTTTCCATGTGCAGGGCTGTGATGGTTCCAGGCACACTCAGA
Source organism: Serinus canaria (assembly GCF_022539315.1). Taxonomy (NCBI): domain Eukaryota; kingdom Metazoa; phylum Chordata; class Aves; order Passeriformes; family Fringillidae; genus Serinus; species Serinus canaria. Next base: position 109,325,720 of record NC_066315.1, on the reverse strand, counting down.
GGTCTATCCTGACCCACCTGCCCAGCTGTTTCCAGTTGCTGAAGCACCAGGGGCTCTCCCAGGGTGGCAGGGCAGGGGAGCCCAGCCAAGGCCCATCACGTACCCCTGACCAGGCTGCAGGGCATCCAAGGCACCTCTCCCCCTGGTCCCAGTGGGATGAGGCTGGCAGGGAGCTGTGGACAGGGCTCTGAGGTGACCTATCACCCTGGACACAGTTCTTCATCTTAAAAACAGCCTGCAGTTATGTGAGCTGTTTTCCATCAGGGGTCACTGGAATGTGGGGAAGCTCCAGGTTTCTGATTCAATTTTGGCTGTAAGAAACAGCTGTATTTCCATTACTGTTTCTTTCACCCTTACAGCAATCTTTACTTTATATCTGTGAATCCCTTCGCAGATATTTTATTTATAGGCTATTTCAGATGGTTTGTTGAGGGATAAGCTCTTGGCAAAATTTCTTATAATTTGTTCCCAGAGGTATTGACCTTAAGATAGACATATGAAGACATCTTTCATCTGAGTGTGCTTTTGTAGGGCTTGGAGTGTTATTTCAGGGTGATCTAACGCAAACTCTCTAAATTAATTTTCACCTGGCACCTCAGCCATTTTGATACTTCATCTTCTCTTTCAGAAAGCATTAGAAAAGTGATATCTTCCATTGACCTTTCTCTTTCTATTTTGTTTTCCCTAGTAGGCTGTTCAAAGGTATAGGTCACAAATGTCTTAGAATAATACACAGTTTTAAAGAATGCTGCCAACTATAAATACAATACTTCAAGTCATCATCCCACAAATGTGTGCCAAGTATAATATTTACTACTGCAAGAATTCCATGATTGCAGGTCAGATAGGAAATTTGTTTATTGTGAATAGCATGACAGACTACTGTATCTTTGGTGAGAAGAGCTATTTGTGCAGTTTCAGAAGCCTAGACAGTAGTTTCATCTCTTGTCAACTTTTGTTGCAATTAAGACATGAGCCTGTTGCATCATTAAGGGTGCCAAAATGTAAGTTTTTGTCAGTCTGCAATATTTGTGCATTCATTTAATTGTATATTAATTTATCAAGGGCATTGAGTTGTCTTTCCCAGTGACAAGATTCACATATATAATTTTGAAAGGCTTCCATAGATTTAAAAAATGGAGAAAAGACTCCAGAAGAAACAAATTTCAGTTCTTGCTCTCTATTCTGACATAAGAATTGGGTTAAGTGAACAGGCATCAAACTCTACCAGACCATCAGGGGAAAGGTCCTTTACTGGACCTGTCCATGAAAATGCCTTGAGTAAAATTAAGAGCTGTAGTGTCAGTTCCAGGAAGCCACAGAGTATCTACCTCCTCTGTGGCACTGTAAGGAGGAAAAAGGTAATATCTCAGGTAACTGTCTCCCAAACCATTTTACTTTAAAAGCTTTATAAATCAAACTGAAGTACTTTGGTGGGGTTTAATTTCATTAAGTGAGTCTGGAACAAGATTAATTTAGTCTTGTTTCTTTATTCACGTGTCAGAAGTGAATCATCCCTGAGATCTCTGCATGTATTTATCATGCATAAGTATTCACCAAATGGTTTGAGTGAAGAACTTTTACAGGAGATGTGGTTCACAAACTCTGTGCTGCAATTGCTGTTTGTAATTCACCCCTGGCATGATCTAGTCACATTGCTTCTATTCTCTCACTGGATATCCAAAACCTTTTAACAGAGAAATTATGGGAATAAAACCCCACAAGTTCGGTACAAAATTCCTGAACTTCTGAAGTTCATAAATACTGTGATGGATTTTCAGTACCTAAGCATTCCTGAAAAATTAATGGCATAGTATTAGTATTGAGAATTGCAACATATTGATTTTAAGTAATTAATTTGCTTATATGTGTGTGAGTCTCATTTTCAATAGTAAAACCTGCTCCACTCAAAGTTTTGAATATGCTCAAGAAGGATTGGAAGGGTAATGAAATTGTCAAAGGTGACTTAATTAACTACTGTCTGCATTTACATGGAGTAACAAATTTGGTATAGCTAGAGTCTTTTTAATTTTTGATAGAGTCACCCTGGGTGCTGGTATGCTAAAATACATCAGAATGTCTCTCTAAAAATGTGTTCAGAACACTTGACAAACTCATTTAGGAAATCTGCACTTGTTTATGTTAACTGCATGGAAATGCATGATATTTTTACAACTGATTGATTTGTGTGGAACTTCCTACACCGGCACTGTGCAGGAAGATAAATAGGATGTGGTACTGGAGACCTCTTAAAGAGCAGAGTACTGGAAAGAGCCTTTCCATTTTAATTGGGGCAGCAATGTACCAAGCTCAAACTTCACGATTTTTGGCACAAACCCTCCAGATAAATTAGGAAAGCATCTGTCCTTCAATATTCAAGTTTAGAATAAGGTCCCATTCTCTTCTCTTCTGCACACTAAAAGACCAGAAGGGAATTGTATAAACTCTGTGTGTATGATGTGGGAGAGTAACCTTGAAAATATGCAAAACTGGAGGAGTGTCCTATTTAACTGGCAGATTTGTGTTCATTTTGGGTACCTGACTTGTATACAAGGTAAGATTGATGTGCTGTGTTCCTTGCCAGGAACTTTAGGTAGATCTATACCAGCAAATAACCCAGATGTGGCTTATATATATAAAATGAAACCAAGAACTTTAAATCACATCCAAAGTATGCCAGGCTGAAGGAATAATTAATGTGGTGCTTTTAATCTCAGCTACTTTCCCAGTTCCCAGGGAAGTTTACAAACAGAGAAAACATTGAGAGTCTTGATCTGGGAGATAATTCCCTCACAAAGGCAGGATATGTGACACAAGGCCTGGCCAAGTCGCTTGCTCAGCAGGGGCACAGGTGACTAGGAAGATGCGAAAGGTGAAAAGAGCATGTTCCTCAGGGCAAGGGAAAGCAGTGGTGCCCAAAGAGGTCCATGCTTGTCCTGCATTCTCCTGGGTCCTCTGCTGGGCCTCACAGGAGGTGGAGTGAAATGCTGATGCCAGCAATGTTGTCAGGAGAAAGCACCGGGATGTCGCAGGGGTATCTCCGCTAGCAGGTGCTGCCTCAGCTCAGTGTCTAAGAGGAGCTGCTGTGCTTTGGGGAAGTGCTTTCACTCTCTGTTCTCAGGGAGTTATTTTTGTATAGACATCCCACTCTGAAAGGAGAACTGTGGCATCAAACTGGGGATGGGGATGCATGGGAGAGAAATGTTCAGGAAAAGAATCCATCTGGTGTATTTGGGAAAGGCATGCAACAAGTGCATAGCAGGCTTTCTGTGCCTTTGTAGAACTATATTTTTTGATTTAAACTATTCATCTGTGTCTGCAACTTAAATACAAGTGCTGAGGGGTATATCAGAGGTGGGAGTAACCGGGAAAAGTTGTGGCTACAGTAGCAGCATAATGCAATAGGCTCAAGCTGTCAGGACAACTCTGATTCAGTGCAAACCAGGAAAAAAATAGCCTTATTACACTTTTCAAGAAGTGCAAATGGTCTGTGATGAGGATGGCAAGCTAAAACATCTGTGTTACTTCTCATGCCCAGCTATTGGTACTGTCAGGCCAGATGAAGTGGTTAAGCCCTATATTTCAGAATAGATTTGATTTTCCTTACTTTGTTTTGACATCCTTAAAAAAGGTACAGATTTTCATTAATTTAAACAACTGAGAAGGTGCCTCACCTTTCTATATTATATCTGGACACATTTTCCCACAACTAAGCACATCATCTAGCTGAGAGCTATGTATAAGTCTCATAGCTACTCTTTAATTCTATGTGGATATTCTACTTGAATTTTTAACTATGAAGGATGATCTAATATCTGTCTGTTGAGTCTGTGAGTGTCTGTGCAAAATCTTGAAACATTAAAGCAGTGAACTTGAATTGTGAGTCAGGGTTGTCACGTCTGAGCAGGTGAAATAGGTTGGATAAGAAGACTCCCAACCCATAGATGAAAAAAGAGCCACTGGGCTGATGAGCTGGAAGAAGCAGGCTTGTAAAACATGGGGAGATACTAATGTGTCAAGGGAAAGCAGCCTGAGACAAGGCTCTCATCAGATAGGTAGTACATAAATGTGTAACGTCTGAGGCGTTAACAGGAGTCTTTAAGATGTTGGGTAATATCTGGGGTCTTGTGCCTCATCCAGCTGTTTCAGTGATAAATGTTTCTTGATTTTGGATCAAGATTTTGAGTAGCTTCCCATCTCTTCTGTCAACCAAAGAAAAGCCTTGCTGAGACTGAGAAACAGGGGGTTATTCTTTTTCCCTTCCAAAATAAGAATGTGCTTGTAAGTCCCCTGTAAGCATCACACTGAGTGTATTTTCCTCAGGGAATAATTTTTTGACAGGTTGCAGTGTGAGATAACATTGTCTCCTTCCTGATCAAACAGGGCTAAAGTACATTTGGGGCTTGACTGGTTACTGTACAGGACAGACCTTGTCCTTGGGGAAGGGGAAGAACTTGAGCTTTGTGCAGAGCCCTAGCCTGCCTAAATTCTTGCTTCCACACCATTCTTGTGTGGAATGGGCATGGCAAAACAGCCAAGCCCCATGCACTTTTACTCTAGGAGCTTGTTCCTGCTTCTTTGCAAAGGGTGAGTGTTCAGTGTCCTGGCAATTGTCCCACTAGCAGGTGTTTCCCATCACTTCCCTCACACAAAGAGTTTTTGCTCGATGGGGAGAGAAGGGAAGGGAGCTGTGAAGTGCAAGTTTAGCACATGGGGGAACAGCATTTCCCACAGTGTAGCGGGGTAGCGAGCTCTTGCTAAAACTCCCAGCAGGGCTAGATCTGATTTCCTATGTCAGCCCTCTGTTCTGACCTCTTGCTGAGGAAAGGAGAGGGCTTCCCTTGGCTGCCTTGCCCTCCTGTCATCAAGAAACCAATTTCTGCCACCTGGTTTGATGGCTGTGGGCCCAGGACAGATTACCATCTTCACCCTATCCCTATCTTTCTCTCTCTTTTCCTCCTCCTGGAATCTTCTTTTGATCATCTTTCCACCCTTTACCCTCTTTAATAAAAAAAAAAAAATACAAACACACGTGTAAAAATCTCTATTCTGACACATTGTATCTTCCAGACTACACATACACCCTCCATGTTAATTCTTTAGAGGTTAATAGGTTCACTTGCAAAATTTCACTCCCTCTCCTCACACTTGTCTTTCCTACTCTGCCATATGTGTCCTAAAATCTGCCTTTCAGTTTAGGACTTGTTAATTTTCCAAGCAAAAATTTAGCTCTGAAAGCTACATCATCACAACATCCTGCACTTAAATCATCTGAGTATGGGAGAGCAGAAAGGAAACTTTGTTTGTTTCCTCTGCCTGTAGTGATGCAGTAGGAATGAAATTGTCTCACAGACAATTAGGACATTCATTGCTTAGCTCCAGTGTAAATCAGATTACATGCTCAGGTAGTGGATTACTTGCCTGTGCTAGTTGTGCTCTTCATGGGATCCAGTAAACAAGCCTAGACAGGCCTTCACTGCTGCATGATGCTATGGATGCAGTCATGTATCTCAAAATATACCAAAACCTTTTTGTTAATGGTGAAGTAAGATCATAAAAGCTATGACTCTGAAACCACTGAAGTCAACTCATTTTCCTCTCAATTCAGACTTAAAACCAAATATATGTAGATGTTCATGGACTGTATTGTTAAGAAATGCTTGCTTCTTATCTTATAATTTCTGAGGCTAAAACAAACCCTGTGTAATTTTTGTGGTTTTTGCTTAATGCTCTGGAAGTTCTGTTTCTTCTTCCTATATCTTTTCAGTGTAAGAAGGCATATAGCTAAAATAGCTCTACCTAGTATGCAATACCTAAACACAAACCTGCTAGAATCTGCTGGTTTTCTGATTTCTCCATGATACAGAATACATCCAGTTATGAGATAACACATCTCTACAAGCAGCAGAAAATACACTTATGTGCAATAAAAACACAAGTAAGAGTAAGGAATCCCATAAGGATATTTCTAGAGCTGATATATTTGAGAAAAATTTACTTATAATATTTTTTTAAATCAATCCAAGTAATTTTATCAATATGGTAAATCAGCACTTATTGGTCTTTGATGGGAATGGGCATGTGCATCAGAAGTTTCTTGTAAGTCATGCCAAAAATATGCCAGTCTGATTTGTCAGAGTATGAATGTAAATAAGGCAATATTTCCCACTTTTTTTCTGCCTTTATTTTTTCTTAAAATGTAGAAGAATTTACATATTTTATTTTTTTTTTTCGTGGATTTACAATAAACCAGTATTCTTTTTTTATAACACATCACTGAAAAAGATGGCCTGACTTTATATTTTATTAGCTAATAGCCTTGAGGAGAGGACTAGGAGTTGGGCCACTGAAGGCAGTGAGAGGATACAGCATCAGCAAGGACTGAGTCATTACTTCCTTCTTTTGGGTAGAGTATAGGACAGAAATCATTTTTCCTGATGAAATCAGACCACTCAGGTAGTTCTGTGTAATTATTTAGAAGGTGTCATAGGCCTCCAGGTTGTTCTCTGAAACACTCACATGCAAGCCAGCTCCCTGAATTACATCAATCCAGTCTTGTGCAGAACCTGGTAAACTCTACTGAGAGCTGAAATATGGGATTTTATGTTCAGCCTTGTGCTAATCTGCTTGAGCATTTCTCAGCTACAGCTGGTTCAGAGCTTGGCCAGAGCAAGTGGCTATCTGCAACTTATAAAGTAGAGGTGAAAGGCAAACAAGGGTCTGCACTGCTGGGGGTGTGAAATTGTGCAGTTGGGAGGAGACAATTCATAAGCTTGGTGGCACTGAAAGTTGGAGCCACCTTTCTTTTCTATATATTCAGGCAACAAGGATAAGGAATGTTGTGGGTTATGCTCCTTATGCATCTCTTTTAATGTGATTCCTGTCGTGTTATACCAATTTATGCAGACTGAAGTCTAGGAATGTCAGTGATTGATTCAAATTATGAAATAAACAGGGGAGGAAGTTGGTGAAATCTGGAGTTATTTAGGGAAGGGCATCCTTAAAACTGTGTTGCAGTGGGAGGTTGGAGACACGAGCATCTGCTCTATGGACAAATTTAGTTATAAAACCCAGTTCCCTTATAGTCAGTGGAGCAGACCTATCAAATCTGGGCCTTAGCTCACTTTCTCTCCATGGAAGAATTTCATCTTGTTTGAGCAGAACTGGAATTTTGACAGAGAGGCTTGATTAGAATAAATGGAGCATTCCTATCAAATGCAGGGGACTAATGAATCCGTTGGTAAGCTCCATTAATTTCAATAAAGTGCTAAACATGTTAAATGTTGGAAGAGAGAGGTTGCTGTGTATGTGCACTTTCCAATTTTTTCAATGCTGAATTCTAGCTGGTTTTATGTTCTTTTTTTAGTTTCTATAAAGCATGAGTGTAACCAGTGTTTTCATGTTTAGAAAGGTAAATAAATATCTGTTATGAGGGTATAAAAAACAGGAAAAAATAATCTAAAAATATTTTTTTAGTAGGACCTCCCATTCAAAAGTGGCTTCATTTAGTGCCTTAATTTTCAGAAAAGGTGTTTCAGGCCCAGAAAAAATCTTTGCCAGTTTTCATCACAGAACAATATTTGCTTTTATACTAATTCTCTTCTCCCTCCCCAATAAGATTTCCATTATATAAGAAAACAACGACAATAAACAGCCTAAAAACCAATGCTATAAACATGATGGTATATTTTGCATTCCCATTTTATAATGCATCATTTCTATGTATTGACATGACACACATCATGTCCACAAAAACTAATTTAAACTCCACCTATTTTCAAAAACAATGCCACTGATAAATTTGGTCCATGGAGTTTTAGGAAATGTAAAATTCAGCATAGGTTAAGTAGGTGACAAGCCAAGTGGAAAAGTGTAAGAAAGTTAAAACTGACCGTTCTTCCTCCTTTTAGCTCCCTTTCAAGGAGCAGAAGCGATTTGGACAATATGTAATTCCATTTAGTTCCAGTTAAAAAGAGATGTTGTCCTTTCTGTAGTCACACTTTCATGCACACCATCTCCATTCTTCTTCACTTCTTACTGAGACTTGCATCTCAGCATAGTGCTTGATAGGAAATCCAATCCTGCTGTAGGAGTTACAGTAGGGCAGTACAAACAGGTTAACGACTCACTCTTTTAGTCTCTCTTCCTGGGCCTTGGTCTTTCATTAAGAATTATCTCCATAGTAAGATAGTCACCAGAGTTGGGAAAAAAGAGGCTGGAGATTCATTACAACACTTGCACTGTTCAATGTATATACATCAACTTGTACAGGGAATCACAGAAAAGCCATGCATTTGCCTTTTCATTGGCTTGAAAACATCCAGGTTTGGATGTGTTCATCAGACGCCACCCATCCGATAAAGCTGCTCCAGTGCACTGGAGTGTAACAGTTTCTGCTGATGTCTGGTTTGAATGTCCCAAAACACTTCTGTTGCTGTCCCTGGCTATACACTATAAAGGGTTTTTCTCTACAGATTTTTAACTCACTTTCAGGCAGCACTGGGCTAAAATGAGATCTTTCTTGGCCTCATAACCTACATGAAAGGAATCTATCTCCCTCAACCTTTCCTTTAAGGTTTCCTTTAGGTTCCAGCTGCTATGACGGACTGGCTCAGAGCCATCTCCTGATTCTTAGCAGCCTTCTTGAAGTGTGGAGAAGAATGTGAACTTTGAAGGGAAACCTGGGCACATTATTCCAGCTGCTTTCTTACCAGCACTGAGTAGAAAGGGATAATAATTTTTCTTGATCTGTTGGCTCTACACTTAAAGTAGCCAGTATGAGATGTAGTTTGTCTGTGATCAGAGAGTATGCTGTTAGTTCATTTTCAGCTTGGCACCAGCCTCTGGGTCCTTTTCAGCAAGGCAAAATGTCTATAAAGACAGATGCATCCTTTCGGGTGAGGGGAATGCAGTCTTTAAAACCAGAATGACTGCTTCCTCCTCTCCCTCTCAAAAGAGAAACAAATCCTTCTGCTGCCTACTTGTGAGTATGTGGTTTGAAACAATGATTTTGTTGAAACCAAGAAAGAACTAAAATCTGTTGTTTCAAAATATTTCCAGGTGAAGCAGAGTCTCTGAAATCAACTGGTTCACAAATTCTTTAACTACTAGTAAAAATAACCTAGGTACTCCAAAGTACAAAACCACAAGCTTTAGAAAAATATTTTCACAAAACATTCAAGTACAAAGTTAAAATAGTTAGGCAACCTTCTTTGCTGCTAATACATCAAGTCCTATATCTGTCTATGTATTGTTACAGCAAAAAAAAAAAAATAGAACACATAAAAAAAGTGCTTTTTTTTTGGCATTCGCTATTAAAAAGAGGTCTCTCTTCAACTTTTTTGATACCATTCCACAGTGGGATAGCTGTTATGTATGAATCTTTTTTCTTGAAAGGAATTTGAAATGAACTGTAAACAGAAAACAACCCCCCCTTTTGATATAAGTGGGATTTTGTTCAGTACCAACTGTTAGTAGCCATTAGATGCTAAGTAGGCAGATTGGAGAGATGCTTCTTGAGATCCTACATAGTATGCAGAACATGCTTTCACTGTGCTTCCTGGCATTAAATGATAATGTGCTGTATTTGGAAATATGATGATCAGGTCTGTTAAATCATGCTCAATCAGCTTATGTGATAACACCTATATTTTGTTATTAATTTCAGATTTCAGAGACCTATGCCTTCCTCCCGAGAGAAGCGGTGACACGATTTCTAATGAGCTGCTCAGAGTGCCAGAAAAGAATGCATTTAAACCCAGATGGAGCGGATCATAAAGGTAGTTTTAGTGTCAAATAGTGGGATGTAAAGTAATTTTATTTCTAATACCCATTTATAGGTTCCTAGCTTAAGTGAGGGTTCATATAAATGTGGTAGACTTGTAACAGTTCACTAAGTCAGATCATCTCATTTACTTAAGCTGGAAGGTAGTGAATCTTCTGCTTTCACTTAAGGATGGAGTGTAATGCCATCTGCACCCTCAATAGAAAGATGATTTTATCTAGAGGAAATAATTTATTTTGCTATGGAAATGTTTGTATGGGAGCTTAAGCATAAGTAATAGATAGGGTATATGGACTGTAGTCATTTAGGGTAGAAGAACTCATCAGCTTTCAGGGTTTGATCTGGTTTTCCTTTTTCTTTGGGAGACTTCCATTTGTACAGACTACAAGTGATTGCAAATGCAAAAGTTAGAGATAAATAACATAACAGTCTGATTTTGACTGCAGAATAGGCTGACATAGCCTCCACAATTAACATATATTGCATAATAACTGTTTTTTTGCAGATAATGGGAAACCTCCAACTTTGGTGACCAGTATGATTGATTACAACATGCCCATTACTATGGCTTATATGAAACACATGAAGCTGCAGCTACTAAATTCACAGCAAGATGAGGTAAAACCTGAAATCTTTTAAGTTTGGTTTTCTGTTTTCCTACATTGTTTTGTGCTTATTTATTATTTGTATTTATTTCTTCTTAAAGGTTGTTTGCTTTCTCTGATTTATTCAGAGTTTTCCCAGATCTTAAGATGTGCCCCATCAATTCACAGGCCCATACCAAATTATTTGTGGAAACTCACTTTGCTAGAAGTTTGTTCATTTACCATTTAAGCTGCCAAATAGAAGTTCAGCTATGTGCCAGCAAAAAACAGTTCTGCATTCTATGTCTTCCTGTCCAACTGCAAGATATTTTTTTAATAAAGAAAGCCTTCAAATACAGCCTTAACTGATGGATTATGTCAAGCCCCTGACTGACTTCTGACTTGTGCAGAATCAGCCAGGTTTGTTTTCCCAATAAGTAGGTATGGGCTATTGCTGGAGATTTCATGAATTATTCAACACTCCCTGGAATGGGGATTTCATCACTCTTCTGGAAATATCAGGATCCTTGTTTCAGTTTGGCCCTTGTTTTAAATTGCACAGGGTGTAGGGAGAGATCCCAAACACAAATTTCTTAATGCATAAATACAGCCTGGTCATCTTTTCCTTCTATTGAGTCTCCTGATTATTTGAAGGATCTGGAAGTAGAATTTCAGCTAGCAGGAGAGAAGAGGTTTTAATTTGCAGTAGCCTTAGGAATTAAAGGACTCCTTGATTTCTACACCTTTTCCCTTTGAGAATTACTACTTCCACAACAAGGTCAAGCACTCATTCTGGATCAGGACCCCATGCCACAGATCTTCTGTAGCCTGAATGTTTTGGTGTAGTCATTCTGGTCTGATGACTGAAATTTTTGTTAAACCAGTTTTTCATCTAGACAAGCCAGTGACAATGATATGGAGCCAACAGGACTTAACTTTGCTTGGTATCTCCATGCCCAGCTTGGTTTTGAAACTCTGTTGTTACTGTATATGAAATGCCTGAAGCAGTGGATTTATGAAAGTACTTTCTTATATGTTTTAGTAATAATAAATTTTTTAGGGTAGAGTGGGCACAAGGAAAGTTTTGGATTTATGAAAGTAATTTTTGTATGTTGTAGTAATATTAACTTTTCAGGACAGAGTGGGCACAAGGAAAGTTCTCAAGATAATCCTTATGCTTTTTCTCAAATCACAGTTTTGCCAAGGTTTTCCTTTTCCCCCGGGCTGTACATTTGTTGGCCCTGAGAACAAAATGTCAGGGAAAATGTTGTAGTACCAAGGAGCAAGACATCTGGTTCAAACTGTTTCATGCACTTAAAAAACAGACTTGGGTTTGTAGGAAAGATTTAATCTATCATATCTGTATTCTTGTGTGGAACTGAGACAGAAGTAAACTTGGATCCCACTGCTAGCTAGCACAATGACTGAAAATCTAATTCTCTCATCTTCAATTCCACATTTTTAAGCTGAGACCATTGATGAGAGGGAAACAGGCTCCATCTAAAAGGAGAACTCACCACTGTGTGGGAATTTAGGGCTGGGCTGCAACTGTTATAAAGATGCCAGTGGTTGTCCATTTTTGTTCCCATGCCCATGTGTCTATGCAGATTTGGACAGAGGTTTTCACAGGTAGAGGTGTACACAGTTTGGGAAGTGGAGTGGAGGTATTCTGCAGTGCTGTAGGCAAACAGGCTGCCTATGTGTGTTGTTTTATAACTGCAAGTGTCAGCCAGAGCCCCCTTTCTGTGAGCCCATCAAATAGCCTAACCTCAGAACTGAAATATGTGAGCTGCTGCTTGCTGGTTCCTGCAGGATTCACTGAGAATTACCCCTGCATTTTAACAGAGATACAGCAATCCAGTAGGTCTGGGGGAGTTTGTTTTCTTATCTTGCTCTTTGAACAAGCAGAGTGCATTTTTCCTAAACCTCAGACCCATCTGGTCTGTGTGTCCTGGCCCTGTCTGTCTGGGGCAGGAGGCTGGTGGGCACCAGGGTTCATCTGTGAGGGCAGTGTTTGGGTGTTTACTGCTGCTGTAACTGGGGTGTTCCTACCTTATGTAAGGCAAGACAGGTGCCTGTTAGAGAAACCCTCACTCTTCCATTTGTTTTTTTACAAATCCCTGAGACCAAGGTATGTTTATTTCCTTATTTGTTATTGTCCCATTATGGCAGTGCAGAACAGCTTCACCTTGTGTGTTGTCCCACTCTTGCTCCTGACTGGCATTTGCAGTACTTCATTCTAATTTAACATGAGTCATTACTGCAGGAACTTGCTTTCTGGAAACAGGAGAAATATCCATACAAATTAGAAACATTGCTGAGACCCAGGGGAGGAACTGATTTAAGAGTTAACGCTCAGAAAGAGGCAAGCAGCTGTATTAATACCTGTAATATCCACTTCACAACAAGTACACAGTAAATAATGCTCTAGAGATTGCTATTTTTCTAGGTCAGTTCTGGTGAACAACCCAGGAAAATAGTCAGAATCCTGCCTCGTCCTGTTTTGATTAAAAAATGCAAAGAAAAATGAACTGGACAACTATTTCAAACATTTCAGAATGTACAAATCTATTTGCCATATTTTCCTCTCAGCTCTTTCAAGTACTTTTCTTCTTAACAGGAGTAACCATCAGAAAAGTTGTTACTGAAAATATATTGCCTTAAGTTTGTACATTGCCTCAGCCATTTCCAGAGCAAGGCTTGTGGATACTTAATTTCTAATCCATGAGTGGATGTGTGAACTTCAGTGGGACTGAAGCAACTGAAGTCAAATATGTATTTGAATATTTTCTGGACTATGCCTAAAATTGCTTTCTTTTATAAATGGGGATCATGATCACACTTTTACTTTTTGCCCTTCTTATCATCCCTGTTAAATGTAACTGGACTTGATGGATAAATCATATTAAAATGTACAATGAAGAATAAATTTGCAATGATTCTCCTGTGATTATTTTACTTTTATTTGCCACTGACTGTCATGACCATGCTCAGAACTTTTATAGGCTTTCTCATTTTCATAGATGCTTGTCAAGGGAATTTGACCTTGGATTCTTACCAGGTCAGGTTGCCATTTGAAAATATCTTCCTGTGAGTCTTTGTGGTTTAACCCCAGCCAGCAAGTAAGAACCATGTAGTGCCTTGCTCACTCCTCTACCCACTCAGGTGGGATGGGGGAGAAAATCAGAAAAAAAAAAAGGAAAAAAAAAACAGGGGTTGAGATGAGAAGAGTTTAATAATTTCAACAAAGTAAAATCTACTACTACTACTACTATCACAACTGCTACTACTAATTGTAATAAAGGAGAGAGAGAGAAGGAGGGATAAAATCCAAGAAAAACACGTGATGCAAGCAAAATTCCTCACCACTCACTGAATGATGCCCAGCCAGTCTCCCTCTGGTCAACTCCTCCTAGTTTATATACTGGGAATAATGCTCTGTGGTATGGAATATCCCTTTGGCCAGCTCAGATCAGCTGTCCTGGCCATGCTCCCTCCTGGCTTCTTGTGCACCTGCTCACTGGAAGAGCATGAGACCTGAAAAGTCCTTGATTTAGAGTAAGCACTACCTAGCAACAACCAAAACATCAGTGTGTTATCAACATTATTCCCACACTAAATCCAAGCACAGCACTGTACCAGCTACTAGGAAGAAAAGTAACTATCCCAGCCCAAACGAGGACAGGGGTCATTCACAGGATTGCTGACTTCCATGTGGGACAGGTAAAGGGTTCAGACAGGGAATATAGGGAGGTCTCCTCAGCCAAATTTGAATAGCAAGGGCTTGGTGTGGGGTCTCTCATTACCAATTCTTTTCTGGAATACACTATGGAACTACTATGTAGTATCCTCATTGTTGAACAAATTGCATTTATCAGATTATCATACCAAATAAATGCTGTAGTTTCCTCCCTCTTCTTGATGTCCTCTGCTTGTTTTCTTGTATACAAAAATGATTACACTTCACACTGTGTGTGAGTGAAACAAATGGGAAGAGAATGAACTGCACATATAATGTGAACAGTGCACAATGTTTTCTGACATGTCACTTTCTATTTGCAGGATGAAAGTTCTATAGAAAGTGATGAGTTTGATATGAGTGACTCGACTAGAATGTCAGCTGTAAATTCTGACCTCAGCTCAAATCTGGAGGAGAGAATGCAAAGTCCTCAGAACCTCCAGGGCCAGCAGGATGGTAAGGCTCTCACTCAGTACAGAAAATGTGGCATTGCCTTGTATTTTTCCCATTCTGTGCTTTCATTTGGAATTTGCTTTTCTTCATAGTGTGTTTCACTAGGTAATTTGAAATACACGTTCCCTATATCTCAGAAGAAGAAATGAAGAAGAAGAAATTAGTTGTATTTTTTTTAGGTTAATTTATATGTTGCTTAAGCAACAGGCGAGTGCTTAGACAACTGTATGTTAAGTGGCTTTATCTTACTGTTCATCTATATCTATATCTATATCTATGTCTATATATATCTCTGTAGTGTGAGCATGCACAGGAATTAAAGGAAATTAAACTCAAACCTTTCTGAGGCAACACAGAAAGCTGAGAAAGTTGTTTTTATGATGAGGGAGAGTCGTGTCACAGAAGCTGGTTATTTGGGAGATAGGAACTGGAGTGTGATATTCAGAAGAAAGGAAGAAAACAACAGATTCCTGGAGAATTCCTCCTCTATTTTGCCTCTATTTCTCCTTTCCTATGGAGAAATAGAGGCAAAAGATGAGAAAACAGCAAGCAGCATTGGACATTTGAATGGTCATTGTTTCTTTTTCAAAACACAAAGCTACTTTTTGATCAGAGATAAAACTAACTTGGCATTGAAGGTACATGGGTGTGTAGTCTTTGGATTTCAGCCTTGTTATAAAGCAAGATAAATGAGTCTGGTTTGGAATGAACTTTCCTGAATTATGGAACTCACTAATAGCCTGTCTACTACACACTGTGACAGTGGCTCAGGAGTGGCACATGAATGCTCAACACCCAAAGTGCAGGTCTATTCTATTGCCATTAGAAACAACATATTGGAATTCTGTACTTGCTACTTGGGAATTTCCTGATCACATGTGCCAAATCAGAAATGCTTTTTATATTTCTCTTGAACACTAAATATTTATGGGATTTGACGAACCTGGATGCTGTGCACTTCATGCATCATGGTCATTTGCCAGCTGGTAAGATATTTAGGTGAGAATGGGTGTGATGCATGGTGGCTGATAGGACCTGGTGATGGGTTGGATCTTCAGCTGGTTTGCTCTCCAAACAAAGGAAGAAATAGGATGTCTTTGATAATTTGATAGGCCAGATTCTAACCACAGCTGCCTTTTTTCTGAGTGTCCTTATCACAATTTTTTTTCAACTTTTAACTAATTTCTATCTGCATATGTTCACTAAAGGAGCAGTTCTGATGTACATGATGTATGGAAAGATAGTTCACTTTCCTGCTGAAGTTTGATTTTTCACAGGAATAATATAGTAATACTGCTGACTTAGAGGTTTCAGGGATACTTAGGAAGGTGATTTTTTAATGTATCCTGCTTTCACTGCAATACCATGCTGTAGAAGTTTCACATATATAGTTTCTTAATAATAATTGCCTACATATGTCTGAAATAAAAATTATAGCTCAGTACAGTAACCTGTGAAGAAATGCTTGTCATACATATCTTCACACCTGCTGCAACCAGATTCATGTGCCACATGGAATCATATTAGACCCTAAGTATGAATGATAAATGCTGCAAATCTGTCACTTGCTATTTGAAATGTATGGGAAGTAAATCCACTGTGGTCTTTGAACTTCAGACAATGTGATCATACAGTATGGCTTTAAATCTCCCAGCTTTCCTTCCCTTCCTCCCAGATGGCACTTGCTCACCTTCCTAAGGCAGTCCTATTTTTTGCTGTGTCTTCTGGCTAAAACATCTACTGATAGAGAGATTTGAAATAGCCACTCTTCCTGCTTCATTGTTTTCCTTTGCTAGCTGTTGACAGGTAGCAAACTTAAGTGTGGCTAGTGATAGCAACACTGCTGTTTCAGATGTGGGAGAAGGGGCTGAAGGAGGAGCAGAAAGACATGAGAGAAGTGGCAGGGGGGAGAAGAAGGAGAGGAGAGGGCAGGAGAAAAGAAGATTGGAAGAAAATAATATGAGAGGTAGAGGAAGGAAAGTTGGAACAGGAAAGAGGAAAAATAAAAGGGAACTTAAATGAATTTAGCAGTACAATCCCTTCTGCTGTCACAGGCTGCATTGTAAAATTGTACAAATTTAATCCTTAATTATAGCGCCCGCACACCGAAATCATCACCAAAGCATGAATCTGTGTCAAAAGTGATTCTTGCTCCCTTCCCTCAAACGTTCTGCACGTCTATGAAAGTTTATGTCAGCCACCACATTCAGCCTATGCCCAGAGACACTTGGCATTTGCCTCATCTGAAATGTGTTTGCTGCATCCTGGCAGGTGAAAATTTGCTGTTGCATAAGGTTGCCTGTGTACATGCTGTTGGAAATGGTGTCTGGGGTGGAATGGGGCAGCACAGATCTTCTGCTGCCCCAAGCATGCTCTTTTTGGGAGGATAATTTGCTAGTGGGAATCATTAGGAAAACTGCTGCCTGGGGTGGGTAAAGGACAGCTCCAGTGTACCTAAAGGTGATGTGTTTAAACACTTTGCTTACCTGGTTTCCCATGTGAAATATCATGAGAATATTTTGGGACATCCCCTGGTTTGGTTTTTTTTTTTTTTTTTTTATATGGATTTAAATTGATTTGCTCAAATACAAACAGTCTGTGTGCCCTAGAGGGATACAACAGTGAGCTGGGCCATAGATGGAGGCTCCTCCTCCAGTTCAGTTTATCAGAGCATCAGAATGTTGACACTGTCTATGTAAAAGAAATATGATGCTTTCATAGCCTCATCCCTTGGGGCTGTACTTGCACCCTACTTGGACAGGCATTTTTCATTGGGAGTCCATTACAGAGCTCATACTAGAAAATTTGACCTGAGCTTTCTCAATGTGTTCCAGCCCAATATGTGTCCTGTTTCTCATGGTTAGGTTGCTTGAACCTAAATAGAGCAAAGTCAAGTATGAGAGCAACTCACAGTATGAGCTGAAAGCAATAGACTTCTACACCCAGAAATGCCATGGGAGGTGAGAAAAATGCTGAGGAGGGAGGGCACAGAGACAGAAGGTGCATATTTGCTCAGAGTAGATGAGTGCTGGCACCGCACAAAAGTCCTGGGCTCTGCAAGGGGACTGAGGCTTCATAGCACTTGTACTAAGCTTATTGGGTGGAAAAGGTACCGGGAATTAAGGAAGTAATGAAAAGAGTGGAGAGTTGGTGAATTGTGTCCGTGGTACTCAAGTTGCTGCGATACTACTAAGGACAGTTCCCACTTTAAATTAGCCTTTGTACACTTTTAAATAACAGGGTCTTGAGTCACACCTGCTGGTGAATGGCTGAAAATCCTGAGCACCTGCAGGGCTGCTGCAACGGTTGGGTAGGAGTTGGAAAAGGGCTGCTGCTCTTCCCTGTGGAGATAGAAAAGGAAAGGAACTCTAATTTACAGTTTGTTCATTCCCCAGCTGGGAATGGGGTATGGCTCTGCTTACCAGTGCCTCAGAGGTGTTTTCTCTAGCAGCCAGCTGGATAATAGAGCTGCAAATTGCTCCTGTGTTCCTTTCTCTTTTGCTTGCCTCTTGCTTCCCTAGACATGACACAGTTCTGGATCCTAAGCTGGTTCTTTGGAGTCAGCCCTGTGTGTAACTCGTCTGCAGGCAAAGCTCCAACTTGAGACCTGTCTTTAATTCTCTTTTAATAATGCTCTTGGGGCTCTGATGTTGCTGGATCAAACCCTTTTGCCCATCTCAGACCACAGACAGCAGGCAAGGTTTGTGAACTGAGTTGGAAATAAAGGAGCTTTTTGGTTTTTTAGTTTTCAATCTGTTTAAAAAACCTGATTTTTGTAGTGAAAAGTGACCTCTAGATAGGCCTTCAAAGGAGCAGCAACAGCTTCTACCCAGAGTGAAAATAGGACTTTTGCTGCCTTTGCTTGTTACCTGGAGCCCTGTGCAGAGCAGCTGGGTGTGTTTCCCTTCTCACTGTGGTAGTTCATTCGTTACCAAGACATGAGATATATAGGGGAATGGTCTGATTAGAGGAAGTTAAGAACATGTACAACCTTAGAAGTAAAGAGAGTTAAGTATAAATTTGACATTGCAATTTTTCTTGTTTGTTTGGTTTTTACTATGTGAGCTATCAAGTAAAAGTCAGGGATGAGTCTATTTGATTGCAACTCAAACTGAAAGATGCAGGATTGATTTATTTTCAGTATTTCTCACTGTACTGAGGTATACAAAACATATCAGTGATTAGTCTGGATTTGGGTGGAGGGACTGTGTTCTCTTCAATCTAGTTTTTAGGAAATTATAGTTACATGTTGACACACATATATTTATATATATATATGTATATCTTCCTGTCACAGGAACTGTGTGGAGACTTATAAGAGCTTATAGGAGCTAACCATGACAAAACATGTCAGAAGTCAACCTTTAACAGGGGTTGTGCTGCCAGTTTAGATGTAGAGATTAAAGGGCTTTTCCTAGTTGTATTTTTTCTAATTTATAGAAAATTGAGCAGTAATATTGTAATGCAATGGAGGATTATGTCTTTGAGTAGTTTGTGATCACTTGGATGGTGTCAGTTCTCTTTCCTTGGCAGGTTCAAATTGCCATGTTTTACACAATATAGATGTAGGAAATCTGGCTGTTAACATTAACTATTCCTTTCACTCATTTGTGTTTGTGACAGATGCAAGTATTGGAGTCAGGCATCTCAATACCTGTTTTCTGCATCAAAGCTATAATCTCTACACAATGGCTTCACCTGAAATAAGTAACATTAGCTGATTAAGTTGTCAAAACTGACTGTCTATGCAAGAGTGCTGACTTGCTTTTGATTTTTCTCTTTGAGCAAAGTCCAAGCCAAGAGTTAAACCCATCTTCTCATTCAAAACTTGTTGTACTATTTTAGTTTTCTGCTTTTGTCTTTATTCTACTGAAACCTGGACTCCCTGTCTTGAAACATTGACTTTTCTTTCTTCTCAAAGCAATTTAAGCTCAAGATATATGAGTCCAAGCACCAACTGCAGGCCAGAGTGAAGACAGATTGGTGAAAGAGCATAATGGAGTAAATTGTCTATGCTGTTGACAATGTATTGGCCCTGCTCTTGATCTTGAGTAAAGTGAGAGGTAGCAAAGCCAACATAAGAGCAGATGATTCACAGCATTAAATCCATGGCAACCTATTTCCTGGTAATTAGGAATTTTCAGTGGAAATGTTATTTTACATTAATTTATAAAATCAATTTTCATCAAGAGGTATTGTGCTTTTAATTTTTGTTCAAGCACTGAAAGGTTTTACAAATGTCCTTGTTCTGAATGAGGTCTAAATCCACTTGACTTCAGTTAAGGCCCACTAAAGGTTAGCCAAACTGTTTGCAGAGTTTAGATATATTTTACTAAACAACCTTTACTTCTTTAGACTTCAAAACAAAGCACCTGATAGTTCTGTGGTATATGGGATAGACTGACATTACCACATGAAGTCATAAAGCCTGAATAAAAATACTAAAAATAAAATAAAAAGCAGTCTGTCAGTTTTCCTAGATGCCACCTCATATATTTTTAGAAAGCCTTTTCATTTTAGGGACTTTTTGTGGCTTGACTGGTTTTACTGGCAATATCAACAAAGCTAAAAGGCTATTGAAGGTGTTTATAATGCTTGTATTTTATACAAGACATTGGACATGCAAATTAATAAGCATTTTACTGTGAAGAAAAAGGTAATTTTTAGGAAAGACGAGGTAATTTAACCATATTAAAGGTAATTTTACTGTAAAGAAAAGGTAATTTAAGGTAACCCTCCCTTAATAGGGAGGGTTTGGGCTGATTAAGAATGTTAACTTATAAAGAGTTTAGAAAAAACATTACTATTTTTTTTTCTTTGGTGAAATGGCAGACCATTTAAAATTACATTTGAGCTAGGACCAGGCGATCTGACAATTTTGTGATATATTCAGACCTTCCAGTCTTGTTCAAGCCACTGAAACTTGCAAACTTTTGGGAAGTAATCTCACCTCTGATCACTCAGAATGAAATGATAAATACTAGTTTTCTGAAAGTGAAAATCTAAGATACCTACCTGTCTCATGGCAGTGAAAAAGGAGCACAGATGTGATGTTCAAAGGTCTCCTGTCTCTGCAGCTGTTATCTTCCACCTTCTGCAATTGCCAGCTTTCTTACTGAATAAAGCAAAAGACGGTGCAGTCACACAAATATGTTTCTGAGTGAGGCTATGGACTGCACTGAAGTGTGTCACAGATGTCAAAATCACAGAGGTTTCTTTAGACAGGGAGTTAGTTATAATATGTTGCTCTGCCTGAAAAAATCAGTATCACCTTCACCTAAGCAGAGTCCAATGTACCTGAGAAGCTGGCATGTGATGCTCTTTTGCTTGAGTGGAGCTGCACCTGGAGCGATTTGGCTCATCAGATTTGGTTTGATGGATTATTGTTTGCATAAACCAATGCATTGTAGTGGAAGGTGTCCCTGCTTATGGCAGGGGGAGTGTAACTAGATGATCTTTAAGGTCACTTCCACCCAAAACATTCTCTGATTCTGTGATTTAGAAAGAGGAGGAAAATGGTGAAACATGACCAGAAAGTCTGAGAGGTTTGGAAATCCAGTTTCATTGGTGTTTTAATGGCTTCTTTAGAAATGATACCTTATCAGTGCAAAAGGTACTACGAGTGACACTGTAATGACACTTGAACAGTGCAACAATATGACTGACAGTGAATATTACTGAGCCTGGGCAAGAGCTTGAAATGTTGCTGCAGCTGTGTTAGAAACTTTCAGCCCTTAACATCGTTGAGGAGAGCTGGGTGGAATTTTCAGAAAAATCAAGTATTTTAATGGACTGGCTGCTGACGAGGCAGCTGCTGTGTGCATTGTCATAAGAATACTGAGCTGTTACATGAGGCACTTCTATTGTAGGAGAGGATGAAAATCTTCCTTTGACTCTACACACAATTCAAATTTGTTCAGAACTAATCATCAATGTTTCTCAATGGAGACCCCTCCTTCCCTCCTCCTGGACCTACCTAATCATATAATAGTCTCAAACTGGGATTTGGACATGAGCCTCCATCTCATTGAAGCACAGCAAATGGATTGCTTTTATAACTGACTCTTTTAATATGTAGGGTTACTGTATTTACATTTGCTAGTTGCAAGCATCTTGTGAGTTGGCTTTAGTGAATATCTCCCCCCTCTCCATGTTTCTTCTGTATGTCTTATTCCATCTTATAATAACTTGTGGGATTTTTTTTTTACATGTCTCTGTTTGTTTCTTATCTTATACTGTAATTTGCTTTAGAGACTAAAATATTATTAAACATGAATAATGCATTGAGCAGACACTCTGCTAGAGTCTGAGTGGTCTGTTGCAACCAGAGAACAATCTTGGTTCCCGCTCCACCCTCCCAGCTGCACAACTGTCACTTTCTATTACGCTTGCCTTGAACAATTGAGTGTGGCTTGTAATGACAATAATTGCCTCAAAATTGTTTGTCATGTTTGCCTTGTTAGCAACAAACTACTAACTGTTGGTTACAATCAGGTTCTCAGCTATTACTCCATAATTACATCAGGGAATACTTGCAGCCAATAATAGCTGAGAAATTAGAATTATCTTTTCACAAGTAATGCTAAAATGCTTGCAGACCATTCACTCTATTCACAGCCACTCATTTTTACATCAGCAATCTAGTGGTAAGTGAAGCTTGCCCCCATGTAAAAGGCTAGGGGCAGATCCATGTCCTTTTACATCTTCAGAACAGTTATAGTAGTGTTGTACATGTCCTGTAACAATAGGTATTTCACTTTGGCAATATTACTACCCATCAAGCTATCTCTTCCTTATGGATGTACTCAAGGCAGTCTGCTTTTGATTTCAATGTGCAAACCCTCGTAACTAAGCTTAGCTGAATTTCTGAAAGTGTTGTTTGGTTTGGGTCAATATCCTTTGGTTTTTCCCCCTATCTTAGCATATCTCAGGCTGTTCCCTCCTATTTCTCTTTAACATCAAATAAAAGGAGGGGCATTCTGCCACAGAGATTTAGTTTTGCTTTCCAGTAAAGGCACTTAATACATTTTATCCTTTCATATGTACCAATTGACTCTAGCAGAGGCTATGTGTACAGATTTCTTGATTTAATTTGTCTACTTCCTTATAATAGAAGTGGAGGATTTTTTTCAGAGTTACTGTTAAAATGCATGCTAGGCATTGACTCCCCCTTTTTTTTTTCCTATTAGATATACCGTAGAATAATATAATAGAGCATTTATTTTTCAGGAGAAGGAATGTAAAAGAATGACCTTTAAAGAAATTTAATTTAGCCATTGATTCTTCACTGTGTTGTTATATTTTAATTAAGGAAGCTGTTAATTTATTTTTTTTCTGAATAGGAAATTCCCTGGAGACATTGGGCTGTCTTGTGAAAGGTATTTTTAACAGAAATTTCTTTGAAGCATTTATTGTTTGATAAAATATTTGTAATGCTGAATGTTTAAAATTAGTAGTGTTTTTTTTAACCAAATGAAAATAGTTTGATTGCAAGAAAAAAAAAGAGTATTTTTTTCAGCAGTATAGCATTTTGGAATATAAAAACACATAGCAAGTGGTTATATATATTTTCCTGAGATTTGTGAAGAGGTGTTTTCAAATAATTGGTTTAATGTTGCTAGATAGTCACCATATTTGTTGTCCTGAGGCAGAGGTATGTGCAGTCTCTGGCACTTCTAAATAACAGGATGGAAGAAAAGGTGCAGTCATCCTGAAAGTTTCAGAATAGGCTGAACTCCAGTGTGGTCTCCAAGTATTCCTGAACACTGATAGCCTGGTTTGTTAGAAAGATAGTAGAGGTGTTTTGCAGGCTGACTGGAGACAGAAAGATAAAAGAATGATTAAATTTAGCATCAACACAGATTAGGATACAGCTTGACTTGTTTTACAAGTTTTTCAGCACTTGGTGGGTGGTTAACAGCCTGCTGAGGTGATTGAGGCTCAGGCAGTCTCTCCACTGCTGCATGCCAGGTGGGCATTGACCAATTCTGACCATTGCAGGAGCAGCCTTCCAGACTGACAGACAGACTGACAGACTTCAGCAGCTACTCAGAGCCACTCTGGGAAAGGATGTGGAGAAGCACACTATTTAATTGCCTTTGTTGGCTCTACTACATGTGATGCTGAGAAACCAGCTCAGAACCTCAGTTGTAAGCGTTGGCATTGCTAATAGAATAAATTTAGATAAAAGCTAAATTTATGTAATATACAACTTTCAGATTTAAGTGCACAGAACTGTAGAGAAATTGATGCCTTAAGTCACCTCCAAGAAGCTTTTCTCCACTTTCATCAGGACACTGGCCTTGCTGAAAATCCAGAATGTGGATTTTCAGCAGAAAGATTGCCTTGAGATCAGTCTCTGCTGCAGGGGTTCCTGTTTATGGGGATACTTCCATCTTTGTGTTTAAAGTCTTTCCTCAGTGCTTCAGTTTAACTTCGATGTTTTACAAGCTTCCTTTCTAGTGACATAAATCAAGGAGTCAGTTTAATGCATCTCTGGAGGACTAGTGACTGCTTCTACTGAACTTCTGACTGTTCTGATATCCCGTGTGCTTTACTGGGTAGAGTCCCCTAAGTAGAAGGCAGAGTGATCCTTGTTAGCAACCATCCAAGATCCCTGCTAAATGTCTGTAAAATTAGTCATTCCTTCTGACTGGAAGATGGAAATCAAACCTCTAGGCTTAGCCTTTTGTATTTTGAAATCTAGACTTTGCTTAAGTGTAGACATTGGCAAGGAGAAGCAAAAAAGATCATAAACCAGAAAAAAAAAAAAAAAGAGATTCGCTAGCAGCTTTTAAATAAGGCAATATTAATAGATACCTTGGGGCAATAACTGATTAGAAAATGTTGATATAATAAAATCTTGATATCAACAGACTAATCTTAAGAGTGATAATTGCTATTACTAGTTTGATAGGAAAAGAAATTAGGAGATGCAGACTGGGAAATATTTTTTGCTCTGCAAAAACAATATAAAGAGATGACATTTCACTTACACAAAGTTACTGTTCCAAGAAGAACAAAAAAATGAAGTATAATAAAATTTTAATGACTTAACTGGCAAAGACATACAGTGAGTTTGTTATGTCACACTATTTAAGTGTCTCATGAATGGTTATTCTGAAGGGAGCTGATGCTGCAAGCTGTCCAAGAGAGAAGGAAAGACAGAACTACATGATGTGGGAACTCTTAATGTGAATTACTTGGAGTGGAAGAAATAAGCCCTCATCAAAAGGAGGCGGTACAAATAGTGAGAGCAGCAGTGTGGTCCAGAGAGCTATAAAGTAAACAGAAGCAACTAGTGCTTTCAAAACAGTTTTAAAAAAGTCTCCTTGCATGTATATAAAGAAGCTATAATTCTTAGAAATAGTCTTTGAATAGTTTACAGGTCTGCATACATCTTCTGGGATTTCTGTCTGTTTAAAAACAATTGGTAAAAGATTTAAGAAATATATCCCTCCATCTTTTAAAAGACATCCCTCTGAGGTAACTGTCCAAGGATTGTATTTGTATCAGAAGTTTAAAAGAACTTTGAATTTTAGTGACTTAGTTTTTAGGTATTTTATCCAGCGTGATCATCTCCAAAGTACATGGATGCAATGAAAATCCTACTGAAATAAATAATGAGAATTTCTCTGAACTGACTATTTTCATAATAATGTTTTCAAACCCTGCATGTTTTCATAATAGGTACTCCGTAGCTGAACAAATTCAGATGTAGTTAATATGGGCACTGAAATTGCTGCTGTCTCTTTAATTAAATTGTCAGTGCAATTTATGCAGTGATGATAAGTTGTAATTCTGCAAGTTAGCCAAGCTCTGTCTGTTCCTGTATCTTCATTTCTTCTTTCTGCCAGATTTCTGCAGTTCTGTACTACTTATACGTGCTCTCTAGGAACTGTTCATCTTAGATTCCTGGAGCAGGCTATAATCCCTGATTATTCCTGTAAAACTGCAGTCATAGACTTGCAGTTGTACATATTACTGTATCTTCTGCAAATATGTCTTACTTTAATTAAAGGCATGGATATTGTAAAGCCTCTTAGCACGGACAAATATTTTTCTCTTCTCTGAACCATCCACTCAGCAGTGTGCTTACATTCACCCCTGGAAAAAGTGGGGCTTAAAATGATTACTTGCTCTAGAAGTTGAAGAAATGCTGGTGACAGCATTTAAAGGCAAATGGCACAGGTAGATTTCAAAGAGTGAAACAGCAGCCTGGCCAAGTTTCTCATAATAATTTAACAAAGAGTGTTATATGGTGATTGTTGAACTTAATTATCTCCGTTGGCGTTGTAAGGTGTTGATTTCTATAGAAGCTTTCTTAAATGCAGCTTTTCAAAGGAAATGGTAAAAGTATTATTTTCTGAGAAACAATTTTTCACCACCTAGAAACTGGGTACACTTCTAGCCTTTTACAGGGAGCTCTGATGCTATCATGGGCACACAGAAGAACACAGTTTTTTGAGAAGAAATTCTACTACATGGATAATTTACTTAGGTGCATAGTGGTAGTCTATTTGCCCTTTCTGTTTCTCAGAACCCATTTCAGTGTAATGCCTGGTTTAGAGTAGTCTAGTTCCTAGAATCATAGATTAGGGAATCATGGGCTCATAGAATCCAGACTTGTAGAATTGTAGAATTATAGAATAAACTGAACTGGAAGGCACCCATCATGATCACAGAGTCCACCTCCTGGCCCTGCACAGGACACCTCCAGGGACACATCATATGCCTGAAAATATTGTCCAAATGCTTTGTGAACTCTCTCAGGCTTGGTGCTGTGACCACTTTCCTGGGCAGCCTGTTCCAGTGCCCAAACACCCTCTTGGCAAAGAACCTTTTCCTGATATGCAAACTACAGCAATCTGACTCAGCTTCATGTCTTGAGTCCTGTCACTGGACACACAAGAGAGTAGAGTAGGTACCTGCCTTCTGCTTTCCCTCACAAGGAAGTTGCAGACTGCAGTGAGTCTCCTCTCAGTCTCCTCCTGGCTGAACAAACCAAGTGACCTCAGCCACTCCTCAATAGGCTTCCCCTCAAGGCCCTTCACCATCCTCGTGGCTCTCCTTTGAATGTGCTTTAATAGTTTAAAGTCTTTTTTATATTGTGGTGCCCAAAACTACACACCATACTCAAGGTGAAGCCACCCCAGTGCAGAGCAGAGTGGGACAATCCCCTCCCTTGCCCAGTGCTGTGCCTGATGCACCCCAGGACAGGGTTGGCCCTCCTGGCTGCCAGGGCACTGCAGGTTCATGTTCAAATTGCCAGTGACCAGGACCCCCAAGTCCCTTTCTGTGGTGCTGCTTTCCAGCCTCTCATTCCCCAGTCTGTACACACAACCAGGATTGCCCCATCCTAGAGGGAAGTCAATAGTTTGTGTGGCAGTTTGGCTCAGTTTATGGCTTTTTGGTTTTTTTAGGCTAGCTTTGTGGCCTTCTAGTGCATCTGCTGTTTATTGTAGAAGCTTGATGTGAGCCTCTGTGAGTAGAAAAGAATTCTGCAATATGGTTTTTGGGAAGGACAACAGGCATGTCCCAAGTCTGCCATGTCCCAATTAAGTATGCTGTAATGGAACAGCAGCTCTTTGCTTTTTATCTGAAATGTGTTGTAGGACCCTGTGCTTCCTGTGCTCTGGCTAACACCTGGGCATGAGCAGACTGGCCAGAATGATCCCTGGCCTAACTGATCATGCAGTACACACATAAGAGGGCAGAACAGATGCAGCATGCCAGTGGCTGTGGTTGTTTTAATGTGTCAGCAGATAGAAGAGAAATAACCATTTGGTTTTTTTAACACTTTCTGCCTTGTTGAAAGAATTTCTCTTAATAATAAAGAATTTCTTTAAAGATATTTCTGTTTTGTGGGTCAGGAAGAATTCTAGTCTCCCATGCTGTCTGACTGCCTCTTGGGAATACTGCAATTAGCTATACTTTGAACCTCAATGAAAAAATGAGGAGAAACCACTCTCTGGACTCCTCCATTATTCCTGCTCGGAGTGAAACTGTCTCCCTTCAGCACTCTTCAAGGCAGGAAAATGTTACTTATTCTATTTTCCTATGTGAGTATGTGGTGGATGAATTTCCATTTGTTTCTCCCTGTCTGTATACACACATGTGAACAGAAATCAGTTCTGAGGAAAAATCCAGAGAACAGAGGATTAGATAAGCTGTGTAGGGAATTGCTGAGATTGAACTGCAGTCTGGCTCTCCCTTCTGAAATGTCCACTTTCCTACTCAGTTAGGTATTGGCAGACCTTGTCAGTGTATACTGTCGTCCAAATAATGATGTTTTGTGATGATATTAAGCAGCATTGGGCCCCACACAGATCCCTGGGGGATCCCACTTGTGGTAGGTTCCAGTCTGAAAAGGAGCTGCTCACCACCACCCCCTGGGTGCACCCTGTTAGCCAGATCCCCACCCAGCACACGGACCACATCACTCTCCAGAAGGAAGCTGTGGCTAAACATGGCAAAAGCCTTGGAGAAATCCAGGTAGACAATTCCCACCTCTCCCCACATCAAGTGAACAGGTTACTTTGTTGTAGAAGGTGTTCAAGTTTGTTGAGTACGATGTGTCCTTGGTGAATCTGTACTGTTTTTTCCCAATCATGGGTTTCATCTGACTTAAGATAGCCCCTAGGAGGATTTGTTCCATAACTTTCCCAGGGACTGAAGTGAGACTGATGAGCCTATACCTTCCTGAATCCTCCTGTAAGACCTTCTTGGAGGTGGGAGTGGAATTAGTCTTCTGACAGTCTCCTGGAACGTCCCTGGATCTCCAAGGCTTCTCAAAGATTATGGAGAGAGGCCTCAAATAATGTCAGCCAGGTCTCCTAACAACACCTTTGGGTGGGTACTTAATAGTATTTCCTGTAATAGTTCCTACACCAAATCTTCCTCTACAGTCAGTGGGACTGTGGTTGTATCAACCTGAATTTTTGCTCCCAAGGCCAGGCCCAACAGTGCAGGTAAAGAGAGAGGTGAGGAAAGTCATGAGAACCTTGATTGTTGCAGCATCGCTGGTCACTAATTCACCCTTCCTGTTTAACAGAGAGCCAGTACTTTCCTTCTATTTCTGCTTGTTGTTTATGTACTTGAAGAACACTTTCCTGTGGTGGCATGTTTTGCTTTCTTGTTTTGGTGTGCCTGGAAAAGTTTTGTTTGAATGTGGACCAAACGTATCACAAAGTGTGTGCCATCTATACCAGCTTGTTTTTATCTCTTCAGCAGAGAGAGCAGTGACAAACAGCAGATGTCAGTATCTGTAGCTCCTATTAGAATATTACAGGTTTTATCTGATGGACAGCAGTAGCTAAAACAGTTCAACAGCACATTCTTCCTCCAGGGATGCAACAACAAAAATAAATTTGGATGGCTATCTCTCGTAAAAGTAGCTTCCATGTATATATATGAGTGTGTGTGTGTGTGTGTGTGTGTGTGTGTGTGTGTGTGTACATATGTTCATGCAAAAATAAGTATGAATCCATAGTGAAGCTCTGTCCATCCTTCAAAGTGTTCTTCTTCTGTTACAGGACAGAGGAATCTTAGGGGCTTCCTCTCAGAGCCATTTGCATTGGTACTTTGTAGGGCAGGTCAGAGACTGAGTGGAGAAGACCTGAGTGACAATCCAGCTGGAGTGCTGTGTGCAGCTCCAGGATCATCAGAACAAGAAAGATGAGTACTTGTTAGATTTCCTCCAAAGGAAGGCCACAAGAATTGTCAGAGGGATAGAACAACTCTTGTGTGAGGACTAGCTGAGAGAGCTGGGGTTGTTCATCCTGGAGAAGAAAAGCCTCTGGAAAGATCTTAATGGAGCCTTTCAATATTTAAAGATGGCATATAGGAAAGAGAGAGAGAGATTTTTTCCAAGGCCTATAATGACAGGGCAAGGGATAATAGTTTTAAAGTGGAGGAGGATAGGTTTTAGATTGGACATAAGGAAGACTTTTTTTTTCTTTCTGATGAAGGCAGTGAAGCACTGGAATAGGTTATCCAGAGAAATTGTGAATGCCCCATCCCTGGAAATGCTCAGGGCCACTTTGGATGGAGCTTTGAGCAACCTGGTCTAGTTGAAGGTGTTCATGCTCATGCAGGGGGTTGAAAAACGAGGCTGGTCTCAATGTCTGTTCCAACTCTCACCACCCTTTATTTCTCTGATTGCACTAATCAAGGAGAGAACACATACACTCCAGCTTATAAGACCTCTGTCAGAAAAGAAAGGAGACTTCTGGATCATTTCAGGTGGAAAAATTTTTTTTCTGCCATGCCTGTCTGGGCAGCCAATAAGGTAGCAGCATCATGAAAGGTCCCAAAATTGAAGAGTGGGTTGAATAATTTAAAGCTGGATATTCTTGTTACTGGAATGTGATCAGGAGGTGTTTCCTTCCTCCTACCACCTTTCATTTGTCTGCCTTTGTTGTTAAAAGGCTTTTTTCCCCTGCTATCATTTAAACATCAAGACAGTTTGAGAAGGAAATGAATTCTGGAGTAAAAAGCTTTGTGCACTGGTGTCAGGTGATAAGGAACATTTTTTTTCACAAGTTCATGTAGTTATTGGGGAAGAATGCTGAGGCTTTTTTTGTCTGTAAGGTGAGGATTTTAACAGGAGAGAAATAGTTTTTGTAATAATCCTTGGTTCTCAGTCTGAGGAAATCTGAACTACTTCTCAATAATTCATATTTGTTTATTTGTCAGCTGAAAATATGTCATGAGAAAGGAGAATGGTAGTAAAGGAAAGGGTGCTGTGTTTTAAAGGCTTGTCCTTTGAGGAGAACAAACCAGAGTAGACCAAATGGAAAGGTAATCTATCTTGATGCTTGTTTCTGGCTTGGATTCTGAGTATGAGATAGGAAAGTCAGTTTTAGCAGCAAGGAAAAGCAGTTTTCCAAAGAGTTGTCTTTTGGACAGGATGAGTCAGCAGTGACGGCCTTGGCAGAGGCATAAGTGGTAGTCAGACCTCTGAATCCTGCAGAGAGGCAGCAGGAGAGAGAGAGCTCTTCTGCCATTGGTGCCTTTTAAACCACTGCTCTTGGGGAAGTTTTGCTAGTTCTCTTCTAGTTACTCCCTGAAGAAGCTGTTTAGAAGAGTATTACTTGCCAGTGTCTAAAAGGAAAACACCAGTGCAAGCAAATTTGGATGTCTTGCATCATACTCTCAGTGCTTATAGCAAATGAGGTCCAAACCTTTTTTCAAAAGAGGAATTATTTGCTGTTTACAGTACTGATTTCTGTCACAGTTGATGGTTGTCAGTGCATCCCTCTAAGCAGGACAAATATGATCTTAACTTTATTAATATTTGGACAATATATCAGTCCAAAGTGCAGTGGAAATAAAGGAAACCTATTGATGTCCACTCACTATCCATTTTCATCTTCAAATGGTGAAGAAACCACATAGATGTTTGTGGTAAACACCTGTGTCATTTCAGTACAACAAAATCTGTTTTGGAACACCAGCAAGTCGGTAACATGGCATAAGTGGCGTGCCTTATTATATTGTCTGTGTTCCAAAAGAGATGCTGTCACCTCTTCCACCCACCCTCTGCATGTGGAGTATCTTCTCAAAGAATCTGAGAGTTTTTGCCTGTGCAAAAGCTGAAGGTCTGATTCAGTAGTTTTATTGTTTGAAGTAGTAGTACTAAAGGAAGCCTTTTTAATTGGGAGCACTTGGAGGACTATTACTGTCTTTGTTAAATGTACTCATCCATATAACAAGAGTGACAGCTTTTTCCAGTGACTCAGAGCATCATTAATCCAGGAGGTTTAGAGCTATTAGCAGAGATAGCACAGCTCAGGAAGGTTACTCTCCCATCTCTCTAGATACATCAGAAGGCTAGTGGAGCTGTGGAAATGAGGCAAGAC
This sequence comes from Serinus canaria, assembly GCF_022539315.1. NCBI lineage: Eukaryota > Metazoa > Chordata > Aves > Passeriformes > Fringillidae > Serinus > Serinus canaria. Next base: position 109,294,298 of record NC_066315.1, on the reverse strand, counting down.
AAGATGGGTCTTCTCTCAGAGGAAGGGACCTGGACAGATGAAGAATGTCTGTTGCTTTGCATCACAGCAATATATGTATTATTTAGAAGCTGGAGGTATCAGAAGTTGCATCATGACTGAAGAAGCAGTATGATTGAATACCAGAACATACCTTGCACCCTCCAAAATAAAACAGAAAAGTCCAAACCATGTGGTTTAATAAATTCAGTTTCCAGTTTGGTGATGCTGGAATTTATTGATGGCTGTAACCTGGAACTCTGGTGAATGGGTAAAGAGGAGGAAGGACATTACTGTCATATTCCTTTCATGAGAGTGAAGAGAGATGATGGAGGGTTTTTGGCAACTACCAGCTCTGATGGGAATAAGTTGTAGAATTAGTGGAAAAAAGTCCACTTTAAATCTGAACTACACCTTAATGAAATGTGAACAGTTTTTGGAAGGAAAGTATGGAACACTGAAAATTGTTTGTCTTTGTTTCGTCTTTTCCCCTGGATGTTCACGCTGATTCAGCACTGAATATATTTGTAATATTTTTTTTGTTTCAAGAAATCCATTCCTTTGATATTAAGGAGGAACAGCTTTTACACTAAGACAGAAATCTGGAAGATATTTTAAGATCCACCTACATCTTGTGAGATAGTCTTTACTACTCTAAATTAGATTCCCTTAACATGCCAAATAGAAGGATGAGTAGAACATATGGATTGGCCAAAGGTATCTGAAGTAGGAGCCTTTTTTTCTGCCTGCTCCAGCTCAGCCTGAAGTGTGACAGGCACTGTTGGTGGCACATTTGTGCAGGAAGGATAGGCTAGAAGCTTCCTCTCTGGTAAGAGCTCGCTGACTGCATGACAGGGTTACATAAAAAGCTTAGGAAAGCTGTGAGTTGGTAATGTTTCCAAGGTTGTGCTGAAGCCTTTTGTTTGGGTTTCTCCTTATACCTGAATGGATCTGGTGCAGGCAAGCTTTGGCAGACACACAGAAAGCCAGTGAGTTCCTCTGTTCTTTGCTATAAATATGGCCATCAATGAACCCTTTTAAAGCCTTTGTTTAAAAAAAAGTGGTTTAAACTTGAGCCCTGGTTCTAGGTCTTTATTAGCCAGTGTTGGGGCCTTATGGGTTGCACATCCACCTCTTTAGCCAAAATGAGTTTTAAATTAGTTGAAAAGTACTGATGAACCCTGAAGCATGGAGAGGACTTTAGCAGCAAAGATAATATTGGATGGTTTCAGCAGTTACTCTGATTCCAAATTTTCAGTTTGCTGCAGGGTCTGCCTTGGGCTGGAGTCCTCTCAGGATCAGCTGAGTACAGAAAAATGCTTCAAACACACAGCCTTTCCTTATTATCTCTCAAATGGGAGCTGCTGACCCTCTGACCCTTGTTCCATTTCAGGACTAATTCAAACACATGTGGAAGGGGGCTCAAACTTTATCCCTTTCCATTGAGTTTGCCACTTCCTATTGATTTCACACTGAGGTAGAGGCACCTGTGTGCTTAGCTGCACAGCTGGATGAAGCTGTTCCCCATTGTGTGGGCTCTCACTGCTCTGGTTCCAAAGAGACTGCAACCAGGAACACGCAGGAAGAGCTGAAGGTTGTACAGGAAGGCTGGCTCTCCTCAGCTTCTGGCTCTGAGAAAGCTTGGGAGGAGCAGGGTAAGAATAGGAATTTTAGCTGATTAAATGATTGATTCCGTGTTTCTCTTGGCAGGATGGGTCAAGAATCCTCTGAGCTGTAGGCACCTCTCAGTTATGCACAATGTCCTAGGTTTGGAGGAGAAAGGAACTTACTGTTTTAATAGAGATTAAAAAATAATAAACAGTGCACAGGTTGCTCAGCTAAAATCATTAACAAGTTTGGCTACATCCTTAGGAAAAGAGTTGATTTGATAAGGAAAAGCAATCATCCTATCTGAATAGACAACTATTGGACATAGACTGCCAAGAGATTGTCTGCTGACCTCTTTGAAAATATGAAAGCTTAGCTGCAAAGGCTTTAAACTCATTCTTTTTGAACAGCCCAGCCTATGATAATCAGTGAAGAATAGGTTCAATGGTATGTGCTGGAAGATATTCCTTGAGGGGAGAGATTTTTGCACTGGCACACATATTTTACATCACTGCATTTCCCTGTGTGTGTTCATCTCTCTTTGGACTCATTCCCACAGTGTGTGTTTGTTTCATTCAAATAATCTGCCTTTGGTTAAATAGGCTTTCCATCCTTTTAAAAAGCCCTATTGCATGTTAAAGGTTCACCTTCTTGACAGTGTTGCATTTTCTGTCTTAGTGTACACAAATATGTGCAAAGTTATGAATAGAAGATATTTTCTAGATACTGTTTATGTTCTAAATCTACACACTTGGTGCAAAATCATGTTTTTGTGACGATTTTAATTTGTGAAAGCCACCTTGACACAAAGGCCCATCAGAAAGCAGTAGATTTCATGCACAGGTGGACACAATTGCCTTTTAAATAAGAATCAGCTTTTCAGATTGTTGATATGATTTATCATTTTTTCACCAGCCTGTGAAGGAGACCACACAGAAATCTGTTGAACAATTTTGATTTGGAGTTTTTTGGATTTAGTGTGAAGGTGTACTGCTATGTGAGGCACACAGCTACTCTGAATCTGAAGTTTTTCTGAAAGAAATAGTATGAGAAAACAAAATAAAGTGGAGTCTCTTAATGGGCAAGTGGGAGGCCCTCAGGCAATGAGAATTTGATTTTAATACTGCTTTCTTACTAATACTGTATGAGTCTAAGTGTTTTTTCTTAGGAGATAAACCCCCTTGATTCCCTGAGAGAAAAAGATAGTTAATACCATCTGTAAAAGCCATTAAGTGTTTGTTAGGCCTAAATATCACAAAAGCCTTTTAACTAGTCACATGGGCAGGGAGGATAAGATGGCTAATATTCAGATATATTCATATAGATTGTCCTCTTTGCCTTGCTGGATTTGGTGGAAAACTGACTCCTTTATATTGAGGAGTGTGGGAAAGATAAAAACTCTAAATCTGTACCCCAGCTCCTGAACTGCATTTTAGTTAATGTAAGGGAATGTAATGTCATGACAAAAACTTTAAATAGGCAAATTAAATGAGCAAAAGCTTCAACTTTACAGCTGAGTGTCCCTTATTCAGCCTTGAAATCCATGTCTTTGAGATTGCATTAAGCTAATGTATACTGATTTTTCAAAGGTCATTGAGACTTGCCCTTTACTGGTTCCTTTACTAAATCACTGCAGGGGATCCTATCTGTTTTACACTTGCTGATAGGCACTGCAATAGGACAGTTTAGCCAAAATGAATGAAAAATCATTAAAAAGGATGTTTTACTAAATACTGGCAATGTCTGGCTCTACCTATGACAGTGTCTGGCTCTCTTGCTTGGAGTCATGTCTAGCTACACCAATGTCCTTCTGTCCCACAGCTCCCAATCCAGACTGGGGATGGTCTCAAGCCCTGTGCAGAGCAGTTCTGACCTGCAGGGCTGAGGTCTCTCCAAGCAGGCTGTGTGGGCAGAGTGAGGACTCATGCCCTGGCTGGGGAGCCATGAATTGCTTCCCTGTTCCTTTTAAGGCTCGATTTCTGAATAGGTCCCTCGGAATGTTTGGCAAATATTTATGTGTTAATCTCAGAAAATTTTAAAACACCCACTGCTGATTCAGAATTGGGTTTTGATGACTGAATTTGCAAAGGTATTTAGCTGTGTAATTTTCTTTAAAATCAGTGAGAACCAGGTCTCTATCTGCTCCCTGTGTAAGAGTTGTGAAATAATGCAGGCATTTACTATGAGTTAATAACTCTAATAACATTTTGCTGCAGTTTTTCTTCTGTGGATTTTCTCCTGTTTTGTTTTCTGAAAAGCATTTTGTATTTAAAAACATAATGTAACCATCAATTACTGTAATAGCCACTAGAGGTCTACTGATATCAAAATTCCACCAACATCAATTATTTCTGCAAGTATTAAAAATGTTTCATCCAAAAGAAAATGCTTCTTATTAAATATAGTTTGCTTTGTGAGGTGTATAATTTAAATTATCTGAATTTTAACCCCTTAGAGTTGGTTTTAAGTCATATTTAACTGAAGTAGAGAAGAGTTGAAATGTAAAACTCTCAACTGGAGAGTGACTTAGAAAATTGCCAACTATATTCACACATGTAAGTATATTAAAATGTAATTCACTGGATAGAATATATTTCTTAGTGGTTAACCTTGAAGCAAATAATGTTTTAATAAAATTGTTCTATAATTAGTGGCTTCTTATGGCATTATTGAATTCTATATGCCTTTGAGGATTTTTTTTATTTCTCAGAAAAGAAATCAATCTTCAAACCTTCTTTTATGTGACTGTAGTATGATACCTTGTAAATTTCTTACAGCAAGTGGGAAGTAGATTATACTGCCTTTCTTTTAGGTCTAGTTATTCATCACAAGAACAGGAATGTACTCAGTGGGACAAAAGGGATAAAAAGTAACATTAAGGACTTTTTTCCAGGGACTTCCCCATCAGGTGACAAATACTTCTCGGTCAAAACAAACACAAAAACCAAAACCAAACAAAATGGGTAAATTGCAGTTCCCTGTGATTCACGAGCTCCTTACCTAGAGTTTGTAGGGATTCAAGCTGGGTCATGAGAAGATCCCTTTGAGATCGAGCTAATGGTTTGTGACTGTCTGTTCCTACTCAGCAAAATGTTTTACATCTTTTTTGTTGTGGCCTAACAAGTCATGGAACAGTAGCCTGTGAGTTTCAGAAGAAGGTTAAGACTCCTCAGATCTCATCTAATGGTGCTTCCTGTTTGGTGTGGGCCAAGTGGAGATACTTTGGTTTTTTGGTTTTTTTGGAAAGAGGGTGGTATCACAGGCAGTGTCACAAAAGCAGCTGCAAAGGATACAAACAAGGCCTGATTCAGAACATTTGTAAAACTTTCCTGGTGTGTACTTAACTGTATTAGGCGCTTTGTTGAACGGGCATGCGTCTCAGTGGAAATATTTATTGTATATTGTAAGTATTGGGTCTTGTAATGGAATATTGTTTGTTTTCTGACTGTATTGTGACTGCTGTACTCCCCCTGTCTGTAGCCTAATGCTGTCTCTTACCTTGTGCATAGTTTTCCTCACTCACTGAAAGATGAGGGCTGTGACAGTGTAGTGCTTCAGCTCTGTGTGTGAAGTCAATAGCTTATGGCTGATAGCTAAGGTAGAGGAAAACCTACAAAGTGTGCTCTTTTTTCAGACTGTTTATTGTACCGGGAAAAAGATCTGATGGATGCATCTGTCAACCTTCATATTTATTAAGGCATTCAGACCTGCCCCTTACTAGTCAGAGTGCTTAGTATGAGTACACCTCTTTACCAGGAGAAGAAATGGTTAGTGTGATAGCAGAATAACTTGGTGTAAATGATTAACTAAGGTTTTCCATAAACCTGTGTGTAAATGTCCACTGTGTACATAAGTCATGCCCAAAATAGTTCTCTCTTATTGCACTTTGTGGAAATATTTAATTTCCATCTTCAGTTTAAAGAGGAAATGCCACATGAAGAAGGCAAAGCTTTCCTTAAGAAAGACCAGTGAAATTAGTGCTTTTAGGAATAACCTTGCTTTCTTCATTGGAATGTTGTAGAATAAGTAAGTCCTTTGTGTGAAAGGCAAAAGAGCAGATTCATTCAAGGCAGTTCTAAGAGGTGTCTCTCTGCAGGAGTGTGGAGCCAGCATCCCAACAGGGATTCCCCTGAGAGAGCAGGTGGTGGAGCTGCTCTGCCCTTTCTAGGGGTTCAGGAGAAGGGTAGTGTGAAGTTGCTGTCAGGACTCCATAGAAGTCTTTTCAGTGAAGCTGGTAAGAGCAAAACAGATTTAGCCAGAGTAGCTGGGAAAAGTGAGGAAAAATGTGCATTCTCCAGCCATTTGTCTATCTTGTTCATTAACATCCACCTCACAGCTCCTGGATGAAAAATTAATTTATCTGTTTTCATCTAGTTGAAAACTACAGATAATTATAATTGTTATTACTGTTGCTACTGTTCTTAATGTTATCATTATCATCATCATCTCTCTCTTAATAGTCCCCAGAAACTCTTCTGGTGCTAGGTCCACACACAGACTTTGTGATGACTGTAGCTTCTGTACAGCCACAAGTTGTTCCTAAAGTGCTGGGCAACAGGCAAAATACTGTGGCTGTCTGGCTTTCCTCCTGAACATCCCATACTCGAGAGGAATGAATGCTGAAAAATGATTAGTGTGAGGGACAGAAAAGATACAAGATATACCATGGGCATGGGTTATTATGTTTTTCATATTTAAGTAAAAGCAGATGTAAGGTATGTGAGGCTAATGGGGCATTACTTACAGGGTCTCAATGTAGCAAAACTAATGGGAACATTTTTCTTCTTAGCTCTAAAATATAGTGTTTAAATGGAATTATATGGCAGAAAGGGTGGAGCCAGCATGGCATTTTCTCCAGATGTTTGAATTCCTAGATATTCTTTCGCCAAAGCTGGTGATTCATCTCTACAAAACTTTATTCCCAGTGTCTATGTCAGCAATATTGTAAACACCTTTGCTGTCCCATTTTTGTTTCTACAAGTAAAAGGTTTGGGGGGAAAAAAGAATATTTGTACCAGGAAAATGCACCTTACGATCCTTTTTCCTCTGGGAAGAATGGGGCAAATTTCCATCCTCTGGCTTTCTTCCTCTGCAAGAAGAGGATGAGGAGTCAAAAGGCAGTTCCTTAGCACTTGCTATGCTCACTACTATCTCAGGCTGGGGCCTTTGCCAGAAACAAAGGCATTAGAAGTAGATGAGAGGAATACTGTTCACTGCAAGAAACCCAACCCTTTCTCAAGCTGGCAGATACAGAATCATAGAGTTTGTTGGGAAAGATCATTGAATTCAGCACTAACCCAGCACTGCCAAGTCCACCACTAAACCATGTCCATAAGTGCCACAACTATATTTCTTTTAAATACTCAACCATTTCCATGGGCAGCCTGTTCCAATGCTTGACAACCCTTTCTGTGAAGAAATTGTTCCTCTGTAACTCCCCTTGCACAACCTGAGGCCTTTTCCTCTTTTCCTGTCTTTTATTACCTGGAAGAAAAGACTGATCCCCACATGGCTACAACTTCCTTTCATGTAGTTGTAGACAGTGATAAGCCTCCTTTTCTCCAGGCTAAACCACCCCATCTCCCTCAGCAGCTCCTCAAAGGATTTGTGCTCTAGACCCTTCAGCAGTTCTGTTGCCTTTCTCTGGCTTCACTCCAGCACCTTAATGTCTTTCTGGGAGTGAGATGCCCAAAATGGTACTTAGCACTTGAGGTGTGGCCCCTCCAGTGCTGAGTACAGAGGCACACTCACTCTCCTGGTCCTGCTGGCCACACTATTGCTGATCCAGGCCAGGATGCCACTGGCCTTCTTGGCCACCTGGGCACACACTGGCTCATGTCCACTTGGCTGTTGACCACCACCTCCAGCTCCTTTTCCTCTGAGCCACTTTCCAGCCACTCTTCCCCCAGCCTGTGGCACTGCCTGGAGTTGCTGTGACCCAGGTGCAGGACCTGGCACCTGGCCTTGTAGAACCTCACACCACTGGCCTCAGCCTATTGATCCAGCCTGTCCAGATCCCTCTGCAGAGCCTTCCTGCCCTCCAGTAGATCAACCCTCCCACCCAACTTAGTGTAGTCTGTGAACATACTGACAGGGCACTTGATCCCCAAATCATCAATAAAGATATTAAACAGGGCTGGCCCCAGTGCTGAGCCCTTGGTTACATCACTGGTGACTGGTTGCCCCACGGATGTATCTCCCTTACCACCAGTCTCTAGATTTCTGGCCATGAAGCCAGGTTTTTTCACTTTGAATTATGTACCCATCCAAGCCATGAGCAGACAGATTTTCTGCAAGAATGCTGTGGTGTGGCAGCAGCTCTCTGGCCACAGAGAGAAGCAGACACTTTCCCAGAATGATGCTTGGGAAAGTCTTTGAGAAGATCAGAGAAAAGAATGAGAAAAAATCTTTATCTTAACTTGCTGCACCTGGTGTTGTGAACATCTGGAATGTGTTGTGGAGATTTGTTTACCAAAGGTGGTTTCTTAATTAGCCAGTGGTGATGGTGTTTTAAGTGAAGGACCAATTAGTCCATGTGTAGTGAAATATGATATAGAAGAGCAATGGGTTTCTTAATAAAGAAGATTGATCAGCCTTCTGTAAATGCAACTTACTACCCGTCCGGGGGCCCAGTTGCACTGACACTGTGGTAGCCAGTATTGAAAGGTTTACTGAAGTCCAGGTAAACAACATCCACAGCCTCTTCCTCATCCAGTAAGCACGTCACATTATCATGGGAAAGATATTTTGTCAGTCAAGCAGCACCTGTCTCTCCTTAATCCATGCTGACTGAGCCTGATCCCTTGGTTGTTCTGTATGTTCTGTGTCATTATCTGCTCCATGATGTTCCCTGGCTCTGAGGTCAGACTGACAGATCCCCAGATCCTCCTTCTGGCCCTCCTTGTAGATGGGTGTCACACTGGCCAACCTCCAGTCACCTGGAACATCTGTGATAAGCCAGGACTGCTGGTAAATGATGGAAAGCAGCTTGCTTAGCACTTCTGCTAGCTCCCTCAGTATCTTTGGGTGGATTTCATCTGGCTCCATGTGTGTATCTAAGTGGTTTGGCTTTGGCCCTTCTAATTTTCTCCTTCTATAGCCTCATGACATACTTGTAGCCCTCTGAGTTGCCTACCTCTTCTTCCAAAGGTCATAAACTCCCCTTTTTTCCCTGAGTTCCAGCTAAATAGCTCTGTACAGTCAGGCAGGTCTTCTTCCCCGTGAGCTCATTTTTTTGCACATGAGGACGGTCTGCTCCTGTGCCTTTAGGATTTCCCTCTTGAAGAATGTCCAGCCTTTCTGGATTCCTTTACCCCTCAGGACTGCCTCCCAAAGGGATGGTATCCACCAGTCTCCTGAACAGGCCAAAGCCTTCCCTCTGGAATTCAAGGTTTTAGTCCTGCCAGCACCTCTCCTTACTTCTCCAAGAACTGAAACTATAATTTTGTGATTGCAATGCCAAAGATGGTCTCCAGCCACCAGAGCACACACCAGTCCTTCTCTGTTCCCAAACAACAGGTCCAGCTGGGTATTTTTCCCAACTGGCTCAATCACCAGCTCTGTCAGGGAGTTTTCTTCTGCATTTTCCAGGAACCTCCTAGACTGTCTCCTCCCTGCTGTATTCCCATCAGACATCTGGTACATCTAAGGCCCCCAGGAGAACAACACATAGTGATAGTGAGACTCCTCCCATATGCCCTTAGAATATTTCATCTGCCTCTTCATCCTGTTTGAGTGGTCTATAATAGACTCCCACCATCACACCTGCCTTGCTGACCTTCCCTCTCATTCTTATCCAAAACCACTCAGCAGTATCACCACCATCATCAAGTTCCAGTTGTTCCTGCTGCACAATGGCTTCCAGCTCCTCTTGTTTGTTTCCAACAAGTTTGACTAAATTAAGAAGAAGAGCTTTTTTGTTTGTTTTGTTTTGTTTATCCATTTATTTTTCATTTTTTAATTTCAGGTCTCCAGAAAATGTGGTTGATTTTTAGGAGAGCTGTAAGCAGAAATGCTCATTCAAGCAAGGCCCAATAAAAAACTTGAATAAAATGCAAAAATCCAAAAATTTTGCTAAACAATGTAGATTTGGGGATTTACTTATTTATTCATTAATTATTACTCTAGTAATTTTGAGAATCTTGAGCTTCTAATTTGGGGCACTTGATATCATCAAAGTGAAACTTATGGATAAACAATTCAGGTTTCTGAAGTTCTTTTCACTTAATCTGTGAAATCAGAAACTTTGGCAGCTTAAATTGGATGCTGTGTCCGTATAAATTGCAATTCTTAAATACCAGAGATACAGTGAACTGGATATGGATACCATGCTGGAAAAAGCCATAATTGGTGCTGGTTTTATTGACCTAATCGACATACTGTGTATTTCACTTAAGGCTAGAGTGTCTATAAATTAAATAGCCTCAGGCCTGTGGCTTAGAGACAGGACCTGGGTTTGTGTGCTGCAAGTTGGGTGAAAGAAAGCCTTGGAAAGGGTTTCCCTCTGCTATAGAGTAATATACATATAAATATGTGAAGGAAAAAGACAACTTTTCTATACACTGTAGATTCAGTGACTGGAATACTAATATCCCTGTGTGAAGCCTTTACTTGCTGTGACAGCCTAATGAGGCACTGACAGTGGCTGTCTGCTTGTCCTGAGTGAATGTCCTGCATTATGTTGTTTGTGTTGTACTGCAGGATGCTGAAGTGTGGTTGTCTGACTGCTGTCCCCTCGGGAGGCTCAGGAAGAGATGTACTGGATCTCCCAGGAGGCTGTCCTCAGAAATAGTTTTCTACCTAAATAAATACCATCTCCTGGGGATCTTCTAGAATAGTAACCAGTGCATGACTGCCAATATCTTTTCATACTGTGAAATTTTAAAGCCTTAATTGTAGAATCTATAATATGAAGACACAGTTAGGATGCATCTTCTTTTTGGTATGTAATCATTTAATGACTGAACAGTTTTGGCTTGTACATGTAATTTCAGTTTTTTATACACTCCATACTGTTTGGGAATAAGCTTTCTTGAGGATTTATCCTTATTTACCATATAAAAGCTGAGGTCATCTGTGATGTGTTCTTTGAGATTTTTTAGAGGTGTGTGCTAAACAGAGGAGGGAAGATTTTAAAGAGTTTAAATTTTGCTGTATTCCTGTGTAGGATTTCTTAGCTAGAAATGTATATCTGTGTATCCTGACAGTCTGTAGTGTGAGTCCAGTTAATCAAAGCCACTGAAGGGAACTTTAAAAACAGCTTGTATGTTCTTCAGCAGAAGAATTTGATAGCTTTTTATGGAAGACTAGCAGATTTGGACTTCTCAATCCACAGCTTGTTAATCTTTTATACATATATTGATCTCATATTTGTACACTTAGGCAGAAATGTTAGCTAAAAATTTTCTCTGCTTCTTAAAACTCTGTTTAAACGCTGCAAAAAATTTGCATACAGAATATGAATTCATTATCATGTTACATTCTGTGTGCTTCCCTGAACTTAATTGCATTATCACACCTTGAAAACTGATGTTATAAAACAAATACTGTCAGAAAATGCTCTAGGCCTAGAGAAGACACTATGAAGAAGGTGTATAAAAAAGAGAACTGTGAAATTAAGAGACATTAAATAAACTCCTGGACATTTCATTTTAGGGAAAAATATGCCTGAGGGATTGTTATGGCAGAGGTTTGTACAGTTACAAGTGGTGTGTAGTGGTAAACATGGTATTATTCTGCACTATTTCTCAATCTGTAAAAACTGGGTCACAATAAAATGATCAAGCAGTGAGATCATAAAATCAAAAGGCATTTTTGCACACAGGCAATCACTAAGTTGAAGTATTAGTGTCAAAAAATGTTCAGAAGCAAAAAAAACTGAAGTAGACATACTCTTAAAGCATAGATCAACTGATGGCTATTCAATATATCTTTTAAAAACTTCTCTCAAAGAAGGTGATAGAGCATTGATTGCTTGAAAGGTGCAAGGATGTAGTAGGAGAAAAATCATTGTATTTTGCCATTCGTATGGTCTTCTGCTCAACATCTGCTTAAAATTGAGATATTTGGCCAGATGAATCTATTCTTGACCCACTGTGATTATTTGTGCTTGTTTTTAGATTTCAGACATCCCATGTAGTTGTCAAATACTTGATGGAATACACTGCATAGTATCAAGGAAACAAAGTCCTGCAGATAAAATAAGCGAGGGGATTCCCTTCACCAGCAGAGCACCAGAGAGACTGCAGCAAAAGAGAAAGAAAAGGCAGTGCTCAGTTGCATACTGTATTGCAACCTGCTGTTTGATTTTTGGTCTATGTTGTCCTAATTATCCTCGTGAACCAACATGAAGACTGAGTGTGACTTAACTCTTTGTTTTACCTCTTCTAATTGCTTAATACACTTTTTGTCATCAGTGAAGTGGAATCCTTTACTGAAAAGTATCTGATTATTTTTGAGCTAACATGCTCAATTCAACCATCCTGAGGCTTTTTGGAGTCTATTACTGCTGACAATTTGCAACTTAACTCTTTATTTTATTTTATTTTTTTTTTTTCTTAAATGGAGACTATGTTATTAGATGCACCAGTAGTTACACAGAGAAATAGCTGTACCTCTGAACATGTTGTTGGTGTGGTAGGAAAAAATAGTTTAAAAGCAAAAGTAAGATTATGGAAGTGACCAGTGTGCAATCCCTGCTCTGGTCATGAGAGGGAGAGATGCAGATTCAGGGATTCAAAGGGTTTGCATTTCCTTCCTAGTAATCTTTGCACTGGTCAGATCTCTTGATTTTTTGGTCTTGGTTCTTCTCTGGAGAATGGAAGGGATAATATTACTTTAAATCCATGTATTTTCTCTCTTGTCCTGCTTGATCCAGCAATAACCTTCTAGGCCAGGGGTTTTATGGGAACTCACACATAAGGGTACAGTGCTACCATAATGGTGACCTGATACAAGCAGGAGTGTGTAAATGCTAATGCAGACACCTGTACATATATGTTAAGCAGAAATTCTAAAAAAAATCCCAGACTAACCAGCCAAAAGAAAAAACTACTTGAGGACAAAGAATAGGCAGGTCCTTGGCTCTTCATTTCAGTCCCTTTTATTCTCTGTTTATTTCCCCTCTTGTATACCACTGACACGCTGACTTTCTTTTCCTTAACCTTTCTCAGATGGCAAGAGCAATCTCTCTAAAACAAAAAGCTTGTCTCTGTTTGGTGATGCTCATTAAAAGAAAAAGTAAATTATCAGGGCTCACTGCCTGGACTGGATGTGCCTGCCTCCTCCAAACAGGCACTCAAGTGCTTAGGCGTGTTCCTCAGGGATTGCGCCGTGCTGCAGCTGGAGCTGCTTGTGCCCACCCTCATCACCCTCTTTGTGCAGAGAGTGACACACTCATACATGCCTCGGAGGCAGAGCTCAGTGGAGACGCAGGTGTTGCAGGCAGCCCTGCAAGATGTGCCTACTGGCAATGTCAAACCAATGTACCAGCTCTGCAAAAGCAAACCAGAAGCACCCATCCATCCTTCTCATGAGGAACCAGCACCCCAGGGCACTGGCGTTAGAAAGTGATTCTCTGTGTATCCATGACCTTTTAGTGATTTGGTGGCAGGAAATGTCTACAAAAAATTAAAAAGAAACAAAATCAAAGGGACTTTACTCTGCCACTGAAAATCTGTAAGGCTGAGATGCAGGAGGAAAATGTTGCCCTTCTCATTTTGATATAATCAAAGCCTTTATATAATGTGAACGTTGGTGGGGAGCAGTCTCCCTGAATCGTGTTTACTGGTGGGAGTTTCAGAACCGATGCGTGGGTGGGAACTAACAATAACCCCCCCCCACATCCCTCTGCTGCACTGCATGGATGGGACCAGGCTGGCAGCAACAGGCAGAGATATTACCCTCCTCTCCTTGGTCTTGCATAGGGGACATTAGGCTTGTTGGCGTTTCTGTTTTAGAGGATACGCTACGGATGTGATATCCCTTTCCTGCTCCCTTTCCTCCTCTATGGTGAGTACTCTTAGGTCAGTTTTATGGCACTATCCCCTTTCTGTCCCTGTTAGATATTCCTTAACATTGACATCTATCTGTGAGCATTAGCTAGCAGATGGAGTAAGCAGAGATTTTGGCCCAGGTAATGCTCTCATGTCTCAACTTTATTTGTTTGTCTTTCTTATCTGCAGTGCCTAAGTGGTTCGCTTCAGGCTAGATGTCCTTGGAATATATTCTTCATATCATTCTTTGAGTCTAATGCCAGATGTTCTCAATCAGTCAACTGCCTTCTCTTCTGGTGATGTAAGATAACAATTTAAATGAGAATTACATCATTCTCCTCTAGAAGCTAGTTTAGCTGTTGCAGCTATCAGGTCCAAAGAATTATTCTTTCTATACCTGCTGATGATGCTTAACAGCACTTTGGAACAAGGTGGAAAACTCAAGAGGAAGTAAAGTTTTCTTCACACTCTCCCTCATGTCCTTTTGAAATGCCTTTGCTTCATCATCTCATACAAGTCTTCCAGAGATGCACCTCATAGCAAATCAAAGAACCAATGCGGGTATTTGGATACAGATCAGCTGTGCTTAAAAGGTTGTAGCTGATAGTTTGTGAACTAGCTGTTTTAAGCTTGCACTTTCTTTAGCTTCACAATATTCTCTTCCTCAATTGTCATTCAGCAGCCATGGGGTAATATGAGTAAATTTCTTTCAAATACACTGATGTCTACTGAACCAGAATGAAAATGTAAATACTCAATTCTTTTTCCATATTGGGTGTTCCTTGAGTATCATGCTTGGTCAAGCCAGACAAAGCATCATACTCAAGGAATACCGAAGGATGCTGGATAGCATATCCTTCTTGCCTCTTTATAGAGATGCAAAAAAATAGATCATAAGCTGCTTCACTTTCAATCTTGATCTTCATGGTCTATACCAAGTATTTATCCTTAGATTTTAAAACATAAATAACTGGGATGCTTTTTTTGTCACTTTTCTTGGCCACTAACTTTTTTGTGATACCTGATCTTGATTTGTCTGTGTTTCTGTCATAAATGGCAACTCCACGAGAAACATCATCAGCAAATAAGGTTTATGTAAACTTTGTTATTTACCGTGATCTTTAAGACAGAAATTATTTAAAATGTTTTCTCCTGCTCTGAATTCATAATTAATATAGTGAAAGGACAAGGGGAAATGGCTTTCATCTGAAAAAGGGTACATTTAGATTAGATATTAGGAAAAAAATATTTCCTGCCAGGTTGTTCCAGAGATGCTGCAGATGCCCCATCTCTGGAAGTGTTGAAGGCCTCAGGCTGGAGGTGACTGACTTCAGCTACCTGGTCTAGTGGAAGGCATCACTGCTCATGGCAGAGGGGTTAGAATTAGGGGATTTTAAGATCCCTTTCAAGCCAGACTATTCTATGATTCTGTGATTTTGTGAAAGCCATTCAGGGAGCTTTAAATAGAAGATCCCACCTGGCAGAATTGGGAAAGGGGCATATTTGGTCTTTCCAAATTGTTTGTTTACCGAAACTTCAGTTATCTCACTATGTGTTGTTGCATTCATTTCCAGCTTAAAAGTCAGTGTCTTTCTCCTCAACCTAAAGCTAAATTGATATGTATGGGAAAAGAAGCTGTGCATTTCTAAAAAGACCAAGTATTAAATAATTGAAAACCAGACTTCCTGTTACATTGAAAACAGACCTAAACACATTTAAACACAGAAATGCACAGGGGGTCATCCATAGTACTGCAGTGACATGATTTGAAGTAATAAGAAGGAAATTTGATGCAGCTTCTAAAATTAATTTCATTTGAAACCATGAGCACTACAAAAAGCATTTATCATTCTGATAATTTCCCATAATGTCATATATAAGAGCAATGAAGCAGAAGTTGCTGCAATAAAGCTAATCTAGATTAAGTTTTCCTTTCTTAACTAAAGGCAGTATTTGAATTTCTTTAATGCTCAGAAAATAAAAACTTAGATTTCCTGGATTTTTAAAATCAGATGAAAAAGTCAGACTGCAGAGTATGTCATAGAGATGTTGCTTCCTGACTGAAGTGATGAATACTGAAAGAATAAAGCAATAAATACTCTGGAGGTCTTAATTTTTTTTTGTCTGAAAACTACTGCATGATACTTTACCCATTTGGATAGCTTATGCACAAAGACACGAGCTTGTAGAGAAAAATTCATAATAATAAACAGAAATCAATTAGCTTCTTTAGTAGTGTTAAATGTAAATATAAGAATCTGAGAATAATAGAATATCTCAAGTTAAAAGAGACACATAAGAATCATCAAGCCCAACTCCTTGAACTGTCAGAACTCACAGAACTGTCTAAACCTAAATCATATATCACTGAGAGTGTCATCCAGACACTCCTTGAACTCTGGCATGTTTCATGCTATAAATTCAAAGGTATACTTCAACTCTGTATAACAGCAAAAACACTGAGCTTGCAAAAGATGAGTTTGTAAATGAGCTTTTTTATCTCAAAGGGTTGAACATTTTCATTTGTCCAAATTTACATGGTGCTAAGTGCAACCTTTTTATGATAGTACCCAGATTGTATTTAATTTCAACATTTTAAGTACACGTGCCTTGAATTTCCTAACTGGAAATGTTGAGCTTAAGGCTCACACTTACATTTTAGGTAGACAAAAAATTATCTGACCTTCAAAGCATCTTGCTTTGAAATGGAAGATAGCAGATGTGAATCTTGCAATGCTGCATCTGGTACCCATGGTACTGCAGATGAAAAAAATCAGAGATCTTCACTTGTCACGTTGGTACAAAACTGTCGGGAAGAGCAGGCCTTCTCTGCAGAAGCTCAGTAACACAATATACTGTGTCTCACACCAGGGGGAATTTCTTCATGGGAAGGATTTTTAAACGTTGGGATGGACTGTCCAGAGAGGTGGTGGAGTCACTGTCTCTGGAGGTGTTCAGAAAATTACTGCATTGTTACGTCGTGACAAGGTGTTGTTTGGTCAAAGGTTGGACTCGATGATTTAGAGATCTTTTTCAACCTAATTGATTCCAGGATTCTGTGACAATGGAGCTGGATGGCAGGAGGGGAAGTCAGGGAAATGCTCTCCCTTTTGTCTCCATCGTGCCTGTAGCTGTTGGCTTGTGTCAGGATTGGGAGAGTATATCTCTTCTTTTCCTCTTGCAGGAGAGTGTTAAGGGCTTATTGCTGGAAATATAATGTATTTCAAAGTCAGTGTTATTTTCTATATATCCTCTTTTTGAATAAGAATGTCCATCAGACAGAAGTATGGTGTAATCTTTTATTGTTACTCTTGCTCACCAGAGACTGTACTGCCTCAAAGTAGTCAATGTAACTCACAGAATCATGGAATAGGTGAATTTGGAAGGCACCTCTGGAGGTTTCTCAGTTCAGTGCTGCTGCCTGTTTAGAAATGTTATGAAATTCAGTTTTTAGAAGCTGTATAAGCAACAAACATTTAAAAAGAACTTTTATCTTTTCTAGGCCTCTCCACCAATCACAATCTGATAAACTGATCTTAAAGATGTCGAGAAAAGAACTTCCTACTGAGACATCTGAACTCATCTTGCATTTATGATTTCAGCGTATAAATAATTTAATGTCATTCAGTGTTGTCCATGTCTTGCAATGGGGTGGCTTTATCCCTTCAGCAAGTAATTCTACATTTTCACTATGGTCATAAAATACAAAGTATTTCCTTAAGGAGATAAAATTATATTACAATTTTACAAGTACAAGGCTGTTTTAGTTTTTCTGTATAAGTTCCTTTGGCTATTAGAATGAAATCACAGCACTCTATCATTTTGCATGTTAAAAAAACCCTGTTTTCTGAAAAGTGTCATTACTTAACACAATAATTTGATTCAAAGGTCATGAACACTTATTCTGTGGATACCTACTCCTATTTGTAAACCTTGAGTAAAGTCAGTGAACTGAGAGGAACTACAGGGAGGGGAAAAAATGTGTGAGAGATACTGGAAATATGTCCTGATTTCCTAAATGATCCAGTGGTAAAATTCTAGGTGGGAAGTGCCTAATTGTATGACACATTTAAAAAATCCCACAAACCAGATTGTGTTTAAGAATGATTTTGTTACAGTCTTGAGGCAAAGAAGAAAAACCACCTTTTTCATTTACAAATGCAGGTGTATGCAGGTGATTAGCTCTGTGTCATAGGAGGTGGTGGTACAGCTTGCACTGGGTGTAGGCTGCTGCTTGATGTATCGCTGCACACTGCACAAGGACTGAAGGTCACTCTGTTCCGTGTGACCAATTCATCTGACAAAAGCAGGAACACAGTATCCAAGGTATATTTTAAAAGAGAAGGGAAAGGGTAGGGAATTAGGGGATTTAAAACCCCAAATTGCAGGTTTCATCCTATAAAGTACTGGGCACTGTTGCTCTATTTCAGCAAGACATAAATGTGCTTAAACCTTTTGTTCAGGGCTCAGCATTTAGCACTGTTTAATCTCAAATGAATAGTTCTTAAAAAGTAGAGTGATATTTTCTTTCATCCACAGATTTCAAAGGATTCTGTGAACAACTATGTCTAAAAATTATATTATAAAATTGAGAATTCAATTATGATCTCACAGTTAAGCATAATAAAAAAAAAGACAGGAAATCAAAACAAAAGCCTTCACTTTCTCATGTCCACCTTTCATGTTGAATCTGTATATAGTTTTATTTTCCTGTCTTTTTTCTTGTTTATTTTCAATGTGAAATCCTCAGACTCCTCATTTGAGGTCAAAGCTGTGAACTTACACAGAAACATAGGACAGGACGTGTCTTCTGACCTCCCACATCTTGTTTTTAAGCTGTGAGTGTCCTGTTGAGAGGGAAAGGGGCTGTTGTGTATTCACCACTCATCCTCTTACAAGCTAGAGGGTAAACAAAGAGCAAAATTCAAACTCCAGTCTTGATAAAGGTAGATTCTATCTTTGAAAAAGCTAAGAGAGACCTAAAAGAGTGGTGGGGGCATTTTTTGCTAAGGGCCTAGAGCTGGTTATTCTTGTCAAGCTTTAGAAGTGTGCTGCTCTGCTTCTGGGATGTAAAACTTAAGTGTTGTTTCTTAGTCAGAGTAGACCACTTAAATATATGTCCTCAGCTTTCATTTTATCTTATCCCCTGTTGTGGCATTTTCCACCTGGGTTCACTAAAACCATTGTCTTCTCCTGGATATGCCCAGGGGTATATGGATACAATAAGAATACCTGTGAGCTTTTGGATATTCCAGGAGATCTCCAAACTTAGCTCATTTAAATTCCTTTTGTTACTTCACATCCGTGTAAGAGGGTGTGTTCCTGCTGAGAGAATGATTTGGGTATTCATCTGAAATAAAACACAAGAAGTTTTTGCTAGAAATGAAAAGAATGTGGTCAGGAATAGTGTGGGCCAAATTTAGTCCTGGGTGTTACTTGTTTAGGGTGCCAGCAGGGGAATCCATTCCCTATCCAACAACTAAATGAACATAATACTTATGTTTTGTACCTGGCTGAAATACTGAATTTCCAGGAACACAGGATACAGTATTGTTAAATGGAAGATCTGCCCACGAACACCGAGAAATGAATGATTGCATTCTAAGGGCAATATTTACTGGTTTCCACAGTCATAGCTTGTGAAACAAAAAAGAAACAGAACCTTACCTTCATTAACCATAGTAGTAGTTTAGCTATTTTCACAGCATTAGTCTTGCTGTTAACTGTTCTTTTCAGATTGTGAGGAGACAGCATGTGACAGGAAAAATCTATAACATCATTCAATGTCTGATTATATGCCCCTTTTCCTCAAAACCAATTTGCATACCTACAAATATCAGTGTTTCCCACTGGAATTGAAGGTGTAAAATATTGTCTTTCAAGCTGAAAGTTATTTAAGCAAAGATTTTTCAGTATTTGGGAATTCTGGCTGGATGATTTCAAAAGCAAAACCATATGTCGCTTACATGATTTGGCATTTCTCCAGCTGGATAGAACTTGAGTGGAAAAGTGGAAAAAAAAGTAAAACCTAACACTAATTAGATGATAATAAATACAGGTGCTATACTGTGTGGTGTAATTCATCTTCATAGCAAGCTGTGGGATGAGTCAGAGCCAGCAGATTCTGAGGAATACTGTTGTGTGTATATATATTCCTGACACATGGTAAAATCCAAATTAAGGTTAAACTTTAAGGGTTGTGTAATACTGAGATACTTTTCAAGGTTATGGAGGTGTGATATTGTATAGCCATGGAAAAGGAATTTTATGGGGTTTTTTGGTTGGGTTTTGTCAGAGGGCTTCTCATTTTAAATGCAAGCAGTGTAGTACCACGATAAAAGCAGTGATTTGGTGATCATTGAGAGATCCTGGCCCAGGCTCCCACATACCCTCCTCCTCCCAGACTTCCCAAAAATTTCCTTACATGTTCCAGTCATCAAGGTGCCTCCCCAACATGCAGCCTTCCCTCTCCAGCCAAATTCTTGGCCTTATGTATTTTGCCAAGACAAAGTCAGCTGGGACTGACCTGCCAACTGTCCTGTATAGCTTGCTGCAGAGGGAAAGCTGTTGTGCATCTTCCCATTGTTTCATCCACTCCCACCTTCCCTGCCTACAGGAGTTCTGGCTAAATGCAACCCCTGGGCTCCTTCTCTTTCTTGTTCCAGAGAACTTTATGGAGCTTCTTTTCTTTTAAAATTTCCAGAGAGAGAAATGGATTCAGAAGATGGTGTGGCTTTGGCTCACCCACTGCCAAACCTTTTGTACTTGGATAGCTAAAGCTTTTTACATGTGCTGAGGGGAGAGTTGTTGCCTGATGATGGGGTGTACAGTGCATGGCCACACATGTTACATGCTGAAAAGTGAAGGACAAAGGAGGCAGGATTCCATCCTGGGCAAATGAATGGCTTACAAACATGATTAGAAACTGAAAATTCTTGGTTGCTGTGGCTTTAAGGTGTAAGCTCACTGAGACATGCTTGTTTCTGAAATAACAGGAGAAGACACTGCCATGGTCCAGCCTCCAGGAATTTACCACAGTAATGTGTTGTGTGATTTTGCAAGAGAAATTAAAACACAAAGAAAACCGCTCTGCATGAAAATTTGATTGAGCAATTAAAAATGTGTAAATAATTGAAATGCAGGAGCTTAAAAAGCTTTCTATTTTTCTCATTGAGAAAAAAAAAATCTTTAAAGTGTAGGATTCAGACATTATTCTGGAGCAGAAAATAGCTGATATTTACAGTATAGATTACTCAATTTTCTTTTGCCTGATGAACAGGGCTCCCAAAGCTTATTGTGGCTGTTGTGTCGTTTGTACAAGACACGTGGCTGCTGTGCCTTGCTTTTCTCGGTGCCCCCTCCCCCACAAGCAGAAGCCTTTGAGCTCCAAACACAGATGTTACACTGTGCTCTTTGTGTGCATGTGTGTGTATGAGCATGTGTGTGTATGAGCATAAAAACGTGCCTAATATGATGGAAAACTGAAGCTGAAGCACAGGACTTGGCTTGTGACTGTATTACAGTGAGATGTTAGTCTGAACCAAGTGTAGGACTAATGTGTATGAAAGAGCAGTGGTTTAAAAGCAGCCACGCTTAAATCAGCACTTTAATGTAAGGAGGAATGGCAGTTTCATTAAATAATGCTATGATCTCTCAACCATATTCTTAACTAGTAATCTCCCCACAGCAAAATACATAGCTAATCAACCTCCTAGCCTGTCAGTAAACTTGCAAGGGAATTAAATCCTGGAGGAAGGAGCCCGTAGCCCCGGAGGAAGGCTGAGTGCATGTTTCACTGTCGTCTTTTCAGCTCATCTCAGTGGTCCCACTGCTAGAATGTGCTCTGTTGTCATGGCAACCCCATCTCCTGCTTCCTACAGGAAAGATTAGCTTGTACTGTGCACTGGAGAGAATTTAGGGGAAGTCAAGCTAATCCCTGGGTGCACTGCAAGAGAAAGGTTGGACCTCGCCTGAGGGATGCTGTATCTGCAATGATAGAATTGGCCTGCCACAGACACTGGTATTTAAGTTGAAGAGCAGAATTCACAGTAAGTGTCAGATCCTCCAGAGAGGAATATTGAATGAGGTTTTCTAAGTCTTGGTGAAGACTGTCCCATGCCAGCAGTGGAATGACAGCAGGAGGCTGTGTGTGGAATACCAATATGTTTCACCCGTTCAGGTGGTATTTCAAATATAGATTTGAAGCCTCAGTTCCCTGGAAGTTAGGTGATAAAATTTTAAAGCATCATTGTGAGATGTGCACATAGAAACCTGAAGCGTGTCTCATTTGGTGCATAAAGCTGCACAAGTGATGAGGAGAGTGCCTTACAAATTGTGGATGCACTGTGCAGGGTGCTGGAGAATTCCTGGCTGCTGAAAAATAAGCGGGAAAGCGTGAGGAAACTGGTCTGTGTGTGCTGCAAACTCAGCTGCAAAAGTGCTGAACTACCAAATTAAGCATAAAAAATTACAACTCCTGATGCAGTCTTGTTTTTTCTTCATATAATAACCCAAACAATGAGATCTTTAAAGGTGCAGTCAAAATATGAGCTTTTCTTTGAGGAAAACTCATTTTAATGTAGCTGAATTAAGGTGCTGTGTGACGTGATGTAGCGTGTAAAATTTGTGTTTGTTTTCTTGCTGGTAGAATTAAACAGAGGATATTCTAGATTTTCCATTTCTGGTTATTTTAATGTTCTGCCTTTCTTTGATATGATCCTGCATTTCACTTTAATAGATGCTCAGGATTCCCAGCTTTAAACTAGACTGTTTGCAGTAAGATTTTAACTGTCTGCTTTTTATTACTGTCAGCTTTTCCTAAACTAATTTTTCTACCAGTTTATAGGTTCAGCCTATGTACTCTTGCATTTTTTATTATGCATGCCTTTTCTGGTTTTAATCAAAAAACCTCTTTATAATTATTTAATGGTTATTTTCTACATAGCCATACCCTCTAACTTATATCTATTATGCATATGTGTTTTACATATAAGAGATGTATGCATGCTTGTGTGTTTTTGCAATACATACAAGCATATACATATGCAGACAAGGGGAGTCTTTGTTTTAATGAGGCCCATGAGTAATTAATGATAATATAACACTGAGGAAGTTAAAGAGCTGTTTTCACCTTGCAGGATAGGTATTTTCCTCCTATCTAAAAAGCTTATTGCTGAAAAATCCTAGTAAATACACACTTTGTCTGCTTAAAGAAACAGCATTTTCTTTATTTCTCTGTGTATCTATAGAGCTAAAAGCAGAATCATCTTGCTGATATGATAAAAAAGCACTGTGTTACTTTTTCAGAGTTTTGGGTCCATGGCATGGGTAGTTAAGGAACCGTGGTTGTTTTTTCTCCTCCCTCCCAGGACAGCTCAGAAAGAGTCACATGTAAGTTGCAGATTGGTTAGCATAAGAACAGTCTTCTCTTCAAACTTCTTTTTTGGGCTGTTTTACCAAATAGTGAGAACACTGATAATCAAAGAAACTGTGTCTTCTTTGCAGTTAAGAGACTCAGTAGCCAGTGTACATCTATTATGGAGGACTTTAAAATAAACACAAAGGGTGTGGAAGATTTAAGTCATCATTTAGACTGACCCTTGAATCTGTGGTGGATATATGGGTGATAGGGACTCCACAGAAATGTCAAGCAAAATGGGGATCAGGGTAAGAGCAAATTCATCAAAAAATTGCTTTTAATTAGAAAGAGCACTGTGAAATTATTTCTTGATATGTGTCAAATTAAAACAGTGATTAAAAAGTCCCTTCTGTGATAGAAAACACGCTGGGAAAGATTTCCCAGAGGTTTCATTGTATATTTTCCCCATCTCTGTGAGGATATGTTGTGGCTGTTTATAGCCTTTAAAATAACTGAGATTGCTAAATGCACAGATCTTCTACCTTTTGTGTAATTTTATTAAATTAATTAACTGGAAAGTTGGATTTTTTTTCTTTGTCTCAAGGTGATGATTTATTTCCTTTTATTTTTCTCCAGCACTTAAATTGTGCTAAATGGAGTAACGTTGGTTAGTCAAACATTATCTTATTCTCTTTTCTACAAAGTGTGTAATTTTAGGAATCTAGTCCAAGTTTTATTAGGAACTTTCACAAAGGGACTTGAATTTCTTATCTGCATTTCTAGACAAGAGTAAACAGGACTTCCTGCATGGGAGGAAATGCAGTGAGCTTCAAAGCATACATCCAAACCCATAGCCTGTGTTCACATTCTCTTCCAGGGAAAGGGCTGGAATGCTCCTTGAAGCAGTGGGATTGTATTACACACAGGCAGGTAGAATTGGTAGAGGCTGCTCACACTCAGGAGTCCAGGCCACCAAACTTGAGGAAATTCCCGTATGAACTCTGTATCAATTAAATAAACTGAAATTCCTTGAGTTACCAGAAAGTGAAAAGCAAAGTTGTCTCTTTTTGCTGCCTACAAAAATGCCAGAGTTTCTAAACTTTTAAAAAGACCAGAACTTGTGAGTTCTTCCAGGGCTTCTCTTTGGCACTCTGTGGTTCTGAGAGCTGCTGGCTTCCCTACAGCAGTGGGTGACTGTCCTCTGCCCAAGCTTTTCTGTTCATTCCTTTCCTGCCCATCATTCCCACTCACAGCAGGTATTCCACTCTTCCTGAACTGCCTCCTCCCTGTTCCACTGTGTCCCAGTGTTCAGGCTGTCTGCTGGCCAGATGTTGGACTGGCTAACATGGTGCTTTCTGGTGTGTCTTTGCCATGCATGAAAGTAAGTAGGATGATTTAATGTATATACTGATTCATCAGAACAAGGTTTTGACTTATGGCACCAAACATAAAAATATTGTCAATAGTGTGTCACTCTATTTCCCTGAAACATTTCTCACTTTTGCAAAAATAGCCCCAAAACTTGAACATCACACAGCATCTGCCTGCAGCCTCCATTTGGAATTAATGACTAAGAATTTGTTTGTCTTTCACTGCAATTCTCATTCAGGGAAAATAGATAAAAAGTTCAGTACTTACTGGGTGGTGCACTGCTCCTTGCAGAACCTGGCTTCTTTTAACAGCCACAAGTATAAAGCCACAAACTTTATTCTGTCCCAGAAGGGCTCTTACTGCTGATATTCTCATTAAATCAGTAGCAGAAATCACACTTCTATACTATATATAGACTTCATATGCAATGTCTGTGTGTCTCTACATATCAGAAATTTATCCTACACATTTTAATAAGAAATCAGTAATAGTGATCATATTTTTTCTTGGTTGCAAGGCATCTTATTTCCTGAGGCATCTCTGCCTCTTTATATCCTTATTTCCTTTAAAATGTGTACATATATATATATATATAAAATTTTCCAAAGGCACTGTAAATGTCAATTTGATGGTAGCAGATGTGGACCTCAATGAAAGAAGTGTACCTTCACTTAAAACACTAATTTTAAATGTATTGAGTTTTTAATGTCTTTAAAATGAATTCAAATATTTTGATCAATTTTTTAATTTAAAATTATCTAAAATATTTAAAAATATCTTTTGAGTTAAAAGTTTGTCCTAATTTGAAACAGTAATAGCCATCCACATGGGAATATTTTGGTTTTTTTTAAACCTCCTTTGTCTTCCTTTTCCCCCCAAAAGAAAACCTCTGAAGCCACTGATTGTATGTAAATTTCATGAATTTTATGGGCAAAATTATTTTTCAGGCTGCACATGCTGGGTCCTGTTGATTCTAGTGAAATTAAGATCATATGCATCCAAAGGTAGATTTTAGCCCAGTGTGTGATGTTCTTCTGGCCAGCTTTCTAGCAGTAAATTAGAAAGGTCTTTCTCAGTGCTGTGCTGCTGGCTCTGTGGCTTACTGCATAGCAGGTCCTTTATATTCGCTGAAGAGCTAAGAAAAACAGCAATGCTAATTTTTAAAAGGGTCAAGCACAAAGGAAGGGAAACCAAGAATTCCTGGGCAAGTTCTCTTTCCTAACAGTAGTGGAGATTCTACATGCAGTCCATCTGGCAGCACTAATACTGAAAGGAGTGTGATTGTTTTTGTTGCAGCTCCATTATTCCAATTTTTTATGCTATCATCCATAGTAATCTGAATATTTTTGTCTTTTCTGGAGTTTGTTTATCAGGTCATGACAGCAGATGGCTATAAGGAGGATGAGAGAAACAGATGCATCCTCAATGGCAATGCTACATTTTTGGGGTTTTTTTAGATTCCAAATATCAAAATATCAATACCAATAATACCAAAATTTCAATTGCAGTAGAAAGTTATGTACAGTAGGAATCCAGTGTTCCTGTTGTTCTGTTGCCAGAAGAGTCCACTGGAAGTTTTACAGGGGATGGGAGGATGAATGTGATATGGATATGAGTGATTGATCTTTTCATATATAGTGTATTTTATTTTATCTTTGCAAAATCATTCTTGAAAATAGATTATTATCTGGATCCCTTTAATGGTCTCTCTGTAGGTGAATAATGGGTAATTCTGAATTTGTCATTTCTCTAGTTGTTATGATTGAAATTGTTTTCTGAAACACACTGAGGAGAAGACAAGTGCTGTATGTGTGGGTTGATGGCAACCACTGATTGCACCTGTGATTTGTGACAGCCTCCAGTCAGCAGCAAACTAAATGGGATCTGATCAAAACTATCATTTGGATATTCAGGTCCTAGATCAAGAGTGCTGTGATATTCACTAATGTCCTTCCATTCTGCTCTTTGCTACTATGTACACTACTGAAGATTGGTTTTAATGGCTTCTATTGTGGTTACCACCTGATGCAGGAACAGATTCAGTCCTTTTTACTGTCTGCAAATGTGCTGTCAGAATACGTTCCTGTCTGACACAAAAGCTCAGACTCTAATCCCTGCATTTTATCTTCAATTCCTGCATCAGCAGCTGTGCTGTTGAGTTTTGCAGGGACTTCTGGTGTAGGAATCTCTAGAAATTGCAGATTGCAGTGCTGAAGTTAAGAATAAATATTTCTTGGGAAAACAGGCCCCTTGAGAATTGGTGGATGGCATCTACATAAAAGGGGCTTAGTTTCAGTGATTTCCAGTGGTTTTTACCACATTATTCAACTGAGTTTGGCATTTTTTGGAAAATATTTCAAACCAGAGCTGTCCCAGGTGTTCTTCAACAAAAGAAGATAATGCTGAAATTAAAGCAGTTCTGAGAAAATTTTCATCTTCAAAGGCTTCTTGAGTGAGCCTGAAAGGTTTTGGACCAATATTTCAAAAGCTTCCAAGAGCAGTTTTCCTAGGGTGACATTGACTGACAGGATGAGGAACTAGAAAGTCTGTGTTTATCTGTTTGCATAAAGGGGAATTCCAAGAATATCTCTCAGGTATTGCAGACTTTTCTAAAGGAGATGATAGCCTTAGACCACCTTCTAAATGCTCCTGTAGTGGAGCCACTGTATTTGTCATGTGGTAGGGAAGTGAGAGTTTTTCTTTTAGGAAGACTGTGCTTTGAGTCCTTCAAAATGTTTTTATTCAGGTTTTGCAGAATCAAAGTTGATAACTGTTTCTTTGCTCAGACAGGTGAAATTTAAGTACCTGAACTGACATATATTTTGACCTGTGTTAATAGTTTTCTGTATGCTGGAGCCCATCACACTAATTTAATCAGGGATGGTGAAGTCATGCTTTCCCCAGATTGTTTTGTGATTTGGAGACCAAGGAAATATCTAGCTCTGAAGTTTCTGGTGATTTCTACATGCAGAATATGGATCAGTCTCAGAAAGCTGCCCTACCTGGATCACCAATCAAATTTGTGTTTGAGGTGCAATTAATAGATTTGATTGTGGTGTGTTTACCATTGACAGCTCTCCTTTAGGTTGTTGGCTTTTTTGTTGTTATTGCATTGGTTGTATCATTTCTTCTGATGGCTTCTATTTGCAATTGCAGAAGAGGAAAAACCTGCTTGTGTTCTGTGAAAGAGAACACTCTAGGCATTTCACTCTTTTGAGTGTTGGTCCTAATGTTTGCTCTTACATTGGATCTAAAAGGTAAAGCCCCCCCTCCCAAGACTGTAATACTTATAAGGAATAGCATTCTGCCTGTAATCAGGGCTGAAACAGTGTGATTCAGCATAAGTAACTTTTCTGCTCTATCTAGTGGTGAAAACTTTCCACCCAGAAGAAATAAGGTTAATCTATTCTCTCAGCCATCTTCAGATCCATGTTCTGCTTCTATAAATTTTTAACTTGGCTTTTGAAAAACCCAGTTGTCTCAGAAACAGTTTGTAATTATTATTTAAGAAGAAAGGTGATTAGGTTATGAAGGGGATGTTAGGAATTGCAAAGTAATGATCTAGGATTTGAAAGAATTTGTCAGGATTCTGTTGTTTTGAGGGACATTTGCAATTTCACTAAGCAGAAAAAAGATTATTAGAAGTGTTGTTCATTCTCATTGTTTTTTTTTGCGAGCACTATGTTTTCTAAGTTTTCTGGAAGCTTGGGAACAGGTCTTCCATACATCTGTTTGTCATACATCTGTTTCTGCTTCTAATGTGCATTTCAATTAGATTTAAGTAGCTATACAGTGCTGATCCTTTCAAAATATAAAGTATTCCATGGGCCAAATAATCTTGTTTACAGAGTGGAAAGGGAAAAATGCTATAGATCAGATTTTGAAATATTTTCATCTTTAATTCTCTATTTAAAATAACACCGAGGATATCTGTGAATGCTCTTACTCTAAGAGCTAGCTTTGTCACAGAGAAAATCATCTGTGGACAGAATTTTTGATTTACCAGGAGCAGCCTGCTGGTTTCCACACACAGATCTGTTAGGCCAGCTCAATGTCCCTTTTTTACAATTCCATGCTGCCCTTTATTCTCAGTCAGTCCCCTATCATAAGGAGGCCAAGCAGGTATTACAGCTGGACTCTTTGGCAAGGTTTTATTCTTTCCCTTTTTGGTGCTCTGACATTTAACAACAATTTGTACATAAATAGTTGTTGAACTTTGAGTGAGAATAGGACTGATTTGCTGATATTAAGACATTCTTAAATGCCATTGGCAATGGTGCCTTATCAGCAGTGTAAAGCACAGGAAAAGCACATGCAACAATTACACTGTGTGCACTGTGCTGTTCCTGAATTTTCCTGGTCTAACAGAAGCCCTTAAGTGAATTAGAATAATGGAATAATTATTTTACTTCCTAAGAAATCTCACCAGTCTGCAAAGAATAGCAAAATAGCTCATGGTTTCTCTCTGAAGGGTGGAATTCTGTTTGCCCTATTTTCTGGCCTTTTTGAGTAATCAAGTTCAAGAACCTGTAGTGGTTTTTTTGGCATTAGCTTCCCAGAAAGGAAGTGTAAAATGACAGCCTTCATGCAAAAGTTTTCAAGTGCACAAAGTTTTCAATTTTTAATCTTTCATTTCCTGTGCTGTTCATTACACACTCTCATACTTGCTCTGTTCCCCACCCAAGCAGAATCCACTGCACAGCCCTGGGAGGGAATGTTTGAAACAAGAGATGCATTGCTTAGTCAGGTGGCTTGGCAGTGAACATTTCAAGTCCACAGCTCTGGTGAGGATTAGTAGTAGATATGCCAGAGCTATCTGTTAGATCCTTTATGAAGTTTCTGAGCTCTGAATCATAGTTACTTGGCCTGACAGGAGTATTGTGACAAGCGACCATCTAGTAAAACCTTTTTTCTTTTTTTTTTTTTTTTCTTTTTTGTGTTCATATACCTCTGATTCTAGTTCCTTTTTTGCCAATGTATAACCAAATTCTCATCTATATTTTGGGAATTGTGAAAAAAGTTACCACACTGGATGAAAAAAAATATGGTTGATTCCTTTTTTTCTCCCCAAAAATAGTTTCTGCAAACAGAAAGGCATGTTTTAATTTTTTCAGTCAGATTGAAAATTAAGATATGTAGGATTATGAGGCAATTGGGATTTAAAATGGTGACTTTAATGAAGGTAGAAGACTCCTTCCTGTAGTGTTAATACCTCATGGGAGCTCTGCTATCTTCTGTGTAATACCATCCAATTGGTGTCAAATTCCTCACATTGTAGACATTTGTGGAAAGAGTTTGCAAATCTGCCATTTTTCAACCCAAGTTATATTACCTATTTCAGGATCCTTCTAACTTGAGCCATTCAGTTTTGTAGAAGAAAGAAATATTAGCTGTTGTAAACTTCCAAGCAGATTCTACTGTCTTAATTTTTGATAATGCCTATACATCTTACTTGACAGTTTCAGCATTCGCTACTTGAGACAGATTTTTCAGATCAAAGGGAGGTCAATCATCAGCACTGCTTATTTTTCTGCCTTATAAATGCTAGACAGGCTCCAAATAGGCTGTGTCCTCTACCTCAGTGGCAGTATTTTTGTGTTCAGGTGGCACTGCTGACTTTTTTAGCACTGCTGACTTTCACCACCTTTTGCATTCTTTTGGGCTGGCACTGAAGCATTGGAGATGCTGAATTTTTTAACTTGCACTTGATACATAAAAAAAAGGCAATAGGAAAAGCATAATGGGTATAACCATTCAAAAATGGTTGCTTGCCAGATGAAGAAAGGCCAAGTTTGTTATCAAGTGCTGTCCTGTGTGACCAGAGCAGTGTTTTCATTTAATCAGTGAGGAGACCACTTACTGTTGTTACCCCTGGTACTCTCAAAGGAGGAAACAGTAATGTATGTGCTGACATGGACACTCTAAGCATTTTAAAATGGCAGAATCAAAAGCAAACAGAATTGAAATGGGACATGTAATTTATATCCCCCAGACATGCTTATTTGCTGAAATTTGTAATAGCAGCTTTCCAAGCTCTGGAATTCATTGAATTTCTGAACTTATAGTTTATCTCTAATAGAGTTGTATACTTGACTCACAGAGACTCTGTCTCAGCAAAAACATTAATTGCATCACAGCCACTAAATAAGGAAAGAGCAACCCTTATGGAGTCCTACACTTGCATATTTACTGTTCTGACTTCTCAGATTTGCTAACATCCACTTTCCTAATGTATTGAGGAAATTTTAATTCACCTTTAACACTAGATACTGCACAGAAGAACAAAGACTGTAATTCCTTCTTCCTATTCCATATAGTTTTCTTCTACTTCTTCCCAGCTGTATGTTTATTACCTATTTTTAAACAGAATTTCTGTATGTGAATATCAGAGGCACTTGGTTTGCTCTCTGCTGAGGTAGGAAATTTTCCTGAAAGCCTCTCTGTTAATGTGAGTGGAGACAACTGAGTGGAAAGGACCTGACAGAATTGTTCCAGAGTGAAAAACAAATGTTTTGCAAAAGCTGCTTCATTTTACCAACACTATTAAATAAAACTAGGAAAAAAAAAAAAAAAAAAAGAAGAAGAAGATCATAGGAAATGTTTTCACTTATTTTGAGGAGTTTTCATGTCCTAGCTTTTAGTATGCAGTTGTAAGTAATAATAAAATTGCTTTAATTTAAATAATACGAGTCTTTAGATAATACTTTTCTGTGTAAAAAACCAACCAAACAAGAAAATTAGATTGTAATTTTGAAATTCTGAACTATAGAGTGACAAAAATGATCATGAAAAGTCTAATGAGTCTAAACTATTAGAGAAATATTGTTACTGAGAGTTATGCTGTCAACTCAATTGAACTGTTTTTCTTAGTATAGAGATACTCAAAATATTGGACTGACAGGGCACTTTGATCTCAGTTGCTCTTTGTTTTATGTGCCTAAATAGCAATTGGCAACTACTGACAATGTCTATAAATTACAAATAAAAAATAAAGAATGCTTGCACGTCTTCTTCAAAATAGTTCTAAAATAAAATCTGAAATACAATAATAGAATCCATTGAACTTCAGCAGAGCTCTTGCTTTTTGTACATCTGGGAATGTATTGGTATATTTTACCAATTCTCTCTTGGTTTTTGGGTTTTTTTTTGTGGTTTTTTTTTTTTTTTTTGGTAGGGTAGGTAAGATTTTTTTCCTTATTTCTATTCTGTTGAGGTCATCGAGTGACAAGCACAATATTAACAGACATATGCTTTTTCATATTTCAAGAGGAAACTTCTACTAAGCTCTCTGTTTGGAATATAGCAAACAGGCAAATCCAGCGATTTGTACTGTAAACTTTGGGGACCCAGGTGAGAATGTGGGTTAAGTGTTGTTAAGGACATATAAAGCTCAAAGCAGCCATTTCTGTTTATTCTTATGGCTTCTCCCTCCTTTCTCTCCCAGTTTCACTGATGAAGGAGGTATAATGAGCCTTTCCATAGCCTCTGCTCTTATGGAAGAGCAGGCAGCAATTTGCTGAGGAGATGCAGAGCTGTCAAACAATTACTTATTTTGCTTGTGCTCAGGGCTTCACCCTTCCAGAAAGAAATTCAACCTGACATCACTGTTTGAACCCACTCAACACACTAAACCTGGTGGGGTATATTTTAAAGGGCTTGATTAAAAATTCCAGGTTTGGGGGCATCCAATCTGCACAGAACTTCTTCTACTGACTCCAACTTGATCTCTCCTCTTTGCTTTTGTCTTCTGGCAAATCCTGATGAAGTAAAATTCTACTACACACCCACACTAGGTCCAAATGGTAGTTAAGTTTAACATAATTCCTTTCAGCTCTATTTGTGTTGCAGTTTTGGCACCAAACATGCACCTACACATTACTCTTTGTCTGCTACTGGCACAGCACCAGATTCTTCATGCTGCCAGGAACAGTGGCAGCTGCTGCTAATGCTAAAGCATAAGCCTCTTCCTGCTGGACAAGGAAGAGGAGAGTGCAAGATCTCTTAGGTTACCTCTTTTTTATAGAAAAGGCTTCACATTTCTCCCTTTCACAATACATTGCAGTCTCAAACGTCTTTGTTGCTGATGTGTTCTGTGCAAGGTTGGAATTTTAGTGACCCTCAAATGTAAGAGCCCTATTTGCCTGCCTGTTTCCCAGCCTTTCTCAGTTCCTAGCTTCTTATCAATAAACTGCTCTGCACTCTGAGTCCTCTTTGGGAGGAGCATAAGGCAATACCTCTGGCACCACTCGTGTTGTTGGGCTGAGAATTGTTCCTGCAGTGCTTGCCCAGAGATGGAGCTCTCACCATGTTCTTGGTGCCAGATGACATTTTTGCCTGTCAAATGTGATCCCATGTGAGTCATAAAAACTTTTAGAAGAATTGCATTTTTTTTGCCTTGAGAACTGCTTGATAGAGTCTTTGCCACAAAAAGCACCCTGGAGGTTTCTCCAGAGTAAGGGGAAAACCAGGGATTTTTCTCCCCAGAGGCAGTAAGGGCTCTGTGTTCTGAAGTATAAATGCCAAAGAGCAAGGAAGAGCTAGATACATAGTGGTAATAAGGCCACTGTGTACCCAGTGAGCTTTCAAATTGGTTATTATTGTGTGCAGACATCTCCTAACAGACATCTCCTTTATCTCCTTTCTGTGCATATGCAGGGACAGTTGCTCTGCAGGCAAAAAAGTAAATGTGCAAGTCACTCATGAAGCTTTATAAATGAGCCCTTCTATAATGCTGTGACTGACAGGGCAGTATTATTTTTCTAGGTTTGTTGATGTCATGGAGTGGCAGTTGTTCACTGCTCTGTTATTTAACATTATAATTGAATAAAATAGCTTCCTATTTGGTGCCTCCAACAAGAAGAGATGTTTACCCATGGAAAATTGTGAATTACTGAAATGTTTGTTTAATAATGAAATAAGATTTACAGCCTGGCTAATGCTGATTCCACTGTGTATGTGCATGTGTACATCAGATTTACTGTACTCTTGTTGACAAGGCTAAGGATCAGTTTTCTCAGTTCCTTTTTCTTTTCATAAACTCGTGCAGTGAGTGATTGTATGAAGTAGCTCCTGTCCTATTCCTTCACCATTGAAAATAACAGTAAGGAATTTTTTTATAAGTATCACTGAAACTGATGGACATTTCAGATTTAAATTCAATGCAGTGAGTTTCATAGCTGAATTTGCAGAAGGCAATGCCATCAGGAAAGCATATATGTCAGAAGGAGAAAAAGAATTGTTATTGTTATTGAGGTTAACTGAAGAGGATAATTAATACATGTTCTTGTGACCAAACACAGTCTCACTGGGAATAAAAGGACTGAGCTCTGTGCACACCACCCTGCTCTGTCCTCTGGAAAGGCTCTTGCCCACCTCTTAATTCCTGTGCTTTGTTTCCTTGATACAGGACAGTGGAAAAAGAAAAAGTGGCAGTAATTTATTTTAAGGAGCAGAGAAGGGTGCTTGAGATTAATACAGGTTCAAAGAAAGACTGGATACTTGGAAGGAAAAACCATGTAAATGTCAGCACATAACTAGAAGCACAACCTGCACAGGAAAATTGCATTTGAAATTATTAAGGGCTCAGGAATCCACAGGAGAAGAATTGTATATGCTCTTCTCCAAACATCTCCTAATAACCACTGATTAGGAGATAGGATATTGGACTAAATGGACTTTTTATCTCACAAACTATGGCCATTCTTATGCTTTATGAAATGGGAAGGTCTGAGATCACCTTTGTACCTCCATGAATGCAACCCCTCTTCTATAGAACAATGTGAAAGGTAATGGAGATGATGAATAGATAGGGTGGTTGATTTGGACTGGTGTTTAAGTTATGTTCTGAACTTGTGCTTCAAACATGACTTGTGATGGAAATGAAGCATAACCAAATACATAACTGTGACAAATTAGTATAAAAAAGTCCTTGTGAAAAGTGGTGGGAGTGAAATGTGTCCTTGCCTTTTTATCAGTTCATTTAGAAAATTTCTATAATATTTTATACTATAGAAGTTTCTGTGAGTCAGCACTGTACACCACCTTTTGCCTGATTCATGGTGTTCCTCTTCAAAAAATGCCTGCTGTCTGTTGCCACCAAAAGAGGTTTTTTTGGTTAATCCCCATTGGGAAGGCTGCCTTGGTATTGTGGAATTGTGGAAGGAACTTAACTTAGTTTATAATGTTTGTTTCTGCACCATATTATTTTCATTAAAGTTGAATTTTAACATAGGAAAATAAAGCAAGCCAAAGGTTAAGGAGAACAGCATGGTATATCAAAATTGGTCTTGAACCTGCCACTCTCTGGTCTGCACTATTGCCTCTTGCTTGTGATCATGTTCAAATGGATTGGATTGCTAAGTGTGTAAGGTGGTGTTTTCAGGGTCTGGGCTGATGGTATCCAGCCCAAAAAGATTAAAGAAACCTTCATCATCCAGGATTTTGGTAGACAATCTTTAGGAGTGGGTGTTATGACAGCCTGCATTTGCACAGCAAGAAGTTTCAGTCTCACTCATCCCACTCAGCTCATTCACTTCCAATCTCCTCCTTTTAGAAGGAACAGTTACCCATCTTGCTGCTCTCAGAAATGCTCTGTCGACAAGCAGCCCACTCAAAATGTTCATTTAACCTGAGTGCCTGCTACCTCAGAGTTTGCAGGCATCAGTGTCTGTCTGCATGTGGGCCCTCCCCCATCTCTGTCCCTTAGAGGAGAATGAACCCCACAAGTGCCTTGTTCTTTTGATGTGATTAATCGGACTCATTATTATCAGGAGTGGTTTTGGTTTATAGGGTCCCCTCATGCAGTCAGACTGTCTCAAAATAACCAAAGGTGTTGTAAGGTTAATTGCCTTTCCCTTGTTTTTGACTGGTTCCTAAGCAGGATATCTGCCCTTTAAGAGAAGCTGAAATTCCATGTGGCTGTGTGATTGGACTGTGCCACACTGCTGCTGTTAGAGTTGAAGCCCAGCCCTGTGCATTACTGACTAGTAAAATATGTTTCAGGGAGCTGAAATCTCAGCTGTATAAACTGTTAAAGTATGCTCCAAATTGCATTCTCACCTGAGAGGTAATATGAGAGAGGGTCAGGATATATTCAGAGATTTTTCTTAATGTAGAATGGCTTGCTAACTCCTTCCTGTCTTACCTGCAATATGAGAAATATGAAGAATTCTGGGTGATTTAGAATATGAAACTGATAGCTAAGAGATCCTTTAGAACACCTGGAGAGTTTTCTCTCAAGGAGACAAGTGAGAGTATATATTTGTACCTTGGTTAGCGATTCACAGTACTTCAACAACACTTATATCAGAATTCAGATCTTAAATATGTGCTCTCAGAAAACAAGTGTTTGATGAACTTGTTATTCCAGCAAGATTTGGTGCACACTTCAACTTGCTTTCTTTAAGAAAGCACTCTTACTGAGAACAGTGTTGAGCATTTGACATATCTGGTGTGAAGACAGCTCTTTTGGGGTAGAACAACTGTATGTTAACTTGTTACCAAAGAATCTCTAATTCTAGCTATGTATGTTGCTTGCTCATTCATAAATCTAGACATCGTCGGAGAATGTAGGGGGAAGTAGGAGAACATTCCTATAAATTAAGACCTAGTTTTCTGCTCTAAATGAGTGTCCTTAAAATGCCAGCTGCCACTGATATCACCTTGCAGAATCTAAGATGTACAGAGAAATTGGGTTGGGGCAGAGATTTAGGCCATGATAATGTGAATGTCTGAGGCAGAGAATTGAAGTGAAGGATGCAATAGTTCCAAGCATCAAAACTCAGAGCATCTGTTTCCTTGGGCTTTATTTGGCATTGTCTTTTCCTTCCCCCTTTCCAAATTTCCTTCAAAAGCTGAGAGAAAAACTAACACAGTGATGACTGCAATGAGCTTGGAAAGTTCACAGCAGGAATCTGGAATTCTCATGTCTTCAAAAATAAAGCTGGTGTCACTTTTTAATTGTTGGTCTCAGTGGGATCTGGAAGGAGGAACTGGAAGCTGTAATGCAATGTGATAATACATTAACTTGAAGTAAAAAAATTACTGTAGATATTGTTTTGAGAATTAGAATCATAGAACTGTAGAACAGGATTCCACTAGGTCAGGTTGTCCAGGACACCATCCAGTGTGCCCTTAATCATTCCCAGAGATGGGGCATCTACAACTTCCTGTGGCAACTTTTTCCAGTACATCAGTAAAGCATTTCTTCCTAATATCTAATTTATACCTCCTCTCCTTCAGTTTAAAGCCACTGCCCCTTGCTCTATTGATTACCTCTGACGTGGAGAATACTTGGACTAAAGGTGTCCAAAGGGTGTTGCTCAGACCAGAGCAGAGGATCAGTGTGGAGCAGTATGCAAGGTGGAAGAAGGAGGTGTTGGCACCAAGAGGTTTAAGAAATATTGATCCATGAGTGAGAAGTCTGTGCCTAAGCCTAGAGAGCGTCCTATGCTTCAGCAAGAATGTGGCTGCTGCCCAATCCAAAGATACTTTCCCTCTGCTCTTAGAATGTTTTGCTTGTTCGAGGGGTGATGCTCTTTAATCCCTGGAAGAGGATCTCTGCATAGGTGGAGGAGGCCCCAGTTTGCTGTTTGCAGATGTGAATACGTATTTTGCAGATCGATTCCCTTTTCAGGCTTAAGTAACAAAACCAGTTGTAGATTTGCTTCCAGCCTTCCAGCATTCTGGGATAAGGGTTTGACAGCTGCACAGTTCCCAAAGACATGTCCTGCCCTGAGCAAGCAGCATTTGATGGCTGATTTTCTGTCATTGCTGATACTTGCAGATAAAAGCAGCTTCTGGGTGATGAAGATGTGAGCTCATCCCACAGCCTCTTTTATGACTGCCCTAATACCCAATGCAGGGCATGAAGCCCTTTGCTCTCTCCCCTTTCTCAGCTCCCAGTGTCTGTGGCAGGCTTCTCTGGAGGCCTTTCCATAAAATTCACCCTTCAGTGATGGTTCAGACAAGGGACAGGATTTGAAAATGTGCTGCCCTTGCCTCAGTGGAGTTTAATGCTGCTCTCATCAGCCAGCTGTGGGAAGGGAGGCTGGAGTGAGCCCAGAGAGGAATGCTGTGGTTTGCTGAGCCTCCTGTGTGTGGGAGAGCAGCTCTGCAGTGGGTTCATGTCTGCTGCCCATGTGCACGAGGCTGGGGTGGACCTTGCCTCTGGGGTGGATCTCATCTCTGTGGAGTTTCCAACAAGGAGCAGGGACCAGTGGCCATAGCTGGACAAAGCTCCTTGTTCCCTGAGCTCTTCCCAAGCCACCATGCCTCTGCCTCTGCTGGATGGAGGGGAAAATAATACTTGGTAAGAGAAGAGGCTTTTGGCATTAGCAGTTCATTGTTGCTGAGGTGTTGTGGTAGATGAAGGTGAGAAAACAGCGAGCAGACTGCTGGTCCCAGTGCAGTCTCTGCTTTGGGTGCAGCCCCACTCAGCAGCTGCACCAGGCACTGTGGGGAGATGAGGTCTCACCTCTTGCCCCTGGCAGTGGCCACTGGGGAATGTGGTGTGAGGGACAGGTCTCCATGGATCTGTTCTTGCCCCTTGGCATCCCTGTGATGGCCATGAGTGCTTGCAGTCCCTGCAGGCCCAGGAGTGGTCAGGAAGTGTTTGGGCTGTGGTTGCCTGTATCCGAGGATGAGCATCACTTTCCTCTCCTGGGCAAGGCCCTCTGGCCTTTTTCCCCGAACTCAGACATTCCTGATGTGTTTTGTGTTTATGGTACCTTCTGAGAAACAGTTGCTTTAAAGTAGCCCTATTCTTAGCAAAAATAGACAGCTGCCCAAGGAGGAGGAATGTACTAAACCTTGTAATCTGGTTACCTTGGTAACATCTGTAAGAAACTATTGCTAAACCACTTTCTATTTTTTCTTCATCTCCTTTATGGAAATACATATTTCTGTTTACTTGACAAAAGTGCAATTTATACCGTACCTGTTGTGGCCATTCTCTTGACCATTATATTGACAAACAAATTCCCATCTCTAACAAGCAAGGTTAAATTACTGTAAGAACAGTTATTTGACTTTATAGTAGAAACCAAGATTTGCAGTCAAGTAACTAAGCTTTTGCAAAGAAAAGCATAAATCTTATAAAACTTTTCTATTGTTTCAGAGTATTACAATTCTTGATCACATTTATGCAGCATAGGAATTCTTTTAAGTGGTCATGCTTGAGAACAAACATAAGATTATTTTTTCTTCTGCATTGTAACATTCTCACACATTTGTAAGGTTTAGTTATCAACCATATGTCATACAGGGCAACAAAAAAAGAAATTAAAGCATTATTGCTAGGCAAAACTGACAGCTGTGCTTGAGAATTGGCTGTTCCTGGATCTAGCTCTTAGCACAGCCCCCATCACCCCCTTCAGCCCTCTGTGTCCTGGTAGAGGACGTGAGCCGGTTCACTGGAGTGCCAGCACACAGAGGGATCAGCCTTGTGTGCTGCTGGGCAGGCAGTGCCCCCACCTTGTAGGTGTTTCTTTGTGTCCTCTGGTTACTCACTTGTTTCTGTCTTTGCTGCCAACAACAGGGAATTTTCAGAGCCCTTCAAAGGGATGAGGATCCCTCTCTCAGTGACCCATTCAGTAACTGATTTAATTAATTTGAAACTAACTGTCACTTTTTAAACTGTTGATCAAGAAGCCAATTATCTGTTAACAGTCCTAAGCACAACAGTAATCAAAGTGTTTCTCTGTTAAAAATATCTGGGTTTCTTTCTGTTGTCTCGGAGCTTTTAAAAGAAGTTGGAAGTGTATCTATTTTCTTTAAAAAATAAAGACCCTATATTAGAATTCCGTTTTCTATTTTGGAGTAGTAAAACTGCTTATTTATTTCTGAGAGTATGTTAGAATTTTAGCCTTTTTTATATGTTATGGCCTAAAGACAAAAGTCTCAGGGCATGATATAAGGTTTATTAATGATAAATCCTGCTCTTTTTATTCACTTACATAGCTCAAATCCTCAAGCAGCATTGTTACAAGTTTGTTTGGTATACACATTTAAAAGTCTTATTCTATAAATGTTATGTCTTTTATTGTATATATTGGTATTCCAAAGAGAAAATGTAAAAGTGGTACATACCAAAGCATAGTTGGTTGTTTTTTATTGTAGCCATTAGTTATACAGCTGTTTTAGAATAACAAAAAATGGTCCTCAAATAACATTTTTAAAATTATGACTCTTAATTTGTATTGTTAGAAAATTTGATTTTTTTTTACAGGTTTACAAAACAAAGCAATTAAAAAAAAATATGTTCATACTGCATGCCCAGTCCTGTACATATTTATGGCATAAAAATATTTTTGGAGTGCAGAAAGAAAGAGAATGATGCATGGTAGCTTGTCTCTGGCTTTTCTAATTCAATTGAATTAAATCACTACCCGTTTATCCACTATTTTCTTCTCTTTTAAAAATCTCATCTGAGAGTGGTGAATAGTTGTTTTTTACTGTAATAATGATGGTGAGTCAACAATTTGATTAATCATGTAGTTAAAGCATGAGTATTTCTGAGCACAACTGTTAAAGGACGTGTCCTGATGGGTTTTTAAAATTCCTCATGTGTATAAATGTGTTTGCTCCTTTTCCACAGAAGTTGTTTAGAAGGGCCCAAAAGAGATGGTATATTAAGGTGCTGATATATTAAGGTCCATCTCATTCCATATCTCCAGTTTAAATCTGAATGCATTCCTGACTACTGACCCCACAGTTTTATTTCCAGCTTCATAGTCTGCAATAAGTGAATCCTTGTAGAGCCCTGGGCAGGTGTTTGCACCATTAGCAGAACCGTGTAAATTGCCAGCACAGAGGTGCTTTAGAGAACAAGAAGAGGGCAAAGTGAGTGCCAAATTCTACTGCCATTTAATCCTTTGAAAAATAAAATGTTTTATTAGATAGCCTGTTGGCCAAAAGATTGCTTAGAAGGAAAGAAGGGCTGAGTGGTAGGACAGGCGTCAAATTCCAGTGCTGACAAGAATAGGATACACAAATCCATAAGTTTGTGAAGACACATATTAAAATCATACAATCCAGCTGTAAAATCTTCAGGGTAACAATGACACATCCAGAGTTTTTGGATGGAGCTTTTAGGTTTATAATTTAAACAGCTATTCATCAATATTTTTAAGTATATTATAACACACAATGAATGAAAGAAGTGAATGGGCACCTGAACAAAATAAAGAAGGATCTTTATTTCTGGAATCAGCTCTTCTAGTGTAATCTCTGCTGCCAGCAGTGAACACATCAGATGTATTTACACTGTATCTCTGCAAAAAGATATTTATGGATATGACACATGCTGTTCTGCACACTTAAAACCTGAGATTCAGATTCTCTCTCCGTACCATGTGCACCTCTGTTGATTTCAGAAATATGTAATAGCGCGCTAATGAGTGTGATATAAGAATCTAAATTGATCCATAGCCATATGGACAGCCAGATTGATAGAGGCAGACTTTATCACTTTGTCCCTAAAATCTTTTGTGATTATCCTTTATGTACACAGTGGTACTAAAGTGTCAGCCCAGATAATTTCCCTTTACTTAATAAAATTTTATGGATTTACTTAAAGCTTTTACTTGAAAACATGGAGGAGTGTGTTTGCGCTTTTTACAGAAATTTACTGGTGCTAGTAATAGAAACAGCTTTCATTCTGTTTTGAAAAAACCATTGTGAATATATAAATTATTTTTGAACTGGACAGAGATGATTATATGGCATGTGACTGAAAATGTATCTTTTTTAATAGATGATTCAGCCGCAGAGAGTTTTAATGGCAATGAGACCGTGGGACACAGTTCCAATGCTTCAGGGGGAACACACTGCAGGGAGATGGCAGAAACCAACAGTAATGGCAAAACAAATCTGGAGCAGGATGAGCAGCCTCTGAACCTGAGTGACAGTCCCCTCTCTGCTCAGCTGACTTCAGAATACAGACTAGATGATCACAGCAGTAATGGAAAGAACAAATACAAGACTCTCCTAATTTCTGATCTCAAGATGGAACGGGAGGCAAGAGAAAATGGAAGCAAGGTAAGATGCTTCCACATGGTCCAGATATGAAGCATGTAGTTCAGAAAAGAAAAATATTTGTGAGGCCAAACTAAAGGTTTTTCCCAGCTAAGCACTTAATGTGATGTGTCTAATGTTTGTCAGATCATTACTTAAATGCCATACATAGATTTGTATGCTCTGTTACACATATATGATGCACATGTACATTAAGTGTATGTGGATGTACATGGGGGTGAATAAATATGTATAGGCAAATATACTGTGCTGACACACAGGCAAAAATGGTGTAGTTCTCCATCAGACATGATTTTTATCAATCCATTTATTAGGAATGGTCTACATTACCAATTTGAAAAAAAAATTAAAGTATGTATATAATATGATACATATATATATATGTATAAATATGGAGATTGATATGTATGTATATTTACAGATGGCCATCTCATCACTTCTATTAGGTATCTTTAGAATGTTCATGGTTTAAACCCAGCTGGCAACTAAGCACCTCACAGCCACTCTCTAACTCCTCTCTCTGCCTTGGTGGAGTCAGAAGGAGAATGGAAGAAAGGTAAAACCTATGGGTTGAGATAAGAATAGCTTAACAATTGAAATAAATTAAAGTATCCTACTACTACTACTACTACTACTGATAATTTTAATGAAAAGGAATACAACAAAAAGCAAAAGAGGAATAAAATCCAAGAAGCATAAGTGATGCACAATACAGTTGCTCACCACCCACTGACCAATGCCCAGTCAGTGTCTTGGCAGTGACTGACAGTTTCTGGCCAGCTCCCCCCAGTTTATATACTGGGCAATCTTCTCTGTGGTGCAGAATATCCCTTTGGCTTGCTCCCTTCCAGCCATTTGTGCACCTGCTCACCAGCAGAGCCTGGGAAATTGAAAAATCATAAACTTGGGATAAGCACTGCTTAGCATCAACTAAAATATCAGTATGATATCAATTTTATTCTCATAATTAATCCAAAACACAGCACTATACCAGCTACTAGGAAGAAAATGAACTCTTTCTCACCAAAACCTGGTCAAGAATTAATCCATATGAATGTTAAGTGTGTATGGCCAAGAGAATTTCTACCAGTGAATTATCAACATCTGAAAGGAACTGATTTGGTTCCTTCATGACTGTGTTATGCAGGCACCTAGCCTGAATTAAAACTGACAAGTTTGCTTTAAGGAGCTGTAATCCCCTGAGGGCTTTTCGCTGTCGTTTCTATTATGTGGATAAGGAGAAGCAAGGGTGTTATTTTGTAGATAAAGACAGATCTTGCAGATTAAGTTTGCTAGGTTTCTAGGATGGTGCTTTTCATGAGGGCCTACAGTAGGGAGGGTGAAGAAATGGCATAGAATTTACCCACTGGTAACAAGTTCCAAGTTCTTTTTTTTTTTTTTTTTTTTTTTTTAATTAGTATCTGGTGACCAACTGGCTTACCACTTTTACAGCAGCAATAATAGGATGTCAGTCCTGGATCCAAAGACTATTAATGCTACTCACTGGCTTTCAGTAGCCTGGCAACATAGATATACCTTCAATGAGCACATTTTTTACAGGGCTTCGAAACAGGAGTGTTAAAATCCTGAGGCATACTTAGAAAGGGTTAATACATGAGTGATATCTACAGAAGAACATTTAATCATACTAAGGTTTTATCTCCTATCTTCATTGGCTGTGGAGTCAAAATAAAAACTTGTAATGATTTTGTGACTTTAGTGTCTAAGTTTTAGTGGGCAGAGCAAAGGGAGACTAAATGGGAGATTGTTAGTCTTTCTCATGGCCATTAAGCAAATCATGTATCCCAATGCTTCTCCATGAAATCTCTATGAAAAACTGTTTTTCTGTACAGAATACTTTTTTTCTCACAAACTTGCATTCTATGGAAAATGTTCTGACTTGCTGTAGTCTCTGCCTGTGTATGAACCCCAGTGCTGGATTTACTCAGTACTTTGAATTGCACAGGGGGTCCCATATTGGCTGATATGAATGGTATCTTCTTTTTGCTTCAGGGCAGATTGTTCTAATGAAACTTTTATAGGCTCATCACACAAATATTGACAGACACACAGGCTCTTTTGCCCGAGGTAGGTTGTTGCTTGTGCCATCACTCTTACAAATACACAAATGAGCTTGGCAAAGATGGGGAGGAGTCTTAATGTGACACTCATTTATAGCTAAGACAAGAACATAGCCTAATGTTCACTTTCCAATTTGAATCAGTTCCAACTCAGATGCAAGAAAAATGTATCAAAAAGTGTTAAAAATGTATAATGAATTTAGATGACAATCAAAGCCAGCTCATTCTTTATAAATTTTAAGAGGCCAGAATCATCCCCCACATCAATACATTCTTTCACACTCACTGTCATCCTGCCCACTCTATATTGCCAACAATATGCAGATTTGTCTCCTCTTTTTGTCCTAGTGAAACTCGTGTTGCTGTTTAGAGTTCATTTAAGTATATGATTATTTAGATATGCAGTAAAGATTATTAAATATAGAGTAAAGACTTCAGGAAGAACACAATCCTGGGATAAACAAAATTTGTTAGAGATTTGTAAGATGAGTTACTGAAGAAAAGATCTAGTTTCTAAGTGAGGGAAAATATATTTGAATTATTGGGCTAGTATTGGGGGAAGAAATACATTATGCTTCCTCCAACTTGCTCAGTGTCCCATTTAACCTGCACAAGATTTATTCTCTTGGGATAGTCAAGACTGTGAAACTCAGAGGCAA
Source organism: Serinus canaria (assembly GCF_022539315.1). Taxonomy (NCBI): domain Eukaryota; kingdom Metazoa; phylum Chordata; class Aves; order Passeriformes; family Fringillidae; genus Serinus; species Serinus canaria. The sequence continues at coordinate 109,250,197 of NC_066315.1, read as the reverse complement.
AGGAATGGAGCTGTAAGGATCTCTTGGCTGACATGTTCTGATAGATAATTTTGTATCTGCTGCAGAATTTTGATCAGAAGAAGCTGTTGAGATAAAAATGTTAGTTTTTCCATCATATTTTCTTTGAAAATGTGAGAGCTAAAAGGGAAATCTTTCTTGAAAATGGTTGTTTCTTTGTGGAAGTTAAATTTTAAGAATAGTCATCTTGTCCATACCTATTTGGAGCAATTATATGCTCATGCTATAGGGAAAGTTTGCAAAAATAACAGTATTATTCTGCAAAAAATCTTGGATGTTAAAACAGGGATACTTAACATTTTCATAGAATCAGGCCTATGGACACAGAGGAAGCAATTAGTGATTTGTAAGAAATGTAGGGTTTGTTTTTTTAATAATAAACCAATGTGGGTTTTGGGTTTTTTTACCTGAAAAAACTCTGATAAATAACTGGGGATTAGATAACCCTGTGAAAAACTACACTATATTATTTAAAGAATGCTCAGTTCAGTTACTTCAGATTATGACTTTTAAAACTGGTGTTTGAAGCACTCTTTAAACAAGTATGACATTTCAGTGGACAGTGCTACTTTGAATCCTCAGTTCAGGCAGTGAATATGTGTGGTAATCTCTTCTTTTTACAAAAAGATCATGACTTGAGCGTGGTGGAGGGAGTTGGCAAATTGTAACAACCTTAAAATCTGATCCAAAATGTTTTACTATTCACTGAAAATTGTTGTGCGAGGACAAAATGGGTTTTCATAGTGCTTAATGCATATACGTACATATAATTATGTATATACATGTGTATGTATATGTGTGTATATATATATACACACACATATACATATATATATACACACATATACATATATATATACACATATACATATATATATATACATATATATATATATATATATATATACACTTCATATATATGCACTGTTATTGAGCTTATATTAGGAAGCAGACCCTCACCTAGTTGTTCACAGCACCAGAAATCTCTACAACCATTTAGGGCTAAACTGAAGTTTGTGAAATTTTGCATAGCTTCAAAAATACATACATAAGTTTAACTTAACTGGTCTGGGTCTCAGTGCTAGAAATCACTTAGAAAGTATTCATCAGCAAATGCTCAGCAAACGTGGTTGTATGAATTCAAATAGTTACATGCACGTATGCATTATTTTAGATCATTACTTCTGTGTGAGCCTGCTGGGTTTTTGTATGACTGTGGTGAAGTCTCTGTAGCACTGAGGTTTTTTATTGCTGATTTCTTTGTTGTTGCTACTTCCTGTATCATATATTTTATGTAGGAAAGTTATTAGTTAGCTTTATTTCTTCTTCATTATTTATTTCATTAAATCCAGCAAGCCTACTCCTTTTAAATGATTTTGTCTCTTTTGCATTTGGATAGCAATGTTATTTTAATATAGTATGGGAGAACAGGCTTTTGAGCTCACCAGTCATACTTGCATTATGCCATTATTTTACCTGGATTAATAAATGGTTTTTTATGTCTGTATTGCAAGGGGCACTCCTAATAGTGAAGGCAAAAACTTCTTTGTGGGACTTTCCAGATAGAAATATATGTACTGATCATAAATGCCTAGGAGAGGCATTAAAATGAGGTGACAAGGACAACTCACGTGCCCATTTTGTCCAGATACCTACTAAGTGCTAACAGTTGGTTTTCTTTCTTTCTACCAGATGAAATTTCTGGTGGAAAGTTGAACACCTCAAGTCCCTCTGGATGTATGGTATTCTAAGTTAATATGCATTATGTTTAGCTAAATTGTGTAATTGGCTTCTTGAAGAATTGCACAAGATAAGAAATGTTTCTTTTAAGTCTGGAAAGTAAAACATAGTTTTAAAGGAGAGAACAGTAAATAATGGTTGCTTCATACCATGACCTTTAATTATAATACTGCATTCTAATGTGCATTCTAGCTACAGTTGTTCACCATGAGCCAGAGTTTTCATGTAGTCTCTAAAACTAAAATCTTTCTGTCTCTCCTTTAATGCTGGGTTTTGAAGTGCTTCTCAACCTTTTTTCTACAGCTTGATGTAAAGGATAGTGTTATTGTCATGGGCCATTGCCAGGGGCTGTTTGCTTCCAGCAATTGCAACTTCAAACACTGTTGAAATGGATGTATCCACACTCTGGCAGGTTAGCCTGGCACAGTCTGCTTTTAACACAGGCCCTGCCCAAGAAGATTTTCAAAGGCTGTAACCTTGTATGGCATCTGAAAGCCAGAGCATGTATGAGATCCTGGGTGAAGTTTGAAGCTCCTGCACAATACTCCAGTTAAAATTTACTCATCTTCAGTGGTTAGTCCAGCTGTAGAATCTTGTAACATCTGTTTTGATGGAGCTCATAATTGCCAAGGGATACCAGGCACGACTGTCCAAGCAGCCTGACCTGTGTATGCAGTTATACTGGTAAGCCTGGTGTCATCTGTGGTGAGTCCATCTGGTTTCCAAAAGTGCACATGAATTTAGCCACAGACAGACACCATCTACAAGGAGCAAGGTGGAGTCTTAATGGATTTCTTCCTCACTCTCTTTCCTTCTAAAATATATGATTGCATCTTAGCAAAAGGTGGAAGGTCATTCCTTAATTCCAGTGAACAGCATCACATCTGACATTGTGTTTCTGAGGCAAGTGGAGTCACTGCCTGCCTAGGTCCCTGTGCTTCTGTCTGCAGGTTTCCTTGGAGAATGGCCATGGTCAGAAAATAAAAGAGCATATGGCTTTTTCTAAAGCAAGTGGAATCCTTAAGAATTGCAGTGCACTTTTGATAGAGGCCTATTGAGAAACTTATGAAGTAATTTATTTTCAAAAATTGTTAATAAAGTGTTGAACAGGTATGCGGCTGCTTGAAGCAGGAGTTAAAAGGAAGACTTTGGGGATTTACATGTTATTAAGAACAGTGTTGGAGATGTTTTGCGGTTCTTTTTCTTTCTTTTTTTAACTTAGTAATTCAATTTTTTTTTTCTTCTATCATCATTGATTATTTATATTCAAGTGGAATAGACAGGTTTCAGCTGAATGGGAGCATTGTGCTGTGGTTCTTATATGAGATGGTTACCTCAGGTCTAAGCAGGAGGGAAGGTGGAAAGGGTAAGATAGAAGTGTCTCCTCCTGTTTTGAGGATACCACTAAACTCTGCATGTTGGCTTTTAGTACAAAGAAAATATCCTTTTGCCCATCTAGTTTATTTTGCTAAATACCCAAGTTAAGATAATTAATCTGGATTGAGAGTTTAGCCTGTCAGAAAGGATCTTTTGATTCCAACTCTTCTCTCCTCAGAACTTTTCATCGTCTTCCTTGCTTGAATTTGGGTCTCACTACCTAGGTATGGCCAAAGAAGAAATTAGACTTTTTTGGTTTTGTTTGTTCTTACTGGTATGTTTTATTTCATTTCCATGGTCAGACAGAAAGTGTTCAAGCAATGCCATATTTTACTGACTGCTGTTTTGTTTATGGAAGTATCTTAAGAGTCTGCAGTCCAGGGGGTTGACAGCTTTATTTTATGGCTTAATTGTTAGGGCTAGAAAGAGACTTAGTATGAAATACTGTTTGCTGCTGTCAAAATAACTTATGAAGAGGGAAGCAAAGTCTCATGGAAGATTTAGAACATGTTACTACAAGTAGTAGCACACTATATTTTGAGCAAACAACCACAGGAGTGAGGCAGGAGGCAAAGCCAGCCTTATAAACATTCTGGAGCAATGAGATACCAGTACAAAACAAATCTGCGGCTCCACTAGGGTCCAGTCTGCTTTCACCATTCCAATCATAGCACTGAAGAGAGGATGGTGACATACTCCAGCTTTGCCTTAATTGCTACCCAATCATTGGTTCCATCATTGCTGCTTTACACTGAATCCATGGAAATAGTTTGTACTGAGGTTTAAAAGTGAAGATGATAAAAGAAGTGAATGGGAGGCAGAATCCCCCCCTGCCACCATCATGTGTAGGGGATATGGGGCTACATTTTTAGTCTTGCATCTCACAACTTCGGTGTGTGAAGGCAGGTCCAAGGGTTCTGTTGAAGTATGTATCTTTCTCTGCTGTGCTCAAGTTTGTGCAAAGGTAACTGGCATGTCAGTGCTTTTCTCTTCTTGGGAGATAGATACACTACAGTAGAAGATAAACCTGTTCTCTTCTCCTGTGCATGGAGAACTTGAATGAAAGAACAAAAAGTGTATGGAAGCAGTTTTGTGACTTCCTAGTTTTTTCTGCCACTCACCTACAAATTAGCCTGTTTTTTTCTCTTTCCCAATGAATTTCTGCTTCATGCATAGGAGTTTTAGAAGTTGCTCTCATAAAGTCTGAGTCCTTTATGTTTTACTCTATCATTTTATCTGACACCTTGATTTAACTCTTCCCTACTTTCAGAAAACAAGTAGAGAAAATCAGTTTTCTGACTCTAAAAGTCAATTTATTTGTTTGGATAAAGCATGTTTGTTCTATGAAGAAAAAAAAGTTCTTTTTTTTTGCCGCTCTTTTGTAGGAAGTTGTAGAGGCCACTGAGAAGCTTTAGTACCAAAAAACTTTTGATGTTAGTTTAGTGGTTTAATAAGCGCTGTCTAATCACTGTTCAAGTGTAGCAACTACAGTTTTATAGAGCACTGTTTTTTCCAGGCTTCAATCTTCTGATTTTGGGGGTTACCCATAATAAATGGCTAAATATGTCATTGTTTTGAAGAGCATGTTTTTCATGCCACTGCAGCTGCATGAAAAAAAAAACCAAAAAACCAGTGTTGTGTTTGTCAGAAAATATGAATTCTGTAGCATTCTCTAACAGTCACATTCATCAAAGTCCTTTGTCTATGATACCATCAGTTCTGTGTCTAATTCTTCCCATTGGAAGTACATTTAGTAGAAGGTTTTCATGTTCACTCAAAGCTCTTGAAAGGGAAATTGATTTCCTGCAGGGCATTCATTGCAATGATGTAACTCCAGGTCAATTAAATGGAAGCTGATGCAACTCCAGATTTACATACCTGTGAAGAAGAACACAATCTGGCTCCATATGTGTATGAAATCCCAGCTTATGTAAAGCTGGCATGGAAGAGAAAAAGTTTTGATGTGACCTTTTAGAAATTTTCTCAGAGGATTTTTTTTAAAGGAGGAAGAGCCCATGGGTCAAGTACCAGAAAGTGGTGCTCCTGATTCCAGATTGAATGTGTGTTACTCACAGATCCAGCTGTCTATCCTCATCCACTTTTACCTTTGGAGTCTTTAGTCACTCATATCCAACAAGAAGCACTTGTACGTGAAGGAGATGCAGGACTTTTTCCAACTTGTTTTTAGAGGCTGGACATCTGTTCAGACAAGCCAGAAAGCAATCAAGTGCCTCTGCAATCAAAGAGGTAAGGTCTGAAATTACTTCCCTCCCTGTTTACAGCTAAGAACGTTTTATAACTTATCGGTCTGGGAGCACATGTCTGTACCTTTCAGGCAAATTCTTGTTCACTTCAGCCTAGATTTGTTCCTGATAGACATCTTCAAGGCTGGACCTTGTTACAATCCCTGATTCTTATTTTTGTGGGTTTTTTATGGCTGTGGTTTGTTGGAGGTTTTTTCCCCATTAGGAATAAAATTGAATTTGTGTTGAAGTCTTATCACATTAAATGATTTGCTGCTCCTTTTTCTTCTTCTGTTATCACATATGCAGCTTCTCTGCCACCTAGAAAGAGACTGAGAGCAAATCTTGCTCTTGGAAGATTAAACATGATTTAATGGTAAATTGAGCAAGATATAATGGGGCAGCAATAAGTGCTACCTATTGTGATTGTGTTTAGTCTTAATATTATTTACACTTAATGAACTGTCATTTTTTAATTTTTCAGATGCTGGGGCTGAAGAGCTGATCCTCAAAACTAATCTGTGATGAATGGCTTCCTATTTGGCTACTTCTACACATTCAATGCCTTCAAAACTATATTGTTATTGAAGAAGTTGAGAATCAAGAATGTTACTCCTGATTTTTTCTTTCTGGTATTGAATTCTTTTCTACATGCCAAGACAAGTCCTGAGAAAAGAGAGGAAAGAAGCCAAAGATTTTTCATCTTTAATGACATTTATAACAATATATTGATGAGATTTTAAAATAAATATAATTTTTATTACTTGTCTAATCTTTTTGTCCTGTTGAATAAATGCCAGTAGCCAAATGTCTTGCTGAATGCTTGATACACTTTCAAGCTGTGCTTTTGTGTGCTCTCCATAGTAATCGCTGGGAATAATTAATTACATTAGAACACTGAATACTTTTTTGGATACTTATTCAAGCAGCTGGATTTGTTGGGTGATGTGAGAGAAGTGAATAGGTCAATTTTTTAGTAGAGGAAAGAGGGAACAAAAAGTAGAATTCAACTTTAAAGCTATTTAACTATTTTGTTCTCTTCATCTTTCCTTTTGTTGCTTGCGTTTTTCTTCTTCAGCTTTTCTGGTCATTCTCCTGCGTCTGCTTCTGAAGACTCATGGAAGACCTATCTTAAATTTTGGTTTTTATGAACAAAATAATAGATAAAGGTAACAGTATTACTTACCAGAATATAGGACTGTGAGGAATTAACTTTAGTTACTGAGTCTAGTCCTCTGTAAAGGGGAACCTAGATGATAGACATTTGCCCCAAGAGGATATGCAAGAATTCAATTCACAATGTCCACAGAGTCCTGATTAATAACTTTCAGCCTTATAGAAAACAACAGTGGTGCAGCTGTAATATGCCACGGAAAACAGTGAGGAACTGGAATCATGGTTGATGTCCTAGATCCCTACAACAACAAGGGATTTGCTAGATGGATTTCCCAGATGGTCTCTAGCAGCATCTTATTCCCTGCAGAATGGGGAGTGAAAAAGAACAACTGCCAATAATCCCTATCAGTCTGCTTGAGGTTTTGTCTGCCATATGTTTCATCAAAACATCCTGCTTTGTATTTCATCTCTAACAGTGACTGATTTTGAATACTTGAAAGAAGCAATTAAAAAAACAGCGTCTACATTAGTTTTTGAGACAGGGAGGGGATAGTGGTGTAGGTAGGCATTGAAAGCTGTGAAATGTTTGTTATGTTTATTAAACACAGTCAAAAGACAGCAATCAAAAAATTTTGCAAAATGCGCGGTAAGGAATAAGACATTGATGGTTACAAATATTACAGAATGGTATTCTTGCACAATCAGTAACAGGTCCTGGAATCTGTTACTGGTATTTGAGAGCTGTGTAAACAGTCAACAATTGTGTTTCACTGGGAACCGATGAAAGGGTATAAATACATACAGCCAAAGGTAGGAATCTGTAACTGATGTGAGTTTCCATTTCACCCATGTAAGTGTGGCATGCCGTGAAACATTTTAATACTGGATGAATTCCATATGCATCTCTAGAGTTTTCCCTAAGCTGCTGCTTCTTGGAGCTCACAGTGTTTCTATGAAATACTGCAGCTGTTGCCTGGATCTTGGCGTGCTACAACTGAATATTTCCCATAGAGATGCTCCTTCTCATCAGCTGCTTTGGTCAGAGTGTCATTCTCAGTGTCCTTTCACACCTATTCAGTCTGTGCTCTCCAACTCTTCTCATCATGAATATGCAATGAGCTACCCCCAGATCTGATGGGAAATCATACAGGCTGTTCTCTTCATAAACATGCACACACACACAGTATATATACGCATATATATATTCTCATGTATTGTTTCCTTTTGTCTGATGAGAACAGTCATAGCCAGTGGCCATGAACCAAAGTATGGAATCATACAGATGAACCAGGAGCATACAAAGAGCTCATGTTGTCAAGGCACCTGCAATACAAACATAAACTTTGTGTACAGGTGCTCTAGCAGACAAGAGTGATTGTTTTTCATGTGTATTTTAATTAATATTGGGATGAAATCTTGTATCTCGCCTCTGACTCCATTTTATATTTTGGTAGAGGTCTTGGAGTAATGTGTTTCCTCCTCTTGTGTTTCCCATGGCATTTGGGAATTGTCTGACTCCATCAGGAAGAGCCCTTTCAGAACTATTCAGAATTTCTTCCCTGTACCTTCTACCATTGAGCTCCCAGGCTGCACCCTCTCAGGATTAATAAAAGAAAAACAGGGAAAGGTGAGTTGATTTCCTTAGGGGTTACCATGAACGGCCCCAGTACGGTTTGTCCTCAGTCCACAGTGTTATAGTGTGAGCTGTGTATTGGCTCTCAAAAGGACACGTGGATATTCTTTGGGCCCTTTTACTCAATCAGAGATATATGGTTTTTTGGCCCCCCTCTGAATGAATTTATCCTTGTCTCACTTTGTACAGTTAGTCATATGCTCTTAAAAAATCTTTTGCAGATGGAGCCCCGTGGGACTGGACCTGTTTCAAAAGCTGTATTAAATGACTAAAATAAAGGTTTCGAAAATTCCTGTTTCCCTCAGTGTATTTCTTAGCAAGAATAGCTGTATTTAGTGGAAAAGAAGTTAGATGCGTCTGTGGCATGTGTGCTGTCACACCCTCCTGGCTCAGCTGGGAGATGGACACATGAAGGAATGACATAGAGGCATGTTTTGGAATATGCTGCTTGTGTCAGTTTCACCTTAAAGACACCTCTCACAAGGTTGATGCTTCTCTATGCTTCATTAGAAGCTTTATAAAATACACCTCTATACGTTCAACAAAGTGTCCACCCTGCCTTCAGAAAACACATAATATGCAGGTTTATATAATACTGGAAAAAGAAGCTGGAGTTCCTAATGGATCTAAATGAGTGATTAAACACTGAGGAGCTGAAAAATTTGCTGCATAAAGATGGAATTACTCTGTTAGAGATAAAGCAGCCATGACTTCATCAAGGATCTCAGTGGTTATTGCCAATTAATAGGTTGTTGTCTCTGGAAGGCAAATTTATCAAAAGACTCATCAGATTAAATTTCTTTTTATAGGTTAGGTTGGAATTGAGATAAAATATTTTTGCAATGATTGTAGCAAACCATTCATATGAAAGTAGTCAATCATTACACAAAAATGTCTATGTAAGGTAGGTGTTCATTTTATAAATATATGTACTAATGAATCTGAAAGTATATGAGGCATGGTTGTGTCATTTAGGAAAATGGTGACAACTATTCTCTTCTGTTCAAGAGCTGAGTGGTCATGTTCTGTGGTTCTGTGAACTGGGAGGAGTGTCTTGAATGCTTAAAGAGCCAAAAAGGCTTTTAGCATCTCACATTGCCAGTTGCCTGGCCTAAGCTTTTGAGAAACCTGGCTTAAATATCTGTATTTCATAATCTTAAGTAGTTAGCCCTGCATACTTCTGGTTTGAGATACAAACTCCAGGACAATACTTATTTTTACTGCCCTCACTGTGCCAATTCAAGATCATTCTATTAAGTATAAGAGGTAAGTTGTTTTTAAGGCTGTATCTAAGCTCTGCAGAGATAATTCTCTATCTAATTTTTTTTTTTTTTTAGTATTAAATTGACAAGGAGTATGCTGGTTTGCTTTTAGCCTGTTACTCCATTCCTATGTTTAGATTTTGATTTTATGTGATTTTTCCATATTTAATGCTTACTTTATAGCAATGTTTACAGTATCTAGAACTTATATGTAGGGCTATTTATGTGAAATAGTAAACTAAAAGAAATAGACTGTGTAAATCTACTGTTAACTGTGAGCTAGTAGAGCTTTTCTCTCCATGTAGTGTAGGCAGTGGCAGTCGTGGCAGCACCTTCAAGACTTTTGCTTCACTTTTTACTAATTTTTTTCTTAGTTGAAATTTTTGTCCTTGAAATATATAGGATCCTACTGTGTTATTTTTTACATTTTTCATTTAACATCTATAATTTATATAGGTAATACAAATTTTAGGTTATTCAGTTTCTAATAAGATAATTCTGCATAATAACTTTATACAAAATGAATAAGTTGTTTTTACCTTCATCAATATTTTAATTGCCAGAGGTTCCTATATCTAAATTCTTTGAATTTACATAGCACGCTTGAGATTCTGAAAACATTAATAAAAATAAATCAGCTAAACATGACATTGGTCTTGTGAGGCAAACATGTCTACTGGTTGGTAAATACAGGCATGGCATAATTCCTTTCTCAAAACAAATCAATCAATTTCTCCAGAAAATCTGGAGAAGACATTTGTTTCTTGTGTGTTATAGCTGAACATTAATCACAGTATGAATCCTTATCTTCAGACATTCCTCTTCAGTTAAGGTAAAGATCCAGAGTCAGCTCCAACTGAGTAGCCATTGGAAAGTTTCCTCTAGTTTTTTAGCACAGCTAAAATTCAAACCAGTGTTTTTAAATGTTTAACTTGGGCTTTGCTGGAACCACGAGGAATACATTTTCACTGATGGTCTTGATCAATCTTTCTAGACCTCATCATAAAAATATGTTTATGTATGCCCAAGAGAGCCTATGGACTACATTATTAGTATTTGTGTGATTAAGCCTTAACTGACCTAAAGTTGAATGCTTCACTTAGATTCAATCATACAGCTTACTTGTATAGTGCATTTACATATTGAACTGAGGATGTAGCCCAAAGTGAGAGAACTGCAGGAGGAAGAGGCTGTAGAAGTGTTAGAATGCTCTAATTTTCTCTAGATATTTAGCAATTGTTTTTTTTTTTTCTTTTAATTATAAAAAGAGGAGTCAAAGTAAAAATAATAGTTAAAATCACTGAAGCATGAGACTTCAAATCTGGGTTTTCAATTTATTGTATGAAATAGGAGTATGTCTGTGCATCTCCATACCTGTATAAAGCAAATTGTTTCACTTCCTCCTTAAATGTATCTTTTTACCATACAATCTTTATCTTCACAGGCTCTATTTCTAAAAGCTTCCTTGATGAATGATTCTCCTGCAGCTAAATCCTGGCGGAGGAGGGAAGAGGTAAGGGGAGGAAGGGAAAAGAGAAAAGAAGGGAAGGCAGAGGAAGGAGGAAGGAAGGACGGAAGGAAGAAGGAAGGAATGAATGGAAGAAAGGAAGGAAGAAGGAAGGAAGGAAGTGCAGGAAGGAAGACGGGAAGGGAAGGAAGAAGCGGAAGGAAGGAAGGAAGGAGAAGGAAGGCAAGAAGGAAGGAAGGAAGGACGAGGAAGGCCGTAAGGCAGGACGGAAGGACGGAAGGAACGGAAGGAGGAAGGAAGGCAATGTAATGAAATTAATGACTTAAGGAAGTAAGTAAGTAAGAATGGAAGTCACTTAATTCAGTACTTAATTCATTACATAATTACATTAATTATTCAGTTCCTTACTTCATTACTTAATCTTACCTTACCTGCCTTCCTTCCTACTTCCTTCCTCCTGCTTCCTTCCTTCCTTTCCTGTCCTTACCCTCTTTCCTGCCTACTTCCTCACGTCCGCCATTCCTTTCAGCAATGATTACAGCCATTCTTCATTCCGCACTTCCTTCCTTCCTTCCGCCACTTCCTTCCGCCACTTCTTACTTCCTTCCGCCATTCCTTCCTTCATTCGCCACTTCCTTCGCAACTCCTTCATCTTCCTTCCTTCCTTCCTTCCGCCACTTCCTTCCCACTTCTTCCGCCACTTCCTTCCGCACTTCCTTCCGCCACTCCTTCCGCCACTTCTCCTTCCGCACTTCCTTCCTTCCTTCCGCATTCCTTCATTCCGCCACTTCCTTCCTCTTCCTTCCTTCCTTACTTCCTTCCTTCCTTCCTTCCTTCCTTCATTCCATTCTCACTTCCTTCCTCCATTCCTTCCTTCCCCTTCCTTCTTCTCCTCCTTCCTTCCTTACTTCCTTCCACTTCTCCTTCCTCCTTCCTTCGCCACTTCCTTCTCCGCCACTTCCTTCTTCGCCACTTCTCGCCACTTCCTTCCCCGCCACTTCCTTCCGCCACTTCATTCCGCCACTTCCTTCCGCCACTTCCTTCAGCCACTTCCTTCGCCACTTCCTTCGCTTCCTTCCGCCACTCCTCCTTCTCGCCACTTCCTTCCGCCACTTCCTTACGCAAACTTCCTTCCGCCACTTCCTTCCGCCAAGTAATTAAGACAAACTCCGTGACGCCAGCGCCTGGACGGGGACGATGCACTTAAATACGGAATAAGGACGAAACAGCCTTCAGTACAATGACATTGACGGAAGGAGAGGAAGAAGAAGTAAGGAAGGAAGGCAGGAAGGAAGAAGGAAGGAAGGAGGAGAAGGAAGGAAGGAGTAGGAGGGAGGAAGGAAGGAAGGAAGGAAGGACGGAAGGAATGCCTTAATTCCGTCATGCAGGAACGGACGTAAGCGAAGAAGTCAGGAATGCATTGGGGAAGTAAGTCCGAAAAAAGGACGGACGAAACGGACGGAAGAACAGTAGGAAGAAACGTACCGTAAGGAAGGAGGAAGGAAGGAAGGCAAGTAAGGACCGGAAGGAAGGCAATGGGAAGGCAGAATGGAAGGAAGGCAGAAGGAAGGAAGTAAGGAAGGACGAAGGAAGGAAGAAGGTAAGGACGGAAGGAAGGAAGGAAGGAAGGAAGGAATTGGGACGGAAGGAAGGAGGAAGGAAGGAAAGGAAGGAAAGACGGCCTTGACTCTCCGTCCCTTCCTTCCTTCCTCCACTCTTACTTTATTCATTACATTACGTAACCTTCATTCCATTAATTACTTACACAATGATTCATTCCTTCATTCAGCCAATGGTCTTCCTTCCGCCACTTATTCATTCCTGCCGACATCTACCGCCACTTACCTCCGCCAATACATACCGACACTAATTCCGCCACTTACAGTACGCACAATTAACGGCCTTAAGAAAATTAATGCCTTAAGTACTTAAGAAACGTAATATTCCGCAAATTCATGCCTTCTTACGATCGAAAAGGACGGGCGGAAGGAAGGAAGGAAGCAGTGAATGACTGACGGAAGGAAGGAAGGGAAGGAAGGAGGGAAGGAAGGAAGGAAGGAAGAAAGGAAGGACAGTACTCCTTCCTTCCTTCTTCTTCCTTCCGTGCTTCATTCATTCCTTCCTTCATTCCTCCATTCCTTCCGCCACACTTCCTTCCTTCCGCCACTTCCTTCCTGTAAGCCACTTCAATCCTTCTCCGCCACTTACTTCCTTCATTCCTTCCGCCACTCATTAAGACTTCAATTCCTTCCTTAATTCCTTCCTTCCTTCCTTCCTTCCTTCATTCCCTTCCTTCCTTCTTCCTTCCTCGTCCTTCCTTCCTTCATTCTCTTCCTTCCTTCTTCTTACTTCCTTCCTTCCTTCCTTCCACCTTCCTTCCTTCCGCCTTCTTCATCCTCACTTAGCCCTTCCTTCCTTCCTGCCACTTCCTTCCGCCACTTCCTTCCTTCCGCCACTCTTCCTTCGCCATTCCGCACTCCTTCCTTCCGCCACTCCTTCCGCCACTTCTTCCGCCACTTCCTTCGCCACTTCCTTCTGCCGCACTTCCTTCCTTCCTTCCGCCACTTCCTTCCTTCGCCACTTCATTCCTTCCGCCACTCCTTCCTCCGCCACTTCCTTCTTCGCCACTTCCTCCTCCGCCACTTCCTTCCGCCACTTCCTTCCGCCACTTCTTCCGCCACTTCCTTCCTTCCGCCATTCCCTTCCTTCCGACACTTCATTCCTTCGACGTCCTTCCGCTCACTTCTCATTCCTTCCTTACTTCCGACTTCACCACAGTCCTTCAGACACTTCTTCCGGCCAATTCCTTCGCCTTACTTCCGCAACTTCCTTCCATTCCTTACGCCCACTTCTTCGATTATTACTTCATTCGCACTTCCTTCCGCACTTTCCTTCCGCCAATCTTCCTAAGCCACTGCCTTCAATTCCGCCTTACTTCCGAGAAATTAAGTCCCATGAAGGAAGGAAGGAAGCGAAGGAAGGAAGGAAGGAGGAGGAACGAAGGCAGGCAGGCAAGGAGTAACCGTCACGTAACTTCACTTCCTTCCTTCATGCAGACAATGACGGCAATTCATTACGGAAGTATTCCTTCACTTATTACTTCCGCCACGTCATTAGGAATGACTTCCTTCCGGCCATTCCTTCCTTCCTTCCGTCCTTCCTTCCTTCCTCCTTCCTTCACTTCCTTCCTCCTTCCTTCCTCCTTCGCACTTCCTTCCGCCACTTCCTTCTTCCTTCCTTCCTTCATTCCTTCCTTCCTTCCTTCCTTCCGCCACTTCCTTCCTTCCTTCCTTCCTTCTTCCTCCTTCCTTCTTCCTTCCTTCCTTCCCTCTCTTCCTCTCCTTCCTCTTCCATTCCTTCCTTCCTTCTTGCTTCCTTCCTGCACTTCCCCATTCCTTCCTTCCTTCCGCCACCTTCCTTCCGCCACTTCCTTCGCACTCCTTCCGCCACTTCCTTCCGCCATTCTTCCTGCCACTTCCTTCCTTCCGCCACTTCTTCCGCCACTTCCTTCCGCCATCTTCCTTCGCCACTTCCTTCCTTCGCCACTTCCTTCCTTCCGCCATTCCTTCCTTTCCGCACTTCCGCCACTTCCTGAAGGAGGCAGGAAGGAAAGTGGGACGAAGGAAGGAAGCAAAGGAAGACGAGGGAAAGGACTGCAGGAAAGGAGGAAGAAAAGGAAGGAACGGCGAAGAGAAGGGCGACCGCCCGGAAGGCAGGAAACGGAAAGAAAAGGTAAGGAATTCACTCCTTCCTGTTCCGCCACTTCCTTCCGTCACTTCATTCGACCACCCCCACCGTACACTTCTTCCTTCCGCCACACTTCCTTCCTTCTCCTTCCTTCAGCTCACTTCCTTCCTTACGCCACTCATTACCTTCGCCACTTCCTTGCACTTCCGGCCTACTGCCTTCCTTCAGGAACCAACTTACCTCAGCCACTTCATTCCGACACTCCTTCCGCATTCTTCAGCCACATTGAAGTCGACAAGCCTGCACGGCCTGACGAAATTAAGTCCTTCATGCCGGAATTATTCTGTCATGCTGGAATGAAGGAAGTTACGGAGTACATCCTTACTTACTTCCGTCCGCCTTAATTCACGTACTAATTCCGGCATGCCTTACTTCCTTCCGTCACTTCATTCCGGGACATCCTTCATCCTTAAAGGAATTAATTACACTTCATGTCCTTCCTTAATTCATTTTCCTGCTTCCGCACTTCATTCCGCCACTGTCCTTCAGCAACTTACCTTCAGAAAAACTACTTTTAGCCACGTCGGAATTGCAGCCAGAAAGGGACGGAGCAGGTCGAAACGTAATCCTGCCGTCAGGAAGGCAATTGGCACGGCACGGAATGCAGGAAGGAAATGACGAGCAGTGTCAGTCAGTAAGGAAGGCAGTGGCATTACGTCCTCTTCTTCAGTACGCTTCATATCGCCAATTAATTCCGCCACTTACTTCCTTTCAATGCCGCCACGTCCTTCGCCACTTCCCGAGCCAACTCCAACTCCTTCCTTCCTTACGAAACCACTCACCCCTTTCCGCCCCCTGCTTCTCCCCCCTTCTTTACCTCTCCCTGCCCTCTCTCCCCTCTCACCCCGCTTGTCCCCCCCCCCTCCCTTCCCTCCTCTCTCCACGTCCCTTAGTCCCGTACCGAACCTCTCTCCACCCTCTTCCCATCTATCAGCAAGAAGGTAACTATATTGCAAATGAAGCAGGAAAGGGGAAGACGAGGGGGGAAGGCGGGGGGGGGGGGGGGAAGGGGGGAAGGGAAAGGGGGGCAGGAACGGATGAAGGGGGGAGGGAAGGACAGGGAACAGGGAAGGAAGGAAGGTAAGGTAGGAAGAAGGAGAAGGTGTGGGGGGGAAGGGACGGGACGAAAGGGTGAAGGAGGAAGGAAGGAAGGAAGTGCAGGAAGGGGAAGTCCCACAGTAAGAATGTAAGGAAGTAAGGAAGGATGAAGGAAGGAAGGATGAAGGAAGGAATGCATAATGCATTACGAAAATTAATGGAAGTAGTTAAGTTAAGTAAAGAATGATGACTTATTATTAATGAAAGGACTTAATTAAGTAAGGTAATTCAAGTAAATAAGTAATTAAGGAAAGGAAATTGACCGAATTAATTAATTACTTACTTACGCCAATTCCTTTACTTCCGACACTTACTTCATTCAGAAATTAATTAATTACAGAAAATTAATTACTTCAGAAAAATTCAGTTTTTACGCAAATTAAGTCATAATTCATTAATTTAATAAGTAATACAAGTAACTTAATTAAGTAAGTGATTACGTTCATTAAATCAATTAATTAATTTAATTAATTACTTAATTCATTAAGTCATTATTCTTACTCCCTTCTTCATCCTTATTCTTCATTACTCAGTACATCATTACTTCACATTACTTCATTAATACTTAATTCCTTTCCTTCCTTCCTTCTTAACTGACAATTCATTCATCCTTCCTCTTCCTTCCTTCCCTCTTCGCAACTTCATAAGGCCCACTTCCTTCCGAAAATTTACTTCCGACAATTCCTTCTTAATTCAGCCAAATTTCCTTCCGCCAATTCCTGCGCCACTTCCTTCCTTACCTTAGCCACTTCCTTCCTTACTTCATTCTTCATTCCTTCATTAATTCCTTAATTAATTCAATTTCATACGTCTAATTCCTTCCCTTCATTTACTTCTGCCTTCCTTCCTTCATTCCTTCCTACCTTCCTCGCCACTGCATCCTTCATTCATTCCTTCCTTCATTACCGCCACTTCCTTCCTCCTTCCTTCCTTCCTTACTCCTTCCTTACTTCCTTCCTGCCTTCCTTCCTTCTTCCTTCCTTCCTTCCTTCCTTCCTTCCTTCCTTCCTTCTTCCTTCCTTCCTTCCACCACTTCCTTCCTTCCGCCACTTCCTTCCTTCCTTCCTTCGCCACTTCATTCCGCCACTTCCTTCCGCCACTTCCTTCCTCCTTCCGCCACTTCCTTCCTTCCGCACTTCCTTCCTCCTTCCTTCCGCACTTCTTCCTTCCTTCCTTCCTTCTTCCTTCCTTCTTCCTTCCTTCCTTCCTTCCTTCCTTCCTTCCTTCCTTCCTTCCTTCTTCCTTCCTTCCTTCCTTCCTTCCTTCCTTCCTTCCGCCACTTCCTTCCGCCACTTCCTTCCTTCCTCCTTCCTTCCGCCACTTCCTTCCTTCCGCCACTTCCTTCCGCCACTTCCGCCATTTCCTTCTGCCATATCCTTCCTTCCTTCCTCTTTGAAAGGCCTTTGTCACCTGCACATAACATTTTTACTGCCATGCAGCCATTTTAGGCCTTCATCTGCCTGTTCTTCCCAATTGACTTAATGACTTATAATTAAGGCACAAATGACTTAATATTATTACCCCGTCTCCTGTGGTGTTTTGAACTCATGTTAATCCAAATCACCTATACTGTGCTTTGCTACATAATTATTTATTGAGAGAATTAAGCTTGAAAAGTGGATCTACTCTGGTGATCTTCTCTTTATGCAAGATTATCCCAACAGATGATCCTGTGACTTTCAATACCTCTTCTTACACTTCTGCTGCAATATATGAAGACAACAGCTAATAGAGGAGTCAGAAAAGCTGCCCATTCAAAATTCAGTTCATGGTCTGAGTTTAATGTTACCACCAGCTTAGTTCAGTGACCTTTTCTTGTAATTGGTCATTTCAGAAAAAGACACTCGAACCACTCAGAAAGACAATATATTGACTAGAACAAGTGGTGAGATTGACAAGAATAGAAGATATTTCCTATCTGATCTTGTAAGCATGCATTACAGGTCACTGCTTTACCTTGATAAAGTATCAGAGGGAGGAAAAATTCTGAAACTGAGGAAAAAAACGTTATGTAGACTTGATGTAGCAAATGGCAGGGCAGGGCTGCTGGCAGCAGCAGGTCCCAATGACCAGCAGACAAGCAGGAGGGGGTGTGCAGGTCACAGCTCAGTGCAGGAAAAGCAGGGAGCAAGCCAGGAGCAGCCTGGGACATTCTTGGCCCCCACTTGCTCATGGTATAGCTCAGCTTCAGTGGGGCTCCTGGGAAGGAGCACAGAGATGGGGGTCCCAGGAGAAGTGGCCAGAAAAAAGAAAGTGCAAGGGTCCCGATGAGGGTGTGGATTAATGACAGAAAATGTAAGAGCTTTTTAAGTGGCATTGGTACCAAATGAAATGTTAACCTCAGAGCCCATTCCTCTCTCACATGGGAGAGCTTGTATTTACTCTGCAAGGGCAAATTTCCATGGGCTATGCTCAGGCCACAGCTGGCTATCTTACAAAGTAGAGATGTTTTCTTTTGACTTTGGTGGAGAGGCAGATACAGGCAAGCAAAACAATGGCGTTTAATTTTCAGAATTAATGGGCCTCACTAATCTTACCCTAAAGCCTTTCATCTACCAGGAAAAAAAAAAAAAAAGCAGACAACATCTTACCTTGAATTAGTTAATTGAGGACAGTGCAGTTTTCAGTGATTGGATCAAGTGAAGGACCAACCATTTTTCATGTGCAAAGTTCATGTGTAAATAGCGTTTCCAAGTAGCTCCAATTATTTAAAGCCTATGAAACATGATCTCTGAAAAACATAAGGCAGAAAGCTTAAATTTGGGTTCTATGATGTGTTGTGTATCTTTTTCCTTGACTTTTGAAAGGCTGAGTGGTAAATAAGAAGTTTTTTTGATTTCATTTTATAAACCTGGGGGATTGGAATTTTAATAACAGCTGGGATTGTCCTAAAATTCATGGGGAACTTTGATTAAGCATATAATGCAGAATTTATTAGCAATTAAAAACTACTGGATGGTCCATTTGTCATCCATGTCTTAGAACAGGGCCTTGTAAGGCAGTGCATTAAAAGAAATATGTCCATGCACTGACATTCTGTTCTCATATTAGTTAACTTATTAGTCTCATAGGTTTATTTAATAGAAGTGGCTACTTGGGTTGAATCTTTTAAAGAATATCACCTTTTCAAAAGTTTTTTGTGAAAGTGATTTCATACTTTCAACAGATTTTGTATAATCATCAATTTATATTTTTTGCCTTCAGTCATGCTGTGAGCTTAAATTATGTTAAATAAATAAATAAATGATCTCCCATATTTATGCAATGCTTTGAGTTTCTTAATAATGCCAGTTGTACAAATATCCAGAAAATTAATAGTGTATTAGAGCACATAATGCTATGGCAGTAGCTAATAAATATGGGATCATTCTCTGTATGGATGTCTCCCACACACCCCTTTGAAATTCCTTCTACCTAGAGCCATAATTTGCAAGGTATTTGTTAGATCTTTTCAAAATATAGTTTTCCATAAAAATATATTTAGATGCAAAGTGTTATTTAGAGATATATGACAGACTCTTGTTTTACTTATGTCCCAGGTAAAAAATGTGTTTAAAAATCTTGTCTGCCAGGAAAGTTTTATACAAAAAGAAGTGCTGTTATGCTATCCATATGGTGCATTTTATTCTATCAGTGTGAGAAGGTGTTTGTTGCTATTTGTTGTCTTGTTTGGTTTTTTTTCCAAAGGGGGTGCTTTATGCTCTGTCAGTTTTTCTGTCCCTGAATAACCTTTGAATCTAATTTCACAAGGTAGTAATCTTGACAATGTTGAGTTGCTATGAGCTGTGAAAATCTGCATTTGGCTCAAGTAGAAAGACTTGCTTTCATGAAGGAGTTGGACATTTGAGAGGCAGATACTGCTTGGGCAATGAGTGATCTCCCAGCCCTCAAACACCCACAAAGTCCTGCCCTCTAAGAGTGAGAGAGGTGTGGATTGAAATGAAGAATGCATTCTGCATGGTGAGATTTGGGGATTTAGAACATACATCTTTAGGATGTCAGGTTTCTTCAGCTCTACTTTTTGAAGGTAAACTGGCTTAAATATAATATAATGAATATCTCTGTGTAGGAATCAGTGAGTAGATATTAAAGCTACTCCTTTACAGGACTTGCAGAGGTAAGCTGTGACTGCCAGCACAAGTCATGTCTCTGTATTTTGTTTCTTTCTTATGGCACTATTGAAAGCATATACTACATAGAAAAAAATCAGTGGCTTGACCCCATATCATCACATTCATCTAAAAACACTACTACTGGAGTTGCAAAATTTCTTGACAAAGCCAAAGAGATTGTGTTTTCCAGAGAAAATCAGTTTCTAAATGCTTCCACTGCTTGTGTGTTATTTTTAATAATGGAAAACAAAGCTATGAGCATCCTATGCCACACATGAGCACATCTTTGTGTTCCAATAGAGCCCTACTACAGGTACACACTAGGAAAGGGAAACTTTACCTAAGTTATCCTTACCTTTCTGTTTATAAAAATAATTTCTTCTCAGGCATTAATAAAACCTGCTCAGGTTTTCTGATACGTGACATTGCTACACACCAGAGCAGAACCAATGCCAATTCCAGTGAAAGTGATGGGGGATGTTCACAGAAAACTCCTCTGTCCCTCAAATTTGGTGCCTCTTATATTTAAGTTTAGTAAAATGCAACAGGTGAGATTTACATTCTATATTCCAGAAGGATCTCAGCCTGCAGATCAGAGCACTGCATGCCTTGAGCTCAGGTATGGCTCTGTGAAAGAGGAGACTCATGAGCACACAGCGTAGGCTGTTGTACCACAAGGGGGGGGGTCACTTTGTAAAAATAGATCTATAGATGAGTTCCTTTAATTTTAAAAAAGGTATTCTGTTTTGGTTTCCTCCTTGTTCTTTAAATTTCATCAGTGGAAGCTAAGGATAACAACAGTAGTCACACAAATTAAAAAAGCAAATAGAAAGGGAAAACAACCTATAAAACTTTAGTCCAGCTCAGATCTGGATTTAAAGTTTTCAGCTAGTTCTCTTCATCTGATAAGGTGACTTATCATAGGATCAAATCCCTTTTGCCTGAATTTAGTGGCAGGATGTGGAAGATTAAATAATTTGGGTTGGAGGATGATACAAAGCAGTTTTTATAGCTGTTCAGTTCTCCATAGTCAGGTATTGAGTTATCAATATGAGAAAATTCTCTGATTTATTTAATTTTTCTGGCATAATTCTAGCTGGTTTTCCCCAAAGAATTCTTCCTCTACAAGAAGGTGGACTGAATGTGGTCTTTGGCGAAGGTGGAGTTTTGCCAAATAGGATTTTATACTCAGCTTTATACTCTGATAGGGGAATTCTCCATGGCAGGGTCGTGATTTAGTTAGCTAAATTGAATGCATGTAACTAAGTGGTCCCAGTATTCACAACTCAAATTATCTTTTCTAATAGAAGGTAAATATTGTTTATTGGAAATGAGTTTGAGCCTTTACAGACCAAGTCTATTAGATCATCTTGGAAATTTCATTGCTGCTTGATGGCTGTATGGTTCCCTCTAACTGAGCTCCAGGTACCAAGTGACAGGACCATTTTGCAGTAAACAAAGTTTTTTCCACTACAAGAAATCACAGAGAGTACTGGGGCATGGAATCAAGTTGGTAAGTGCAATTTCCTTTCTAAACAGCAGCTGTTCTGGGAGCTTACAGCATGCCATGCTATCCTGGAGGAACCTGGCCGATTCTCTTCTCCCAAGCTTGAAAGTTTAACAGGCAACATATAACATCTCAGGGCTTATTTATGGCCAGACCAACCCAAATAGCTCACTTTTGTATCAAATGTATACTAATGTCTGTAGTCCTGGACCATCTCGGGCAGGTAAAATGATGGCTTACAAGGACAGTTTCTGGTTTCTTCAGGATGGTACCATGAAAGCTACCACCCAATAGAGATATTTAATGATATTTGTAGGGATTTAGGGGGCTACCATGACCTGTCTGACTCTTCTGGGGAAGGGCATTTGCTCTTCAACACAACTGTATTGTTTGCTAGGATTGGCTGCCTGAGTAGTTTGAGCAGCAATTGTTGAGCAGCCTCCTCTGGGAGTCAGGTTTAATGCTTTTCATAATATTGTCCTCCCTCCCCCACCCCCAAAATGTCAGACCATGTCTTTAACAGAAGCACAGTTAGCATAGAGTTAGAATAGAAAGATTATTTTGTTGTTTCTGTTTCTTCCTGGTCTTTTTGCATCAGCCCTAAGGATACATTGAACTGGAGAACTAATAGGCAGAAACTGCCTTTATAAGGAATTCTCCTGCAACATTCTTATGATTGCTGTCCTGTGATAACCTCAAGCAATGCCTCTGGCTTAGTCTTATGATAAATGTTTTATTTATCCTTCCATAAACAGGGAGGGTCAAATTAGATGCATTTCTTACAAGATTTACTTGATTTACGATATGCATTTCTTTAAGATTTATTTGTGGCAGATAAGTAGGGAACTAATCAGTAATCTATTCCATCAGCTTCAGCTGCAGACATCTCAGCTGCTCCTCTCTTACTCAGACTATTGCAGACTAGGAACAGGCCTCCCCCTTGGCTCAGGAGCCCTGTCTTCATCTGTCCCTCCCTGATTGTTCTCAAATTCTAAATCTTCCCACCTGGTCCTTAAGCAATAATTAGGGCCATTAACCTCTGTCTTTCAGGGGTACTTACTGGGATATTCCAGCTGATTTACTTCCAGTGAATTATTTAAAGCTTGCTAAAGATTGCTGCTATAAGCAGGTAGAGGTGAAAGGCCAAAAGGAAAAGCAAGAACAAGCATTCTCAAATTGTACCCTATACTTCTCACTGGGCAGTATGCTCCTCTCTTGAATATGCAAAAAATTGATGTTGTGTTCCTGTTGTGTTCCTAGCTTCCCCCTAGAAAAATCAGTCTCTAATATTTCATCTTATTACCATGATCAGTTGTAAATGGATGCTCAGTACTGTGCAGATTCTTTTGGGTCACATTCCTGTCATTTATCAA
Organism: Serinus canaria; assembly: GCF_022539315.1. Lineage (NCBI taxonomy): Eukaryota > Metazoa > Chordata > Aves > Passeriformes > Fringillidae > Serinus > Serinus canaria. The sequence continues at coordinate 109,227,503 of NC_066315.1, read as the reverse complement.
TTGGTTTGCTTCTTTTCCTGAGTCCCTCTCTCAATATGCTACTGTTACTGGGGTTTTTTTGTTGGTTTTTTCCCTTAAGGTGTGCTTCTGAAGATGAATGATTGCTCAGAAGAGAAAGAATGTCAGGACTGTCTCCTCTCACCTCTTCTGGCATAGGACTGTTGTGACTGAGCAACACAAACTGTAGGAGGGAGGGCCTAAAATTCTCCTAAATGATGGAGACAGATGAGTTGGAGCTCCCTTCTCCACTGTTTCCATTAATTGATATTAATCTCCTTCCCAATTATTTGCCCTTATGCCATGCTCATACTGGAATAGAGAAAAGGTGTGAGAAATTATGAAATGCCATTGTGTAGGAATGAACTGGGAAGAGGAAATCAGCTCAGGGAAGAACTTATGATGAATTCAGAAAGAGCACACCAAGAAAAGTCCATTGTTAAACCATTTTCCTCTCTCATCCCAGTCATCACTTCTAGTTCCTCGTTATTTCCAGCTTTTGTTGTGTGCACTCTGTTCTTCCTTCTCATATGAGTTAGGATACAAAATGCTGCATGTCCTTCTGTATTAGACAATAGAGGTACACAGCTCAGCATATAACTATGTGTTTAATATGTCCAGCTGCTTCATGGCCTTAGGCAGACATTGTAGGGAGTTGCTGAGTTCCTGGATGTCAAATAGCACTCTTTTGACAGAGTCTTGACAAGGATGGGACAGAGGCACCCTTTGTCTTTGTTGCTTTCTTTCTCTTTACCTATTGAAAACAAGTGATCCTCTTGTCTGCTATTCTTACAGCACACAAACCCTGCAGTGATATTGTGTTATTATTTCTGAATCTGCCTCTGCTGTCAGTTGCTGGAAGTGTCTTTTGAAATTTTGTATAACCTGGAAGCCTCTTGTGCACTTTCCATCTCTAGCTTTTCTAGGATACAATAGAAAAAGGGAATAAGATGAGTGTCAACAGCCAAAAATCAGTCTTTTCTTCTGGATTCCTGATATAATTCAAGCTCTCATTTGCAAATGTGTTTGCTCTCTGGGAACTTTTTGTTGCATTAAAGAAGCAGAGAACTTCCATGGTAAGGACTGTGAGGAAGAAAAAGACAGTGAATTGAAGGGGCACGTACAAAGTTAACATTCTCTGTGGTCATAGTTCTCTTAGTAAGACTCCACCTGTAGTCATGGATTCAAGGGGTGTTGTTTACAAATGAACACATAATTTCCAAGTGTAGATTCTTGCTTTGGGACTTGAGGAGATAGCCCTATATTTTGTAGAATCATGGAATGATTTGGCTTGGAAGGAACCTTGAAGATCATCTACTTTCCACTCCCCTGCTGTGGACCTGAGCCCCTTTCACTTGACCAGTCAGAAGTGCATCGTTCCTGGCCTTGAACAATTCCAGGGATGGGGCATACACAACTTCTCTGGGAAACATTTTCCAGTGCCTCACCAACCTCTCAGAATTTTTTCCCAGTACCTAATCTAATCCTTATTTCTTTCAGTTTGAAGCCATTTCCCCTTGTCCTGTCACTACATTCCTTTGTAAATAGTTTTTCTAAATCTTTCTTGTAGGCTCCCTTCAGGTACAGAAAACCACAAGTGGGTCACCCCAAAGTCTTCTCTTTTCCAGGCTGAAAAAACCCAATATTCTCAGTGTTTTCCCATATGAGAAGAGCTCCATCCCTGTGATCAATTTGTTGTCCCTCTTCTGGACTCCCTCCAACAGGTCTATGTCTTTTTAGGACTGAAGAAGAAAACAGGTTATTGAACTGTTTTGATGTCACAGCTTAAATTTATGGCAAGAGGAAGCAGAGAGAAATTTAGAGAGGAAGAAATGAAGGGAAAAGTATCAGAGACAAGAGAAGAAATCAAGAAAAGACTGAAGCAAAAAGGAACTAAAGGCATAATGAGTTCAAAGATAAAGAATGAAAAGATTTAGGAAAAAGCAGCATGGGAAAAAAAGGTTGAAACTGAACCAAAGGGCAGGAACATAAAAAATAGCACAGAAGGAAAAAAAAGATTATGACAGCTTTCTAGTTAATTGTAGATGTCTGACAAGTGGCCTATGACTAAACCAGTGAATTGCATGTGCTCTGTATTTCCTGGTTTTATTCCTCACTGTTAAAATAAGGAAAAGAATTCTTCTTATGTTTTCCAGCAGCAATATGCTCAAGATTAAAACAGAGCCTCCAGTGACGCTGTGATGACAAGAAACCCTTCTCCTCTGTATTTATGACAACATTGTTTCCCTACATATATAGATACCCATAAGAAATTAAAACCATAGAAATAAAGGAAAAGCTTAGCACATTTAAGCTACTACTCAAGAAATGATATCACTCCTGTATCTTCTGGTTTTTGCTGACATTAGCTTCTTACCTAAGGAAGACTTCAGAGGACATTGCAGTATTTAGTAACTACTTCTGTTTTGAAAGCTGTCAGCAATTTGAGATATTTTCAAGCAGTAGAGCTAGCACTGTTGGTCTGTAAGTGGGATCTCTAATGGATAGGCTGGGTTTGGTCAGGGATTCTGCTGTTTCCTCACTGCAGAGTAGGAGCTTGCCTGTTTTAGCCTTGTTGGCACGTTTATATCTTAAACCTCGGTCAGTTAGATTAGGACAGGCTGCAAAGAGGGGAGTGAGAGTCTTGGGACCTACATTGTAATTGTCATTGTGATATTCAAGTCTTAAAAATGTTCTCCATTAGTTACTTCCTGAATGTGTTGCCTGCATTTGAGGTTTCATTCTCAATTTAAATAGAATGAGAAGAAATTAATAGTCCAGTGTTTTTTACAAAATATTTTTTAGCACTCACCAACCAGTTTCTAACAATTAACTAAAGAATTGCTGGTCAAAAATGCTTATTACCTGCCTGTAATGTAAAGCTTAGTAGCCACTGAAATATATTCCATAAGCAAAATGTTCACTAATCCTCATATAAACTGCTGCTATTTCATTTTAAAAGGAAAATAATATCCCCCAAACCCTGACAAAGCAAAAACTGGAATCTGGATGGAAACTATGAAGAGTTTTGGCAAAAGGCCAACATTTTACCAAAACGTGGAAATGATAGTTTTTTTAGGTTGATGGATTTTTCCAAAGACACAAAAACTATGTGGGGCTCTCTCAGGCTCTTGGCTTCACTGAGCTATGATACCACCTGCAAAGTATGCTCTTAGTGTCCTTGGAAACTCACTGATGAAGTGTTCCTGACTTTGATAATAAAGTAAGGTTGTTGTTTTTCTTTTTCTTATTTTGCAATGTAAGTTCTTTAAAGAGTGTAAATTAATTCAGATCTTCTGGTTTGATTTTGGGTGTACTATAGAAAATGTTTAAATACTCTGTTGGCACACAGTTTGTAGAAATCCAGAAATTTGTGATGAAGCTTTCCTATGTGGCAACCTGTGTTTCTCAAATTCTCAGAAACTCTGTGAGATCCTTTTAGATCTTCAAAATAGCAGCGTATATTGCCAAAAATAATTTAATCTTTTATTTGAGTCTGTCACCATTTTAGTTTGACTTTTCAACTCCCACAAAGGACATTGTATTTTTTCCAAAGACACAGCAGCCACATTTTTCAATGTGACTAGTTATTGGTGGTTATATTAATATGTTCTTTTAGTATTTGGTTGAAAAAGCCTGTCTCCCTACATCAGTTACACGAGTTCTTGAAGTTCATTAATAAAACAGCTTTGTAAAATAAAAGCTATTTAGTAGCTAAGAAGTAGGCAAGTCTCCTGCTCTGTTAAATCAGCTCTGCTCTGGTACTCTCAATACTGGTGTACTAGGGTGATTTGGAGATACTTATTCTGATTCCCCCAAGAATTCTCCTCCTCTAGAATAGCTGGGGAAGGAGCAGGAGCTTTCCTGAAGATGCCCAATCAGGTAATAAGAAATTGGTTGTGGAAAAATTAGAAAGAAGCTCTTTAAACTATAGCCTGTAAATACACTTTATTCTTCTACTTGAGTGAGAATCCTCAGTTGCCTCTCTGTTTTTACTCTCTATTTATTTTTGAGGTTATTTCTATTAGGGTAAAGTGATGATTTTTGATGTTGGTCAATACCAGTGGGGAGAGGCCTAGGGCAGACTGTATTTTAGCTAAAAGGAGAAAATAGCATAGGAAGATATGTGTTTCAGGTGGTCTTTCAATTATTTCTTATCTTTCAATTATCCAAACTTCTATTTAACCAGATAAACCCACTGGAATGAAAGTGTCTGGGTAATTTATAGTTTCCTTATGGCTAATAAATGTGCTTCTGTTGAAAGGAATATTATAAGCAAGCATAATATGGCAGATTGGAAAATTACTGAGAAAGGATGAGCAGATAGTCTTAGAAACAGTCAGTGGACTTAGAAACTCAGGGACTACTGTAAAAACAATGACTGGAGAGAAGATCATGCCAAGGATAATTTCGGAGCAAAATATTTTTATTTCTTAGTTCCTGTTGTAAATAACTGAACAGTTTGTTTCTGGAAGTCACATTGTTTACACAGAGCAAAGAAATAAGATTTTTAATATTTCAGTGTAAAACAAGCTTTGTGTAAAAAAGTCCTTTACAACTTAACAGTTCACATGTTAGATAACACTTTTTTAGAGTCAAACCTATGAAACTCTAGCTTTCAGCTCTCCATTCTTCCCATAAAAATGCTGTTGTCCTCATGCTCCAAATAGCAGAATTGCACACAAGGATGCCTTCCCATTATCAAGGGTGAAATTTTATAAAGGAGCTGGAAAGGCCAGTTATTGTGTAACCAGGGGGGCAAACTGGTCATAGTCAGTGGCAAAGATATGGGTAAGATGAACAAATATGTGAGGATTTCATAAAAAGGAGGTTAAATGGATCTTGAAATAAATGGTGAGATGCTGGAATTGTATTTGGGAATTCAGAGTCTTCCCTGTAATGAGAAAAGAAGAGATGGACAGTAAAGTTCCACACATGTGACAATATGAAGGTTTAAAGTGGTCATGAAAAAGGATAATAACAGTAAAGTCTGGAAGAAAGAAAAGCATAGGATTTAAGAGAGGTTGTGGAAAGAAAATGGCTTATTAATGCAAAATAATAGAGAGTTGGACTTCTATATATAAAACCTGATAGCAAATTCCTTAGGATAATAGCTGAACCTGAGTATTCAGTTATGCCTCCTTCCTTCTATTTGAATTGAGGAGCAAAAATTAGGAAATTTTTTTTATGGTTTCAAGTATTTCAGTAACAAAATAGCATGTATATACCAAAAATATTTTATATTTTCTAATGTGTTATTTATATTACAAGTATTATAGATATAATGAAAAAAATAAAACCAAAGTGAAACACAAATACCTCCTGTAGGCAAGTTCCCTGCTATATGGAAAACTCACATTTTGCACAGGAATGAATTGAAACTCTAACAATCCAATATTAATTTCAAATATATATTTTAAGGGAAATTTATAGGATGTGAATTTAACCTTTCAGGCTTAACTTTAAATTATTTATATGACAAATAAAAGGCATGCTTCTCACTCATACCAGTTTATCAAAAGCTAGTTTTTATGAATTTTTCAAAAACTTTGTCATATGTAGAATCAGTTAAAAATGTAAATGTGAAAATAAAAAAAAAGGTTCTAATTTAATTGATAATTTTGGAAAAAAGCAATCAAATCCATGGTCATCAGAATGTTCTAATCCCTTTCTGTGTCATATGAATAGTTTCCATGAAAATATTTTTGCTACCCAATAGCACATGGGAAAGTGTACAGAAAAGCACACATAATTTGCAAGAGTAATTGCTGAAATTGTAGTTTTTTGTGTATTCTGTGGCAGAGAGTGAAATAATGAAATGTAGGAAAAAGAAGAAAGGGCTGGATGTACAACTGGGGACAAGCAAAACTCTGTCAGCTTTGGAATAGGGTTTCATGTATTCATTAAAAAGATTTAGTAACTTTTACCAATGTGAAGGCAGATTTCTAGAAGAGAATCATGTAGAGCCAGTAAAGTGTTTTCATCTCTGCCTGCCTCCTAACCCCTTTCCTTTCCATGCAGCATGGAGACCTCTGCTGCTGTCTTGCCAGCTCTTCAAACATTCAAGTCTCTCTTGCTCACAGGAGTTCTGTGGTTTAGGAGTGTCTGATGTAACAACTGAGAGAATTACACACTACTCAAATAGATATAAAAGTCTCTAACTAAATGCAAATGTAAAATGTAATGTAAATGTGAAAAATGAAGCTTTGTGAAAATAAAAGAATTGCCACACTTCCATCAGAGGCATTTTTCCCAGAAAAGGTGGTGACTTCTGTTCCATGTTGGCATTTTTAGTCACAAAGACATGGTCATTACAAATAGTCACCCTCAGTAATTAGCTTTCTTTCACTGAATTCGTTTTGGTTGGGTAATCAAGTGCCAATTTTGTACATTCACCAGGGGAGCCAAGAGTCTCTGCTGGGATAAGTTTCCTGCTGTGAGTTCATGTGGTGTCATCCTCCAAACCCTGTCCAATGGCCATACACCAGTCTTGAACCCCAGCAGGCACTGAAGCACTGTGGTAGACTTTATATTTTTAAATGTTACAGATTACTTCTGCTTTAGTCCTCATAAAATAACAGCACTATTTCTGTTGGCAACTCTGTGGTTTCTGCACTGCTGTCTGTTGCATCTTTGGGGTATTCTACCAATAATAGGGATAAGGTTTTTCTGCTGTAAGCATGCTAGAAATTGATAAAAAAATATTTTTTTTATATCAAAGAAATATATTTTTCATAGAAAGGCAGCAAATGGAATACATTTTAGATTTCTGGGAGTTGCTTTTTGAGGTTTCAAATCAGATGGAAAATATGCATTAAAAACATGGCTTTCATAGCATAAATGAATTTATTGGGAAGAGAAGACTGAGGGGAGGGGACATGATAACAGTCTCAGTTGTTGGAAAGAGTCTCATAAAGAGGGAAGAGAATGCTCTCTTCTCCCAAAATCAGAACCACACCTTTCCTCCATTGCAATCTAGGTTGACACATGAAAAATCAATAGCCTTAACACATTTATTAAAGTCAGAGGTGGGTTTTAAAAATGTTTTAATAGTTCTGCAGATGGTGAAACACTGGTGCAGGTTGTCTGGGGGATGCATGGAATCTCTGTCACTGGAAGTCTTAAGATAAAAACAGTGGTCAGGATTGACCTTCTGACCTTGTTCTGGTGCAGCAAGATAAAGGTGATGATACTGTGATGTCCTCCCAGGTCTCCTGTTGTATGATTTGACTTCAGGTGACTGTTGTTGCTGACTTATAATGTCTTAGAAAGAGGTTGGTACTTCATGTCACAACCTCCTAAAAACAGGTCATTAGGCATGAACCTTTACTTTCATTTTGATAAAGCAGTACTGCCCAGTACTTATTGTTGCAAGGAAGAAATTAAAATAATGAACTCAGAAACTTCAAGAAAGGGTAAGGACAAAGTGGTCACAATATAAATAGCAGCATCTCAGTATTTTTAAGACCTCTTGATAATCATCTAAATGTTTGGGGAAGGAAATAAACTTGTATTTGGCCTTGGCTTCATTTGTTCTCACTGAATAATTTCTCATTGCTGTCACTTTTTTTTCCAACCCTCAGTTTTTAAGCACAAAACGTTCACCGTGAAACATCTTACATCTACTAATGCTTCTTACATCTACTAATGCTTCCACTCCACCAAGATTTAATCTTTCATTGATATTAACAGAGATGTGTATGCTCCCCTCCATGCTCATATCTTCGTGTCAGCACAAAGGTTTTTGCTTTCAGGTGGTGAACTGAAACCAAGAACTGATTCTTGTCTTAAGCAGACTGGCAAATATTAGAAAAAAAACAAATCCACAAACAAATAAGCAAAACCAAAACATTTTAACCAAGTTTACTTCTTCAGTCTAGTTTACTGCAGGACCATAAAATGTATTTTTCAAGGTCTGTGGAGGAATGTGAAAGAGCATGTTCCTGTCTGTCAAAGGTGGGAGCAGCCTTTTGAAAGGACAGTACAAGACCTAAAATTGGGTATTGTGTATGAACTATGAGTTGTTCTCTGCTCTTCCACCCCTTGTTTAGCACTGCAGCTACTTAATAGAGTAGCAAAAGGAAATCCTTATTGGCTTTTGCACAACTGCAGAGTCAACACAAGTGAGTGATGTCTCTTCCTTCTCTGAATCAGTATTCATCTGTGTAGAAATACAGAAAGGTAGAAATTTTGTTGTTAACTGAGCTTTTGCAAACTCAAAGTGAGCCTTTTCCTTCCTCAGTTTGCTAATGAAACAGCTACCAGAGAAACACTTTTTTTTTCCTGGTGCTGTACACAGTCTTCAAATTCACAGTGAATAAATATGGATTCCTGCCATGCAACTTTCTCAGACTGATTTATCCCACCATTCATTTAAGATGGGAAAGTCGTTGTTTAAATAAAAACTTTAGAGAAGATGTTGGGCAGAGCTCTCTATACAATACTTTCTTTAAAAACCAAACCAAACAAAACAGAGCTGAAAACAAAAACAAAACCACCCCGACTGTTGCATTTTTAAAAGATATACTTAAGCCATTTTGACCTGAATTTGTTTCCTTCACAAAAGGAAATCTCAATGCTGGTGCATAATTTATGATCTTGGCATCCAGCCGAAACATATGTACATACTGAAATCAGTTTTGCATCTGTTTAACTTGGTGCACATGAGTAGTCTAATTGGATTTAGTCTGATGAAATGACACATGTGAGATCAAGTGTCTGCACAACAAGGATTTCAGTTAGTAGATTTCTTTAGGGCAGCAGCTTCTATGCTTTGTGTGGTGCCTAGCACATGAAATGGCTTTTTGATTATCTCAAAGCCTTCTGCATGCTATACAGCTGTAGTGATGAGTGAAACAAAGACTACAGAAGAACAAGTCTTGCAGCATAGGTCAGATCTTCTACTGCACAGCACTGTACAAAAGTAGCAATTAATTCATTGTAAAAAGTCTTTTGATAATCTCTTTAGGTTTAAGGGAAATCACTCTTTCTTTGTTACAGGCTACCAGGCTGCAGCTGTTGGCCTTCTGGTAGCCATTGGCCAGGTTAAGCACTTTTGCTTACACATGCTAGACACTGATAAAATACAGCCATCACCTCCTTTAGGATGGACTCTGAACTTATCTGACTGGGCAGCAATGTAGATATTCACCATCTTCACAAGACAAGCTATCAGTGTATCAAGAACTGCAGTTTTGTTTTTGCTCCTCTAGCAAGCCTTGTCTTCCCATGCCGTCTTGCATCTGCCATCTCGAACCCTGGCTAATTTCTTGCCCCAGAAGGGGTGGTACTGAGCTTGCTACTTGTTGAAGCTGTTTTTATCCCGAGGCCAGCTCTTCTGGTTTGTTCTCATGTTTTCTCACCCTTCCTACATCTGCTGTGAGGATCTAGGGAATGAAGAGTGGTCTAGAGAGTGTAGAGACTCGGGGAAGGGGATGAGAAAGACTGCAAGTTCTGATATTAGGGGCATTAGAGATTAAAACCTGGAAATCCAGGGGCTAGGTTCTGTGAGAATATAGTCTGGGAGGATATATAAAAAAGGAAGGCTTGGAATATGAATGCTGTTAAGGCAAGGCAAGTGACTCTTAAACTGATGGTGTACAGAGGACCAAAGATGGAAATGAAAGATGGAAAGATGGACCAAAGATGGAAAAACAGGAAAAGGGGGAAAAAGAAGCTGAAGTAAGAGTATAAGGCAAAAAAATATACCTTACGGATGAATGGTTTTGTTTTTCTTCTACCTCACTGTCCAGATTCATTCTGTGGCTGGCAAAATATCTTAAAATAAAGACAATTTTAGGAAGCTTGGAATGTGGTTCAAGGCGTGCCATTTGAAATGTATTTTTAGTTGAAGGATTATGCTCCTGACTTTTGCTGACATTAAGGGAGGAGGCATCTCAAAAGAGTGTGTGTATGTGTGTGTGTGTGTGTGTGTGAAATTTGTCATGTGGCACCTGATTCAGACTACAGAATGCTTTGAAGCAAGAGAGAAAAATAGTGAAATACTACAGCATTAAGATAAAGAAATAAAATTTTGCTCTGATTGACCTAAATGTGAATCTGATGACTCTGGTGGAGATACTCTCTGATATGTTTGTGTGGCTGGGGAAAAGCTTTGATCTTTATGTGGTAGAGTGTTAAGTTGTGGAAGGCTTTCTGTTACTGATGTCTTTTTATGGTCTTCAGTTTGAAGTGTATGCAGTGGGAACAGTCAGCTGAGGACTTGATATTGCAAAGGAAAATGCACTGTATTAACTTTTGGTAATTGGAAATTTTTTGGTCCTAAAAATGGGTACTCTTTATTGAGATGGTCATCTGTTTTATCCAAAAAAATGAATTTCTGCTCAGAGGAAAGTTCTGAATGCTGATTTTCAAAGAGGAAATGGTTTTACTACATGATTCTCTGAGAGCATTCATAATATAAACCTACACATCTCTAATTCATTCTGGGGTTTTGCAAGTGAAACTAGAATATAATCATATCCTTATTTTGAATAAATTTTTGCATCTCTTGATAATATTTAATATTCATTGGATGAATAACAGTGTTTCCTACTTGAATCCTCTTTTCCTTGAAATGTTTAAATTTTAATTCTATGGAGTTTTGTTCAAATCAGCTACCCCTTATTTACATCTTGATTAATACAAAAAAAGTTAGTATTCATAATAAACTTCTGTAGGTAGTACTTACACAAGGCTGTATGGCAAAAATTTCATGTTAACTGTAGTCATCATGGGTAATTAATTTGTTAATAGATTTACTGAATTTGCAGTTGGTCACATTTTTTTTAAAAGCACTGAAATTGTTATAATTGTGCATTGTTTGCTCTTGGAAAGATTAGGAGCACTTTATGTTGAACAAAGTATAAAAAGAATTCATGGAATTCTTGAAATATTTACTGAGCATTTTCTGATAAGTAAGACCATATTTTTGCTGAGAATTTTTATAAGCATATTTTTTTTCTCTATTTTCAGTCCCCTGCACATAGCTATTCAAGCTATGACTCTGGCAAGAATGAGAGTGTAGGCAGAGGTGCTGAAGATCTGTCTCTGAATCGAGGAGATGAGGATGAGGATGACCATGATGAGCAAGAAGATCCTGAGAAGGTTAATGAATCAGATGGGGTAGAAGCTGAGCGACTGAAAGCTTTTAACGTAAGCCCTCTTGCACTCACCTTGTTTACTTCTGTTCCTTTTGCATTGTTGTTTTTGGGTAAGTCTGATAATATTAAAGGCACATTAATTTGTGGGATTTATTTCAGTTATTATTTTAATGCACATTAAACTCTTGCCAACAGACGACAGATTTGCTGTGTTTCATTTAGAATTTTGAGGCAGAGTGCCATCTTTACCAGTGAGGAAAACAAAGCTTTGTTCTCTATGTGTGCATGTGTGACCATGTGTGTGGCTATGTGGATGTGCATGTTCACCCACTGAATGGAAAGAGGCTGTAGCTAGTTTTGTCAGGAGACCATTCTGGTGGTCAGCTGTTCTCTATTGCTTTCTCAATGTATATAATTATGCATGAAAACACAAGCAATTGTTCAAACAAAGAAAAAAATGTGAGTCAGTTCAATAAAATGATTAGCAATCACAGCTTATTGTTAATAATGAAACTTAAGTAGTGCCTATTTTCACAGTCTGTTCTGGTTTATCTCACAAGTTCTGTATCCTATAGACTTTTCTTGTCTATTTTTTTAAACCCAACCCACCCCCACCCCCAATAACCCTTTAAAGAACTGTTTGCTTTATATTTCTGGCTTCCCGTTAGAAAGCTCTTCAGTGGATAGAAAACAAAAACTGTCTTCCTATCAGTAATCAAGCCAGGAAGCTAGGAAGAGAAGAGAGCTGCCCTCCAAACCCATCTCCTCTGTCTCCCTCTTGCCAACAGATGTTTGTCAGGCTGTTTGTAGATGAAAACTTGGACCGAATGGTCCCAATCTCTAAGCAGCCCAAAGAAAAGATCCAGGCTATCATTGACTCATGCAGGCGACAATTCCCTGAGTATCAAGAGCGTGCCAGAAAACGCATACGTACTTACCTCAAGTCCTGCAGGCGGATGAAAAGAAGTGGTTTTGAGATGGTGAGTTTTGAATTAAAACCCAGCCCTAGTTTCCATCAAAACCCCATATGTAAATCCATGACACTATTTTGTTTTCATCTTAGCGTCTTTATTTTTTCTTTGGGTTTTTTTTTGGTTTTTTTTTTTTTTTTTTGTAATACCAGGTCAGTGATTTCTTTTTCCTCCTTCATTCTTCCTGAATTTATTCCCCTTGATTTAAAAGTGCAATAAGACAGTAGAGTTCACAAAATGAACTAATATGGATCTATAGGAAAAGAAGAGCAAAGCAAGGCATAAGGAGGGAAACTGATATGGACTATATAGTGACTTGTTTCTTACTTTAAGTTACAGTTACAGATTTTTGCCTGGAAAAGTCTTGCTGTAAGATGGATTTTTCTCTAAAATGCCTCTGCTAGCTGGATTCCAGTGAGCTCTGTAAAACTGACCCTCAAGAAAATGCCCAGTGTAGTAACATCATAGTGGCAATGACTTTGGCTTTGGGTGTTTTCTTGTACACCTTAGCCAATTGCTTTTCAATAAAAGTTACTCCTTTGAAATCTTTCACTTGATATATAGGTGTGCAAAACATGTTTAATGGTTGTAAACCAAACATGTTTGGTCAAACTCACAATTTGAGCATCCCAATGGTTCAGTAGTTATAACTGAACCAAAACTCATGAAGATTATCATGGTATACAACTGGCAGTGTTTTCAGACATTGCTATTTTAATATTACTCAGTAGCACAAAAATGGGTAAATAAAGTCTTCTCATTAACTGGGAGCTTCATTATCTCTAGAAAACATTTGTATTTCCAAAATGGAGGAAAGTCAGAAGAAATTAGATAGCTGCACACCTTTTGTTTAATGTCTTAGCTACTTCTCTGGCCTTAAGATGACACCAAAACCACCTCATTATTAAAAATAGATATCATTTAGTGATTAAACATACCATTTTTTTTTAATGAATCATCTGCAAACCCATTGATTGCATTAAAATCATTGGAGATGATTGCATTTTACTGTTTTTCTCTCTTTCTCTTTCCTGCAGTTTTTTGCAGAATATTTATGAGTACCATATGTTGTTTAAGATGGTAGCTGACAGTTTTAAGAACAAAATATCAAGCTTATTTGTAGGGTAAGACCATTATTTGATAACATCAAAAGCAAAGACAGAAACTAAATTTTTGTGTGTGTTTTGGATTCAAATCAACGGCATGGTTTTAATATTTGAAACACTGGGATAACACTGTTTCTGAACAATGGAAGCTCAGATGAAGAAAGACAGGTAGAATAAAGGACATCTGTACAGCCAGAAGTGCCAAAGATTGACTGGTGTTGTACATGGCAGATTGTTTTGCCCTAACAAAAGAAACTAAAAAAGCCTAAACCAAACCAACCAAACAAAAAAGGACAGATAGAAAATAAATATTTCCTACAATATACTAAGTAGCAATAAATTGCATCGACTCACTGACAATAATTCATCAACATAAATTTCAGCTTTCATGAAGCCAAATATTTTATTTTGCTGTACTTTCAATTGAAAATACATACAAAATTAGCCAATGCTAGCAAGTCTCCACACTGTTCCAATTTATGGCCTTATTACCATCATTTTTCATGCTGATGAGCAGTTATGTAAACTGGCTCATTTTTGTCATCTGAAAGACTTTTGCAACTGTTTTACAATATGAAGAAGGGGCTACAGTCTGATCCATGAGACCTGGGTTGGCTTGACTTCAGTGCACATTTGCAAATGTTACTTTCATATGAATAAAGGTTGCAGGATCAAATTTTTTCCTGGAAGGGGAAACGAAGCAGAGATTATCAGGAATATGATCGGAATAGGCAATCTTTATAGTTCAGAAAGATTGCCTGGTTTTAAAATGTTTCATGATGGCTTTTTCCTTTTGTTAATGATGGGCTTTATGTCCTTTTAAACAAACAATCACCCTCCAAAACATTCACTTTTTGCCCTTGAATGGAAGTGACAAGGCACTGGAACTCATGCCAAAGACTGCAGCCCTCTTGGGCCTGAAGGGATGTTTGCCTGTGTCCCTGTTTGCAGGTAGAAAAACAAGCCAAAGACTATCCAAAATCTCTGGAGGAGCTCCCATCAGCTTCCTAAGAGAATAAACAGCATTTTATGCATATGTCTTGAATAATTCTGAAATTTAGTGTGTATCCCTTTGGGTTTTTAAATTATTTTCTGATTTCTAAGTTACTGTATCATTATCTCTTGATTATAGGCATTTTTAAAAATGCTACCATGGACAGAGGCATTTGACTACTTGATTGTTTTAAACATCCTTACCATTTTGGTAATGGAGAAGAAACACCTTTTCAGGATAGTAACATTTGTTCAAGACAATCATGAAGGGACACAATGGTGTTGTTTTGAATAAGGAGCTACCCTCAAATACAGCAAACCAGAACAATGATCTGCTCAGCAGCAGTACCAGTACCATTGTTCTATTAAATAGGATGTCAGATAATAATCTCCACAGGAGATGTCTTTTGCTATATCCATGTTAAATACAAGTTTTTTATTTTGTTCAGGTTCAAAAATGCTACATTTTGACCATTTAGTTGCACAAGAAAAAGAGAATATTCTCTTTTATGGCATATGACAGTTCAGACTGGGTGTGGAACTGTGCAGTTATCCACAGCGTCATACTGGAAAGTGAAGAGAAAATGTAAACACTATGTTAGTGTATTAGTGTAAAACTGCATGAAAAAGATGAAAAGGCAAGCCTGGAGCCTGATTCTGTCAGTTATTTGCAGCCTGTAATCCCAGTGACTGCTCTTGCTGCATAACAGGCCAGTTCTAGCTTTGAGGCAATAAAAAAGGCTCAGTCTCGTGAGTGTTCATATTGTTAATTAACATCATTCTTAGTATTATTATGTTTAAGAGATTACTTATAGTTATTCTGTTTCTCCTTGTGACAGATAGCTGTCTGTAGACTCCGAGGCAGCTTCTTGTTACAAATGTGCCTTTGAGAAGCTCCCCTTCTGCACTGGAAATGCTCTGCCCATTTGACTGTGCAGATGTAGTTGTGCAGTTTTCATTCTGACACAAGTACATACCTCAATAAGTCACTCAGCTTTTCTCATGAATTGTAAGATTGCTTTTCTCCTCCTGCTGTCTCTTGCTAATGGATTGTTGAGAATGTTCTCTTACTAAATTCTACAATCTTGCTCAGAATCTTTCCTTGGGAGAGAAGCCTGTCAAATACCAAAATCACTGGCTTTTGGATGGAATTTCTACGTTGTGCTTCTGCCTGCATTGTGCTGTATTGCTATGAGAACTTAAAAAATTTTGATATTCTTAAAGAAATTATTTCTTTTTCTCTTCATTAGCCCAAAAAAAAAAAAAAAGAAAAAAAAAAGAAAAAAATTACTTCTTCATTTTCAAGGACTGATATAAATAAGAATTCCTGCATATACTTTAGATGTTTTGTGGCATCTATAACGTATGCAAGAGAAATTTTCTCCCTGCAATATTCAGATGTTGGGTTACACTGTTTTTCAAATCCTTTGTTTAGACTTGTCCCAGCCTCTGTGAAAAAGAACTGCTAATTAAAAAGGGTTAGTAGACAGATGCTGGAGATATGTGGTATGCATTTATTTAGTTATAGTCCAGAAAAACTTTAGATACTAGAAATAATCAAATGAGGTTCAATTGTCTTAATAGTTACATTTGCTTACTGCTCTCTGCTTCCTCCCATCTTCACAATTTCCTATGATCAATCTCACTGCATTCAATTTGAAATTGCATCTTACAGTATCTTTTTCACAGATATGCCATTTTTTCTGCCAGCATGCCAATGCAAGAACAAGATTTTCTTGTTCACTAAGAGATCCATCCTTTATTTTTGAGAAAAAGGAAACCCTCCTTCTAAACTCTACTGTAATACAAAACAATAGTATCAAAGAGCAAAGTGTTCTGTGTTGGAGAGAAAAGGCTAGTCATAAATGCTTTTTTATTGTCCAAAGACAAGTTTGGATGTGTGGGAGAAGAGTCACACTGTACCCAAAGACAGTTCCTGATTCAGGTCCCAGGGTTGCTCATCCAAGCTCCTTCTGTCCTATTTCCAGCCTCAAGAACAAATAACTAAGCTCTGTATCTTTCACTGCTGCTGTCACTTGGTTCTGCCAGTTGGCTGAGGGAGGTGTTTTAACAATTTGCAACTGTGTTAATGTTAATCAAGGTGTTTTGAATGTGTCTAGTGGCTTGTCATATGTCTGTACTGAGATGGAGCAACTTTGGTGGGGACTGGTTTCCAGAAGGGGGATGTTTTCTGAAATCTGCCTCATTAAGATTACTTGGGATAGGTGTCTAGGTTCTGCTTTTTAGTTTTACAAAGAGAAATCTTTCAATATTTACTGAATTTATTGCTGAAAAGTCCAGCTGCCCTTGCAGTCACATGGGTTTTCAGTCCTCCAGGCTCTTATGTCTGGAAAGGGCACAAGCATTTTCAGGAAAAAGAGGATCTGTGGATTCAGGGATGCAGATCTAATTGATTAACAAGCTGGGAAGCATTAAGAAAATTATCACAGCAACAGTTACATGAAGATCTACAAATACTAATAGAGTTGTTGCTTTGTATTATACTCCAAACTCTGTCAGTTGGGTACTTCCCTTTCTAAGCATCTCTCCCTTTTTTGGTAGTGGCTAACTTATTTAAGTCTGATGGGCAACTTGGTTGAAATAGGCCAAAGCTACTCTCTAATAAAATTTGACTTTTACCATTAGATCTCCTATAGTCTTGAAAAAATATTCTAGGATCAGTTTTTCTAGGGCTCTTAAATGTGCTGTGTGCTGGTGGTTTGTTTTGGTTTTTTTTTTTTTTTTTTTGCCACAGAACAGTTAATACTTGTGTGATTTTTAAGAACGTCCTCCTAAATCTTCTCTAGATAACTTTTGCTTTTAATGACTTTTCAAAGTACAGCAATTTTGGAAAAAGGGAGCAGTGGAAGAAGTAACACTTTTTCCATTAGCCTTGTAAATGTGAAGAAGTTAGCTTTAAAAAAGGCATGGTATTTGGGAAAAGAATTAAAACTAAATATTGAAAATACCTACCAAGCTGATAGGACTTTGTCTTTTACATCCTGTGAAAGTGGAAAATATAGGAATGCAATTTAGGCATTTGTTTCAATTTTTTGTTGAATTTAGAATAAAAGTAATCCCATCTGAAATAGCAATAAGCTCTGATGTAGAACAAAATCCCCTTTCTATTGAAAAAAACGCCACCAAAGAATAGGTTAAAAGAATGTTCACGCTGTTTACCTGTAGGCTTGAAATCAGAAAAAAAAATACTAAATATTTCAGTGGTTTTTGATACTGTGATTCTGGCTTAAATCGAGAGCTCTTACTGCAGTGTTACTTGATTAACTGGCCTGTGCCAATGGTTTAAGGATAGGAAGCCAACTCAATGTATTATTTTAGGGGAAACAGTAAAGAATGTTAAATCATACTCAGTTTTCCTAAAATTCCTCTGGAGTTTTGCTAGTAAAGTGCTACCAGTGTTCAATCCAGTCCTCACCTGACTCTGAAGGAGTTTGGTCAGCAGGATGATTCCTGGAGTTCTCTGTCACTGCAAAGTACCAGATAAATCTTAGACAGAGATAATTGTGCCTAGTTTGTTAGGGAAATTAGGTGACTTTGGCTCCCTCAGCAGTCAGTGAAGCACTTAGATGAGCTGGTCTGGAGAGGTTCATCCCCAGCTGTCTCATGAGTCAACAATGAAACAAAAAAGAAGCCTGGATGACTACTTTTGACAAAATACTTCATTTTTATGTAAATAAAGTCATATGCATATTCTTGCTGTTGTTCACATAAGTAGTTTAAAATTTCCACTAACCCTGCTGAAATTGCTCAAATAGGCAGAGCCAGACTTGGTCCCATATTGGCCATAGCAGCAGCAACAGCAGCATGGTGGTTGATTGGAAAGAGGAATTTGCTAAACTTTTAGACAGAAATATGGATTTGTTAAGATATACTTGGATTTATTTATGTGCCATCATAATCAAGGTGCAATGTTTCAATTCAATGTATTTCAAAGCTTAAAACTTAAAAAAGTGATTTGAACATCACTTGATGTTTCAAAAAACCTCTTCTGCCATTTAAGAAAATATTTCTAGCTATTTCATTGAGTCTGCTAGCAATTGGGTATTTATCACAACCCACGAGACCAAGCAAAATATATCAAACCCAACTGAAATGCAGGGCTACAGGCATTAAAATGCCTGTCCAGTTGTTCATATTCCACTATTCTTTACTAACAAATCATAGAATTGCAAAATGGTTTGGGTTGGAAGTGGCTTTACCATTCATCTAGTTCCAACCCCTCTTCCATGGGCAGGGACACCTTTCACTAGAGGTGGTTGCTCAAAGCTCCACCCAGCCTGGCCTTGAACACTTCCAGGAATGGAGCATCCACAGCTTTTATAGGTGACCCAATCCAGTGCCTCACCCCCCTCACAGTAAGGAATTTCTTCTCAATATCTAATCTAAACCTACCCTCTTCCTATAGTTTGTGACCCCTATAAAAGTACATCTAATATAGTGCAGTACTGTTCTTCATTTGGTCTTTAAATTCAAAAATACTCTTTAGAAGGGTTTCTGAGTCCTTTGCTATTGTGCTGTGCAGGACAGTTCTGTTATATATTTCACTGCATTGTTCTGATTAAAAACTCTTATTTGAAGATCATGTCTTCCCTGTCTTGTAATCTGTTTTGCATGTTTTCTATGAAAAAATGCTATTTAGATATTGCACACTGTTACAAATATGTTGGGCATTTTAGGACATGGTGTTAGATCTTAATAATTTATTATGATAGAGTTGTGGCATATTTGCCTTATTTAATTTTGGAAATGAATTGGTCTTGCAATACCTGAGGAAAATCTGACATGCAGGAAAACACTAGGGAGTATCTAATTTTTGGGAGCCCACTGTGCAAAGAAGTGCCCAGTGGTAGCTTTGGAAAAAAGCAGTTACTGTCAGTGAGGCATCTTAGGCATTCATCTTCAATTTTGGATGCCAAATCACTTTGAAAAATTTTAAACCAATTTTTTTTTCCAAGTTTGAGTAATAGTTAAAATACTTCCTCGTTCTCACATTTATATTAATCTCCCAAGTAGCAAGCAATAGGAGTAGGGAAAATGGCCTCAACTTGTGCCAGGCCAGATTTAGATTGGCTGTTAGGAAAAATTCCTTCATTTGGAGGTGAAGCATTGGAATAGACTGTCCAGGGAAATGGTGGAGTTGCTGTCCCTGAAGGTGTTTAAAAGAAGTGTGGATGCAGCACTTGGGGACATGGTGGAATTGGGAGTGTTGTTTTAATGGTTGGACTCAATGATCTCACATGTCTTTTCCAACCTAAATGATTCTGTGACTCTATGATTTTTATTAGAGGTAATATTATTATATTATGTCTATGAAGAAAATGAAGTAGCTTGCATGTGTATGTGTTTCCAACTGTGCTATACTGAAAGATGTAATTTTCAGTGTTAGTTTGCCTAAACTAGAAGGTAGTATTTATGCACACATCAGCTTATGGTGTTTGGCATTCAGCAGGTGTACATGTGTGCCCATTACCTCACTAAACAGACAGCTGTGTTTTTTCAGAACTGAGCCAGACTGATGTAAAATGTGAGAGTATGCAGACAAAACTTTTGTATGACAGCTTTGGCTTTTATTTATACTGGATCTCAAAAACATACCAAGGTAGTAATTTTAGAGACAGTGGATCTCTAACCACAAAAATTACAAAAAAGTAAATTGCAAAATTCTTTTTAGTGAATATATTGCTCCTAGTGGTTTAGACTGAAATACAATCAGTTATCTAGGATATCAATCATTGGTAAATTTATGCCAAAAATGGACATAAGAAATTGAAACATAGAATTTTTTTTAGATTTTGTAGAAATACAGGAATTATTTGACTATGCCAGAAAAAAAATTTGGTGTTTCACATAAAGATACTGCAATAGTACCTCACCTTAAGCAGCAGACTTTGTGATGCTGCTTACAGTTGTTATAGTGAAAGTAGATATTTTAAAACATATTGAACATGCTAGTGTCTCCTTTCTTAAGGAGTCAGCAATTATAACAAGAGAGCTAATTTCTAGATGAGCTGGGCAAAGGATTTCTGATTTCAACTACTAAAAATCAGCAACCTTGCAGGACTACTCTGTAACTCCAGAAAGGCTAGATGTAAGCTTTGATTGTTGATACCCAGATCTAAGGAGCATGTAAGGCTTGTTGTAAGACAAGCCAGAAAGTCTTGTTGTAACAATGCTTTGATTGTTGATACCCAGATCTAAGGAGCATCAAAGTCATAAAAAGGTCTTCATTAGGGTTAACATACTTTAAGGCAAAACAGCACTTATTAAACTAGAAAGATGTACTGACTAATTTGATTTTCCATTAGGCAGCTTGCAAAAGTATATCTGTCAATGATTTATAAACTCTTCAGAAAGGGAAAAAGGGATGAGTGTATAAAAAGTTCAAACCAATTTGAACAAAAAATTATTTCCCACAAATGCATGCAAAAGTGCATATCCAATAAGGTGGTTAAGTGTGCATGTTGCTTTGTTGTCATTGTTGTCATCTACAGGCTCTGTGGTGGTCTCAAAATAGTTTCAAATATGGGAAGACTGAAGGTGGTTTGTCATATCCCATGGGTTACTGAGGGAATTCCAAGCACTTCCTAAATGTCACTCAGAAATTGTTATAAAAAAAGGCATCCATGTGCACAGGCAATCCAGCAGGTTTTCCTTACATCATTTATCAAAATGCTCTTCACCTGCATTGTGTTAGAGGCTGGATGTAAGCTGTATGTCAGCTGAGGAGATGTAAAAACCAACACCAGATGTGTGTTCAAAATGTGAGTCCTGCTTCAGTGCAGTCACGAGCAGTATCATGCTTCCATGTAAATACAAAGCAATTCTGTATATTGCTTTTGTGTGATGGACATGCAGCCTTCTCAGAAGGGCTGTATTACACTGTTCACCAGATTCCTTCTAAGTTTTATTCATCTCTTCACCTGAGAGTTACTATAAATTTTTCACGTCTTTTCTATCTGTCCTTGGTTCAAAATGTGAAAAATGTTATCCTGCCTTGTGATTTGCTACTTCTGGTAGATTAATTTACAGGATTTCTTCTCTTATTTTGTTTTATACATGGGTAGTTTCAGAATAGTTATTTCCTGCTTTACATCACTGTGAAGTGAGAGAAATACCAGACTGGGGCTGTGAAGGTTATGCCTCAGACAACACTAAGCACATTCCAAACCAGCTAAATCTGGTTGGGAATTTTTTGGCAATGCTTTTTTTTTTTTTTTTTTTCTCCTTTAAGAAATGTTAGTTTGTCAAGGGTTTCTATTTTGACATGAAATGAAACCTGGTTTTCTACTAGTTCAGTGGGCAGGTTGTGGATCCAGGGATTGTGGGGGCAGCCTGGGAGCCCTTGGAAAAAGTTCTCCTTGGCTCCCACATTTCCTGGTTCCAATCTTGTAGGAATCAGCACTCAGCACTCAGCTCAGCAGAGGGTACCTTGGGAACTTGCAAAATGTCATTTTGGCTGAGATCTGCAGGCTTCCTTCTGCAAAATCGAATTATATCACTTTTGCCACGTTTTCCAAGGCCTTTGAATCTCACCCTCAGCTTGGGAATTGAGAGATGTTCAGAACCCAACAGGGATGTTTGAGCTTTTTACAGAATTGGTTTTACAGCTGTAGTTATGAGAGAGATCATGAATAATCAGAAGTAGAGAGGAAAAGGAAGCTGAGTTAAGCCAGAGAGGGGCTTCTGAGCTTAGAAGATGGAGATATTAATTCAGTTTATTTAAAAACAAATTTTTGAAGTGGTTATTTCAAAGTAATTTTTCCTCTCAGGCGAGGCTTTTCAAAATTGATCTTTTTGAGACTTTACAGATATGGAATTTTGCGAAGCAGAAAAATCTCCTTTTTAACATCTTTGCTCCTGGTGACAGAGAACTATGTTCATCTTCTCAGTCAATGCCATACTAGAGCTCTGTTGATGGAGCCTGAACCCTGAGCAGACGATTTTTCTCCTGTGCTTTGTTACAGTACTTCACTCCCCAGGTGACTGGGCCATGTATTCATCACATTTTCCCTAAGGTTCACTCTAGGTGGTTCTTGACATGAACATGTCAACAGCCAGCTGCATTGATGATTGAGAGAAATTGTGGGTTAGACATATTTCGAGAGGAAGATACTCCAGTACCCAGAGATTTCCTCTTTTTTGCAGGTGCTAACTTGAGTTCAATATTTCAATAGTGAGCACATGACCACTACACTCCTTTTCAAAGATAACTGCTTGATTTTTATAATAGAACTTTATTTTTTGTTTTATAAAGCACTCCAAAAAACTTATTCTCTCCCATAAATAAATAAACTCGGAGAACTAGTGTTCAATTGACTTTTTGGTAAGAACATTAGGTTTTTTGGCTCACATATCATCTTCTAAAAATCTACTGAAGGGTAGGTATAGTTACAGGTTTAGCTAAAGACCTGAGCTGGAGGAATTATCCAGGTGTTTGCTCACCAATTTCCAAGAATATCATCGTGTGAACATCACTGTTACAGGACCACAGTGAAGCTTCCATGCAGCCAACAGAGTCAGTGCACCTTGAAGATACATAAACCAGTGGCATGTACAGTGGTACTTGGCCAGCTAATACAGAGAGGGATCTACTGGGATGAGTAACAAATTCAGAGTAACATCACCATTCCAGGGAGGCAATTTATTAAATATTCTGCTTTTTCATTGAAACCCTTCCGCAAAGATTTAGTTTGGAGCTCTGAGTAGGGTGTCTGCTTGTTCTGCATGTAATGTTAACCTCTGTCATGATGCTGGGGGTTACATCAGTGTCCCTCATCTCTTAGATTGAATTATTTTCAAACTGGAAACAAGTTCAATACTTTGTTCTGTCAAATCAATCCAAGTAAAATTTATTGCAGTATTGCAACCTCTGGTTGCCTTTCTTGCAATGCTGCTTTGCTGATGCTAGAGAGTTTGTTCTCATGTAAGTGGGGAGAAATAAGCCTATTGCACTAGTGAGGAAGACCCATAAATCCCTGTCTGTTTCTGAAAGCTAGTTCATCTTCCATTCCCAGACAGACTGTGGTCACATCCTTTAGAGATAGTAGAGTGTCACATTAAAAATTGGCATTCTGCAGATCATATCCAAAGTCAATAAATGGACTTCAATTGCTAGAGGTAAAAATCTAATACTGATAATGGCTGACTCCTCAGTTTCTGGCATGTTATGAAAACCATAAAATCAGTTAAGCCCATACAATTAACCTGTTTTAAGGTTGTGGTCTATGAACTGAATGGGAATAACTTCAAAATTTTCTTCCAGAATTAATTGACATTTCATATCCGGTTCATATCCATGTTTTTGGAAGTAAGAAAGAACCCAAAAAACCAAAAACCAACCCTCCAACCAAAAAAAAACCCAACAAGCAAAAAACCCCACCCAAACCCCCTCAAACATGGCCATAGCCTCAGTAGGTAAAAATTTACATAGTAGATGTAAATTTGAGTTCAATGAAGCTTTGAAAATTTGTGGAAGTTCAGAACTGGGTTCAGTAAATTGCAGTCTCTGTAATGAGCTTACATGTGCATCAGTATCCTCTGCTATTATCCCCACTTTGTTTATTTTCTTGGTAATTCTGATATGTCTTTGTATATTAATGAAGAAGATTATTATGAGCTTCATCTTTCAAGAAGATTGTTTTGTATGTAATCAGGAAAAAAAAAGCTGCGTAAATATTCTTCCTAATGAAATGGTAGGCAAGATCATACTGGAGTTCATCATCAACAATGATGCTAAAAAGATTCTATCATTCCCTTTTTTGGGGGGATTCACTGCAACTTTAACCTTAAATGTGTAAATGCTATGAAATTAGTAATGACAGGTTTTGAATCAGAAAAATGAACCATATCTAGTTGAACAACAAAATATCTGGAGTGTTGGAAGGCTGGCATTATCGAAAGAAAAACAGATTTTTTTTTTTAAGTCATTTTAATCACATCAGTCATGTTGCAGCAAGGAATGCAAATATTCATATACTACAGATTGAGGCTGCTCTGAATGTTCTGACAATCTGTTAGGTTTTGAGTGATGTTTCAACCCTATCACTTGGGTTTTTTTGTTTTGTTTGGTTTTGTTTTTTGGGTTTTTCTTGGTTTTTTTTTTTTTTTATGACTATAAAAAAAACACTACTCATCTCTGTCACATGCTGCACAGGATAAAAAGCCTTTCAGTTTTCTTAACAAGAATCAGACGGCCAGGGTGCTGCTGGAACGCAGAGAATATGCCACTGTCTGTTCAAAGTACAGCTTAATGAGCCAGACTAAACACAGTGGACAATAGAGCTGTGGGGGGAAAGGGCTTCTCGTGGATCTGTGGATCAGCTGCAGCTTTAACATCTAACTAGTTTCATTTTTCATCTTTGCAAGTTCCATTTCCCTGTTTTGTTGGTATAAACTGCATTTCAATGAGCGGACTTTCCTGCCTAGGTGATGGTATGGTGTGCTTTGCAAAAGGATGTCGTGGATTACGCCAGGAATAATTCCTGTGTTTCTTTTTCTCTTTCATAGTCACGACCTATTCCCTCACACCTTACTTCAGCAGTTGCAGAGAGTATCCTGGCTTCCGCCTGTGAGAGTGAAAGCAGAAATGCTGCAAAAAGGATGCGCTTGGATAGACAGCAGGTACTGTGCTCTTTGGGGGTCTGCCACATCCATATTTATAAATGCACTGGACTCATTTACATAGGGTGCCATGCAGAAGGGTGGTGCAGTGCCTTCTATGTGCTTCTTGCTAGCAAGGTTAATTAAAATACAAAAGCTGTAGTTTTTTTTAATGAATATACAAGCATGTCTTTGTCTATATTTACATAAGCTGTGTCAGGGTGTCTAATATATTTGTAATGTCCAGCTGGATAAAGCTATATATTTACTTTTTGATGGCTGTAGATTTTCAGAGCATAATGTGTAATCCCTGTACTAGAATTAAAAAGAACTGAACATAGATTGGATATAATGTACATAAATAACAGAAATGGTGCATGTGTCCATGAATCAGTGTATTTATTTGTGCACATATTCTCTTTGAAAAAGTGTATGCATTTTAAATAGAAGGTGAAATATTATTACTGACCGAAAATAGTTATTTGCCTGAAACAGAGAAGTTGCAATGCTGTATAACAAAATGCTGTCAATTAACTTATTAGTGAGTTTTTAAAGCTCATATGTTTTTTTTTCTTGTGTGATTATTCACATTTTGTTGTGCATGTTACAATTTTATTACCTTTAATTTTCTGGAAATTGCATGTTCTCTTTCAGTTTTTTTAAATCTAACTGATAGTTCATTCCAGGCTTTGATTATTTACTCACTCCACCGATACAGTGAATGTCTAACATTCATATTACAAAGACTATTATGCTTTATTTTTCTTTAAGATTGTAACAAAGTAAAAATCTTAGTGATATCTCCTGTGTTCCAAAATGCACTTCTGTCACAGCAGATGAATTTTTATTTTGTGGATTAGAACATTTTAAAAGAACATTTTCCTTTTATGCATAGTCCATTGAGTTCTTTCAGGTCATGCCCTAACTGTATAAAGGATTACTACTGCTACACTTATAAAATGGATAGTTTAGGATCTGAGAGTGTATGTTGCTATTTCTTTTTGCTGTGATATTTTTTGCTAGCATTTTCATTGTTGTGCTACATTTGCCTTAAGATTTACAAATCACGAGATGTCAAAGCACTGTAATACTAAACATAATTTAGTTTAGAAGCAGTGCTCATTCAGATTGTGCAGGTTTTATATTCTCTCATTTTCTCTCTGATTTTTCAGAAATGGTAAAAAGAAAAACTACAAAGTCAATGTGCTCTTAGCCCAAGGGGAACTAGAAATGACTTGCACAAACATCAGTAACTTTCATTGCACAAAACTACTGGCTCAATCCCTTGGTCCAGTCAGGGTGAGGCAGAGTTCAAGTGATTTGAGTGAGAATCCCATAATGCTCTTCAGGGAGCCTGAGACCTGTTGAAACAAAAATCAATGTTTAAATGGTAGTTAGAACTCAAAAAACCATATTAATAGGATTTTTTTTCTTTTATTTGTGGTATTACTATCACACAAGGACTTGATAACCTCTGTGGGCGGAGAGGCATATCTTTACTTTTCATTACAGAATTAAAAATCTGTAGTCAGAATATCTCCCAACTGCTTGCCTTAATTGCAACTGTGATGTTAAAGTAGCAAAGCTGCCTATGAACAATGGGTGTTGGGTTCTGCCTCCTTCAGCTCTTTCCCCTTTTGGCCAGTGAATTCTGGGAACCCAGTGGAATTGCAAATAGCACCAGCCATTTGATTCAGCAAGTAGTAAATTATCTGAGCTGGTATAACTTTGGTGCTTGCAAAACTGCTTGTGAATTCAGGACAGATATGCTGAGTAGATATGCTGAACATGCTGGAAAAAAAAAATATAGCAGTGTGTGTTAGGTAGCTTCATAAAATTTAGTGAGAAATTTACCCTTCAGGGTGGAATAGATAAGTCATTAGAGAAGTAGAAAACCTTGGGTTTAGCCCCAGTTCCATTGAAATTTAATTATTTATTCTGAGGATGGGAAATTAATGAAGTAGACTGGGAGCACAGCATTTCAGAGTATTTCTGAGTGTGGTATTTAATGGACAATAGTGTGCTCAGTTCATCTGCTGAGATGAGAACTGGATCTGTATCCTCACATGCAGCGAGTGTGACTAGTAGGTAAAAGGGTTCTATTTTGCTTGTCTTCCTATTTTTTTCCTCTTAACTTACTATTAAATTTCCTTCACTTTTCTTACATATATCTAAAATGTTTTATTTTCATTAGATTGTTCTCCTTAACAGAGAAAGATTGGAAAAGTTCAGTTCATCATGTTGTTTTGCCATTCCACAGCTCTCAAAAAAAAAGCGCCTTGTTTTCAGACAGGCTTTGAGGATGCCAATGAAAATTTGGGAGGGAGAAAGGGGAAATAAGATAAATAAGATTTTGATGATGAAAATTACCACTTCATAAATTATATAAAGAGATTTTCAAATTGAAGACAAGCATTAGACAGTCCTGGAAAGTAGATTGTCAAGAGGATCTGGCAAGAGCACACATTCAGCACTTCCCCTCAGAGCTGAATGGAAGCATTGCATTAAGGCTGCTTTATTCTTGCATACAGTACAGTGACATTCTGCCTTTTGTGTTCCAGACAGGTGATCTGCCTCAAAGTGAGATGTGGCACTCAGTGCCATGGTCTAATTGATGTGGTGATATTCTTGTGAAAGGTTGGACTCAATGATATCAGAAGGCTCTTCCAACCTAATTGATTCTGTGTTTCTGTAATTCTGAAATTTGTAACCCCACCACCACTTTTTTTCAGAATATTACCCATAAACCATGAATTAATTAAGAACACAGTAAGTGTTATGCCAATTCCTGAAGCCAAGGTAAAACCTTGCAGCCTCCTGGACTCCTTTTCTTGTCTTGTTTATGCCTTTTCCTTTTCTTCTCCAGTTTTCCTTCTCTCCCTGACA
The DNA here is from genome assembly GCF_022539315.1 of Serinus canaria. Taxonomy (NCBI): domain Eukaryota; kingdom Metazoa; phylum Chordata; class Aves; order Passeriformes; family Fringillidae; genus Serinus; species Serinus canaria. The sequence continues at coordinate 109,199,828 of NC_066315.1, read as the reverse complement.
CAACACAGGTCTTGAGCAGGAAATTCTGAGTATCTTGCCTGTATGTCCCTCATGGAAGTCTCTATTTGTTAAAATGACACAAATTTCCAAATTAAATGGGTCTGTTGCTGAGAGTGTTAATTTTAGCAGTGATTTGATGAAAAACCATCTCAATTATTACTCAGCAGAAAGAAGCAGCTTAAAGGTCAAAACTAGAGATGTTTTAAGACCTCAGGTTTTCTTAACAGATAGTGTAGGCCATGCTCAGGAGTATTTTCTGTTTTTTTCACAAGTATTAAATTACAAGGACTGGCTTTATACACCCACAATCCCATGCACCCATTTGTTTCCTCTTCAGAAGAAACCTCTCCTTGTGTGCATGTGTCTCTACACACACAAATACTTCATCTTATTGATTATTTTCCAGAAGTATTTCTAATAGCTGCGGTGATCTGGGGACAGTGTTAAGAGTGATAAAATTAAGTCTGAATAAGGAAGAAACCATCCTTCAACCCGTGTCTTAAGTTCCACCTATATGATCTTTGTATTTCCTAACTCAAGGCTGAAAATTTCTGCCAACAAAAATCCAGTCTTAAAAATAAGTTAATGAAATCTAGTTTCACTGGCATCACTGACTTATTTTCAACATAGCTTTTTTTTCATGCCAGGAATTTATTTCTTAATGGGAAAATAAATGCTTTCTTGTCTTTCAGGAAACTAGTAATTTCCCAATACTGCAGCAATAATTTCCCAACTGCAACAATAAAAGCATTGTCAGTTTGTGACACTTCTCTTTAAAAACATCAATGTATTTACTAGGCTGTGGTAGCTCAGACTGTAATGCTTTGGCTGCCTGACTGTGTTAGATGTTACTCAAGTGCTCTCTTAAGCTCCAGTGCATTTTCATTATCTTGAGATCAAGCACTGTTTGGTTGGCCAGAAGCTTTAGTGTTGAGTAGTTATATATTTGATACCTATTACCCAACTGAAGAGTCCTGTCACTTCCACCTTTAAATTCTTCCCAGTACCAAAAATAATTTATTCTGTCACACAATTTTTATAGATTTATATGTTGAAATTGTCAAGGTTTACTGGTAGTACTGCTGAACAGTGAAATGCTTGTGACACTGGGCTAAATTTGGCTGATCTTTCATAGTCCAAATAAGGAAGATGGTACAGAGGCAAAGAATAATTTTTGAGTCTCACTACAAATCACCTCTGTTGAGTCTGGATGCTGAAAAAGAGGAACTCTTTTGAATTTTAAAGACCTTTTTGATCACAGTTGATGAAAAATGCAGAAACAATAATTGAATCAACCTTACATGATTTGCTTCAGTTAGAGATAGAAGAGGCATTATCTGAATCCTTAAGATTTTCTGTGCTACTTTGGATATTCTCCCGGGATAATCCTTCAAGATCCTTATTACATGCCTAGCAATATTTGGTATGAAGCAGTTGCATTAGGTGGAGGTTCTGAACTACAATGAACAAGGGAATCATGAAACAAAATAAGTAGAGCTAAAATACAGCCCTTTTCACTTGTATTCATTGCATATGGTGAACAATATAACCATTCTTCTTTTGCCATGCTCTTCACTTTACAAACCAAATTGAGTCTTGGTTGGGCAAAAGAAGAATGGTTAAATAAATATAAAAATCTGGGAAAAGCCATCCTGTCATTATGTTCTGGGCAGTGAGCAGAGGGGCAGGATGCCTGCTTTATGCATTCCAGAGACCTTGGTCATGTGGCTCAATTTGTTGTTGATCACAAAAATGGAAGTTTTGTTCTAAGAGCTGAACCATTGTCAGTCTCTGCTTCTTCCAAACAGATATGTGTGTACTTTTTGTACAACCCCAACATGTGGAGTGTGGAGCAGGACTGGGCTGTGGGGCTCAGGAGAAAGTGGAGGTGGGTTAGTGTTGCTACTGTTCCATCTGAAATTAAAAAAAAAAACGAAAAACCAATGAAGTCTTCAAGGGAAGACATAAGAGTAAATATTAATTTATATACAGTATGCAAGAGGACTCTTTATTTTCCCTAAAGTAGATGAACTGGTGGAATCTATCTCTGGAAAACCATATAAGAATGGTAGTAGGAAAAAATGCCTTCCCCTTCATTTGGACACAAGTGGTTTTTTGTAACAGCTGCATTTTTTTGAGTTGGTTTTTGTTTAGAAGTTATACTTTTTTGTGCTGTCATGTTGCAAAATTTATGAAGGAGCGTTTTTCTCTAATTGAAATAAGCAGTTTTTGGCAATCAAGACAAAATGTCAGCACTTGGGAATGAGGAGGGAGGATGAATATAGGCAAGCAGGAAAAACTGAATCATAGAGTAATATGACTGTAGAAGTACATGAACCTTTTTATGGACATGTCATGAATAGTTAGCCAGATCATTTAGAAAATTGATGTTGCTTCATTCACAACATGTTGATTTGTACCAGTTAGGAATCTGGACCTTTGAGAATACATTGTTATATTTGCAGATAGAATAGTGGTCACATATGACTGCAAAGCCAGTGGCCTGGATGCTCCCCTGGATTCAATCCATGTAATTTTAGCCATTTGACTCCATTCAGTGGCTAATGTCATGGAAAAGCTGCAGTAGCATGAACAGTTTTTTGATCAGCCAAGGGAGGGAGCTGCATACACTTCTTTCATCCTTATGCCCCAAGTAATTGGACATGCAATGTGTGATTCTATTGCAGATACACAGCAACTGACAAGTTGAGCCCAAGAAAAACTTAAGCTCAGAGGAAAGTGAAAGTCATTGTTATCTTACATATTTCCCATCCTAAAAATGGCATTTCTCAGTCAGGGCTGGTGCTCTTTAAATTAGTAGTCTCTTCACGGAATGCTTGTCTATAAATATTGTATAGAATATACAGGATAAGAAAAAGTTATTCTGCATTTAATTTTTTAAAAAATATGAGTTTTAAAGGTACACTTTCATTTCAGAGACTACATAAAAATAGCAGTAGTCAGACAACTTTATAGTCTGATAAACATGTTGTCCTCACAATACAACTCACTTGATAAGCTAGCCTCAGTTAAAAAAAAAAAAGTCTTTGTTTATTTGAACTTTTCAAGTTGACAAGGGCAAGTCAATGTTCACAGAGTATTATGCTCTATGATGCTATGAAACAGTTCTTTGTGATAAACACTGAATGCATTTTTTAAAAAAATCTCTCATCAAGATGGCACCTGTAATTTTTTTACTATGCTGTGACTTGTAACCAGTCAAATTAAATATCAGTAATCATTGTGGTGGAGGAAGAGACAATTTAAGGATCCCAAACTGTATGAGGTTACTTGTTCAGCCTGGAAGAGGAGACTGGGGAGAGACCTCACTGCAGTTACAACTTCCCTACAAGAGCAAGAGGAGGGGCAGGCACTGATTTCTTCTCTGTGGTGATCAGTGGCAGGACCAGAGGGAATGGCCTGAAGTTGTGGAAATTAGAAAAAGGTTGGAAATTAGAAAAAGCTCTTCACCCAAAGGGTGTTTGGGCACTGGAATAGGCTGCCCAGGGAAGTGGTCTCAGCACCAAGCCTGACAAAGCTAAAGTGTTTGGACAGTGCTCTTGCGTACGTGGTGAGACTCTTGGACTCAGAGACTGTGCAGGGCCAGGAGTTGAACTTTATGATCCTGATGGGTTCCTTGCAACTCAGCTTATTCTGTGATTTTGTGGTAAGTTTGCAAATAAGCTCTTCAAACACATCCTTCTCAGCTGTTTTTGTTTTGGGGGAATAAAGCAAGGAAAATCTAGAGTTTTCAGTGAATAGGCTGTTAAGGATATTCTAACATTTCATCATTTTAACATTATTGCTTTTATCTGTTAGAGGAGTAAGAATAGGTGGCTATTAGGTTTCTGACAAATGAATTATGGCCTAGACACATATGCTGGGAGCTGACCTAACATTTGACTCTGGATAGTTGTCATAGCAGCAACCTGAATAGAGCAGATTGGTACAAGTGATGGTTGCAGAACTGGGTACAGGTTCTGTGCTAATGCAATACATCTGAATATTAATAAAAGTGCACATGCAGTAGGAAATCCCTGCTACAGTGTGTCCTTCTGTTTATATCTAATTCCTAATTTTTTTTTAAATTTGAGGTTTGTGAGGAGATGTTACTGATCTGCCTTCATATAATTGCTGGTGCTGTTTTGCTGTATGTCATAGGGGGGTTGACATAAATAAAGATTCTTCAAGCACTGTTTTAGTAACAAAAATAATGTCTGGCTACTGCAGACCAGGAGCAGTTTGTGCTTTGATTAAGAAGGAAGGAAATTACTGGTGGACAAATTCCAAGTAATTGTGAAACTGCTTTGGTAGAAATGAATTAAAAATCTAAATTGCAGTGAGGGCATGGACCTCTAATGCAAGATCACTGTATCTGGCTTTCAGCAGTGACTGGTAAGAGACTTTTAAACCTTCATATTTGGAGGACAGAGACAATTTTGCAATTAATGCCCAGCTTCTAAATCTTGACACTGAGGAGTTTTTTCATGTATTGCCTTTCAGAGAGCAGGAAAGAAGGAAGAAAGATATACATTTGTGTCTCTGATTGTGTGTTCCTCATCAATATAGCTCCCAGGAGGAAGGAAAAATTTGTATGGTTTTAAAACGTTCCCTTATATTCTGTTAATTACATTGTATAGTGGCAATATAGGCCAATATATTGTATGGGGCAAATTTGGACAACATTGGTTACAGAGAAGGGAGTTATGCAAATATATCTCCCAGCTGATGATGGAGGATGCCCTGTTGAGGCAGTGCTGCTGTGGCAGAAAGCTGCAAATGCAGAGGGAGCACAAGGAAGTGGTTTTGTGGCAGAGTGATGGAGTCCCTGTCACAGCTATTCAGCATGCAGGAGGAGCACATCAACTGTGCATCCTTGTAAGAGGTGGAGGAGAAACATCAGGAGTTCCCTTCCTTTTGGGTTTCACAGAGCCTAATTTGCTCTAGAGGATGGAAGAAAACAGGCACTTCATCCAAGTGGCAGCTGTGCAGAGGGATAGGGCCATGTCCTACCTCTGCTGTGTATTTATGTAAGACCTGAAAAATTCCAGCTCAAAGTGATTTTTGCTTCAGAATGGGAGGCTTCTGGAGTCTTAGAAAAGAGCAAAAGGAAGCAGATGGTTCACTTAACATAAAGCAAACAAATAGAAATGGGAATCCCAAAATCCACTAGAGGCAAATGTCACTTAACTTGCAAAGAGCTAGATGCCTCTTACCACTACAGAAGATTTATTAGTAATAGCTTTTTGTGCTCAGACATCTCTTTGTGATTTGGTATTTAATAGGGATGAGAATGACTTCTGTACTTCATTACTTTATCCTTTTTTATCTGCATTCAAAATGATCACTAAGATGACTGTAATGCCCTTGGATACCCCCACTCCAGTTTGCATTTCAGGCCTTGTTCACTTCCATCATTCCCCCACCTAGTGATTACTTTACTTCTAGGTTGGTCTTTGGTTTGTTTTTGTGGTTCCACATGATATGCCTTAACCACTGAGGCAAAAAATGTTCTGCAGGCCCCGTTTAGCTGCATGTGGATTATTGTCAGGAGATCAAATTATGTGCAAGTGTGGGGAAGCTTAGCTTCCTACCCAGAATGCACTGGCCATATTGTCAAGGGGAAGAAAATAAGTGGTATGCATTGTAATTTTAAATCCTGCTGCCTTTCAAGTCAGTGGCAAAATTCCTGGTTTCAGCAGTGCTGGATAGGGCTCTGTCATTAGCAGATGCAGCTGGAGAGGATGCCAAGTATCAGAGGGCAGCCCCCTCCCTCCACACTCCAGACCAACCTACATTAAATTTGCTACATGCAATGGAAAGGAATAATGTGCAAGGCATGCAATTGCAAATAATTTCATGCCTTGGATTTTCAGTGAGGCCCTAAGGTGAAGAGCTAATTTTTCACCTCAACACAGAGATCATTAAATTAGAAAATGCTGTATTTTTCCAGGCTCTTTGTGCTGAGTGTGTGTAGTTGAATTTCAAGCTGCTGATTTCAGAGTATACTTTAGGGCACCCTGAGCTGCAGTAAGATCTTGAATGTGAAGCAAAATTGATGTCAATGTAAGTTTTCTGTTCTGGAGGTTGGTAAAGCTGAAGGCTCAAAAATGGAATATTGTGTTGTTTCTTGGACAGGAACTTTTAGGCAATCTTATCCCCCTTCCTACCATAGGTGGAATGAAAATGAACAGGGTTGGGAACAGCTTTCTTCCAGGTGTCTTTAACATCCATTTTATGTCAAGGAGGCAGAAAAGGAAAGGCCAGTGGACATGTAGATATAAGAGTTCTCTATTCAGGTCTGAAGATGGAGTGTTTAGAGTCAGGACTTTTGTTCTTCCAGCTCCAGCCTTAAAAGCCAGGAATAGAGAACATTTTTACTTATCCCTTCCTTTCATATGGCAAGAACATATTAAATGTGAAGCATTTTCTGGCCTGTCAGATGTTTCTATCATAGACACAAGTATGTATTTATTTTCCTGTGTTTAGCTAACAACTTCACTGCCCACACCCCCCTGCTCACAGCAGAGGCAGGGAATGTTTCTGGAGAGTAAATCCCCATTATCACGCAGAGTTTGGGCCAGTTTAATGACATCAACACAAAGCCAGTGTGCATGAGCAAAACCTTATTTTTCAAGGGAGGCAAATTCTGGTTTTGGTTATTGAATTAGTAAGATTTAGTAGGTTTTAGAGAGACATAAATTAATCCTAAATTCCAAACATCAGCTGCACAATGGATTCAGAAGTGTTCCTCAATTAGAAAATGCAGTTCTGCCCACAGAAAATACATGTGCAAGTGAATGCACAGACTGCTTAAGTTTGGTAGCAGGAACATGTTTGTGATTCAACAACTGGCTTGATGTCCTAAACTAAATTTAGAAACATATTTTTCTAAGAAAAAAATTAAACCTATAATAAGCTGTGGGAGCAGGAGCTGAATGCAGTGCCTGAGAGCAGCACCAGCTGCTAAAGAGACCAGGCACAGGACAAGGCAGCCAAGCAGGCTGTGGCCAGCAGCCCAGGCATTGTGCCAAAAGAATTCTCCCCTGAAATGAGAATATTTGGGGAACAGATTTGCACTGCTGTACACATATTTCATGCTTATTACTCATGGTATTTCATATTAAGCTTCAATTTTACTGTCTCCATTAATAAAGCAAATCAGAAAGTGCATCCTCCAAAGGCCAGTCAAAGTTCATTTCTTTGTTTCTTCCAATGGCATATGCTACTTTGGTTTGATGATTATGGAGTCAAAAGGCCATGCCCCAAACATCACTTCTTATTTACTTAATCTTTTAAAATAGAGAAGCCTCACAGTACTGAAGTTAAAGGATTATAAAGTTCTATAAAAAAATTAGAGCAAATCTCCTTCAGTAGCAAAATATTCTGTTTCTATGAAATAGCTGAAGACAGGGTGTGGAGGTCAGGTTTGTTTGGAGTTTTTAATACCATTAATTTTTAAATTTTTTTTTTTTAAACAGTAAAAGTTAAGTTTTGCCTGAGACAGTGTTCATTAACAGACACCCTGCATTGAATTATTAGAAAGAATTTTGTTTTCCACAAACATGCTGTTAAGGTTTTAATGCAGATTTGAAATAAAATAATAAGCATTCAAATTTTTCAAACACAGGGTAAAATATCTTTACCGTATCTGAACCTACCTTTGAAAAGAAGAACCAATCATTAAGTGAATACAAAAAAAGCAATTCCTCACTCTAACTGTCAAGAAAACTGGGGCTTGTTTGTGTTTCAGTTGTTCTTTTTTTCAGAAGATCTATAACTTTGGCTATAATTTACCTGTGGAAGCAAAATGATGGAATCTGCAGTGGGCTTGCTTTTCTTCCTTTCCAAAGTGGAACACACAGACATTTTTAATTAGTTGAAAATGAGGAAGTTAATTCAGCATTGACCTCAAATGCTTAATGTCTAGGCCGTCATCTGTTTCTAAATGAAGAAGAATTTAATTTGGAATCTAACATAAAGTGCTTTGGTCCACTCCTCCTGACACACAGCCATGATGTATAATAATAAAAGGAAGTTTGGAGCACAAGAGAAATAGGAAGACTCACCCAAAATCCAAATTGTACCCCATAGTTTTCCATAGATCCTTTTTCAGTGGTTGCATCTCAACATCCCAGATCTGGCAGGAGTATGGAAAACTGTTTTGTGTCAACAAAATAGGCCAGCAGTGGTGGGAGTGATACCAGTTGTAGTGCAGTAGATGAAGAGACCTATAGTGGGAGGTTTAATTATGGTGACCATGATGATATTGTAGTAATAAATCTGCAAAGCTGGCACAAGCATTGCTCCAGTACTCCCACACAATGTTCCTTGTGTGCTTCTAAACACTTGATTCATAAGTTTAAAGATTTTCTCTGTTGGTGCTCTGGTGCCACAATCCTTCTGCACTGAATGGAGTAATGCTGATCTATGCCAGCTGAAAATGCTGCCCATCACAGTCACTGGAAAATGGCATTTTGTTAAGGGGGAAAGAAACTCCTGCAGGAATACCTTATTGAGATAATTTCTTTAGGACCATACACATAGGCATGAAAAATACTGAGTAAAATGCTTGATTGTTATCATAAAAGTGGAGCTGCCTGAGGCATAGCAAGGCTTGTTCTGAATGAGAGGATTGCACTGCAAAGGAGGAATTCCTCTTGCTTTGCATATTTCTGGTTCAGCAGTAAGTACTGCTATGCCTTTGTCATCACACATCAGTTTCAGTAATACATTGATTCATTCACCACCATGACCTGCAGGCAAAACCACTCTTGGGATGGCAAAGAAGGACATTGCTTTCTTGCAGTTTATGTTGTTTCTCTTTTGGAAGAAAAGTCAGATATTCAGACTCCTCCATTAGTACTGCCTGTCAACAAAGAGGCAGCAAAAATGATCAGTAGCTATGATCTTCTGCAAGGTGCTGGCCTCTGCAAAGAAATTGGCTTTCAGAGGGTTTATGTAGCAAGATGAGAATAAACATGTCATAACCTCTACTTCATTTCCCCTGAATTTTTACGTTTATTTTCTTCAGATTTTTAGCTACTCTAATTCTGGCAGGGGCATCCTATGCCCTGGCATTCATTATGCAGTGCTTCACTTTTGGGATCAGGCATGTACCAAATGAAGTCTCTTAGGAAAGAGCAGGTTTAGCAAACCTGTGCCCATGGTCCTGTGTCCTGAGTGACCTTGGGCTGAGAGCTCTGTGGAGGTGACAGAGGGAAGGAAAAGATCCTTTCATATTCTCCTGTCAGAGGCTGAAGAAATTGGGTGTTCCAAGGGAAACTTCCTTTCCTTTAATGGAAAATGGGGGCTGGGAGTGGGTGGGGACCTGTAAATGTTGGAGGTGGGGATTCTCAAGGTTGGCTACTTAAAAACAAAGCCTCAATCAATAAATTGTCACAAGGTCCAAGGGAAGGATCATATCATGCTGTGCTGTTCTTTAGGTCAGAGTAAAAGTCTGCCTTTGTTTTCTGCCTATCCTAAGAGGAAGAAATTCTGTATGAGGCCTGGGCCCTAACAATTCTCTTCCCTCTGCTGGTACAACAGGGAGGCAAAAATTTCCACTTGCCTTCTCTCCTGTTGTCCTCCTCTGCAAGGCAGAAAATGGTGGCTGAAGACTCTTCTGCTCTTCCCATGACACCTTTGTCTGGATTTGTACTGCTTTCTCCATAGGAAAAATGTCCTGTGTATTTTGTGAAATACACTGTCCCCCACAGGAGCTTTGCCAAAACTCAGAGGTATTGGCACAATTCCCATATTCAACCAGGCCCAGTCCTGCCTTTTGCAGGTCTGAAGCTGCTAGTAACCTGGGGCCAGCCACTGTTGGACATCTGATTTAAATTTGCACTGAGGAAGTCAGTGCTGGGCACACACTGCCCACTGCAGTCTTGAACTGGGCATCTGTGATATATTGAGACAACTTTCAATTAGTAGTGGTGGAATACCTAGCTCTCTAAATTATTTCATATATTAAAATTCTCTGGAAAAGGAAAGAGCATGACCAGTATAGCTTATGAATGATGATATAAAAGTTATGGTGGTGCAACCTAAGAAAAGAACAGCAGGAGCTATAGAGAAAGTTAACTTGCAAGGACACTTTCTACTTTAGTCCACCTAAAATGGGATTGCTCCATTGAATCATTAAGCTTTTTAATATTCCTTTATTCCTGATGGGAAAAAAACCACACCAAGGAGAGCACATTCAAAAATGAACTACCTAGAACCTCACTAAAGATAAGTCCCTTATCCTAAGGGCCACAGGAAGAGGTAAATGCTATCCCTTTCCATTTGGGCAGAGAAATACAGTCCTTTAGTAGAACTCAGCTTCTCTTTCCCAGGGACTGAGCATCCCAGTTAACTAAACTGTAGAAGTAGCTCATCCATGTGTCTGTGCTCAACCAGCAGCACTGGTGACCTCTGAAAGCTCATGCTGCACTTCTGCTACCACAGTGGATAATGAACTGAAAAGCTGACAGACTATGAACAGTGAGCATCTGCTTAAGTACTGCTCCAGCTAAAGTGGTTCTCCAACAGCTCCTTGCAACAGCCATACAATTCCTCTTCCCAAAGGAAGTTTTCTGTACTGCAAGTGCTGTGGCAGTGGTGGTGAAAAAAGACTCAAATGCTGCAATGTGGAAATACCAGCCTTTTTTTTAAGGTTAACATACCCATTCCAGTTTAGAGATGATGTGTCATTCTATCAGAAATGCAGAAGTCTGGGGTTCATTTATCTCTCTTCTACACAATAGCACCTTTTTTATTTTGATCTTTTTCCATGTCAGTTTCATGCTTTCATTTCTTGTTGAGCACTGACTGATGTCATTTTTGATGCCTGGTGACAACACTGATGGTGACAGTTCATTTCAGTGTTAATAATCTGAAAGCAAAAGGAACCTATGCCATTCTAATCTGAAACTGAAGCATGGCTTTCTTTTCTTGGCTCTATACCCTGTGTCAGGAGGACAATTGGAGATCCTTGAAGTGCTGGCAGCTAACTTTACATTTTGATAGGCGCTCTTCTAGTTTCCACATCACTGTTGGTATTTCAGGCAGTTTAGATGCTTAACTGGACTCTGTATTACACTCAATTTAACTCGATTAGACTGTATCAATATTTCACCACCATCTAAAAAATACTAGTTACATATTTTTATCAGAAGTATGAAAAAAAATTTTTATACTGGACTTCAAAGCAAAATCATCATTAGTACCTAGACTTCTGGCAGTGACATGTTCATTCTGGTTGCTTCTGCAGACTAGGAGCACTTCTTCATGTAATCTTAGGTTTTCGGGCCAGAAAATTCTACTCTGAGACTGATGTGCTCTCCCTGTGATGATGAGATGATAGACTCACAGCTAAAGCACAAGTGTTCAGCTTGGCTGGAATACCCAGCTCCAACTGAGCTACAAATTGAGTAGTATGTCACACAAGAATGGGCTTTCTCATTTTTTATACATTCTTGATTTAAGTAAGTAAAAGTGAAGAAAATAATGCAGAGAGAGTGGCAGAGAAAAACATAGTCTAGATCTGATAACAGAGTGGGAAAGCAATTTAGCAATCCCCCAGCTGCTCCTTACAAGAGGAGAAATAGTGGGTAAACCCAAGAACAGCAATTATGTCCCACTTGATTTTACTGCTAAGTCCACTCCTAAATTATCAAAACGTTTCCCAGTCTAAGAAATATCTGGCATGAGTTCTGTGATATTATTTGAACTTTACTTCATGTTTTATTTTTGCCAGCTTGCTCAAATTTGCATTAAGTACTTCTGGATAAAGTCTCAGGGGTCTTTCTGCTGGCTGTAAGTAGACCTCATCCATAAATCTAGTGCCTTTTCCTGCAATGTTGTTTTGGAGGATAACTAAAATTAAAGGGGAAGGAATCTGTCTAAAGATGTTTATTTAGTTATATCTATCTATATCTATTTAGTTATATCTATCTGTACTGATGGTTCTGGAAACCAGGTTATGGGACTGTCAATAGATGCATCATTTTAAGGAATACTATGAATAGCCTGGGAGGTGGAGAAATACCCATGCAGAGATATTATATGACAAATATAAATATATAGGTTATTAGACAAGAAAGGTTATTACAGAAGAAATCTTCCCCTTAAATAAAATATTGCTGTGTTTTATTTTAAGTATTTTCCTAAAGAGACTGTAAGATTCTAGCACTCATTTTTCAGGTTTCAGCTATGGGTCCAGTACAGCAAGTTGAAATTTCAAGTAGGTGTTAATTTTCTATTAATAATCCCTCAACATAAGGACTGGAAATTTTGTAGAACTTTATTCAAAATAGTTTGGAGGTAAGAAGACATGCTGCCACGTGGCAAACAGGTCACAAGGGTTAACATTTCTATGTACAAATCCGGAGATTGTGGCAAATGCTTTGCTTTTCTTACTGTGAATACTGAAACTCTGCTGACTTAACTAAAAATTTGGCTTTTGTTCATTCCACTGTAAGAGAAATAAGGCTTTCTGGGGAAGGTAGTATCTTTTCTTAGATAAGCTTTTGGGCAGAGAAGTTCTCCTGGTCTTGCCTTACAGTGCCTCCATGCTGAGCTTACAGCTGTAAGAGCACATCCTACAATATTAAAAGCAATCTTTTTGCAGGACTATAAATATTCAGTACTTTAGATGTGAAGGTCAGCCAATGCAAAGGATTACTGTGTAGCTTCACTTGGATTTCAGACTTAGGAAATTATGTAGGTCTATGAAACTATGAATTATGTAGGTATATTTTCTTTTTTTTCAAGCCTCACTAGTCTTGAACAGGCTTTATTTAGTGTAGTTCATTCAGCAGTAATCCCAATACAAACCTTAGCAACTGGAGTGGGAAGAAAGAATGTACAATGGAAACCAAAACTGAAGGTAAAACTCACATCCATCATTTGCAGAAATACCATTTCCACTACTGCTAAGCACACTGAGTCAACAGCCTTATTGCAGAATTAAGGGAAAATTTGGCCTACTGTGATATGCCAAAGTAATGTTTAGCTGTCCAGGCTTCCAGGATATTAGCTATAAAATTAAAACCTGGGTTAGACACTAGAGAGTTACTTTAATGTAATTAAAGCTAATAAAAGATCCAGTATTCTGTCAGAACAATGTGTGTCATCCAAGCAATTGGGAGAATCACCACTTATTAAGATTACCTGACATTTCCCATTACAATACTAGGTGTGCAGTTCAATGATAACTTCATGACCTTCAGCCCACAGGGATTACATTTACTCTTCTCTATGTCTTCCATCTGTGGAACTCTCTCAGAGATAATTACAGCCATTTTCAAGAATGAGAAAATATTTATCCTGTAAGGGTAGTTTGATCCTTAAGTATATTTACCATTGCTTTAAAAAAAAAAAAAAAAAAGGGCTCTGTGTTTGCTCTTGACAACAATATGTCATTTATACCCGAGGATGTAACACTGGATGCACGTTCACACAATCAAAGTATTTTATTTGCTAAATTCTGGTCTCAGTGCAGAAAGGAGGGGAAAAGTGTTGGGGCTGGAGCCTGGTGAGGGTTGACTGGAGCAGTGAAAGCAAGGGACAAAGGGAAAGTGACATTATGAGAAGTTTAACGAGCTGAGGCTGGCAGTGTGATGGAAACTGGCCAGGTGGATTAAAGAACTAGAGGTGAAAGAGGATCAGATACTGCAAATGAGAAATATGTGAGTTGAAACCAGGACCTGCTCCGGCCAATTATGGAACCTGGCTTTGCTCCCTGTGGGCCAAGATTTTAGGGGTTAGGATACTGATAGGAGTCTGATCATAGAGAGAAAATCTCAAATGGAACCATCAGTGAGTGTAACACTGATTAAATACAAACAAGGAAACAAAAGGCCTCCAGTTCTTGAAGCTACTCAGGTATCTGGAATCAAGAGACTTGTTTAGAAAGGAGAGATTAGGATTTGCTAGTCAAGAATGTTGAAACTGAGATGAAGGGTAGAAGACAAGACTGGAGAAGCAAAATCGTCAGGGATTTTGCAAAGGCAGAGCACAAGGTGTACACAATCTGGTCCTGGCAACAGCAGATTGGTGTCTAAGTGGGGCCAGATTCTGGACCCTTCAGTGGGAGCCAGGTTTCATGTGGCTTATCCTCCTTTAAATACCTTGCTCCATGCAGATGGTGATGGCTGCTTACCCTGGCAGCTGCTTCTCTGTGCAAAAGCTGAGATGGGCAGAGAACTCCCAGTCCCACAATCCACTGTGGACATAGCAGGGTGTCTCGTGATACAACTTCTGAGTTTGTTCCCAGTTAAAACTTTAGATTTTTTAAAAATTAATTTGCACAAAGAGAAGCTCATTATGTTGCTACGGTTGCAGAACTCAAGAACTTTACATGTTAGGTAACTCTAGCTTAAGGTTGCCTTTGTTGCAAAATCTCATCATCTGAAAAGCACTGATAAAAGTCCTATCTATCAAGAGTATTGTTAGGATTAATTGAGTTTGCTTTGAAAAGTGTTATGTGGTTTTATCATATGTTTCTATTTATTTTACTTTTGATTGTAGAATTAAATTAGTGGGATTCAAATGAGAAAAATATATGAAACCTTTATCTCCTTTCTTCTAAAGCCATATTACAGGCTACTGAAACCTAAAAAAAAAATAAAAATAAAGCCTGCTTTATTTTTACAAGTGAATGAATTTTTTTTCCTATGCTGAAAAAGTGGAAGACCATATGCAAATAGGCTTGCCTATTTGTTTGAAGACTTATCTGCATTTGAGTTTTCCTAACCTCAAAGTCGTATTGTAAAAGAAGTGTTTATTGACAAGAGCAACAAGCAATCCACATTTTTCAGTTTAACTTATTAAAAAAGGCAGTATCAAGAAATATGAAGTGAAAATGTGTTTGCCTTTCTGTCTCTTTTCTAATTTATGGGGAAAAAAAATCACGCTGACCCAGGGGCAGTTAAAAGCTGTTATTGTCAGAGTGGTTGATTTGTCAGTCTGGCAAGTACTGTATTATTGAAAGCAGCAGCTCTATGCATGTCACCAGCTTTGCATTTTTGGAATATTATTATTTATACTCTTTTTGCAGAAGTTTTGTTAGCCCTGTGGTGAGCCAGCACTGGACATGTGAGTTATTCTGCACACACACTCCCTGTCAGGATTTGCATTTACATGTTAGCACGCTAGCAGGGAAGCCAAGGCAATAGCACTTCTCTCTCTTTATTGGAGTACACTGAATTTCTGACACTTGTATGTATAAGGGATCAAAACTCAATGTAGCACAGATTTGCCAGGGCTCTCTATTTTCACAAACTATTGCTTTTTTTGTGGTATTTTGGAGGTGGTAAAGGAGATGGGGAACAGAAGGGATCAGTGACACTTCTGAAGATGCTTCTATGAAGACTGTTTTAAAAGAGCTGTGTGTGCTGTCCCTCTGCTGGCAGGGGAACAAGAGGCTGGGAAGTGCCAGTGAGCCTTGCTCTTTGTACCACAGTCCTGACAATCTGCACCAACATCATGTTGCTCTGGACAGTGATTCCTCTGTAAACTACTCATTTGCTGCTCAGAGCATCAGTCAGAGCAAAGAAGGGTTTCTTCAATATACAGGTTATGCAACAGCTCATGGAAAATTTTGTTAGGATGTACTGTCCTCAGAGGGTTACTAAATTGCTTCCCTGATTAAAAATAAAATCAAATATATTTTTCTGTCTCTTCTTTTGTGAGGAAAAAAAGTGTCCTCCCAGTACAGACCTTGACATAAAACTGAGACATAAATATCTCTGGTATATATCAAGTTGAGGATCACATTAAGGACCTCATACTTCCTCTTTTCAAGCCAACACATAAGCATACTTTTGAACCTACTAAGTATTTTTCCATGTTCTGATTTCAACAATTTTGCAGGTAATGTGCTCAAGACTTAAATAACTTCTCCTCTAAAATAAATTCAGAAGAGAAATATTGTTAGAGGGATGATTTATTTCCTTTGACATATACTAAATTAAGATAGTAGGAGTCAAATTCTAGATGAACGGATTTTTTATCTGCACCTTGGTCATACTACTTGGTAAAGGTAAATTATAAATAGTTTAAAAATGGTTAGTTAATACATCAAAAATTTAGTATATTGTTATGATGACAACAGTATATGTTCCAGGTAATTAGGTCAAGCATGTCTCTAAATGGTTAGTTAATTGCTAATGATTGTCTTGAAACCAAAGTATTTTTTAAATAAAATTTTAAATAAATAAGCCTTTTTAGTGTAAACATTATATAGGGAGAAACAGGAGGTGCTGAGTAACTAACCCAGAATATTTTAAAGATCTCTGTTTTCAGTGGAACAACAATATATTTAATTTCTACATTATTTTAAAATCAAAGGCATTTCAGGTGAAAAGAATGAAGAGAATGAATCTATTAAGAATGAATCCCAGGTATATAAAATAAACATGATATTAATATTCTCCATCCCCAAGAAAAAGGAGACTGGCTTCTTTATCCTTGGTATGGCCCCTAGGGAAAATGGCACAGCTTTGCCATTTGAACATTAAAAAAAAAAAAAAAATCCAAAAAAAAAAAGCTTAAATCCCAGGGGAATGTGTGAGAGGCAACATCTAACCCCCTGGAACCAGGCTCATGGTTCATAATCCTACCAGTAGGGCTGAAGCCTGAGCCTGCTCAGAAAAAGCTTGACAAAAATCCTGCCCTATTTCTGCATGTAGTTGGAGTCATGAAGACTGAGGTAAACACCTTATTAAGGATCAGATTTAATGTCTGAAATGTATGGCAACTTATTCATCATACAGGGACAGGTGATCAGTGTGCTGTTTAAAGAGATGTGTAATATTTAGAGGAAGCCTCCTTTGTGTAGTGGCCAAGAGATTAGAGTTCATATGCAGAACCAGGAGTCCTGGTTGCAGCATCATCCTCAACTCCTTTAGCCTGCCTGAGAATTCCTTCTCCACTGGAGTGCCCAGACTGCACCTCAAGCCCCATCCCTCGGCACATCACAGTGTTTTGTAGGGCTATGATTTGCTCTGTACAAAGATCCCCCTTCAGCAGCACAGCTCCAAACTTGGAATTCTGACCTCAAAGCTGCCTGTGGATTTTGTGTTAGGGAGGAGCTGGAAGGGAGCCTCCCAGGGCAGAGCTTCTGAGAGGGACCTGAGTCATGCTCCACTCTCATGTGCAGTCTCTGTAACCCCGTGGATTGTGCATTCCTTCCCGCGCAGTGGCACAGCTTCAGCGTTGACTCCCACCGCAGCTTTGCTTGGAGCCTGGTTGCTAGGAGATGGCAGCTCTGAGTTCAGGTCCCTCCTCACCACAGCCAGCAGAGACCCTGCATCCCAGTTTCTCCGCCTCTTCACCATGAACAGTGACAAGTAGCCAGAACTCTGGTCTCCCACTTCTTGGCCGTGTGCTCCGAAACACGTGGGCTGGTGTGCACCGAGGTGCACCAAGCTCCCCTGCTGCCTCCTCCAGCCAGGCTCTGCCTTCTGGGCTTTGCCAGGAGCTCAGTGCATCTGCTCTGCAAGAGACTCCCAGTTAGGGCTTCAGTGCCCTGACTAGAGGGGCTCTGGAGGACATGTAAATCCAGGGACAGCAAATCTGAGGGTTCCAGACAGCAAAGATAAGGAGACCAATCCTGAGACACTCTTCTCAGCTATAGGAGACAGTCCTGTTTGCACTGTGCCCCTAACACAGTTTAGTCCTTGATAGTTTTGCAGAAGTTCTGCTGTTGAGCTCTGTGAAAAAAAAAAAAAAATGAGGCTCTGAGTGAGTCTATGGCAGGAAGTATCATTCAGTTTTCGACATAAGGAGGCAGAACATCTGAGTCTTGAGAGTGGTAAAATTTTGGACTATGAGTTAAGCTATGTTGCCAAGATATAACTTCACTGTGTAGCATGTGAATATTCTCTGAGAAAATAGTACATTTTCTCTCATAAGAGATATCAATGACCTTTGGAGATAAAAGATCAGTGATAATAAAGTTGGATTCCTGGCAAAAATACCTTGCAATTCTGGCGATTTGTTTAAGATTATTATTACTTAAGAAAATGCTTAGGAGACCACTTTGGCCAACTCTCTTAAAAATGCAAAGTTTTGCCTTAGCTCATAATACTGCCCAAGAGGCCCCATTCTTATTATTTATGGAATTAATTATCTGATGGTTCAGAGTTCCATATTAAATATTAGAATTTCTGTTAATAGTATATATCCCTCCTCCTGAGTTATTGGTGAAAGTCTCTTTCACCAATAAATACCTGCAAGAAAGGGATGTCTTCATCTAAGAAAAGCTGATAGTGTCTTTTTGAGAACTGAAACCAACAATTGCTCTTAATGCATACAGGATTCACAGCCCTATTTACTTCAACACTGAGACTGAACACTGCTTGAAACTATTTGATCTAAGTAAAAACTATAAAAAAGGTTTCAGAAATTTTATAGAATTCCTAATAAGTTTGGTATATTTATGAACCATAAAAGAGTTGTGCAGCAGAGATATGCATAAAATAGCAAAAAATCCTACACATAAGGGAGATAATTTTAGCAGATCTTTTATTTTTTCTGTTAACTACTCTGAAAAGGTCCTTTGAAAACAAAACTTCCATAGATCCATTTTATTTGAAAACACTGAAATATGTTTTCATCAAAAAGTATAAAATCAAACCCATTAAAAAGTCAAGAAACAAAGAAAATGTTCAAATACATACAGACTAGATCCTATTTTGTGTCACTGAGGTCCCTGTGTCAGGATGATCAGTCACACAGTGATAGTTTTCCTTGTTTCCAACTACTAAAATGCATTAAAGCTTCTCTTAATGCTTTTCTTTATTTCACCTATGTCATTAATAAAGTTGCTACTGTGGCATTCTGTGATCTTGAATGGAGGTGAGGTACTCTAAGCAGTAGATACAGTCAGTACAGATGGGGAATAATATATTTTCACCTGAAGCATCTCCTTTCAGGGAAAATTGAAGGGCTGTTGTGCTAAATTCTGTTAAATATTATGCAGTCATCAAAGAGGCAAACAGAAAGGACTGAGGAAAGCTCATGGTCTACAAACACGCTGCTGTTAAACAGATAACAACAGTATTCAAGTCACTTTTGTGAAGGCATCCCTACTTTATGGCCTTTGTGTGGAAGGACACTCACTCAAACTTCTCCAAACATAAGAATGCAGTTTTATTCCTTTCTTCTATTCCTTTTGTCATTTCTGAGACTGACACATCAAAAGAAGTAGATGGTGCATTCTGTATTGGTTTATCTTATCAAGAAATATGTGATTCTCTGACTTGTAAGAGTCACTCCAGTACTTAGGACATGGCTGTTTCTTGTCCTTTCCCACTGTTCTGGACAGAGTTGGATTTTGAAGAAGAGCTCTTCAGGGTGAGAGGGTAGGGTACATGTTCTCCTTTGAGAATCAGTATAGCTGGTTTGCAGAGCACAAAAAAATGCATATTCTCAGATTTTTTAGCAAACCTGTATTCTTGCTCATTTCCATTGTTTCTTTTATGCTGATATTTGGTAAATCAGAAACATATCTGTGCTTGTTTATCATGCATTATACTTTTGTAAAAGCAACAGATGTAGAATCTTAACAATGGAAAAGACCTTCATATGCAAAGTGAAATGTAACCATAATTCCAAACCTTTTCTTGTTTTTTGCAGGATGAGTCTGCTCCAGCTGACAAGCAGTGCAAGCAGGAGCCAGCCCAGGTCACTTACTCAACATCAGCTGTTTCCAGCACGCAGGAGGTGTTGTACATCAACGGCAATGGGACCTACAGTTACCATAGTTACAGAGGGCTCGGAGGTGGGCTGCTAAATCTCAATGATGCTTCTAGTAGTGGTGAGTTTCCTTACAAATTGGGGCTGTATGTATATGTGCTGCTGTGTATTTCCCCCTGCTATACTGAAAGCTAGTCCATGGGGTTCAATAGCCATAGGCTATTATCACATAATGAGCAGGAGCACAATCCTGCCAACAGCTACTGCTGAGCAAAATACTTGCTCCCTGCATGCTGGTCTCTTTCCATCTTCAAGGGACTAATACACAACTGGGCAAGACTGAACCATAAGCCTCTAAAAAAACTGAGTAAAAAAAATGCCAGGTTAGATCTTCAGTCTGTTTGCATAACTTTATAGGACCCTGTCAATACTGTCCTCTCCTACACTGATCACAAAAGGAGGCCATTAGTATATTTTTGGCTCAAGTTTCAAAACACTCAACTCCATATTGTGTAACACAAATGAATTGACACAGATTTGTCACATTGGTTCACCAGCTACTTTAATTTGCTGCAGATAAGGATCTGGCAGAACAAGTGTTAAATAAGAAATCAGCATATTCATTTATACCCTACACTAAAAATGGTAAGGTGTGAGAGAGACATACAACCTCATGTGTCACCATGAGGTTGTATGTCTCTCTGAAAAGAACAAGTGGTGTCATTTATTTATCCTTTCTTCTTACTTTGGCATGCTTTTGTAACATAAAAATGTAAGCAAATTGTAGTATTTATTTGAAATTATCCCTCATATTGACTTTGTACAAATGCAGAGCAATACCCTTCTGATACAAAGCGTATTGTCTCTCTGTCAGTAAAATGTGATTCCTCTGGAAGCCTGAGGTTTTATCGACTCCCAGGACTGTATTTAAAGAAATGTCTCAGAGGATGGAGAAATCCCTGGGGTTTTGCCCTGGCTGATCCCTGTCTGGCAGGTGAGAGTGCCAGTCCTGGCAGAGTGGCTGACTTAGGCTAGATGATAATTGCTCAGCTACAGCCTCTACATTCGGCATGCTCAGCAATTTTCAAAGTGCTGCCAGGGCTGCAGCCTGCAAGGAGTTATTGGAATGTGGTGTGCTGAGGACCTTCAGTCACATATTCTTCCTCACCCCCTGCCTGCAAAGTTCTCCAAAGTCTGTTGATGATTTGTGCTAAGTTTTCTAAAGTCTTTAAATAGGTAATACTTGAGTTGTCAAAAGTCTTTGACTCAGTGTGAATGATGATTACAATTGTTTCCATACCCATGAAAGGCACATCTGAGGCACTGAATATGGTCTCTGATCAAATATTTTCATAACAAGCTGTAGAAATCTGGGTTTGTTTGTGAAAATGCATGAGAACTTTAAAATTGTCTTTTACATTATGCCCAGAGAGATCTGAACCAGTTCCCACTGAAAACAGTTGGCTTTTGCTCTTTTACCCAACTGAGAGGAGGATTAAGCTCCCCATGTGTTATTTGTCAGCAAAAGCCATCAATATTGTCCTGGATTATATAATCTTAAACTGTGAGGAATCACAACTGTTTTGTGTACTTGTTTTTCCCTTCAAACTTCTTGTAATAGGATCCATTTTCATAACTGGCATTTTGCAATGACTTGTGGGGTTTAGGCAAAAGTATTCAATGTCGCTTCAACATGCAATTTTAAAAAATTATGTACAAATTAAATGTCTTCTGTAGCATCACAGGAGAGGTTTGTTGGGAACAGATAATAAGCATCAGCACCCACCATCCAACCACCCTCACTTTTAGCCATCAATTCATTGTGGCTTCTGATTAGAAGCCACATCTTCTTTGTGCCTTTAACATAGAGGACTCCAGTGTTTTTTTCACAATTAAAGCTCAAGACAGATTTGTATGCAGACATATGCTCAAACATTTCTTCTTCCTTGCTTTTCCCTAGATGCACTGGACAATTTGTCTGTATGTCCTTTTACTTTGAAAACCCAGTAAGCCATTGCACTTCTCCCCTATGGTTGCACAGTTGGAAGGTTGTGCAAAGGTGCCTGTCTTCTCCACAGGGATCCTACATGAGTCAAAGTACGTAGGATCCGGGAATCAAAGGTCTTTGTGTAGCAGGACTTGGAAAACAGTTGTTGATGCTGACAGTCTAGTTAGGCTGATGATTTGTGATCCACTTGCCATATCAGGAAGATCATTAGGAAAGTTGTGGAAAGGGAACTCCATTCATTCCTGCCTCACTGACACAAAAGCAAAGAGAAGCCAACCTAATTACCTCTCAGAAATTAAGAGTAAATTGCTCTGGCTCTGGTAGCTGGTTTCCCCACAGGAGGAGTGGGAGGACTCTGAGGCCAGTGAGATCTGTCAGTCCTCTATGATGTGTCCATTGGTAGACAAGAGCAGTGGTTGGAGTTGCAGTTGACAGGGATAACCATTGCCCTCCTGACAAACCTCATAGGACCCTTGGTTGCAGTCATTACACTGTTTCAAGGACTCTTGTTCCAAACATATGCAAGGCTGTTAAAATGGTTAATGAGATACTTCTCTGGAGAACAGGATGTTTACTTGTGAATTGTTTTCAGGAGCGAAGAACTAATTTAAAAGTGCAATTCCTTTTCAATATAGTAACCTATCAAATGTTCTTGTCACATTTACAGATGTTCTCCTAGTGTAAAAACAAATGGGCACCTCAGTCAGAATGCATGTATACACAAATAAGGTCTGGTTTTTTGTATCTGCTAAAACAGAAAAAAAAGAAGTTGCAATAGCTGCAATAGCAATATCAAACTCACTGCTTGATTACCAATTTCTGGACCTTCCCCCACAGTAATATGATAACTAATGTCCAATTAACTCTCTGTCTAGTAGTCCAGCTGATGTAAGTATTTTGTATTCTGTGACTCATTTAATTTGGCTGTTTCCTCCATATAAAGTTCACCCCTACTCTGACCTTACAGACTTAGCTATCTGCTCGCCCAACTGTTTGGTGGCTCTGGCTCAGGGACCTCTCTCTGCCTGCTGTTGCAGTGCTTCCCTCCTCATGGGGAGGTCAGTCCTTCCACATGGCTAATTACAGAGCCATAATTAGCTCCTCACACAACTGCACGGGGCAAGCCTTCATGAAACTGCTCAATATGAGCAAACAGAATGTAGCAGCTTGTGCAATGACCCCTCCTTTTTACGGGCTGGCAAAAAAGCGCAGAAGGAAAAGGCTTGGTCTTACAGAACCAAGGTGTCCTTTCCCCCTCCTTTTAAACATTTTAGGCCAATCCAGCTTGGTTGGAAACATTCACCAAGCAATCTGTGGGTTGACAAAGTCTGTGTCAGCCTGTACATGGGCTGGGGAGAAGCCTTTGGTTATGTTGTGTTTGATTTGTTTAGATGGTAAAGGAGAGCTACTCTTTGAGAAGGATGGATTTCCACAGCTCCCCTTTTTTAAGGTTTATGCAGTTCCTGTTAAAGAACTGAATGGAGAATCTCCAAGGTGCAATAGCTCAGTGAATGTAAACAAATTTGTCTGACAGCTCTTAGCCAGCCACAAAGGCTTCAGCTGTCCCCCTTCTATCATTCCTGGACTGAGCTCAGAAAAATGTCCAGCTTGAGGGCAGGAGGGTGAGGACAGGAGATAATGTTGGGAGCAAAATCTCTTCATACCACCAGGAGCTGTTGAAGTCCCTGCATGCAGCCTGAGCACCTCCTGAAGGAGTGGGATTGGCTTGTCTCCCCATATATTTCAGGCCAATGTGTTGGTGTCTGCCCTCTCCTGATGACTGTCAGCTCTCTCTGAAATCACGCTGGGCTCCTTGGAGTCATGGTCTTTGCAGTTGCTTCATTTCCTGAAGTCCATTTTCTCTAGGAGTTGTGGGACGTGTTTCTGCTGCCATAGCTGGGTTGCCTGGAGGTGATTTGGGACTTTTTCTTCTGCCTCATTGTCTGGTTTTCTAGCCAGAAATGTCAGTCAGTTCCTTTTGTGTGTGTAAGCAGAGGGTGTTTCAGACTCGTGTTGTGCTGGTCACGCAGAATATGCCCTCATGTCACAGTAAGACAAAGTGTTGTGTCTCCATTTCTCTCCACAGATCTGCAGCCTACCTCCACCACAGCCACAACTCAGCACTGCATCCCAGGCACCACGAACGTCCAGTCCCCTTCCAGCTCAGGTGAGTTCTTTGGCTGAATCCCATTATGTTCACACCATGGCAGATCCTGGCCCTGGCAGGCTTCTCTTTCAGCCTCCTCTCCCATGCCTGCTGACCGTGATGGCCCAGCTGGTGGCTGAGGGACTTCCCTGACACTGCTCACCCCTCCCTGCTGCTCGCTTCCAGAGGCTATGCCCTCCAAGTTCTTCCCTGCTTTAGCCAGGCCTCCTACCCATGTGCCAGTCAGCCTTCCTGGTCCTTTGCACCCTGGTTGTGCAGATGGAGAAGCCCTGCTGAGGACAGCGGGGTAGCTGGGGGAGCCTCCCAGGGCAGGTGCTGCTGACCTCCAAGGATCAGCATGGCCATGCTGGTCTGCAGCAGGGAGAGGAGTACTGAGCACTCTTGTCCACTTGTTAATGAGATAGCACAGAAGGAAGGCACCTCCTTTCCACATCCAAAAATTTGTTCAAGCTGTAACCTTCTGTAAAATCTTGGCACTTGCATGATTGATGGTGGTGATAAACTTGGTGATATTCTTGGTGGCAAACTAGGGGGAAAAACCCAACAGATGAGAATATCCAATATGTAGCTAGTTTTTAAAGTGTTCAGTGGGTTATTCATAGGTTGGCATGCCAGGGTGTGGTAGTTAAATGGGGGTTTTGCTGTGGTTCCTCTCTCCAGGTCTTCTTTATACCATACTCTTGCACAGTCTTTTGTGTTCTCAGTGCTACCCTGATGACATCAAAGTGGAGAGAGGGGAAAGAGAACACAGTTTGTCTCTAACACAGAGCCTGGAGCATGAAGAAACAGATCAAGAGTGTTAGATATAGGAACCTGGGACAGCATGTTTAATCCTATTTGAAAACCCAAAAGGAGGGGTTGGGAGAAGTTAAATGGTTTGATCTGTATTTTGGCAAAGGGGAACTTCTCGCTGGAAAATGCTGGCTGAATTTTCTGTTAAGACCTTCCCCACATTCCTGTTCCTCCTTCCTCATCCACTTCAAATTGTCAAACATGTGGCATAGGCAAGTACTACTGTTCCCACTGCTGGGATGGAAATGGAATGTTCCGGGCAGTATCCTCCTTTCCTAGCTCTGTGCAGAGCTGAGGTGACAACTGTTAAGGCAACACAGTATACAGCCCATAATTAATCTCCTGTGGTGGATAGGGAGGATCTCATATAATCCTTTAATCACAGACCACTGTGTTTCCTGATCACTGAAAATGAATGATGGCTGTAGGCATTTCTGTGTTTTTCATATCACTTTCCTCAGGCAAGACAGCATTTTTTCCCTGCTGGTTAAAGTAGCAGAAGATATGTCTTCCAGAGGGAGAGGTGTAGAAGGGAGAAAGGAGTTTAAAAGGTCCAATTCATCAATCTCTGTTTTCTTGATTTCTCCTGGCACTTGAAACAATACTTCTAGGCACATCTGCTCTGTGTTTGAAGGCAGGAGGAATAGAAGCATTGACAGATACGTAATGTCACAATAAAGCATTCCTATTACAATAAATACATCTGATTAGGAAAGAAAAGGTAGCATACATTGATAAGTTTTTTTCTATTTTGTTTTATTGCAGTATATAAGGTTTGCAGTCAAACCTCTAAAGCCATTCATGGGGTAAAAAAAAAAAGAGAAGAATAGGTGCCATAGAAAAGTTACACACAAGAGATTTCAAAGTATGGGCAAATGTATTTTCTGTAAATAAGTGTCACTGCTTTTTGCATTATCACTGCTGAAAAAGGTTGCTTAACTATCAATGAACATGTAGATGCTTAAGCACATGAAGCTTTTAAAAATTATTTTTTATTCTACATTATTATCTACAGTAGTGATAACCATTTTGAGAGTCACTGACACATTTAATATTCTTTCAGTACTTGTTAATTATAAGATTGGTAGCTACCCAGTGACAACATACAATTCTTAAGGGAGTTTTGCTGAGACAGTTGATAGTGTCTAAGGGATCAGTATCAACACATCTACATCTGACCCATATTTTGGAATTTCATATAAATCACGTTGGTAATGAGTAGTGCATGAGGCATTAACTAGTTCCATTAAAGTCTTGTAATTTACAGAAAAAGCCTTTTGTTCCACAGTGTATTTATTGGCAGACATTTCTAGCAGCTAATTTGATGAAAATGTTTGTCTAGTGCATGAAGAGTGGGTTTTTGGAGTTTTCATATTCAGCCTGATGTGCTTCCAACAAGAACAATTGCACCTCACGGGGGAAATTAGGTCAGTGTAACTGGACAGAGATAGTAAATCAAAAATATTCCCATGTAAAGTGTCAATCAGGTGACCTAAAAAAGAGGTAGATGAGCAATACTTTAGTCTTCTGAAAGAGTATAAAAGAAAGGGTTTGTCTCAGCAATTTGTTTAATCCACTTCTTGTGAGAATGCTGTGCTGTTAGAGAAACATGGAAGGTGACAATTTCATGTTATAGCAATATGCACTAAGAGAAAGAAAAAATGGAAATAAGTCTCCTATCTTAGTCTCTGTGATATATGCTTAGTCTTTGCTTGCTCAGCAGACATTGGGGAACCTGATAATAATGTTTGCAATCAAGATTTTTAATAGTCCTGAAGTACTCCAGAATAGGAAGCAGTATGCTAAAATGTGCAGTAAAATCTTGGAGGAACACGACACTACAAAATTCATTGCAAAAATGTTCAGATTTCTGTCTTTATATACACTTTCTCATTCCTGTGAGGACTGGCAGCTTAATAAATGATGTTAAGTAGACTAAAGAAATAGTACAGATAGTTACTAAAAGACATGGTGGTAAAGCTGTTCAGCTTTTTCCAGATTTAGTAACCTGTAGTGATGGCTTCTGGAGATAGATGTACATAAAGTGTCCTTAACCAGCTATTTTAAGCCTTCAAAATAGCTGTGATTTATTTTTCTGATTAAAGAGATATGGTAGGTATAAATAAGGTTTAGGTTTTCTTGTTTCAGTAGCTGTTTTGCATAAAATTACATGGGAAAAATCTACAGTACAAGAATGCACTTACAGGTTGCACTTATTCCTTAGTTTTTAAATTACCAGGTATGACTGATGAAGCTACAAATAAATTACAATATTTTAGTATTTAGCAGCCTGGCCCACCTTTGAGAATCTCTAATACTGCCAGTGAGTGTCTATCATAGCTATTAAAAGCTGAGACCAATATAACTCATCCTGGGACTAATCTCTGAGTGAGGTGTTCTCCCAGATATAGAGCTTGGGCTGTCATAGGTGAGCTTTAGAGGTGAGATGTAGGGGTCACATAACATAATTAAAAGAGCTAAAATCCTTATCTCCACATGAAGCATTGGCTTTTTTTTTTTTTCTGTTCAGTTCTCTGGCAGTTTCCCTTCCTAAAAAGGCATGGGTGTTCCCAGTGTCCCAAAATCATAACTGTGAAAGTTTTCTCTCTGTGTGTATTCCTTAGTTTTTTTCCTCAGAGGGGTTTTCTTTGAGGGGGAAGGAGGACAGTGCTATGAGTTGTTAAGTAAAAGGCAGAAGTTGGGGAGTGAAGTAAAATCCCATTTTCCTAGTAAATTAAAAAAAAAAAAAGCCCGCCAAGTAGTTTGAAGAAGCTGGGTATGTTAAAAATTTGAGATATCTTTTCTTCTTTGTATACAAGAGCTCTGACATAACAGAAATCTCCCAGACAAAGAGGATTTTTGGGTTGTGATTGTTCCTTGTGTATGCCGACTGCCATGCAGCTTTTTCCAGTACCTTCAGGATGCAAAGATAAATATTCTGAAGAATTAAAGAACTTTCTTCATGAAAGTTAATCCAGACATTGAGGAATACAGAGCCAGCCAGATCTTCAGACTGTGTAAATAACTGTGACCCTCTAGACTTGTGAGCATTTATACTGATTTGTGCATGATGGGTATCTGGTCTTCTCCTAGTTTTCCTTTCAGAGCAGTGCACCATCAGTTTGTGTAAGGAAAACCTGAGAGGTATGACCAAGCACACTTCCATGTGTATTTTACTTATGAGTGACATAAATTGATATCCTATTCTGTCACTTAAAATCTGGATTACCAATGAGAAAAGCCCTTCAGTTACATTCCATAAAATGAAATGACCTGCTGGAGAAGCTCTGTTCTGCCAGATATTGTGTGTGTGTGTGTGTGTGTGTGTGTGTGTGTGTGTGTTTTTGGCAGTGACATGAATGAAAGTCAAGGAAAGAACATAAAAGTTAAAGTAGGTTCATATGGAGCACAATGCCCTCAATATGTCAGTGGCAGCTTTTTCACTACTGCCTCAATAAATGTAGAAGTCTTTAATGGCTGCTTAGAACCATTCAGCTCAACTGGCATTGTGATTGGTATGCCATTCTTCTTGTGCTGGATTAAGATTTGAAGATTTGACTGTGAAGAAACTCAGAGGATGTTTTTAAATAGTCATCATTTCCCTGCAGCATGTGGTCACACCAAAAAAAAAATTCACAGAGGTAATTATGCTTCATTTATCCTCAGTACACTGGAAGCCATTTAAAAGTCAGTTCAGTTATACTGGTGTAAAACCAGATAATACAAGTTGTAAGGCTAATTGCTGCTCATGCTAGTTGTGTAGTAGGAAATCAGATCTAATAGGACCCTTTCTATTTGAATAGTTTCTTTTTATAGTCCCAGCTCTGCTTTTATTCACTCAAGGGGAAATTTTTCATTAACTTCAGTTTTTGTAGGGACATGGCAATCTTCACATTTTTTTGTGGTCTCACCTGTACCTCTGCACAGATATATAAGAATGAAAATTAAAGAAGGTTTATGACCAGATCTTCAGCTTCTGAAAATCAGACATCTCTTGCTTATGATTGCAAGTCTGGTTTTGAATCTTATAAGTTTTGTGAGATTATTAGGAGAGCCTCCACAGTATGAATTAGTGTGTTCTGTGATCTACAGTTGAATAGGATAAATTTTAAAATTATTCCAGTCTTTGCTGGAAAATCTTGGCATTGACATATATTGTACTGATCAAATTGAAGAGTGACTTTTTTTTTTTGTAGGAAAGCAAGATACATTGCTTTGGATATCTTGATCCCAATTTTCAGGAGAGTATTAAGATTAGGGTCAGGGTAATCTGCTCTTCTGCCTGCTGGAAGTATAGATTTGCTACACTGCCAAAATAAGACAGCAATATTTCCCAGATTTGCTTAATAGGTACAGTTGCCATCTATATCCTTCTATATACGCTAAGAAAAGTCCTCAGTTCAATTCTACCTGTCCAAATTTGCACTCCAGGAAGAAAAAAAAAAGTACTAATTGGAAATTGCAAACACTTAATTAAAGCACCATGTGTCTTAGCTGGTTAATAACTGATCAAACAGCCAGGGAAATTCCACACAAAGCCGAAGTTCATGATGGCAGATGTTTTGCCAGTCACAGTAACCTGCAGACTGCCCTCAGGAATGCTGTCTTCCATATGAAGTATTCATGGTCTTGAGAATATTTTTTGAAGACAAGTGCTAAGCATATTGCTGTGAGCTGCCAATACAACAGCATGATGATTGCTGCAGAATCTCTTGTCAGTGTTCTGGCCTGACAAGATCCTTGCAATGTGTTGCCAGCTGTATGCAGCCCTCACAGATGATAGTGTGCTCCTCACTGTGGCAGCCAGATTGTCACCAGCCTAATCTCATTCATGAGCAGCTATTTATGTAAGTGATCAGACAGCGTCAGGCAAGTCATGTGGATGACCATTTATCTACGTCTGCAAGGGATTCAATCTGGCCACATGCTGATTGAAGCATAAAATGGGAAAATAGCTGTCTAGAGAGCATAAGTTGGATTTTCTGTGATAAAAATTGTAAGTGTGCATATTGCCATGAAGTCCACCATGGCAGCTGGAGCTCGGGGAGGCACAGGAGATGAATCTTCTGCCTGATCACCATCGTCAGATCCCAGGGCAGGGTTTGGGGTGCAAATGGCTCACACTTTTGGAATATGCCCCTGGAGGGTAATTTTCTGCTGGCAGTGGACTTCCCCCTCATGCTCTGTAAGTGGGGTCTGTGATACATAAATATAAATTGCTGTTGTTCCTGTCAAGGCAACTGGTAACAGAACAATTATTGCTTATTTCTGCTACTTGCACTCAGCTGAGAGCAGGTCCTACTGCTCTGCATTTGTATCTACAAACCTGTGAAATGTCTCTGGCAGCCGATCTGAAGCTTCTTTTCTTTCCCTTTGCTGTCTGCAGGTCCAACAGATCTCAGTATGAAGAGGCAGTTAGCAAGCAGCTCTGGATCCTCCAGTAGTTCCAGCTCCAGGCCCCAGCTGAGTCCGACCGAAATAAACGCAGTGAGGCAGCTGGTGGCGGGGTACCGAGAATCAGCCGCGTTTTTATTGCGCTCTGCAGATGAACTGGAAAACCTTATTTTGCAGCAGAACTGAGTCATGTGACCTTCACACCGGCCTGGTCTTATCTCAGAATTTCCACTAATGACATTTTGATTTCCCAGAGCACACACTTCAGTTACTGCACAGTCTTTTAGGAGAGTTAATTACCATAATGCCACACTGTTCTTGATCCATAAAGTGATGTGTTAAGGTGCTTCAAGTGAACTTCGACCTCTGGTGTTTCCGAGGTACTTTACTGTGTCCAGGCTATTGCTTTTGTTTTAGTGTGTCAGCATAAATATCGAAAAAGTGGCTAGAAATTAACTCATTCTAACAAGTGGAGGAAACAGAAGATGCTGTGATGGCTTTTTAAAACGAGTGGTTCAAGATCCAAGTGCAATATTAGTGGAATGTGATACTGACTCATTGGACTTAAAGCTGCAGTATATGGCAAAACATTGCCAAATGTCCTGTTGCTACAGGGCACAATTGCAATTAAAAGGATCTTGTATTTTAAAAAAATGTAATTTTTATAAAAAACGAAACAAAAGATTTTTGTTTTCATTCAAGATTTTTCATTTTTACTTTGGTAAACTTTTTCACTGGTCCTGAAAATGTTTTGAGGAGATATTTTAAGTCCCCCCTTCCTCTCTTGAATCCCTGGCTGTGCCCTTCTCCCCAACTTCATATTCTTTCTACAACGAGTAACTCTTGATGCTGGATAATTTCCTCCCCTGTGTACTGTAAATTGTCATCTATGGAATACCTTCCAAAGGAAGTATGCATTTCCTGCATTCATGCCATTCTCAACTCCATTCTGTAATATATTGCAGCTTTATTAGCAATTAATAAAGAGTTGAGCGTTTTTTAAAAAAGACATATCGTTGAGAAAAAAAAAAAGATGATTTGATTTCTTACGGTGAGCTCATCTGACTCCATGATCACTGCTGCTGTCTTATACAAGTCCCTCTAGTTGTGATTGGATGTAGATGATGAATGTTAAGAGGTTGCAAGTGACAATCTGAAAATTTGCACTCTTGTGTGTATTTATTTTTTTTCCTTAATTTAAACAAAATTCTTAACCAGGAAGGTCATTGACACTTCTGGTATAATTTGTATAATTCCCAGGCCTAGCTAAAACCTGTACAAAACTGTAAGTGGATGCAGCTGCAACTATAATAAAACTCTTCTCTCCCCTTCCCCACTCTTCCCAATCCCTCTATTTCTTATTTTATAATATTGATTACACATTAATGGTGTTTTCTTTGTGCACTATGGCAGGCTTCTTTTTAAGTATATAGAAAAAGGTACTTTAGTTTATGCTTATTGTACTATCTGTTCTGTTGTTTAGCTTTTGTTGAATAACAAGTTTCTTGTGCATTCCTAAATTTGCCTTATTTCATGTACAAAATTTTATGTAATTCTGTTTTTGACAATGAGTTTAAGGCATCAGTGATATTTTATATCTACTTGTTACATATAGTTTTCCAAGTAATGACTGTGATTGTGACCAAGTAATGTGCACTTTTTCTTGTAACTGTGGACATTGCTATGCTTTTTTTTTCTCTAGTGTTTCTAGAATTACTGTTGCTTACAGTTATGTAAAAGAAAAAGAACTTTTGTGATACTGTTGGTGAATATTAATGTGAAAAAGCCTATGAAATATGAGTATTTTGGAGGTACATAGATACACAAACATCTCTAAGTTGTGGACTCATGTTCACATATTTAAATGAGAATTCAAAACCTGAGGGCTGGAATCATTTCCTCTGTTTTGTTTGGGTAAATAAACAGATTTCTGTGTTTAAATACATGATTGTGAAACATGATAACATTTAAATGGAATAACATTTATAGCTATAACTGTAATGGTCTTTAAAGAGGGCAAATGGCCTTCCAGTCCAATTCATGCAGCCCCTCAAACATCATTGCTCAATATTAGTAAATCCAGTAGGATTGAGTGACTAGCATATATAATTTAAAGTTGGCTGGAGGGAACACCATTTTGCCACTCTACACTTGTTCTTAAAAAACTATTGGATGTCTTTTTAGAGGCCCCTGTTTTTGGATATGAGAATATTGTTGCAAATCCTTACCAGTTGTTGCCCATCATTCGGGAGGTGCGTTTGTTTCTAACATCATCTCCCCGTGCCCCTGAAAGCCTACAGCTCATCTCTGCCCTAGAGGTAGGGTTGCCTTGAACTTTTGTCTCACCAGGAAGTCAAAAGCCCCTTCAGACCCAAGAGCTTTTTTCCTCTATTCTGCTTTCAAACAGCTAGACTCTCTCCTGTCTCCTGCATGCCAGGAGGGGATGAAGCAGGTACCTTGTGCCAGGTCACTGTGTTGTCCTCACTCAAAAAAAGCTCTGGCATACATCTTCCACAGATAAGAGTGGCCAATATGCCCAGACTTCCAAGTTTCCTTGGTCCTGTTGTGCAGGGCAGTGTGCCTCACACTGCCAGCTAAACAGCAACCAGCAGCTTGTCCAAGAGGCTGTTTGCCAGCCAGGAGTCCTTCTCAGCTGAGCAGCCTCACCACTTCTCAAGCTCTTTTGCTAAATCCAGGTAAGGACAAGAAGCTAGAGGACAAGGAGGTAAGAAATTTAATTCAGTTTTCTGTCCTCTGATTGCTCTTTAATCTCCCTCAATTACTCCTTCTCTTGAGGGAGAAGTAGGAAAGTTTGGGGTCACCATAAAACCTTCAAGGCCCATGACTAGTTTCCCCTTTTTCCAGCTCCATTCCCAGACTACTTTGATAGTTCTCCATGTCTTCTACACACATCCTCTTCTTCTGGGTGCCTCCTCTGGAATATTTAGGTTCTCCTTCAATCATAGGAGCAATTGATGTCCTCTAAAGTCTTATACAGATGCCTAATAGTAGCTGTGTCCTCAAGTGGTTTGTCTATACCAAATTCCATCAGACAGATGGGAGTTTTTATTCTAGAGCTGTTTCTACCCCTAAGTACTGGGTTTATTAATTTCCTTTATGGAACAATCACCAATTCAATTATAGTTTTAAGTTCCTCTTCTAAGAGGGTACTGAAATTCAGACCCATCCTGTGAAGGAGAGACCATAAACCTCTGTCCATTTTTGTGTGCGAAAATCTAGACCTGAGCATTGCAACTAAATTTGTCCCCTTGAATCCAGGTATCAAAGCCCTCTACTTTGTGTCTGCTTTGAGCCTTCTAAGGCAGTAGAAGCACAAGGGAGAACATCTTGCTCAGGCACCCAGCAACAACCTCAGGGTTATTTCTTTCTCTCATCCACATCTTCTGTAACAAAGGCCTGGTTACCTCAGCCTAAATATTGCTGTTAGGATAAGGCCAGTTTCTTCCAGCATGGGATATGCCTAGTGTCCACTGAGTGTGGCTGCTTAAGGCTGCCTTCAGAAAAGCATTACCCTTACATCCAACATCTTTATCAAACTAGTGCTTCAAGTTTGGTGGATGGCTCAGCACAGAATTTCATCAGTGCAGACTGGCAGGTGTTGGTCCTTCTTGAGACAGCCTCACATCTTCCCAACTATGCTGGAGTTTCTTTGTGAGTGGTCCTGTCAGACCTCTAGTCTCCAAGGGATTGTTGGGCAGGGAGGGATGGTGGGAAAATGTCATAATGTCCATAAACTTTCCTACAGAGTTAAGTACCAAACCTGACCATGGTCTGAGTGCAATCCTCTTTAGGATTACATACACACTCTGAAGACAAGTCAGTTATCCATTCTTCTCTCCCTGATTTCCAAGGTAGCTTTCATGGACAGCTGTGGGTAATATCTTTAGATTCCAACTTTGGGTTGTGAGAGTGGACAACCAGGCTAGCTTATCAACAAATCAGATTGGTTGACTGCTTTCAATGCCTGCTGGGAAACTGGAAACACATGAAAAGAGATCTGGAGTCAAATGTTTTTGATCAGATTGGCACCTTGCTGCCTGTCATTGAAGGATGACACCTCCATACCAGCCATGGTGAGTATCAGAAGCTACAGAAAGAATATACAGAGGGAAGCAAGTATTTAACACTTCTAAAACTGCCCATCCTCTACAGAGAAGGAATTTTCTGGATGAGGGAAAGCTGGTGGCTATAAAACTAATTTGGAAAACAGAGTTATACTGAAGTGACTGGGTATTCTTGCTGTAATGATCTGAGTCACTGCTGAATACAGTGTAGGTGGAAGTAGGTTTTGTTGGTAAAATTTACCATTTTCAGTGGTAAAACTCCATTGAAAATGAGGAGCAATTTCGTTTCTTTGAACTGCCTAGCACTGTGTTAAAAGACTCTTCATAAATTTGTTGAAGCTCCTCTGAATCTGGCTTTGAAAGGCTTGTGAGGCATTCATAAGGAAGACATGCTTTTCTATGTAAAGAAAAGCTGATTTTGATAGATCCTGAAGTCAGGATCTAGTCCAGGTTCCACCCACTATTGAAAAACACCAGCATGTAAAAAAGAATTGTGAAATAATGGGAGAAATCAACCAATGTCACACAGGTGGTTACTGGATTAAATATGTAAGACTATAAAATGTCTGTGCTGGACAAGATCAGGCCTTGTAGCCTGTCTCAGAAAAAAGTGTAAAACAGATAAAGATGTACTAGATGTAACAGGCCACAAGAACAGAGCAAGCCTATAGCAAGGATTTCTAAATCCACGTCCGTGGCCTACAACAGCTTGAGGCTGTGATGGGCTGGCCCTGGCTGGCAGGTAAATCCCCACCTACCCTCCCACTCCCTCCCCACAGTGGCACAGGGAAAAAAATCCAAAGAGCAAAAGCAAAGGAAAAAACTGGGTCAAGCTGAGTAAGTGAAGAATGAAAAAGCAAAAGGGATGCAGAGGTAATCCCTCATCACTTCCCACCAGGAGATGTGACGCCCAGCCAATCCCCAGGCGATGGCTACTTAGGATGTGTACCCCACCCCAATTCCCCCTACTTCTTTTTGGCCAAGAATGATGTCATGTGGCATGATATATCATTAAAAAATAGCAGGCAAAAGGAGAAATGGGTTGCTCGAGGCCATACAACCTGTGAATGCCTGGGTCTGTTGACCCCTTTCCATGGTCAGAACTAAATTAATTGTTGTACAACAGGGTATAGAAATGGTTTTTTACCTCTTCTCATATTACTTAAATCTCTTTTTCACCACTGAACAAAGGAGCACAAAGGAGCAGGAAAGGCTGTAAAATTACTGACTGCTTTGTGAATAGAAAATTTATGTTGTGCCACATAATTCAGTTGATTTCCCTGAGTCTGGATAAAGATATTTTATGCAAAATTTTTTGCTCATTTTTCTAATGATGTCTGGAAACACAGTGTAAGAGTTCTAATTATTGTGACTATATATAAAACGTTTTTGTAAGTATATCTTTGCTGTAGTTAGCCAGCTATGGTGTAAGGAGAGCTGGGAAAAGGATCCAGCACATAGATAGGTTTGTCTTCCTTTTCTTGACTTAGCAGGTAGGTAAATTCCAGTAGGTAATTAAAAAGAAGCAGTGTTTTCCAGAAGATTTTCCAGAAAAGAACTTAAATAAAATTTTTCCTAATGCTCCCCTGGAACTTAGATAATTTTCCTTTTTTCCTGTGAGGTTGTTGTTTTGTTATTGTAGGGTCACTAATCAGTTCTTGGTGCTGTTTCTTTTCACGCTCACTCACAGCACAGAGGAGTACTCATAGTAGGAAAAGCAGCAGGAAAAATTGGAAAAATAGGAGGGATAAATATCATTAATATTTACAACATGTCATTGTTTAACTGTTTTCAAATAATTTTATTTGTGGTTCCCAGATCTCAGTGCTTTAGCAGCACGAGCTTGACCTATTTATTTCCTCTTAGATTTTGTAGGAGAAATAGCTTCTAGCTGAGAAGAGCTCTTACTGCCCTAGCCAGCAGGCAGCCTTAGCAATGTTCATTTGCTGCACCTGATATTTGAAAATTGCAAGCTACAAGGCATACTTAACTCACAGAGCTCTTCTCTAATAATTAGAGGCAAAGGCTATTTTTTAAATGTCTCTGTCCAGTCTAATTATACTTTATTAAACCATATAATAATTGATTTAAAGGATAATTAACAACAGAAATAAAGTTAGGGATTTAATACAAATCCTTAATATCTAGCATAGAGTTGGAAAATTTGTCTCAGTGCTTAAATATAGAATCATACTATTTGTCCTTTTAAACAAATTGCTGTTAGTATTATTTCTTTACAATTTATGGAGTCCAGATTTCTACTGCTATTAGGGGAAAATCTCTGTGGTGTAAATCCACTCTCTTGTTTGGACTTAAGTTTCAAGAAGACAGCATACCCCATTTAGTCTCCCTGCCATTTGTAATTCTGCTGCCCCACAAACAGTGATGATAAAGGGCTTGAAATCATGGTCAATTAAAAGACTGCCACATGGTTATTGACTAAAGTTTAATGGTTCAAACACGAAATCATTTACATTCCAGTGGAATGTATAATCAAATAATGGTTTGGATTTGGGGGGGGACCTTCAAAGCTCATCTAGTCCAACCTCTCTCCATGGGCAGGGACAACTTTCAAAGCCCCGTCCAACTAGGCCTTGAACATTTCCAGAGCTGGGGCATCCACAGCTTCTCAGGGTAATCTCAGGGTTCCAGTGCCTCACTATCTTCATTGTAAAAAATGTCTTCCTTACATTCCATATGAATTTACCCTCTTTCATCTTAAAATCATTGCCCTCATTGCCCCACGTCCTGTCACTGCAGACCTTAGTGAAAAATCCCTTTCTGTCCTTCTTATGTAAAAAAAGGCTGCTCTGGCTGCTCCAGAGCCTTCTTTTCTCCAGGCTGAGCAACTCCAATTCTCTAAGCATTTCCTCATAAGGTGGGGGTTCCAGCCCTCTGACCATTTTTGTGTCCCTCCTCTGGACCTGCTCCAGCAGATCTGTGTGTGGGGAACTCCAGAGGCGGCCACAATTTTCATTAGGAATGCAAGGTTGTGTCTGTCTTTCTGGCCTGCAAGCACACATTGCTGGCTTGTGTCCAGTTTTTCGTCCACCAGTCCTTCTCCAGTCCCGATCCATCCATTCCCCAGCCTGTATTGATGCTGAGGGTTGCCCTGACCCAGGCACAGAACATTGCACTTGACCTTTTTAAGCCTGATGAGGTTCACATTATTCCACTCAAGCCTGCTAAGTTCCTTCTGGATTGCATCCCAGAGGATCCAGTCTCTTGGCTCATCATTAGCCTAGGAGAGGGCTGTTATGAGCTCTGTGTGATGCTAAAGGAAAGCTCTCATTCCCAGTGGCCTTTTGGCTGGGTGCTGCATTCCCTGTATTTTTGGGCTGAGAAGTTTTTGGAAAATCTCTGTGGAATGGTGCAGCTTTGGTATAAGTGTCACTGTCACTGGGACTTCAGGCTGATATTTTAGAACTTGAAAGAGAATTCCACTGCCAAGAAACTGAGAGAGAAATGTGGTTACTAGCTGTCTCTCTGTACATTGTGCTAAGATGGTACATTTTTAGGATGTAAAGCAGTGAAAATTTATCTTCTTTGCTTAAAAGGGGCCATCTGCCCATCCTTGTCATTATAAAAGGACACTTTTTTATTTTCTTCCGTAGGGGAATAGGAGAATACTAACAAGGATACTGAGTTTTATTAGGCTTCTCTTTCTCCCCACCAATAAGAGGATGTCATTGTTATGGTAATGCAGGGTGGATGGCAAAATATGATGACAGAAATCAGTAGGTGTTGGGTGCCTGGATGAGCGCCAGGCCCAGAAAGGACTCGGCAGACTGAAGTTACTTGAGTCAAGACTCGACACATTTTGAGAGGGCACAGTTTTTGTTCACTAAATTTGTATTCCTGAACTATCAGGAACAGCTACCTACAAATTATGCAGATCTTCTCCCAGGCTGTGAATAAAAGTTATTGGGGCCACTCCTGAATGGGAAAATGAATGGAACCCATTGAACAGAGAGCAGCAGATCTCAGGCTAGGGCCTTTGAAAATCTTTATAAAAATGAGAAGCATTCACCTCAGTCACAGCTTCAGGATTTGGCAAATGTCACAGAGTGTGCAATTGCCTACCACCCAGTCAGTTCCTGAGCAGCTGTCCCTCTTTTCCCTCCCTCGGGTTGTATATGGAGCCATATGGTGTGGGCTACCCTCAGACCAGCTGGGGTCAGCATCCTGCTTCCTGTGTCCCCCAGCCTGCTCCCTGCTGGGGTGGGATCCCAGCTGAAGGATCCCTGGCCACTACAAAGCAACAACTAGAACAGCAGTGTGTTATCAAGGCTGTTCTCATTCTAAATCCAGCCACAGCACGGCACCAGCTATGGGGAGGATTGACTCTATCCCAGCCAAAAGCAGGACAGTTGATAACACATCTTTAATTATAACAGCTCTTCCAGCAATCCAAGCTGAGCTGGGAGGCCTGCAACTTGTACTGTGACCATAAACTGCTTTCTAGAAGGCTGACAGGTCTAGAATGAAGGTAAAAAGCTCATTCATAACTGGTTGAGACTCCTCCAATTAAAAAAAAAAAAAAGTAAGCATTTGGTTTGGGTGCAACAGACTCTGTGTTCATCCACTGAAGCCTGCTAGCTAATTTGGGATGTTCTCTTGTAACATTTAGTTGCCAAGTAGTAGATTCAGCTGGAATGCTAAGAAATGGTGAACCACTCTGAAGTGGGCTAGTTGTGACAAGCAGGCTCACTGTGGTAGCTTTGCCTCATGAATATTTCACTGTTGTTGAATTCAGCAGAGACCAGACTTCTTCCCAATGTATTTTGAGATACCAAAATAATGTAGTGATCTTGTCTCATTTCCTTCAAGAGTGACAGTATGACATGCTGGAGGTGTGCTGTGTAAAACCCACACTTGTCAAAGAGGTTGTATTACCAGTTAAGAGGTTTTGGTTCTGTTCTTCAGATGGCAGTGCTTATCAGCCAACGCTCAAGTAAGACCTGGGTGATCAGCCCCTCCGGGTCAGAGGTCCACAAGGGCTTTTCTGTGGGTGTTGGTGAGTCTGACTAAAAAGTTCCATCAAGTCTTGCCTGACTAGAAGTCACTCACAGGCTCCTTGAGGTTAATCCTGTACTGTGGTACCTTCCTAACCTCCATGCTGTGTTTGTTCTTACACTCCCTCTTTACTGAGCTTGCAGGGTTGGAGTTTTCACTAAAACGAAGTGCATATTCTTAAATATCTTTTGCTTCCATCTGTGCTGAGGAATCCTTTTAATAAGCCTCCATTTATTTTTTCATCTTAACCCTTTAAGAATCTAGAAATTTAGTTGTAGGCATAAATGTCCTAAAACTGAAGAATAGATTCAAAACTATGAATTGCAAAAATCATTAAAACACTCCAGAATAGATTTGCATGATTGCTGAAGCTTAGATTAAGAACTTTGCTGAGAACATGAAGCAAAGGTAGACAAAGGAAGGTTTAAATATTTCTAATAAGGCTTTGAACTTCAGTTTTTATTCTCTCACTAATAAGCAACAGGCCCGTCCAGGTGATGTGATGGGGGTGAATTTGGGGGTTTTTTTGCAACCTTTAAAGGGCTAAGATAAACAAATAAAAAAACTCCACACCAACCAACCAACCAACCAACCAACCAACCAACCAACCAACCAACCAACCAACCAACCAACCAAAAAAAAACACCTCAAAACTTTTAACAGATGCCTTTATTGGGAGGAGGAGAAGTGCTCAGGAGAAGTCATTAGGCCAGCAATCAGGTCAAACTTTGAAACACTGCTGCTTTACTCTTAAAATGCAGCATGCCTATGCAGGCAAGAGCCTGAAAAACCAAACCCCCTCTCTGACATTAGCACCAGGCTTGCTGTTAGAAAGGTGAGAGAAAACTCATGTCATGCTGTAATTTGCATCAATTCCTTGTTAGCACAGGCACCTGATTGACTATCTGGCATATCACAGTTCCTTTTAACTGATTTCCCAGAGTAGATAGCCCTTTTTTTTTTTTTTTTTTTCCCTAGAAGGATGAAACGAAAGCCATCACAAAAATGGACATGGCTAAGAGTTGTCCTTTGATGTGTGTGACAAAAATCTAAGTGGACTGCTCTTAGACAGCAAATGTGTGTGGCATTTGTTTTGAATCTCTTTCTCCAAAGGAGAAGTTATCATTAATTTCTTTAGAGATGTCACTTGTCAGTCACTTACCCACCCCATTATTAGTGATCCCACTCAAGGGCAGGCACCACTCTTGGAAGGAGAGAAACTGGTGTATTCCACAGGCATCAAAAAGAAATTTTGGGGGCAATGACAGAGGTTTTCATTTGCAGCACATCCAAAAGAAGGGGAGTAATATCTGTGTGGCAGCATTTAGCAAAATTAACCACCCTTTTAACCACTGGCATCCAATGATATAAATGAAATTCTGTAATTTTTAGTTTTTACTTAACCACTTCATCTCCTGCTCCACCAAGAATTTTCACAGGTTGCTGTAGCATGACACCTACTGGTAGATATAACCAAAATAAATAGATGCAGCTCCTTCTGAATGATGAAATAAATCTGCCAAGAATGGGATTTTTGTTTCCCATGGAAATGATTACTGATGTATATCCATTCACATGGGCAGCACAGTCACTGCAGCTTGCAAAAGGAGGGGGTGTGTTCAGACACAGCAGGGTCTGCAAGGGGCAGCTGCAGCCTGGTCAGTGTGGCCCAGGGCAGTGTGGCATCCTTGGCTCCTGTGCCCTGCAGTCCAGACAAGCCACTTCATTTTAGCTTTGGCTGAAGAACTGAGTAAACAGCACCACTCCTACCTGAAAGGCAGAGCTGCTGATTTAGCCCAAGGCTTTGGGAAGCTCATCACGGACAAGCAGCTTCCACAGCCGTATCCTACAAGGGCTGCTGAAGTTAAGCCTGAGTTTCTTTCATTTGAGGTAATGTAACAGTTGATGGAGTTTTCTGAAGACACCAGGGGTGGACTGAAGGTGATGTGAAGAGAAGCAGTAGAATCACACTTTCAACCCTTTTACATGCTTATCGTCATCAGGGGGCTTTGTGACTTACACACTTTCTCACCTTGTATCACCTGTTTCATCCTGGCAGAAAACAGATTTGTGGGAACTATAATCAGTACTTGTGGGTTGAAATTAAAATAACGTTTTACCACATCACTCCATCAAAGGATGCAGAATTTTCCAAGGTGTTTCTAAACCAAGTAACTTCCTGGTGTCTTCACCAAAAGCAAGATCTTTCCACTCCTCAGTGCTAGCTCCATTGGACTGTGACCTTTCCAACTCAGACCCACACTGGTACTCCTATTACCACCTGGAAAGTCACCTGCTTCCCTAGTGTGTCCTGTTTCATTATTGAACAGACTTTCTCTATTTGACAGGACACCAGCAGTGCTTTCATGTCTCAGGATATGGTTTACCAGTGAGCTATTGTCTAACTCTACTCAAGCTGTTGAGATCCAATCTAGATTTTCTCCTCTAAACAAATTACCACAATAATGTCACATATCAAATTGTCATCCCTGTTAAGTTCTTCCACTGTGCATAAATCCATTTTTACACTGCACAAAGCAGAATCAAGAAGCTTTTCTATTAGTTTCCAAACTGTATGTCTGGCCAATACTTCATAAATCATTTTATGTCACTCAAATATGAATGAGAGCTTACGTATATGGAGAGAGAGGAGCAAAAGGTAGTAAGGATACCAGCATTTCTTATTTGTTCTTAGCACACAAAAGGAACTTTATTCCCTATTGCAGTTTCCAAAGCAGTAAAACAGATGGCACAGGTTCCCAGTGGAAAAAGTACGTTTTGCTTTAACCATTTTTGAAAACTTCGTTTGGAGATATCAAAGTATTTTTTTTTTTTCACACAACTATCCCTTTAAAAGCTGCAGTTGTATCTTTGACACATTCAGTTGGATTTCACCTGGAGGAACTTTTTGCATTAGCTAGAAAGGTGTGGATTTGCATTAGCTAGAAAGACTCCTAAGCAGATATCCCACAGTTTTGTTGGGGGGAAAGTGCAGATCTGAATTTTTTTGTTAGATCCCTTTTCGTTAAAGCCGCATTGCCTCACTAGTTTGTGCACAAGGAAAAAACATCCCCACCACTCCTTTACTTGTATTTTCTTTTTGCAAATGAGGCCTTGCTCTTGGGTGTTCTTTTAAGCAGTAAATTACCTCCCACC
The DNA here is from genome assembly GCF_022539315.1 of Serinus canaria. NCBI lineage: Eukaryota > Metazoa > Chordata > Aves > Passeriformes > Fringillidae > Serinus > Serinus canaria. The sequence continues at coordinate 109,157,521 of NC_066315.1, read as the reverse complement.
TGAGATAAGACAGAAGCAGGAGCCTTCTTAGATCAGCCTCTCCTGAGACCTGCAGCTGATGTATTTACTGTGCATCACAGACAACAGAGGCTGAAGCAGGAAATTGGTCACTAAATCTTTGCAGAAAGAGATTGGGGTTTTTTCCATTAATTTACAGCAGAAAAGGTGATGTCTAAGACATGTTTTTCCTTGAAAAAAAGCTTAATTGGATAATTATAGCTGCAACTCCACTACCACTATCATCTTTTCTCCTGGGTAAAATTTTCTGGCAGTTCACACAGAAAAGTTAGTTAAAAGGCAGTACCTCTCAAAGAGCCAGCTTATCAGCTGGTTTGTGTTTTTGACTAATCCTCCCCCAGTACCATCCCCTCTAGTAGTGCTATTTACAACCTCAAAGGATGGCTTGCAAGTTCAGTGAACTGCCCATTCAACACCACCCACATCCCCATGCACTGGCATTGCACCCCTCAGCCTTACCAGAAAAGACAGCTGCCACTTTAGATGTCCTGAATGTCTTCTGAGCATGGTGTAAAGCACTCCCTGGACATGGGCATGGAAACAAATCTATGTATAAACAAACATGGGAAAAAAAATAAAAATAAGGAAACTAATTCCATTTACACATCTACATCTAGCTCCGTGTAAAGACCATGCAGGCTGCATTCTGCTTCATTAATCCTCCCTTCTTCTGTCTGGTTTTTCCCAGGTTGATGACTTAGTAGCCCAAATCTAACCAAATGCATGCTATTCCTGTAGTCCCCTTTCCCACCCTTTCCCCTCTGTCTGGGGCAAGAGGGAAGGGAACTTAGGAGGAGACTCAGTTCTGTGCTCCCAAGAGCGAAGAGCATCAGAGCATCCCCACCTGTTTTGCTAGGCATGTGGAAACTTTACCCTTAGGGATCCCAGGCTCCTGATACAGCAAACAATTTTTCACCTCTGTTGAGGCAATGAAAACCTTAAGCCTACCCTGAACACACGAAATCTGGTGTTTCTTTTCTTCCTGTGCCATTGTGTGTGTAAGAGGAAAGAGTGTGGATCAACAGCTGCCTTGTAGTCACTGCAGTCAATCGGCTTAAGGATGTAATCATCTAGAAAAAGGGAGGCTAAACTGCTGTCACTTGCTGCTAATAAAAGTTACAGCATTAAGCAACAGCAGGAGACAGGCCTTTGTTCACTCTGTCTGGCTCTCTGTGTGCCTTACACTGTGGCAACACCCTACACTGAGAAGGGGTCTTACAATGGAATAAACTTGGAGGAGACATTTCTTCAACATGCTACTTGCTCTGGCATTCATTTCCAGTCTCCCTGCTACTTTGCTGAATATTAATGGTCAAATAAAGCTTCCCCGTCCTCCACTGTCTAATTCTGCATTGTTAGGCACAATCCAGTGGTTTTGTTTCTTAGATTTTAGAGGGATTTCTTTTTTTCAACAGCAGCTGGTTGGGTTTGGCACACTAATTACTGTTGTGTCATGCATTCAGCTAAATGGCTTTACTACAGGACTGAGCAGTCAGGCTGTGAGACAGCAAGTCCTTACTTAAACAAAAGAGAGCTAATATGGGCCAGGAAAAATATTAAATAATATTTGCAACCAAGTATGGGCTTAGTTACTTGACAGACACTGTATTTCAGTAGTAATTCTCAGATTAATAGGTTACTCAAATTTTAAATCTCAGCTAAGTGATATAAAGGATGGATTGTGTCCACACAATAATTTAGTTACAAAGCATTGGTTAAGTCTGGGTCTAAGTCTAGATCCAACTGCACCAAAACTCCCATCTGAAAAGGAGTTTAGAATAAAAGGGTGTCTTTTTTGAACCTCATGACTCAATGGGAAGGTCTCCCTGATAGTTTTGTCTGGCCCTGCCCTCCATGCAGTAAATAACCAAGTGTTCTTTACCAACAAATCTTGCCCAGCCACTGTTGCATTTGCTGTCAGATTTTGTGAAATTGCTGGTTTATATCAGTAAAAAAATTGCTACTTCTTTCTCATGAGTGAAGTGCATCACTCTATCCATAAGAGGCACCCACAAATGGAGTTCATCCTGTGAGGGACACAGCAAAGCTGGTGGCCCAGAGAAGGGGTCACAGCATCACAGCTTTCCTTGAGAAGTCTTGAGCTTTCTCACCTGAGCACCAAGTTGGTGATGCCTCGCTGGGTAAGGCACACAAGCCAAGGGGCTCAGTGACAGCCAGAGGTGAGGCATTGTTCTGTGCTGGAGTTTGGCACTTAGCTGAGATCCTGAACTGGAAGTGACAGTGTGAGTCTGCAGAGCCATCTGAGGAGGGAAAGGAGAGCAGCCTTTAAGCCTGACAGTTATGCGCCTCCCCGGTGCAGTAATACCAGAATCATGTCATGGGAAGATTTAAATAGAAAGTGTTCCATTTAATGGGATTTTGGTCACAGTACTGTGGCTCTCTTTAGCAGCATAAAATGTACATTTGAAGCACTGCCTCTTTGCCATAAACTTCTGGCTCATTTTTCTTTGCTAGTGCTTTAATGGTAGGCAATTTTTTTTCAAAGGGAGGAATGTTCTGCAGCACCATAGATGATTCGATGGCTTAACATATTGCACTGCTGGCTGCTGGAGGCAAAATACTGCCTCTTCAATTTATCTGTGTTATATGCTAATTGATTTAATTGCAAGAAAAAGGAATTAATTATGGACTGTAGCGATAATTTCATTGAAAAAGAACACTGCACGAGACAAACAATAAGGCATTCCTTCTTCAATTGAAGATTTTTTTCCTCTGGTTTGTATTTCTCTTCTTCCAACCCCTTGTTACTCCATTCTTATCACTATTCTGAAGAAGCTCAGGCTTTGTGTGTGAAACCTGAGATAGGGAAAACAGAGGAGGTGAAACAGACGACAGAGTAACTGCCAGAGAAGACAGGGGAAGGGAAGGTTAGTGAGAGTGGATGAAGTAAAAGACTGAGGGTATCTCTCTTCATTTTTTGTCAGAGCACCCTTTGCTATCACCCAGTTCCAAGTGGGAAATAGCACAATTCATGGAGGAGCTGCCCAATCCCACCTGAGACAACCATGTTTCTTCCATTCAACAACCTGCTCTCTTTTCTGAGGCAGGCAGCAACCCCAAGAGTGGCTACTGCTTTCAGCAGTACTGCAAGACTTTAATTTAAAAATTAATTCAAATACACAATTCTTCTACCACCACCAATACAAAATTGGTATGTGTCCCACACCTTGATGGAATCCCACCTTTTACCTAGAGCTCCCTGGGGGCCCTTCCACCCCCCAGGCCAGTCTCCCACACAGAAATTCCCTCCTTGGGCTAGCCATCATACTTAGAGGAAGAAATAAGTCTGCATTGCCCTGCTCTGCTCCACAGTTCTCCTTCAAGACCGGACCTCTCTTTTCCTGCAGAAAAGAGTTCCTTAGATCTGCTTCCTTCTCAGTGTCCCCTTCAGCCAGTATCTTCTGAAGGCAAGGGCCTCATGATGTCATAGCAGCTCTCCTCTCAACAGCCTCCACAACAACCAGTAGCCACTGCCAGCACACTCTTCTTGAAGGCCATGAAAACTGCACCTAGTTTTCACTCTGAAAACTTTTCCTGATGACACCATTATTTCTGCACATCCTGCAAACTTTTGCTACTGAACATTCCTGCCATGAACAAATAGTACCTGTTCCAATGATTAAACGGTGATTTTAGTAGTTGTTACTACATGTTCAATATTTGCTTATAGATGTAACATATTTGAAATTTTTAAATGCAGGAGGAGCAACTAAGTGGGATTGGTATGCAAATAAGTCATAAAATGCAAATGTGATATGTAAATGGTACTATCTTTAGAAAAATTATGGAATTTCCCCATAAATTGTACTTTGCAGAAATGCAGGAGGTTGTGGTTAAGGAGGGAGAAAGTAATTCCCAGTTCCAAGTGGCCCGTGTGGTCTGAAAAGTGCAGCTGCAGCCATAAGCTCCCACCTCACCTTTTCTTTTCCTCTGATTTCCAACATCTTGTTTTTCCTGCTCCTCATGTCCTGTCTGTCTCCCTTTCCCTGCCTTCTCCCAGCCCACCAAGGCCCCTGTGAATGACCTGCACTCACTGCTGTGCACACAGAGCACAAAGCACCTCACCCACAGCCCACCCGTGAGACAGCTCAGGCTCTGCCTGCTGCCCCACGTGCAGGAGAAGGCATTCAGTCTGTAGGTCAGCATGGACCCCTAGGGTCCCATTTGACCCCACTTCTGTCTGTGGCTTACAGACCACCTCATCCTCTCAGTCCTTTTTGTTTTGTTCTCCTTTCTACTCCAGGGCAGTAACGCCATTCACTGATCATGTTGTAGCACCTCTGCTGAGCAGGTGAAAAGGCTGTCTCACCTTTCTTGGGGGTTCTGAGCTACCACTTGCTTCCACCCTCTAGCAGAACAGATGAGCCATTCTTAAATTCAGAGTTTTCCCTTTGTAGGCACAGGGGGCAGAAAAATAAAAACCCTTGTATTTAAGGATATGAAGCTCCTCCTCATAGGAAGCTCCTTTCTTCTTTGGTTTCTTGGTTCAAATACCCTGTTCCTGGGAGTGTTCAAGGCCAGGTTGGATGGGCCTCTAAGCAAGGTGGTCTACTGAAAGGTGTCCTTGCCCACAGCAGGGATATTGGAGTTGGATAATCTTTGGGATCCCTGTCAGCCCCAGCCATCCTATGACCCCATGATTCTATGATGATTGTGCAATGAAGCTTTTTGCATGCTTGTGATGACCTGTCCTAGGTACCTCCTCATCTCTCCACTCAAGTCCCAACACCCTGTATTTGGCTCCAAGCCCTCTGGTGAAGGCTTGCCTGAAGAAGGGAGTTCCAATAAGCTATGCATGGCTGAGCTATGCATTCTTCATGTGGGTCAAGATTTTCCAGCTCTTTTTTGTGCTCAGAAAGCCCCAGCAGGTAACACTGCCATTTACAGTAGTGATTGCTGAAGCTCTTTGCAGACTCAGTTTTGCATCTCTTGAAATTTTTGAACTCACTTCAGTGGGAGCAGTTTTGACCATCAGAAAATGGATAACTACACAAGGTGTATTTACTGATTCAAACATTTCCTTCTCAGCAACATCTAGTTTACTCTCCAACAGCTTTCACTCAAGACATCCTTTGATTATTTTCTTATTCTGCTTTAATCTTCTTCCCCATCGACCTCTGCCATGCTTTTCTTTGATACAATCATCTACTTCCAAAGTTTTCTGTCCTGTTACCTGTTCCATTTTTGTCTTTTATCTCATGGCAGCAACTGCATTTCCTTGGCCTTTACACAGGAGTTCATCTGACAGCTCTATTTCAGAATGCTTCTTTGAACTTTGTTTAAGGATAAAAAGTGAAAGTCACGATATACAGCATTTGCTAACAGCTTTTACTACTATGTGATACCTAATGTAACACACTTTTTTTGTCCCTGAAGAACAGCTACCAGAAACAGACCCCAGCATCCCACTGAATTGAGACTTTTTATAGGTTAGCTTTCTTGATACATCTTAATTTATGTGTTGGGCAACACATCCTTCAGCTGAAATCCTGTCTCACTGCCCATCTTCAATATACAGCAAATGAAGAGATCATGTCTTAGAGAGCAATTATAGGCATGACTTCTCTTGATCAATAATAAAAAAAGCAATTAAAAAAACTTTTTGAGGTTTTAAATATTCTTTTTTAAACTCTAGAAATCTGAATTTCATGGGAATGTGTAGCAATCTGCACATAATCCTCTGATGGTCCTGTGCTACCTCAATCACAAATGTGCATATTAACAAAGGTCCTCACCAGATGAAAGAGAATGTTAAAGAGTAGTTGAAGCTTGATGGATTTAATACAACCAACTTTGACTCCTTCTCAAATTGAGTCAAACAGCTTCCAGCTATATTTCTGCAAGAGGGGGAGGGGGAAATCCCAGATGACAGATGCTGTGCAGAGCAAAGCCCTCTCTAAAAGAAAAGAATAAATCATTTATGTACAGTATTCACTAAAAACTGCAGGGGGCAAGAGACTGCAGGTTTTCCTTTTAATAAGGAAGAAAAATGCGTATATAGTAATTGCTGTTGCAAAGATACACAGTGCACAGAAACTGAGTCTGGATCAGAGTCATGCACTTCCCCAAGACAGAACATCAGTCACTAATCACACCTGGGTCACTAATCTACTAATATAATCAGGATTGTCCTGTTACAAAGTGGAAACTCTACCATTATCATCTTAATCTGTGAATTTCTATCATTCAAAGAACAGGCCAAAAGGCATGGTTACCTGTCCATGTGCACAGAGTCCATTTCACTGAGCATGCAAGAGGTCACAGAGTGCAAATGGAGTTGGGAACAGGAGTGGTTGTACAGGGTTTGCAGGAAGGGAGGGTCTCTGTCACTGCTGCTGGACTCATTAATTCAGCAAGGTCAGTGATTTTAGCAACTGTTGCCACATCTGCTCTGAGTAAGCTTTTTCACTTTTCCTTTTGAAACAAAACACAATTCTGAACAGCAATCTGTTGACTTTCAAACTTCATAAAGCAGAGCATCCATTTCGTGCTAAAGCACATAGGAAAAATAAACTTTGATGGTCTAATTTATGGCAATAAATTGGAAATGTACTAGTTCCCCCTCTTCATGTTATGACTGCTATCATTTGTAGGTCTTTAAGCTGCAGGACCTTCTTTCCAGATGGAAAAGCCTCTGTGCCAGAGCCAGCCCTCCTGTCTGCTCCTCCAGCATCACTCAGGATGGGAGAGCAGGGGCTACATGCCTACTGCCACTCAGCCATTTCTGCCTGGTCAATGGTCCCTTGAGGGCCATTAGCCACAGAACTCTGGAGAAGAGCTCTCAAAGACTATTCCTGATCTCTGGCTGCATCACCTCTGAGAAGGTGCAGCCTCTAACCATTTTTGGCCTCCTTTCCTGAGTTATGCTCTCAGAGGACAACTGCAGCAGAGTACTTGGGGGTCTCATACGCTGAAGTAACAGAAGCACAATGCATCACATGCATTCTCAGAAGTGCATTAATCATTGTAAGATACTATTTTTAATACTTCAAAGACATGATTCTTTTTTTCAGTGGTAGCATCTGTTCTTTTCAGAGGGAGATTTGTGACTACTGACACTAATTGCACCAAGCAGCAATTGACAGGACAAGTCTCAAGCTGCATCAAGGGAAATAGAGGTTGGATATTAGGAAAAAAATTTTTACAGAAAGGGCGATAAAGTTCTGGAATAGTCTGCCTGGGGAGGTGGTGGAGTCACCATCCCTGGATGTGTTTAAAAAAAGACTGGATGTGGCACTTGATGACATGGTTTAGTTGAGGTGTTAGGGTTGGACTCAATGATCTTGAAGGTCTCTTCCAACTTAATCATTCTGTGAATTCTGTGAATTCTGTGAATTCTGTGAGTCTCAGTTAATGGAGCAGAGACCACGTCCACTCTTGAGAATCAGCTAAGGGGCTAACCTGCCGTGCCACATTTGTGGAGGCAAGACAGCCCACCCAAATCCAGGTTCCATGAGGCAAAATGACCCCACACTGAAACATCAGGCTGTGGCTGGCAGGTCTGCTCCCTGTCAGAGCTCCAGAACGTGCACCACACTTCCTCCATCACGCCATCAGCACCAGCACAGCACTGATTCACCCCGTGCAAGGACTGGGCCCCGTGTATTGGAGAGGGTAAAGTCTGAAGTGCTTGTTGGTGTTCCTCAAACATCCTGGCTTGGCATCTGCTGGAGGCAAGGAAACACAGGCATATCTTATCTCTCTAAGCCCTTGCTGCAATAGCTGGTGTGCACGTGTTGCTGTCAGCTAAACCCACACACTGCTTAATGGCAGGTACATAATAGCCCATTAGTTCAGGTCTGCCTGGGATGCTGGCAGGTGTTTACATGAAATTTTGCCCTGCTTGTCATAGCATATAGGACAGCCAGCACCTGGCAACCTCGTACCCAACAACACATTCTTTAATTGCTCTGAAGCAGTGGCAGCAGCTGACGCCAGCCTTGTTAAATAAACAACAGGTTCTGCACCTGCCTGAGCAAAACCCTGACCCGTCTCCCAGCCAGCCAGTGGGCACACAGAGCCCTGCCTTCCCCCTGCACAGCAGCCTCAGGGATTAGTCAGAGTCTATCAGTATTGATTTGTCCTTCAGCAACAGAGGTTTGCCCTGCCCTTGTCTCAGGAGTATTTTACTGAGCCATGAGACACGAAAATCTCCCTAATTAGATTTCTAATTTATGAGTTTATGGATAATTCTCATCACACACACACACAGCACCACAGACATACAGATTCAATGATAATGAAAAAAAAGTACTATGGCACAATAGCCAAATATCTGTGCCTTGTAGAGTGCTTTGATACAGTTCAGAACAATTCTGAGTTATTTCTGAGGCTAGGTACAAAATAGGACTTTTTATTCTCTAAGGAGTGGAGCTGTGCAAAAAGCCTGATTTTTGTTAGGTATAGCCATCAAAGAGAAGAGAACGATGTATCCTGACTTGTAACAGGTGAGCTGGTACTCTCAAAGCTATACATGATTATTTTATCACTCTCTTGTCTGATTTAATTAAATCTTGGCATTTTATAAGGTTCTACAATAAGATAGTTTGTGCCTGGATCCACAACCTTACCAAATCAGGAGGAATAGTGAAGAGGAGGGGTCACCTGATGCAAGGATATTTCCCCCTCAGGTGTTTTCCTTCCCTCCCCTTCATGCTGTTGAAGAGGATGTGCTCTGAGGGATGCTACAGCATCAATCCAGCCTCCAGCCAGTGGCAGATACCTGAGGAGGCTTCACATGAGGCACAAGTGTGTAAAAAGGAGTAAATGCAGAGAAAGGTCCTTTTTATTGACACATAAGAAAAAAGGCACTGAAAGAGAAGTTATTACAGCAAAGAGAGTGGAATTCCAGTTGAATGCTAGAAAAAAGCAAGAAAATATGTCACCAGAACTCCCCAAAAAATGTGCCAAAGATCAAGATGGTCCTTTTAGGACCTTTAAGGGGCTTGGTTTGGGGCAGCACTCCAAGAGCAGTGTTCTGTGCTAACTGGGCTTTCTTCTTTTGATCCACAAAACAAGATTTCCTCCATTTACATGTTTTCTTTAAAATTAAAAGGCAGAAAATACTCAGTGGCATTTCTTACAGCGCAGTTTTATGCCCAGACATATAAATGACCATCTGTTGGGTCTCTCAGCTACAAGTGAGATGAAAAGGAAAAGGTGAAGCAGGAGAACCACATCTACTTTTTAGTTGTACACTCACCCAGATACAGGGATATATTAACCATGCTTTGGATGCATTAAATCCCTGGCAGGGACAAGTTATTTACTACTGGTAGCTCACAAAAGCAAGTTAGCACAGCAAATCCCCTTCACACAGTCCTAGAGGCCTTCAGGTGTCAATGGTAATCAAGAGACTATTATTGGCACCTGACTGTTTTTTTTCCAAAATATTGTCACCAGCCTGCATTGCAAGCACAGCTGATTATAAATGCAGTAAATGCTGTCAAAGCACAGGACTGCAGTAAATGCTGTCAAAGCACAGGACTGAGCAGCTATGTGCCACCAGGGACCGCTGCCCCTTCTTGTGACTCTCAAATGCTGCAGGGCTGCAACCACTGCCCAAGAACAGTCCTGTGCTTTTAACAGATCCCCTACTCATGACACACACAAGTGGCAGAAGTGATTTTACTGAGCAGCAGTGCAGGTTTTGGCTTAAGAAGCTCTGAGAGAATACTGTTGGCATACTTGGGCTGTTTGTGGGATCATGTTGCCTTCTAGTGGCTGGCCCCAGCTTCCTACTGCAGAAAGGTTTTGGGATACTCTTCCATAAGTATATCAGGAGTACAGGATATTTTCTAAATTCCTTCTAGGAGAGAAACAACTGTCAGACATGAGTCATGCTCTGAATTTCTTTGGTGGCACAAAAAAGGTTTATCAAGAAAACTTTTCTTTTTGACACACATTACTGTTTGAGTGTCTCCTAGAATAAATTTTAGATGTGTTTTAAGCTCTCCACAGACTGTAGCAAGACAATACAATGGAAATTTATCAATTAATGGTGCTGGATAGGCTTGTCGCTCCCACATAATTCCAGAGAAAGAAGCAAAATTAAAAAAAAAAAAAAAAAAGACAGGTGAAGCAATTTCATTCAAAATACTGATGGCACAACAATCTCAAGAACTGTAGCTGAAGGAGAACTCAGGGACAAGTTTTGCTGATTGGACTCTGAGAAGCAGGATGGTTTCCATCCTAGCAAGTGGGGAAAAAACCAGTTACTGCTGAAAAGCATACATTTGTTGGGGAAATACTTAATTCAGCAGATTCTGGAAAACAGAAAGCAGGAGAAAAAGAGAAATGACAGTCAGATGGAGTGGTCTCCCTCCCAGACTTATGAGAGGAAGAATTCACCAGTGATGCAGCTAATCAAAGGTCTTTTTATGTCTTCCACAATCTGCTTGAAAAACCAGTTTTATCTGAAGCAGTTGCACCTGAAAAGCAATGGCTGCTTCACCAAAATACTCCCAATGGGCTTGATATTGTTGGCCCATGTTACCTGCAGGATTGTCAGCAGGGCTAGATCGTAAAATGCTTATCAAAAAAGCAAGAAAAGTCATTAAAAGAAAAAGCATTTAAAATGACAGTAGGAAAACAGCGACTAAGCTGCATCACAGGAACAGAGAGACATGTGAAAATGGCCAAAGCTGTGAATTATTTGGAGAAACGCAAATATAGAAGACAATTTTTTTCCCCTCTTCTGATGTACAAGACCATGGCTGGTGGGGGAGTGAAATAGGGGTTGGACAAAGAAAAACAGACAGGGAGGAAAGAGAATTACAGCTGAAAATTAGAGGAAGAAGCCAAATCATTGGAGGATCAAAGACCGGATTGTCAGCCCACAGGGTGAAAGAAAATGTGACAGCAAGTAAAATGCAAGGGTCTGCTACAAGAGACCTGAAAAAAAATCAAGGCAACATGTCAAGAAACTAGAAGAAAAGCCTTTCAGTTGCACAGATTACAAAGAGTTCAAGGACAGCTATATGGGTCTGGAGAGGACCCAGTCATTGGTGGTGTGCACATTTTTTTATGATTCAACACCCCAACACCTCCCTCCTGCTTCAACATATAAGGGTTTTATTCTCTCAGGGGAAATGAGGTCCTTGGCACTGAGGACTACTGAACAACATAGCTAATGAAATAAATCCTTCAGTCAAAATGGGATGTCTGCTCTCCAACAATTTCACACATGTACAGAAGAACGTGATGTAAGAAGTCAGATTAGACTGTTGCACCCCCCTCTTGGCTCTGTAATCTGTGAATATACTTGGAACACATGGCTGTGTCATCCCCACCTGCTCTCCAAAACCCTTCCCATGCACACATTGCATACATGGGGGAAAAAAGCAAGGCATACGTGAGCGGCAGCTGTCCTCACCACAATCCGCACGAGGTAAACATGACAGAGATGAGCTAAACACATGAGTATACCAAGCAAAATCCAAGTCTGTTTCTTCTGTTCAGAGTTCCAACTGCTGACTCTTGGGGAACTGCCAGTTTGAAGAAGGCAGCTCGTATTCCTTGAAAACCCAAGCAGTGGGACTGGTGGAAATATGGGTTTTAGACAACTGTAACTCCGAATCTCAAAGTACAGGAGCATTAATCGGTATACAGTAGCATACCTCTTATCTTTTTTAAATCAAATGATCAAAAAGAAAATGTTCCTTGTGAGTGTGGCTTTATGCATGGGAAGATTGAATGGCTTACTATGGCTCTTTTCCCAAACAGGCTGCCATGTGAGTAAGTGTGGTGCAGAATATTCCTTCCTGTTGGGCCAGCAACAGAATCGATGCATACAAGTCTGAATTTAAGCTACCAATTGACATTTTCTTTTTTATCAAAGGCCATCAGCCACCCTTTTCCTGTCTTGTTAGATTCTTGGGTGACATCATTCTGTACAACAGATGCTGAATTGTTTGAAACACAAAAATAGAGTCTTCCATATTATCACCTGCAAACTTGGGTCCCAAAAAGAAAGGAAAGGAGAAGAACAAGGAGAAGGTGTAGGAGAAGGTGAAGGAGAAGGAAGAGAAGGTGGAATGTTAGAAAAATTTTACTAGCAACTTCCTTATTGGTTTGGTGCTTTGAGAAGGTCACGGCTTAAAATTTAGCACTGTTTTCTAATGAAATGTCATCTAAAATATTTATAGGGATGCCTCTTGGAAAGAGAAAACACCCCAGACTGCTGAAATAATTGTGGGCTTTCTAATGAAGCGATCCTGGGTGCAATATGGACCAACTGCATAAAGCCCATAGGAAATTATTTTGTTGCAACAGTCAACACCTTGCATATGAGATCACTCCAGATGATTTTTTTTACATACGGATAAAGAGCTTGGTTGTGGTAAGCAAAGAAATGCCTTTGGTATGAGGTAACTAATCACTCTAATATTCTTCCACTAATTGGAATATTACCTCACTCTAAACCAAACAAATTTACTCCTAAACACCCAGCTTGAAAATCAGCAATTCCTTTTTACTCAAGAAAGAGAAATAACTCAGCATTCAATAATTTTTATAAGCCTGATAAGGCAAAGGTATATTTAGTAATTCTACAAAAGGATCATTCCAGAAAGTCACAGCATACAAAAAAAAAAAAAAAAATGAATGGCATTGATGAGATTGATTGAAAGTAGAAAAGAAAGTGGAGTTCAGATTTAAATAAAAAATAATTCGGATTCAGTTAGATGAAATAGTGCCAAAGGAGAATTTAAAATTCTTTTCAACATTCCTTCAGGTTCATCATAGCACACTGGTTAAACCTCACAATGCCTGTTCCTTAATCTTCCAGAAAGGATTAATAAGCAACATAAGCAATGTGGAACAATATTAGTGCTCATGTCTATGAATTTAGATATTCACACCACCATTCTTCATTTATTTATGAGAGACAAAAATAAAGGCTGGTAGCCCTTATGTCAGCATCCCCAGCTAAGCTTCACCGAGGCAAGGTTCTGTCCCCTTGTGGATGGACACAAAAGCTTTTTATTCCCAAGGAGGGAGTTTTTATTTTCCAGTGTAAACTCTCCTAGAGCCACTTGTACCTTAGTGGGTATATAACACTTCATTATTATTCTTCCCATATTGCCACCAAGACATAAAAATTGGTCTCCTGGTATGGTTCCTGTGCCTGGAACCATATTAGCCTCTCCATTTTCAAGCAGTGGGAAGTTCATCTCATGACCATAAAATATCATCCCAGGTTCCTAAGAGGTGACAGCATATGGATGACTGATCTCCTATGTAGAACCCTAAAATATAAACCACAGAGGAGGTTTATACTACTTTTCTAGGAGGAATCCCATCCTAAACAGGGAGAGTTGATTCATCTGTTTTGCTTCCTTTTACCTCTATTACCCACTCTCAAACTGAAGTGCTAAAAGAATATCATGTTTCTAAAAATCATGAGGAACTGAGTTATGCCTGCATGGCATTTTGTGTACTGCCATTATCATACTCTGCCCACACTTGGAGTTAGCTAGAAATAAGAGATCTCTGAATGAAAGCTAGACAGTCATGCCTGCATAAAACTGGGCCCAAGCTAATAAGTCTTGCTGAAAACCAATTTGTTGTTGTTGTTGTTGTGCATTGTTGACTCATTAGCATGGCTATGTAGTTTCAAGTAAGGCTGTAGCTGTCACCAGTGAAGTAAGCTCACATCTGCTCAGGGCATGTATAGACATATTTACAGACTATAAAAAAAAATAGAGAAGAGAAACAGAGGGTTTTTAAATTACAAACAATAGACTTGGTGCCTGTGCTGCAGTCATCCACAGCACACCAGTCAGCACAGTCAGTCCACTGTTAGTCAGGATCTACTAATCCTTCTATGTCACATCTCAGGGAGCATATCACAGCTCCCAGAGTCACAGCTCTGTCCCTGCTCTGCTCCTGAGACAGTCCAGATGGACCCCATGACTGCTGCAGAGGCCGTGTTACAAAGCCAACAATTGGCTTATGATTAATCTTAATTTTCCCTTACTAGTCATTGGTTTAGTGTCTTCTACAAATACTGCCATTCAAACAATGTAAATGCCTAGTAATCCTGATTTACAATAATGGCATATTATCCATTCCTAATTGCTATTCAATCCTAATTGTCTCCTTGAAACACGTACCTGATTATATTAAGATTGAAAGACAAGAATCAGAGCAAGTGCTTAGGACCTCAGACCAGTGAGGACAGGCAGGACAAGCTCTGTCTGTCAAATTTGGAGGAGGTAGCAGTGCAAGACAGTGGAGTATAGCTAGAAAAGAGGCTCTACTGTGCTTCCGTGTGGAAACTCCATAGCTGTAACACCAGCTCTGCATCTGATGTTAGAAAAATTCTCTCTGGAGTGTGAGACACCACATGTCAGAAGTCTACTGTGAAACATATGTTCATGTTTTCCCTTTAAGATAGAGTATTTCACATTTCTTCTTTTATGTATACTTTAGATTACAGATGAATCTATTGTACCAAAATACGGGCAACTGCTTTCCAACATGGGAGGCTGCCTTCCCTGTTCAGCCTCCATGATTTTGACTGTAATGCTTTTCAGCAGACTCTTGCACATTGATATTCATTACCTGTATGGCTTGATAACAGAAACATAAACAGGCCAGTCAATAATATCAGCTTATATTGACCAGCTGTTCCTACCCTGAAATAGGAATGCCAAGCTTCCATTGATTCACACTCATGCATTGCGTAAATATAATTTAAAATTAACGTGTACAAGAAAGAGCACATACTGTTATTACCACGTGGAGTAACCTGGGGATGCACTGCAGCACAAAGCTGGTGCTTGAAACAGAGCTGGTCAATAAAATGCAAGGTGTAAATTACCACTGAATATCCCATGAACTCCAAATGTTGCTGGCTGCTACAAAGCTGTAGTCCAGTCTTGTGCTACCACCAGTAGCTCCCTGCAAGCCCCAGGTGAGGCAGAGAGGGTACAAAACACTTCTGACCAAGCTGGGTACCAAAAAACCTCCCTCTTTCCTCTACAGAGCACTAAAGAAACAGAAACCCACCTATCACAACTGATTAAACCTCAAAACCTAACTCACATCACAGAATGGTGGAACATCTCAAGTTTAAAGAGAGCCAGAAGGAGCATTAACTTCCTTCTCTAGGATCAACTAGAACTAAAGCACATGGCCAAGGGCATCACTGGCACGCTCCTTGAACTCCAACAGGCTAGGTGCCATGATCTCTTCCCTTGAGGGCCTGTTCCAGTCACTGGTCATCCCCTCAGTGAAGAAACTTTATCTAATAAAGTCCAATCTGAACTTCTCCACATGCATTTTCCCTTTCCTTGTGTCCTACTGCTGGTCACCAGAGAGCAGATCAGCACCTCTGCCTCTTGGAGAAGTTGTAGATTATGAGGAGGCCACCCTTCAGCCTTCTTTTCTCCAAGTGGAAAAAACCAAGTAGCCTCAGCCACCGGTATATTATCTTTAGGAGGACATTCTTCACAGAAAGAGTGCTTGGGCATTGGAATGGGCTGCCCAGGGATGTGGTGGAGGTGTTTAAGAAAAGACGGGAGGTGGCCCTTTGTGCCATGGTCTAATTAACAAAGTGGTGTATTTTCTTATGTTGGACTCAGAGATCTCAGGGTCTTTTCTACCCTAGCTGATTCTGTGGTTCTGTCTTATCCTCAAGACATTTTGCCATCTTGGTCACCCTTCTCTGTGCATGCTCTAACAATTTTATGTCTGTTTTATATTGTGGCTCCTGACAGTGCACACAGCACTCGAGGTGTAGCAGTCCCAGCCCAGAGAAGAGCAGGATAATCCCCTCCCTTGCCTGGCTGTGATGCTGTGCCTGATGCCCCCAGGACAGGGTTGGCCCTCCTGGCTGCCAGGGCACTGCTGGCTCATGTTCAGCTTGCCATGGACCAGGAACCACAGGTCCCTTTTCACTGAGCTGCTCCTGAACTTCTTGCCCCTGAGTCTGTAGGTGTAGCCTCGTCCCAGTTGGACAATCCAATCTTGTCAAATTCCATGCAGATGGTGACTGCCCAGCTCTTGAGTCTACCCAGATCTCTTTGCAAAGCCTTTATATCACAGTTCCTCCTAATTTAGTAGCATCAGCAAACATACTTACTGTACATTGGATTCTTGCTCCCAGATCATTTATAAAAACACTACAGAGCACTGGCCCTGAGACAGAGCCTGGGGGATGGCCACTATTGACTGGCCACCAGTCTGATGTGACTCCTTACACTATAATCCCCCCCTGTGAGCCAGTTCTCCCCAACTGCACGATGTGTTTATCCACCTGTGTGCAAGACAGATTACCCAGAAGGATACTGTGAGAGACAGTATCAAAAGCTTTGCTAAAACCACAAGCCCCCCATCTCCCCTTGGTCAACAACATGGGTGACCTTGTCATAAAGGGGAATTAAGTTTGTTAAGCAGGACTTTACCCTTGTGAATCTCTGCTGGCCATGACTGAGGACTGTGCTGTCCCTCAAATGTTTTTCAGCTACTCCCGGAAAAACCTTTTCCATAATTTTATTAATCACTGAAGTGAGATGGACAGGCTTGTATTATTAAATAGGAGTAATCTCCTTACTCTTCTTGAAAACTGTGGCAGCATTTGCCAGCTTCCAGACAAATGAGACTTCTCCAGAGTCCTGAGACTGCTGAAAAATAATGGAGAGAGGTTCTGTGATGACATAACATTGGCCAGCTCTTTCAGTACCATGGGATGAAGACCCCACTCACCCTCGTTTTCAGGGGCACTGACAAGATTTTTCAGCTATTTTCTTACCTGGGTTTCCTTGCTTTTTAACAAAATAAAACCCATTAAAAAAAACCTCAAACCCAAAAGCAACTGCTCAGCACAAACACTACCATTACAATGACAGCCTAAATGAAAATACCTAAATAAATATAAAAACCCAACAAAATATTAAAACCCCAAGAACTAGGTAGTTTGTTTAAGATTTTTTTTTTTTAAAAAAGAAGAAAAAAAGGTTCCTTAGGCAGAAGAGAAAAAGGCACTCCAGCTGTCTTCTTGCCAAGTCAGGACTAGACCCTGGTCCTGCAGCTCTCCTGTTCCACAAACAAGTTCCACTGATACTCTCTGTTGGTGATGAGAAGGGCTATGTTTTATCCACCAGCACCTGATGCTGTAAGACCTCTGTGCCCTACATTCTTATCTATTGAGGGCTCATCATCTAATGTTTTCCAGGAAAAAAAAAAAAAGCAGCTCACTGATGAGAAGAAAAAGATAGCACAGAGCAGCTGCAGCTGTAATTGGCTGAAGGGCTAACAAATGACCTAATATTCTCCTAGCTAGGATTTATCCAGCTGCTCTCTGTTCTGATTAAATAGGACTAATCCATCAGGCAAATATTGCTTTGTTGGTTCAAGAAATAAACTTACCTATTTCTTAATTTTTCTTTAATTTTATTATTAGAAGATAGAGTGCCACTTCTCTAATCTAATGTTTGTTCTAAATTATTCATGGATAATTTTGTAAATTAACATATAAACCTGCTCCCTTAGAGCTCTCTTATGAAGCTGCTATTTCTGATCTTTATATAAAATTTTGAATTAAAACAAAGCATAGGATGAACTAGTAAAACTCACTGACTTTTTTGTCAATGAATGTATTTCATACACGTTGCAGGGTTTTTCTCAGTATTTGACCTCTGAAACAGGAAGCTAACAGTTATAAGTAGCATTTGATTGATTGCTATATATACTTATAATTTTCCAATTTCTGAAAAATGCTCCTCATTCCAAGATAAATATGCCCAATTAAATTGTAATCAATATAATTTTTTTAAGTCACTGGGTCCCCATCATGAGAAATAACATAAAAGGAATGTTAAAGATGATTGAACTTTTGACAGTCCTCACCTTAATTCAGTTTCTCTCTCCTGATACAGGGTCTCAGTATCCTGCCCTTAAACCCTTTCCCCTGAACACCTCACTGTGAGCCCACCAGCCACATACCACTACCCATGGAGATTCTGCTACTGCTGCAATAGAGCACTTTCCATCTCATCACCATCTTTGTCTTAGCCTTCCTCATACTGAGGGGAATAATGATGCAAAGGCCCAAGTGTGGTGCTATGAAAGGAACTAAAGTGTTTTGTACCTGATCATTTACTACAGGATATTATACATTTGTTTCAGCTGACATTATTGGTCTAGTGCTAGTAAATCTCACTTGATCTGCTACGTCCTGCCAGGAGAACACATGTTAAAAATACTAATAAAAAAGTAAAAATTGGAAAGGGGAAAGAAAAAGGGAGAAAGCAGGAAAACAGAAGAGTATGGGAGCTTCCACTTGGAGCAGAGTCTTGTTATGCATACACTTAATGAGCAGAATGTTCCTTTTCCAGTGACATTTGTGAAAGCCAATTTCCAGCACTGTGTGTCTTTTTGAAAGACGCTGAAATACACCACAAATCTTTCCTTTCGAGCCATCCAAGAGCTTAGCATGGATAAAACCAAACAAATATATTCACTGTGTCAGCACTTTCTTTCCTCCATTGCACAAGTGACCTCCATCAATATCATGTTTCACTTCTGTTCCATATGGCTGAGCGCATGTTTCCGGATCTAACTCCCTGTCAGGGCAGAGACAGGTATGGCTTCAGTTCTGGGATGTTTGCTATAGAAACCAGGAAAGACATTGGAAATGCTGGAAGATTTTTCAGATGGAACTGCTGGAATGGATCATGAAAGAAATAAAAGACTAGATAATTTATGGATGGAAGTTCTGACTTCCAAGTCTCTCTCTTTAAAATACAATATGTAGTTTACCTACCAGAGAAATGGAACAGCAATCAAAGCTGCAACGTGACTAATATTTCACCAGGTGGCAATATCAGGTGAAATATCAGGACTTTACCAGATCCAGGCGGCCAGATAAAAAATTAGATTTTGGTGGGGCCCTGGATCTGATGGACAAGGTGCATGTTTTGGCAATAGCAATGTTCACTGTTTTCCTCTGTTCAAATCAAAAATCACAAATGTATTTCAAAGTCATTGTAACTATAGAGTCAGACTCCATGATCCTAGTGGGTCCCTGCCAGCTCATCATAGTCTATGCAAATAATCAAAAGAATCAAAGGAAAGAGTATAAAAATGATTACTCTCAATTTCAATTCATATTCTTGTTTAATGAATCAAGAGTGTGCCTGATGGAAAAGGCACACTCTTGATCGCTCTGACTTCACATCTTGCTTGCTCTGACTTCACATCTGCTCAAAAACAAAGGCAGAATAGAGAAGATAGCATGTGCTAAAGGTGCTATACATGTTAAGTGCAAGTGACTGTTATTACTGAAAGAGCTGTGTAGATACAGTTCTTCAGCAAGAAACTTAGACTTAGGCAACCTACTGTCTCGCCTGAGGGACCCAATCACCAGCCACAGGTTCATTTCAACATTTCTGACATTTGGTCCTTAACTCTCTCTGACATCTCGGAGGCCCCTGGGACTTAGCCCTCCTGGCAGAACAGGAGGCAGCGGTTCCAGGGAATGGGTTTCTCCTGGGTACAGCAATCATTTTCTTGCGCTTAAATTGTTGATTTTAGCTTGCTGCTAAGATCCCTCCCCACTTTCCATCTTCATCTTGAAGCTTATGTGCAGCCTGTGTTCAGTATAAGGCTCTGAGAAGCTGATGTAAAAAGAAATGTCAAGGCTTTTATGGTTATAAGAAACAGAGCCTTATAAAATTGTGATCATTAAGCCTCCTCAATCAAATAAGGCAAGAAAGAAAATTATTTCCAAAGGTTTTAGTAAACAGATCTGAATTTTGCCATCCTGGGTGACTAAGTACTGCAATAAAATGCCAAGTAGAGACTAATATATACTTACATCCTCCTAATTTCCTGGTTTCAATAAATCCGATATAATAAAATTGACAGATGCTATTTTATCTACTCAAGTGATTCATGAGGGGCCTGGAACTGCAATGCTGCAACAAGATATGACATTTCTGCTAGGGTTTGGGTTTTTTTTAAATAGAAAGAAATGACTGGCCAAAGACTGGTGATAGATTGTGATTTGCCTAGCACAAAATGACAAGCTTGTCACCCTTGCCTACAGAGGCAAGAGAATTACTAAACTTGGCTACTATTTACCTATGTATTGCCTACCCAGACTGTTATTTTGAAATTGCTGAAAAGGAAGTGAAATAAATAAAGGAAATAGTGGAAAGTTAAAGCTAAATTAGATATTTTTCATGTTGCCTGTTAAAATTATGGTAATTGGTATGCATTTTTAATGACAACATTAGCAGCAAGTAATAAAAAGTCAGCAGGATCTACACACGGATAAATAACAACACGCTAATGATAATTACATAAACCTTCTGTATGGTGACATGCGGGTCAGGAATTGAATTTTCACTCTCAAATTGAATCATCTATCAGGGCCCCACATCATCAGTAACAAATGTCACCAGTAGGTTTCATTTTCCTGTGTTTAGACTGCCCTCATGGCTTTGTTTGCTGAAATCCAGTAACAGATGATGTTTCAAGGCGAAATCTTGGCACCTAATGGTGCTCAATAGGAGTGTTGATTGCAAAGGAGTAGCAAAAAGATTGCAAAAGAAGCATTTGAGTTTTGAAAAAGAGCCTATTTCAGACACTTAGAGAACCTAATTTCTACTTTATTTTTTAGGCATTTAAAAGGGCTTTTCTGGTAAGAAAAGAACTGACTTAAGTGTATTTACAATTACATACTGACATAACTGCCTTGTGGAAATGGGACCTTTTTTAAGTGTGTGGCTTTATCAGTGAAGTTTTAAAGACTGAGAAAAGAGTTCCTGAATTACTGAAATCAGGCCAAATAGGAAATGATTGAAGGCAAATGGAAACGTTCTCTCTATTTTCAGAGAAAATACACATTTTTACATTCCTTTTTTTTTGACATAATGGAATATGCTTTCTTGTCATTACAGAACAAGATGACAAAGTAGTTGAAAATATTTCTCATGAGATCAGAAGAACACAGTACTTCCAAATGTGACATTATTCTTTGCTACCAGGAAATATTAGGCAGAATAAGTCAGAAAACACGAGCTGGTTTGAAACCCTGACAACAACATGTGCTCTGCTTCTCTTTAGGCATGGGCTGGACAATGTTTTGGTTATAAAGCCTGAGATACAATGACATATGAAAAAGAAAAGCTTAGCTGCTGTGCTGAGCACAACAGGCAGTGTTTGGGTAGCTGGGGGCTACGTGGGAGAAGGTCACGAGTTGCCCTGGGTAGGAAACAAGTAGGTCCAGCCAGCTCTGAAACTGGTGTGAACAACATCTCACAGCCTGGAAATCTTCAGTGTTGAAGGAGACGTGGTGCTTCTGCTCCAATGCACTTTGGAAAAGGAGAAAAGGCAACCACAAAGGTCAGAGGGCACAAGAGGAGGGAATTTTGGGCAGATACAGGAAGGAGCCACAGGGAGGGAGACATTTTGGGGCACAGAGGTGAGTCACTGCACATCAGAGTGGGGACAGCTCAAGGGACTGCAGCCTGGGGCACCCCTGAGGGACTGTGCCCATGGAGCATGGGGAAAATGAGCAAGGAACAGCAGAAAGAAACCATTAGGTGCAGGACCTGCCTATGCAGCCATGGAATGAATAAGGAGGGGCTGAGGGTAATCCACAGCAAACCCAAGGCAGGGTGATATTAGAAAGAAAAGTAGAGATGTTTGCCTTCATCCTAGGAAACAGGAAGGAAAGAGTTACTTTCTCATTTATGACATCCCCCACCAAATACCTCAATCAGAAGATGGTGCTTATTGACATGAAACCAAGAAAAATTCTCCCATTTGAGACTGTTTCACCCATGACACCTGTTTTCAGTAGTGATGGTTGAAATAGTAAGACCTAGTGAAATGTTTGACTCGTAAATACACAATAGATGATTGGCAACAACTCTTGATGCTTCAGGGCCTCTTTACAGAGATTTATTCATTTTCTGTCATTGTTAAAAACATAACTTTAAATTGCTCTGTTTATCTTCTAGCCAATATATTTTTTACACCTTCAACAAACAGAGTTATCTATTAAAAATCCATGTTCAAGTAACTTCTTTAACTACCTTCAGGATTTAGACACCGAGGACCTTCAAAGTCTATCATCTCCAGCCTTTGACAAGTAATTTTACAGTTATTTGGCAAATTCTTACCAAATTTTCAAAGTTATTCATTAGTTTTGGACACCTCAATTGGTGGGCTTTAGTGGAAGTTGCACAAAAGTCAAAGAAAGAGTTAATACAACCTCTACATTCCAATTTAAATCAAACTGGGATTGTCTATTGCCTGAAAAAAAAGAGAAAAAGATAGGCTGATTTGTTCACTCAGTCTATTAAATTTGATGATTATCCATGTAAGAGTAATAAATTTTTAACTCAGCCTGTGTTTTTGTGAATTTTAACTTGGACTGATATTTACTGTGTTAATTCAATAAGCTGTTGCTCAGTTTTCATGAGAAAAAGATGAATTTCTGTTCATATTGCAGGCACAAAGACTGTGGTGAAACCATAGTTTCCTGAAAGTCAAATTACATTTTTTAAAGTACAGTATAGTTCTTAGGAAGGCTAAAATAAGATAAGGTTAATTACATATTGAAGTGTAATTTGCATTTAAAGTTAAATAATGGGGATGTACATTTAGTCAAATGTTTCAAACAAAAGGGAAAGAGTTAGCATTTTCTTCCTGGAATAATCTGTCTACTTTTATTTTTAATTAGACTTGCTATATCAGGTATGTATCGATCATAAAAATAATGAGAAATAATGCATAAATCTAATAGTCTAACAGAATATTTCTCCTTTTGGATATTTCTTAATGGGGTCAGAACCCCAGCTTGTGATTTTGAGAGGGATTTTTTATCCTAAAATCCTAAAACCAAATTCTTTAACAGATTTGAGAAACCAGAGTTACATTCCTTAACACAGGCTGCAGAAACATGGGTGATTAGCCCAACAAAAGGTTGCTTTATACATGTTCCTCTCCTCTTAAATAACTTCCCTGAGTCCAGTCAACTATCCCAAAGGAATGACAAGGGTTTGAAAAGAGGAAGAAATTATTGCACACACTTGAAATCCTATACAAACACTTTTTTTTTTTTTTTTAAACAAGTATGATTCAGAATTCTTGAATGTAGGATACAATGAGTTCAAAAAGGATGATTTTTACTGGAAATGTCATCTGGGCTCTACCCATAGTTACCTCTTCAGCATACCAAGGGAACCTTGGAATTCTGCTCACCAAATGTCTTCATCAGGTGTTTTGGGAACCAGTAATTTAGTTGTAAATCCTGCTCATCAAGATTGATAGGTCAGTTAACACCCACGACAGGAACTCCATTGCCTTATATAACCTGAATAACAGAGTCCAGAGGAAAGCCAGAGATGGTATGAACAGGATGGTCACCAACAGAACCTCCTTTTTCTTTCTTCACTGCATGTTCCTTCAGCAGAAATTGGTTGGGACCATCCTTTTACACAGCTCACATAAGCCAAGATTAAGAAGAATTCTGCTGGCATTTGTGAGACTGCATAAACAAAAGGATATTTGAAAGCTAATTAGTGAAAAATAGGAGAAAACAATAATGAATAATGACTAATAATATTACTATTTATAAATAATAACTAATAATTATGAGACTGATACTATTTTCTTTATCATAATGAAATTTTCATTGAGTGTTAGAAGGAAATTTCCCCCCATCTTCCTCTGCATTTTTCCATGTGACAGCTTTGAGACAAAATTGCAGCAACAGTCAATATGTGGTTTTTACACATTACCATAACCCGAGGACTTGCATTCACAGAACAAAACAGTGTGAAAAGTCCAAAATAAAGATAAGGGAAAGGGGGAGTCCTTGTGTTAGAAAGATGAAATTAGAAAGAAAAGATGACACCTTTACTCCCAAAGAGAGGAGGTCCTCATTCATTCATGCAGGCCTCCTGCTGCTGACTTGCTTGATAAAGTTTTTGTAGGGATGGGCCATTCTTGAGTTCAGATAAGTCATCCCTGAAAATCAGCCAGTTCTTCTGGACCCTTGTTTTCTCCAAAGCTGTATCCCATGGGGTTCTCCCAAGCAGATCTTTGGACTTGTGGATGTGTAAAAGAATCACCCTCCATCCCAAACACATCCAACAGTGTCTCCACTATCTTTGGTAGAGAAGCATCACTGAGAAATGAGGACTTGTCTCAAAGGCTCATCTCAGTGTTTGTAGCCAACAAGTGTTAAACAAGTAAAACTCCAAGGAATTGAAAAATTAGAGCAAAGGCAGCAGATGCAGGAAACACCACACCACTGGACAAGTCAGAGCAGTAAAATGAGAAGGAAAGGAAAAGCATGGAAGAGATACAATCAGAGGGTTAGAAGAGGTGCTGGAGAAAGGTTAAATTTCTGTGACAAAGGAGAGATCATGAAAAGCTGAGAGCACTGATATTTTGGGTGTTCTTGCCTGAGGAAAAATACAAGACTGAGTCTTTGCAAAAGACAATGAAAATTCCAAAATGTCTTGTAAATACTGGAGAAAAGAATTTCTTGCCTCTATTAGAGATCTGAATTTTTCTTTCTGCCTTCTGTGAAGTAAATTCTGGCTTTCAGAAGTACAGCTGACTAACACAGCATGTTTAAAGAGAAGAAAAAAAGCAGATTATACTGAAATAGAGTCGAGGTGATAGATGTGTAATGCTGAGCCCAACAGTACAAGTGAACTACGTCTGTATTTTCATTTTGAGAACATAAGCTTGTTAAGCTGCTGAATGAGAAAAAGCTGAGAAACACAACAGTGAGGAGATCATGAGTAAAATCTGCAGCTATGTTAATCTTACACTTAACAGCTTTTCAGCAAAGCACAGCAACAAATGATAGAAGGAAGAATAAGATCAAAAGTTAAAACAATTCTTTGCACAGACTCAGCCCCACTCTTAGGGTTACCACATTACTGCCTGAAATTTTCAGGCTAAAAGTGTCTCCAGTGCACATGCAGCAATTCTGATATGCCCACATTCCCTGATGACTGAGGTATGCCTGTAAAAGTGTTACATCTCAGACTCCTTGTCCTGCTTGTGCTTTCACACGTGACCTGAGCAACTCACACACAGGAAATAAACCCTGTACATCCTGACAGACAGCTTGGCTTCTTCTGTGACTGTAAGTTAAGAGGCATCCAGGACTTTTTTCAGCAATTAAACACAGTCATGCCCACTAATGCACAGTAGGAACAACTTCTGCTGAGGTTCTGGCCTGCACCAAGAAGCCCCATTCCAGGGAAGTCCCAGTGCTGGCTTTTCCAGTTGGCCTTGGAGCTCACAAACATTTCCAGACACAGGTACAAACATTCCCAGATGTCAGTGGTTTAGGCAGTGTGTCCTGCTGCCCACACTGACTGCAGGGCAAGGTCCGCCTGCCTACCAGGACAATAACTTCAGCAGAAGAAGTCTTTGGCAGGTATACTCTGTAACTACAAAGAAACTTACATGCATGATGCTCACAAATGCATGTGTAATTAAGAGGCCATCAGGATTACCCCACCCATGTACTTTGGGACAATTTATGTGCTTGTGCTACATAACTCTGCTTCATTCCCTGTTGCTTCAGAGTGAATTCATGCAACACTTAGTAGGAGGATGAGTACAAAGTACATTAATAAGTTTTAGAGTGCAAGTAGAGAGATAATTAAAGAGTAATAATTTTGAAATATAAAGAAAGGTTTTTGTTTAATACCAAGTACTTTTTAAATAAAGCCCTATCATTTAAGCAATAATAAACCTACTTCTGTATGCCATCGATTTTGATAGAAGTTCTGTGTGTATGAACCCCATACTCTTCAATAACCTGTTGCATCAAGCAGAATAAAGATTATTTTTGAGGCATGAACAAGAAATGTTTTTCCTTTCTAAATGCCAGATTAGTATTTTTTTTTTTCACACTTCTGCAACTGCCAAAGCTGAGACCTGTCCTGCCTGGTCGAAGGATAAAGAATTTATTTATTTTCTGCAACAGCTCCTTCTTGGCAAAGTGAGGGGGGGGGTATCACTGCAGAGGGCTGATAGTGGCAGATGTAGGGGGGGTTTTGCTCCACTTTGGTTGGTTGGATGTTACATTTTGGAATCCTTCTGCATATGCATTCCAGTCCCAAACAAATCAGTCTGTTCTAAGGAAAAAAAGGATCAAAACATAAATAATGCCAGTGGTTTTATTTTCTGTGTGCATGCTTTGAACCAGTCTTTACTTCATGCACATGCAATGCTTCTGCACGAGGAGGCTTCAAACCATATATGAACATTAGAGGAAATAGATTCTTTCGTCTTGACAAGTGACAGAGATCTATTCACAGGTAAAATGAACATTAAGTTGATTTAGAATCCTGTAATAGTGAACTGGTACCCATTTACACTTCCTAACACTGGAGCAAATAACTACCAGCTGTATACCCATAGAAAACCAGTTAAAATACTATATTCTGCAAAATGTGTAAGAAAGGGAGGAAGTGCAGCTAATTTAGTGTTTATGACAGGTGAATTAGTCCTTTGAAATTATTTTTGTGTGATGTATAAAAGGGATTTAATTCCTTGGGCTCTTCATATTTTAGACCAAACAGACATTATGCTCACTATTTCTTTATTGTTTTTCTGTAGTTAGCATTACAGTTCATTTTCTGATATTCAGTATTGATCCTTCCTTTTGTTTCAGGACTAGCTTTATCTTGATAAAAACTTATACTATGTCAAGGTACTATTCTCTTCATAGTTTGTCTTTATGATCATAGCTCCTCTCTTGTCTATTGTATATTATTGATCTTGAACACCTTGAAATTGATTTTACATTTTAAATTTTGGAAATTTTCAATAATGTTTGGGAGGTATTTTAATATTTAGCCTAAAATTACTTGATGTTTGGATTGTCACAAAGTTTTTTGGTGTTTCTTTTTCAGTTCAAGCAAGGTTTTGAAGAAACAAGTCAATTTTACTGCAGAGAAGTGATAAGTGATAGCCAGAGGACAACTTTTAACAATGTTTCCTCTTCTGAAGCACTTCTTTTCTTGAGGAAAAGTAGTACACAAAAAGTGATAACCTTTAGTACAAGCCTGTAATGATGAAATCAGAAATGCCAAACAAAAAAATCAAGTTTGATCAGGAAAGGACATTATAAACAACAAAAAAATGTATTCTTGATGGACATCAGCAGTTAGAAGGAATAGCAAAGTGCCAGCTGGTCAGCTACTTAAAGGAGAGGGAAAACTGTCACTAAAAATATTGATTATTATCAGATGATTAGCATAATTGGCACCAGTGAGAAAAGGGTGCATCTCAGTCGTAAGTGAGAGAGAACATCTATGAGCTATATGTTTATACTGATGTGAGCATCAGGATTGTCACTGGGTAGCACTTGAAGTGGGGCTGATTCTGCCAGAGGGCCACCTGGACTTACCTTCCAGAACCTGTGGAATTAGGTGATGCAAGGAAAACTGTGGAAGGATGAACATAACAACCACTTAGATTTAAAAAACACCAGAAGGAGTGACAGGGAGTTGGTATCATCAGCTTCATTTCGTTCTCTAGAAGTGTTAGTACAACTCAATGGTTTATAAGCACCCCCAGAGATAAAAAAAATAAACCAGCTATGGTCAATATGAATTGGTGAAGGAGAAGCTGAACCAACTCAGTCTAATCTCCCTCCCTAACAGAGTAACAGGCTCTGTGGACTTAAGAGCAGTAGATCTCACACTTAAATTTCAGTAAAGCTTTTAGCATTATTTCCATGACATTTTCATAAATAAACTGGAAAAATAAGGCCTAGGCAAGACTGTAAACCAATTAGTCAAAAATGGGGGGAAAACCATTCTGACACAGTCATGGCAGCAACTGCAGCAGAGTCAGTTCTGGCTTGGCTCTTTGTAAACATTTCAGTCAGTGAGATGAGTGATGAGACACCAAGTTCTGAGCAGAAGACTCGGCTTGATGGCTTACTGAGGGCCCTTGAAATGGAGCTTTCCTGTGATAGCATGGTCCTCTTTTTCTGAATTTACAGATGATACCTACCTCAGAAATACTGCAAGCTTCTTGAGACATAGAACTGGATTTTAAAATGATTTGGACAAATTCAAGTTATGGTTTAAAAGCTTATATCACTAAGTACCAATAAACTGAATATTCTATACTTAGAAATAATTCTTCAAATACAGTATGGGGAAGAAGAAGAAGCTAAAAGCAGCTTTACTGAAAAGGATGCAGGGAGTTATTGGGCCCAACCTGAACCCAAGTCAAACAGGTCATTGACAAACCCAACACTGATCTGAGACACGGGGTACTATTTTAGCCTCCAGGGTCTGCAGACCAGTCCCACCTTTCTGCTCAGCCTCAAGCTCAGATAATGCATTCACTCTTGGCATCTAAAAACAGAAAGAATCTGAACTAACCGGAGGGACTCCACAGAAGATCAATGAAAATATTAGGAGTTTTGAAAACATGACCTATCAAGAAAGGCTGATTATCAGGATTATTTAAGTTAAACAATGGAAAAGCAAGAGAGAAAAATGAACAGCTTAGATATCTAATAGACTGCTGGAAAGAGTCTAGGAAAAAGTTATTTTCCATGCCTGTGAAGAGTAGATAAGACTGAATGGGCTTAAGCAGCAGCAAGGAAGATCTGGGTTAAACATTAGGATAAGCCCTCTAATTAAGTGTAAGAACAGTGAAGCACTGAAACAAACTGCCCATGAGTGAAGGCCGTGCTGG
The DNA here is from genome assembly GCF_022539315.1 of Serinus canaria. NCBI lineage: Eukaryota > Metazoa > Chordata > Aves > Passeriformes > Fringillidae > Serinus > Serinus canaria. The sequence goes on along the minus strand of NC_066315.1, from coordinate 109,128,772 downwards.
GTGGGTGAGGCAGACCTTCACCACCACCGCCACCAGCACCACCCTCAGCAGAGGGACACTTCTGAGGAGCACCAGAGGCAAACTGGCCTTTGGATTTCTGGCAATCCTATTTCTTAGGTTCTAAATTATGTGAATAAAATCAGCCTTCTTTTTGTAGAAGTAGAAATTCTGTAAGACTTAATCCTGATTTAAATGTACTTCATAGCCCACTTTTCTAATGCTTTGCTCTGCTCCAATTGTCCTTAATCTTTTTATTTTTGTAACTGTGTCACAATCATCAGATGCCAGAGAGAAGAATCCCTTGTGACTGACACCTCACATGTATTTCTTTCTATTCCTCACAAGAGTGATTTAATTTTGTGCCCAAGGTTCTCTAAATCCTTTTTTATTAAATATTCGAGGTCCACTGGCACCATTGTACATATAATTCCTCTTTGCTGTCACCTCCACACTTCATAAAGGTCTTGACATTATTTCTCAAAAAGTTTAGAAGATGCAGAATGGAGAAGGTACCTCCCCCAAATCCAGTAATACTCTTCAAATTCCCTTGAATCCCATGGCTATTTTCACTGCCCTTTCACTTGATTTTGAAGGAACTGAAAAGTCAAAGGATTTCCTTTCCAACTTAGAGTAATTCTTTCTAGGCAACACGACGTACTTATCTGAAATAGGTGACACTGAATGTATTTCTGGATTACTTTTTTAGCTGTCCTACACAACAGAGAACATAATTAAGACTTGTGTGGCAGTGCAAGCAAGTAATTTTATAACCAGGAAACTAATGCTCTGAAATTCCTATTTTAGAAAATCTAAAAAAAAGCCCATCAATTTGAATAATGTTGATCATATAGTAACTTAAATTTTATAACCAGAAAAATACCTTAAAACATAGTTTTTAAGAAATTAGCCATGAATTTTCATAATTTTATCCTATCAACTAGATGTGGACCTGTTTTTCCTTAAATATTTCAATTTTTCTCTGAATTTAGAGCTACAAAAGTTGTTCTTAATGCTTGCAATTCTGCAGATACTAAAAAATTAAAACCATTGGCAGGATAACTTGCTCCAAAAATGCAACCAGGATTTTTTTTCTCTAGTCTCATGCTATCTCATTATCCATGCTTCCTTCCTGTGACAGACTAGGCTGACACTGAGTTGGAGTGGATGATCTTATTTTCCAACCTTAAAAATTCTATGATTTTATCTTTGTTGGTTCTGTTTTCCTAATATTCTGAGGACACTTTGGACTTGCTGAACTGTAAATGCTCACTTCTGGATGGAAACTGGGATGATGGTCTGCTCTGAGTCCTTCAGAGCAGCTCCTGCTCACCCTCATTAAAAAAAAAAATTGAGGCATGGACATTCACTCAATAATCTAAAGGAAGTTGAGGAACGTTGGTTACTGCATTTCCACAGCTGCTTCCATTATTTTTCCCAAAAACTCCATCTTATTCTGCACAATGTAGAGGTAAATGAGTGAAGATTGAGGCACTGCATACAAGTCTCTCCACCACTGTCCAGATTTGCTCCTTTAAATACCAGGAATGCATGCGGCAGTAGCAAAGATTCTGCACAACAGATGTTGGGCTGAAGATTCTCAATCAGGGGGAATGAAAAAATGATTTGCTGAATGGATCTGAGCAGTTGGGAATCAGAAGCAAATAAGACTACAGCAAGGACCAATATTTAAAAGACCCCTCACATCTTTCCCTTTATACTGATATCAATAGTCATTTATTTTCTCAAGATAGCAATGATTCCTTATTAATAGAAGCCAACTATCCAGTATAATCAGTGCATTTCCAAATCTGTTTTTTTTCTATGTGGGATATTAAACTATTCTCTGTCCTGCTGGCAGATGCATAAGGATGCCAGATATATTTGAAAAAAGCTTTCAGTTTTTTGTTGGAAAGACATGGAGATAAAACTGATGGATGAAATAAGCTCTACAAGATCAGGACTAAAGACACAAAACACAAAGGTGACCTGTACATAGAAACTCACCTTTATCCAATGTCGTCAGCTTCCAAAAAGTACAATCTAGATATTTTGCCCCCGTTACTATGTGAAAAAACTGTTGATATCATCACTGATGGTGAATCAAGAGGTATCTCAAAAGCTCTGAGCACAAACCTTCAATAATACTTAAAAGCAAGTGCCTGACTTTTAAGTGAGATACAAGCTTCTCTTATCAGTGCCTTCTATGTATTTGCAGAGTGCCAATGTCCAGGTCCCTGAATTATCTCAATGAATGTGGCTTTATTTCTATGTCAAGCTCAGTTTCTATAAAAACCCAGCCATACAAATAATGTACTCTGCCTCCACAAGGAGTTACCAGCAGGTAACACGTGACTATCTACCTTCCTCTGCATGGAAAGCTGTCTCCAAGGTGGTGGTGCTCCAAGATATTTTAGCTGAAAAGGTTTAGATTAGATTTAGGTAGATTTGGATTAGATATTAACAAGAAATTCTCTACTGTGAAAGTGGTGGGATGCTGGAACAGATTGCCCAGAAAAGCTGTGGATGCCCTGTTCCTGGAAGTGTTCAGGGTCAGGCTGATGGGGCTTTGTGCAACCTGGTCTAGTGGAAGGTGTCCCTGCCCATGGCAGGCAAGTTGGAACTAGCTGGTCTTTAAGATTCCTTCCAACCTAAACCATTCCATTCCATGCTTGGTGGTCCTTCCACAGCAAGCCTGCCATGAAGCAAAGGCCAGTCTTGGTATCAGCACACCCTCAGCACACCAGGCTGTGCTAATACCTTCATATCATATTCTGTGGAGCATCCCAGTACAAAGAGCTTTGTTCTGCCACTCTTCATCCACGAGTGACAAAGGAAACTGCAGGGCGGGGGGAAAAAAAAGCTGTGTCTCTGGCCTGGGGAAGAATTATTTCCAGTGTATCATTACTTCAATTCCAGACTGCACGACTCAGACAGTGCCAAGAGCAGGAAAGGATGATGTGAGCTTCAGGGCATAATTTCTACTGAAAGCCAAGTTCCAGGACTGGGGAGGGGGAAGGAAGGCTTGTTTTCACTACAGCTGAAGCTCTGCAGGAAAGGAAGACGAACCTAGAAACCCTCTGTATTTGCAGCAGGATTCCTCCGCGCTGTGCACTCGTGCCGGGGGACAGGAATGCTCGGAGACCACAGCAGCCTGTTTTCTCCTGATGCCATCTGCTGGCTGAACTGCCAGGGCAAGGCTGGGCTCGCTGACATAAAAGCTATTATAACAAGGCTTCACCTCACAACAGCCTTAAAAAAGCCCTCAGAAAAACCGAATACTTATTTTAAGATGGAATAAAAATGCACAAAATTATTTTACTGGCTTAAAATTAAGGGAAGGACAAACGTTAATATTTAGCTAGTACAACTTTAACAAAATTATTTAAACTACAATGCTTAGATGAAAAATGAAATAATTTTTAGAAAGCTTTTACTGCCAGAAAAAGAGCCTGTCCCTTTGGCACAGGCCCATGAAAAAATAATCAATTCTAACCAGAACAAACTAAGTTAAATTATCTCTATGACAGTAGATGTTCAGGGGGGTTGCTAGATGGGTATTGGATATGAAAAAAAGATCACTGAATTGTAAATTACAGAGGTTGATATTGCCTTCTTTCTGCATTTGGACAGATTTTGGCAGACAGGGCTGTCATCTGCTGCTAACAAGACCCTCAGATGGTATCACATCTGAAATACTGACAGGAGGCTAGAAAAAAGATGGTGTTTAGGATATTTGTGAGCAAGCCTGTGAAAAAGCCGCTTGTTGTTCATCCTGCAACATTTTGCACCCTCACCATCAGTACTCAAAGCTCTCTTTGCAGATTAACATGATGAAAATGTTGTGGTTTTTTACATTTAATATAATGGCTACTGAATTTCCATCTCAGAAAGGCCTTCCAGACCTTAGGAAATACCTGCTTTGAGGGATATAACTTGTACTGGTTGCCTTTCATGCACTATGGACATTTAATTTTTTCTGCTGTGGGAATGGGAAATCAGGGAAGTGCATGCTGGGATGGTTATTGTTGTGAAGGATGTTCTGGACGGGGTTGCAGACGGAGGCAAAGCACTAAAATACACCCAGCATAAACTACCTGAGGTAAGATAATCACTTTCATTCACCAACTATTCTACTTAAACAACTTAGTACACAACACCTAGTTTCATTTTACCAGTATAAGATGATTAATGCTCGAATTACATCAGAATTCATTCAAACTGTCCCTTACATCATTTAACTGAAAAATCCTTTACAAAGGGCTGACTTCTCTCTCCTATTTCTAGTTCACCAACCTGTACATACAACAGATGTGCACAAGGAGGATCTCCTGCCTAAGGCACTGAACATAAAATAAATAAACAAATGACAAATATTATTTTATCTCTTTATTTTTTTTTCCAGAATATTTTAATATTGAAGCCCAAGTTGTTATTTTCAAGGGACAGGGAAGGGGGGAAGGAAAGGGAGGAAAGTTATGAAGACAAATTATTTTATTTAATTTATGGTTTTGTGAATGGTCATTTCTGTAGGCAACAAAAGGTTGTTTTCTTAAAAAAAAATAATAAAACAAACAGCACCATTAAAGAAAGCATGATCCCTGAATTCTAAACAAAACACTGTCTTGAAACACAAAAAATTGCTAAAATGCTTGTTTCACCCAGTCTGGTGGGGTAACAAAGCAAAGCATAACAGCATTAAACTGTAGCAATCTTGCTGAAACCAACTACACCCCCTTCTGAAAATTCAGAGAACCACTTTCTGAGCTTGTCCTGTGGGGATAACATTTTCTTTGGTAGAGGACTGAAGGAGGGTATTTACTTCACTGAATGCAGATAGAAAAAGTAACTATGCACGTTAGGGATCTCCCCAATAAATCTGTATTTCTCATGCATGTTAGGTACGAGTGGATTTCACATTGCTGTTATACTGCAGGAGTAATACTGCCCAATAAAGGCATAGAATGGCTAATGTTGAACAGATGTAAACATTCAGAATACTGACAAAAAAAAAATTACATACACACAAAAAACCCTGTACTGAAAATGTGAACTGAGTTAAGTTTCCATAAAGCAGAAAAAATATTTTACAGCAGTACAAGAGAATTATGGCAACAAAGTAAAGCACTTTTCTTGTAACATTCATGAACAGTACAAATACAACAAAGTTATTCTACGGACTAAATTATTCTTTAACTATCAAATATAGTACAAAGCGAAATATTATGTGCTATAAAAGAAGCAACTCCTTAAATTAGACTAAAAAATGCTTTTTTTTACTTTTCGTTGGTTTTACAGTGACAAAGCATGATGACCGAAGACAACAGGATTTCGTAGATTCAGAAACATTTAGCCACACAGGTCCATGATAAAGCCACTGAATATTTCGCTGCTTCCCCCCCAGTGCTCTGCAGAGCCGCGAAGATGAGCCCTGCGCTGCTGCCAGGAGACTGCAGAAGTCATTCAGTGTTCAGAGCAGGGCCCTTCATGTGCGTCAGCTAAAATGATCCCTTTGGGTGACACTTCTCAGCTCATCTCGAGTGTTTATCCTGGTACTTCACCACACCTTGGAGAAACTGCTAAACCAGAGGCTACAATAACGATTCTGAAATTGTGCGTGTGTTCATAAGGGGAAGGGGGTGCAGCATAAGGTAATTTTACTTCAGAAATTGCATTATAAAGCACCATATGCACCAGCTTAAAAACTGTGCAAGGAATTGCAGGGCCCTGAAAAACCATCTGCACGTTCTGTAGCTTACCCTGACAACATGCACCACCCTCAAGAAGAAAGTCTATAGTACAGAGAATATACCTTTTCCTTTATGGCTCAACCTTTATTTTTGTCTTTTAAATGCTATTTCATGTACTAGATCTCAGCAGATAAATAAAATGCAAACAGGGAGCATCCAGTTCACCATTTCTTAACTATTTTTTTAACATTATTTCAAAGGGAGTTTCTGCTTGGAAAATTATTTCGGAACAGAAACACGCAAACACACTCACTGCAAATGCCCTAACGTTATCTGCATATCTCACAGGTATGCAATTAAAACAACAAAGAGGGAGGAAAGAAAAAAGCGTTTCTCCCTCTCACCCAAAAGTGCTGCTCCAGGGGTAGGAGTAGGGGGACAATTTTTGAGATTAAAAAAAAAAAAAAAGGTAAATTATACATGCTGGACATTGGGACACATACGTACGTACACACAAACACAGAGCAGTGTGTTCTTAAGCAATTCTTCCACCACTTTTCAGTGCATAAACTATTAACAACCCACGGTGCAAATGGCATGGTCATCAGAAAACACAATGACACTGAGCCTGAAACCTGAACAATAAAACAACAAACACAAAAGGAGTAATTCAAAATTAATGTCTAAATGTGACTGTGGTCTTACCAAAGGCCTAGGGTCACTCTTCCCTAGGCATTTGTGTGATACCTAAATCCACGTAAGGTTTTCAGTCACGCTAGGATTCAATCAGGCTCTCACATCACCGTGGTTGCTTTTGAGTATTTTCATACCCTAAACCTAATCTGTAACAACACTTCACCACTGTTGCTAACTAATTGCTTGAATTTATTCCTGGTGCATCTCCAATGACTCCAAAAAGAAAGGAGTGGAACTGCACTATGGAAGAGTTTGGTCAGTTGTGTAATGTAACATAGCACCATCCAGTCTAATGCCATTTAAAATACATTTTATCATGACCTCACACATGCAAGTTGCAATCCTGATACAAAAATGACAACATGACATGAATGAGTGACCTACCACATTAGTCACACTCTTACCCTTCAAACAAAGGAAAACTATGCTGTGGCCGGAATTTATTTCTGTATTATGTCAGTCAATACAAGAACTATTTCAAGATGCAAGACCAAACAAATATTGACTTATGTGCTGTGGACAGGAAAACCTGAGCTAGAAATAAGGATTCCCAGCAGGCTTATATAAACATAGGTAAATAGAAGTCTAAGACTGGTTGCTCTCTTTTTTTTTTTTCTTTTTTTTTAAATAGAAGATCCTAGCTCTACCAAGTATAAATACAATGCAATACAATTCCAATACAAAGGCTCCTCAACTATGAATCTGATATACATTAACTGACTACACTCATGCTTACTCATGAGTTTTGCCCAGTTGCTGTTTCACCAGCAGCTGGCATAGCAGTGGATGCTAATTTTCACTTGGTTACTTTTAGGTTTTTGCTTGGCTGGCTTATTTTCCTACCAGAAGACCTGAAAGTGCTGAGAAGCCGTTCCTTAGTTCACATGTCATATTAAGGAGCACTTTTGTATAGAAAAAAAAAGTATTATTGTATCAGCAACAAATTTGTTAGTTATTACAAATGGCCTTCGTACCACACAGTGTCAAAAATAATATAGATATGTTGCTAATTACAATAAAAGAGAACATCAAGGTGCACCATAGAGCTTCCTATGACAGGAATGTATGTTGTAGATATTCCAGCTCACTTTTAAGACAACAAACGGTATTTATCATGTTTGTGAAAATGGTCCCGCAAGAAAATAAATATGGTTCCTTCCTTCAGCAGAACCTCACTAATATGCCCTCAAGTCAGGAAGACCGGTTACAGCTGATGAAAAGCACACAAACAAAGATCAGACAAAAAAAGTATGCTCTGAAATACAGCATACCTTTCATTTCCTAAATGTAGCTCTATCATTCACATTAGTACTTCAGAATGCAACAGTTCACTGCACGATGAAACCAAGCAGTCTTACATCTCACACATTTTTACTACACTGCTCTCTTAACACTGTGCAAGGAAAATCAGTTTTCTTGGGCAGGCTGTAAGGTCTTTGGATTAGTGAGGTTCTGCTGTGATGGTAAAAAAAAAACCTGTTTCTCTTGATGCTGACATTTGGGCAGACCCAACCACATGTTGGCAGGTGACTTGAACTCCACATGTTGTGTTCTTGAAGTGGGAGTAAAGAAAAACCCAAGGTGTTTTTATCTCCCCAGCAACTGCATGTGCTTTATCCCTTTATAATATTTTCCTTTTAGGTGAATAGGACTCCAAAATCACCGTTTCTCTTTTCTGCTGTTATGGTGGCTAGCACATCTGGAATGCAGCTATAGTCCTGAATGTAAATACAGTACTGGATAACTACTGAAGGTTACTTTAAAGATGCAGTATCCCTTTTAAAAATACACTTTGCTTCCAAATTTCTAAAACGGGTCTGACTTTCTTTGAGAGAAAAAAAATCAGTCTTGTAAGTACTTCTAAGAATTACTTTAAATGGCAGAACTCTCAGATGTTATTTAAATAGAGTAACTCACATAAGAGGAAAAAGAAATTATAATCTAACATTCAACCAATATGCAATTAAAATCTTTCCTTATTCACTCATTAGAAGAATGCATCATTTTTAGACCACAAAAAGACTACAACCTCGAGAACCAATGACCTATGTCTGACCTTACTTTTATATATATTTGGAACTGACAAACCTAGTGGACAGATTAGAGAGACAAATACAAATAAAGAGCATTTGAGTGAGAAACAGGAAGAGAAAAGAGATTTCTAATCTCCAGTAGAGAAGCTACCTTCTCCAGACTCTACAGAAGCCAATGTGTTTCCAGTGCTGGTCCCGCTAACTCACCACAAATCTTTCTCAAGGAATCAATAAAAAAGCGATGATGAGTAAGATTTGAGTTCCACAGTCCCTGGCAGGCACATAAGGAAACTTCTCTAACCATCTAAATTCCTCTTTCAAATTTCTTTTGTTAGGTGAAGTGACTATATTTTAGCCCTAGATAGTGAAAGAAAATTGAAGAAAACAATCTTGTCAGCAGAAAGACTGCAAACTGACTTAGAATCTACAATGGTCGGCACCCCACACCTTGCCACTACCCCGCTCACACCAGCTGCTATTCAGTGTGTTATTCATTCTGCATAGTTACTCCACTTCTTACAGTGCTATTCTTCCACCGATCTTTAACCTGCAGCTCATATCAAATATCAAACAGTGGAGAAAAAATGTGCTGCACTTTGTGCAAATAAATAGAAGCTATGAATTATATGCATTAATGCATTTTTCTTTTTCTTTTTAGCACAGCAAGAGCTCATAGATGCCTCAGTACCAAGGCTATCTTTTTTTTAAACTACTTCTACAGGTCTCCTCTTCTTCCCAGAAAATGGCACTCAGGCAGAATAACTAAGTTCTGAAAGCACCATGTAGGAGAAAAAAAAAACAAAAAACAAACCAAACCAAACCAACAAGAACAACAACAAAAAAAAAAACCAACAAAACAAAACAAAACAAAAAAGTTTTAAAAAAAAATCAATCCACTAATTGCAAACCATTAGTGGCCTAAACTGTTCTGATTTCTCTGTTCCTTTGTCCTGCTCTCCCACATTTATAAGGGATACTGCATCTTTGACTGAGCTCCTACCGCACCACCAGACAAGCTACACACAGTTTGGAAGGCCCTATGCAGTCATCATGACAGAAGGCTCCGCAGCCTTTGCACACGATCATGGCTTTCAGCCTGCAGGAGCATTTCAGTTCCAGCTCATCGGCGTTGCTGCTGTCAGCAAATTTCTGAACCGGGATCTGCGCGTTCTGGTTAGACAGGCCTGTGGCAGTGTTTGAACCACTTCCTAAAATCCCAATCGATTTCTCAATTGCAGATGCTGCCCTTTTGAAACTTGTGCTACCAAAGTGTATTGTTGGATAATTTCCACAGAGCTGCTGCTGCTGCTGCTGCTGTGGGTGCTGCGTCTGTATTTTCTGAGCAGCAAGTTGGGTAAAAGGCTTCTGTGGCTCAGAAAGTAAATAGGAAGAGAAATCTGCATTTTTTAATGCAAACACTTTTAACTGTTCTTTCACTTCGTTCTGATCATAGGAAGCTTGTTTCATGCCCAGTTCGCAGCTGCTGCTTAAACCTTCCTCAAAAGAAATAGGTTCAGATTTTATATTGCTACAGATGCTTGCTGGCTGAGGCCAACTAAGTCTTTTAGTGGTTTCCATAGTAACTGTCGGTTGTTTTTGATCAGAGGGGACTTCGGCATTTGGGTGAGGAGGGGGAGGAGGTGGCAGGGGCGGAGGGGGAGCAGGGGGATGCGTTAATGTTTTACTCTGCAGAGTTTGAGAGGCACTGGCAATGTCATCACCTTCCTTAATTTGAATATTAGGGGAAAACACACTTCCTAGCCTCAGCTGGTGAGCTGCTGTAGAAATATTCACATCCCCCAAACCCTTCTGTTCCAGGTGTCTGCTAAAAGCAAATGAGTTGCAGCCAGGTGGGCCTTTTGAAGTAGTTTGCAACAAAGCTGCCGTAGGAATGGGGCCTCTTGCAGCCATGGACATTTGGTAAAAATGCTGTCTATGTGAGGTACTGGCTTCTGCGTGAAAGCTGCCATTTTTGTCAATGTGAAATAAGCTCTGCTGGAAACTGCATGAAGGCAACGGTCTCTTCTGCTGCTTGATCTCTGGGCTGTGAGCGATCCGGCTCTGAACGGCGTGTTTGTTAAGCCACTCTTGCTTAAATGGCTGTCCGTGCCCTAGCTGATTCATGCTGGAACTAATTACACAAGGAGCCACTTTAACATCTGTGTCCATTGACACCTTCCCAGGCTCACATTTAATTTGAGCATGTTCCCCTACAGTCCTGGCCATCCTCTTTTTCGGATGGTTTTCACGCTTTCTGATTTGTAGCGGGGCTATGCTGCCTGCTGTAAATCCTTTACCATCTGGATTAGGGGAGTTGGAAGCATGTTCAACAATATTTCTCTCAGCCACTACTGTTTTACATACTGAGGTAGTTTGCAAAGGCAAGGGAAGCCTGCTAATTTCTAGTTTGGCTCCTGATCTGGGCTGCGGCAGCACTTTTTCTAAAGGCAGATTGCCTTGCAGTAACTGTGTCACTAAGGGATTGTTGGCCTCCACTGAGGACAAGCGACAGCTAGAGCCCCCGGCACTCGTAACTCTCTTTAGGGTTTCCGTTGTCAGGGACAGGGAGTCTTCCATGGAGTCCGCGATGGATGTCTTGGAGGTCTGTGGTGGCTGCACACTCGTGGCTATTTCTGCAGTCTGGGCAGGCATTTCAGGTCCTGTAAAATCCTCGGTGTCCATCCTGAAGCACTTGTCAGTCTCATTAGTTTCCAGTTTAACAGGAACAGCAATGCTTGTCAAAAGACTCCTGGATTGCAGTTCTGACATTTGTGTGTAACTGGAAGGTTCGCTTTTGACATTTTTCAAGCAGTTTTGCTCTGCAAATTCCTTATGCTTACCAGAGGTAAGATGGCTGACCACTGGCTGGTCTGTATTCATTGCCTCCTCATCACGCCAACAGATTCTATTGTTAGTGTTGTACTGATTGGCACAGGCAGCATTGGCTTCATTTTTCAGTGCTGAAGGACCTCTCAGTTGCTCAGCAAAGCCTTGGCTGGTAGTAACCACCTCAATTAATTTATCTTGAGGAGCAAGAGGCACTTCTCGAAGACTTGAACAACCTGCCTGCAAGTTTTTGCTGTCTTGCTTTGCTGTAATGGCGACAAAGCTGGAACTGTGCTCAAGGTTTTCATTAGCAACCACTTCAGGCCTGCTTATGACAGACACCTGGGGACAAGCTATACTTTGTAAGGCAGCTTCTGTCCTTACAGGTCTGCTCTGCAGGTCAATGCTGTTCTCTACGTTTTCAATGGAGGAAGAAAGTGACAGACTGGAATTCTGGTTCGTAGTGTGGTCAACAATGACTTTACAAGGTATAGACCTATTCATGGCAGTTTGTGTAAAGCTCAGTGGATGACATTTACCAGACAGATCCATCCGGTTTCGTGCTCCAGAGCCTTTTTCTAAGAGATCAGCATTCAATTTAGTAGCATTATCATAAGAGCTTATTGTCACCATGTTACCAGTAAACATTGAGATAGGTGGTCTTGCAACAGAATCTGCTGCTGCAAGGGCCTCACTGCAACTTAAAGCTGACCTGACGGTAGTGTGGATGGAGACAGTGCTCTGCTCGCTACACCTGGTTATGGCTATCTTATCAGAAGGAAATCTGTTGGTAGCCCCCACTGGGGGAATCAGTACAGAACTACCAGAGAGATGATTTGGCAAATTACTTGCAATAGATGAAGCTGGCACAGTGGCATAATGACTGGAGACAGCGTTACTCACATTGCTACTGGGTACTGGCAACCTTTTCTCCTCGATGGCGTTTGATAAGACTGTGTTGTCTATGGAGACTGGTACAGTACTGTTATCAATACATTTTGGTCCAACAGTTATGCATGGAGTATCAGCCCCTTGGATGGTTTTCAGCATATTTATATTACAGGCTGAAATTGCTGTGTTTGCGCTGTCAACAGACATTAACACAGAGGATTTATCAACAGAACTTGCAAAAGAAAGTTCTTTAATTGCTCCAGACATAGCAGTGCTGCAAACACACACAGAGACTGAACTTTTATTATAAAGCACTGGCACACTGTTACTTTCAGTAGAGGTAGATGAAATAATTTTCTCACACAATTGTGGCACAGGTATATTTTCATCAGAACTGTGCACAGATATCTCAGTAGCAGTTTCTGGTAACGTAGCTGTGTTAAGGGACTGCTGCAATAAAGTGGTGGTCTCACGGTGATGAGAAGACTTGTTGCTAGGGGACCTGCAGTTAGGATTAACTATAATGACACCAGTAGAACCTTCAATCTTTGTGTCAGTAGTCGTTGGTATTTCCAGAGATGAGGTACTACTTTCCTTTGAGCTGAACTGTGACTTTGATTCTTTATTAGTCTGGAGTAAATGAGCTCTGGCTTGATGCTTTGCAAATAGCTTGGCCTTTGTTTGCTCCTTGATGTGTGCCAGCGTTCTTGTCTTCCCACCTTCGCATGGGGTCCCCATTGCACCAGAGACTATGCTGGCAGCTGCTGCCACGGCTGCTGCAGCTGCAGCTTCTCTTTGGGCTCTTGCTTGCTGAGCTCTTGCTTTGATATCTGCCAGAGTTCTAGCCCCAGTGTTTCTCCCACTGCTGACTGATGTACTTGGGGAAACTCGAGGTTCTGGTTTAGAAACAGGCTGGCTCTTGATGATAAAAGGTGGTCCAATTTTTGAAAGCTGAATCTAAAGGGAGAAAAAGAAAAAAAAACCAGTAAATTTTAATGAGATCATCAACTCACTAAAATTACCAGCTGTCTCTTTAAGGGTCAGAGAAAGGTAATGAAAGGAATTACTGTTCAATGCAGGTGAACAAAAACCTGCTAAAACTTAATGACATTTATGCTTCAATATTAGCCTACTCACACTGATCCTTTTGAGAGGAAGAAAGATTGAACTGGATGACAACATGATGCTTATCAGATACAATTCGTCAGACCTGTTGTATATTCAGTGCATCTACCTGAGATGATCAGCAAGCCTTGCGCAGTGATACTGGACAAGAACCTGCAAGCAACCCCTTCCTGCAAACATGTGAAAAAGTAACGATCATGTAGTGCCCTTCTCCTTGGTCACCAGTGATTAAGCCTGTGCTTTGCTTATAAACCAGACAACAAATCTTGCCATTAGACAGGATGCAGTGGTATCTCCACTGAGCCTGTTTTCCAACTTCCATGATGGAAGATTTAAGAGGTGTAAAAGAAATAAATCACTAAATAATCACTATGCCTTTTCTTTCCTCCCTTGCATTTTTAAGAGACTTGCTTTAATACATCCCTGGACAACTCTTACATTACTGCACTTCAAAAATTAAATCAAATCCTCAAGACTATAAATAGTAAACCCACAAATATTGGAAATTTAAATACCTAGCACTTTCAGCAAAATAATAACCTGTAAAATCACTGGAATTATTAGGATGTTTCCAATTAGGCATATAGTTTTTCAGGATTAAGAATCCTGGAACCACTTTGTAACTCATACACTCTCTCAGGATACCCCAAGGTTGGAAAAAAAATTTCATTTGTTAAAATGGACATATGTCTACTGGCTGTCTCTAGCAATAGGAATTAGTGGTTAATACTATGACTTATCTTCTGAAAGGAACTGAGTAGAAAACTAGGTAGTTATTTGTAGAAAAAGTAGCCATAAGATATGATGGGAAGTGACAGCCATACAACAGAATGACTTAGAAGAACTGGGGTTCTTTTTTCCTCCTATAATTACAAATTATAGGGGTTTGTTGGCGAGATGATTCAAGAGCAAAATTTTTTTTACACAAAAAGCATACCAGAATTGACTGCCCACAATTCTTCAAAACATTCTGCTTTCAGTTTCAGCAGCAACTCTTTTCAGTTTCCACTTTGCCAAAACTCCTAGAGCTCTAAGTACTTGGTTATTTTTTACTATTATTATAGTAATGACCTTTCTTTATTCCCTAGTGATCTATTTCCTTTCTGCTTAGAGAGTTATTAGAATTTATTAGGCTAGATAGAACCTTCCAAATATGAAAGAATATCACTAAACTAAGAACGGAGCTAACTTCCAATTGCATCACTGCTCTTAAAAATAAATTATCTGAAATATGCTTCTGCACTAGTGATTAAAGCCTATTAGTCTATTTGCCCTCTTGGCCATATTAACAATGTTCAGTGACTGCAAAAGTTAAAAATAAATGCAGAAAAGGGCATTTCTGAATAATCAGGAATTAGTATTGCAAAGTCAATGGCTTAAATACAGTAAATTGGATCTTAAACTTGGCTGATGTCATCAAGTACGAAATTAAAAGGCCCAAAACACTGAGCCTATATATAACTGAATCTACAGAACTCTCTGTAATGAAAAAAACCCTTTGCAACTAAAATATACTTTCTTATATAGCAGAATAATACACACAGAAGGTGTGCTAAGGTGGTGTATTTTTTTGCCCTTAGCTTTGCCATTAACAAAGGTATCTATATATATATATATAAAAATCAGATACTTCCTCCCGATAGGTCTGTTTCCAGTTAATTCTACAGGGAAACCTTATATTTCAGCCTACCCCAAGCCTTGGGCTTGCAAAAGGATCTTCAACTATTCTGGCTCTTGGTTCTTTTGCTGGATTAGGGTGCTGGTTGTTTTTCTAAGTGCTGGTTATGATAACATTTATTAGTCATGCTTGCTGAAGAAGACATCCACAGAAGAACAAGCACAAAATACAGATGGGAACAAGCACAAAATTAGAAAAACAAGTGCTGCATGTGACTGATGGGGAAGATCTTGAATTGGATTAAACCAATGGATCCTGGAGAGCTCTGCCACAAACAAAATCAATCTTTTAGCAAAAACCCCTACCGAACAACTGCAGATATATCTGTATCAGAAGTAATTTGGCATGGTGGAAATGTAACAGTAAAGCAAAACCATCAGTACTAACAACCATTATACATCCCCAAAAAATATACCATGTACTGTGCCTGTATGCAGTTCACAGAGGGACATAATAAACATTTTGTTTCCAAGCCACCCTGTTTATTCATTACTTTACCTTAAGGGGTGGAACTCGGGGCTCCTCTCTGGGTGGCTGTTCTTTATCAGATGGACTTGTTGATGAAGCACTACGACTAGGCAGATCATCATCTATTCTAGCTCTCTTCTCTTTACAGATTCCAAAACCATGCTGTTCTGCTGTTTTCCTCTTTGGGATCTCTGGGTCTCTGCTTTCATTTCTTGCTTCTGGTGATTTTGTGGGTTCTAAAGACTTGGAAGAATGTGAACTCTCTAGACGACTCTGGGTGCTGCCTGTGAGCTTGTGAGATTTACTTCTGCACACTTCAGAGAACGCAGCTTTCTCTAGAGATGAGGTATATAGTTTATCATGTGGCTTTGATGGAAGCAATTCGATATTTTTGCCAAGTGATCCTTCTGATAAGAGAGACACCTCTGAGGGCAAGAGTGTACCTTTCTTGTCACCTCTTTGCTGAACACTGTGATTTTTATTTTTGATCACCTCTGGAGGAGTGTGTTCTGGGATGGATGCAATGTAGGATTTCTCAGTTTCAGAATGTGTCTTACATGGCTGATGACTGAGGTTTTTGCTTTGGGACTCTTCCAATACTGAAGTATCAGGTATAACTGTTAGTGGACCAACTTTCATATTTTCAGAGGCACTCTGAAGTTGTTTTGGCTGAACAAGAATATCTTCTTGAACCACCTTAGGAATGACAGAGCTTTCTTCTTTCAGAGTGGGAAGGGAGTCCTCCAACAAACACGGTGATTTCCTTTGTTGCAGAGTAAGTCTTTCACTGCTTGGGGAATTAGAAACTGGAGATATTTCTGATGGAAGAGGCAAACTATTTGTCACAAATGTTTCGGAAGTTAGAAGAACAGAAGATACTGAAGATGTTTCTGATGTTAAAGGCAAATCAGACATTGGAGATGTTTCTGATGTTAAAGGTAAATTAGAAGCTGGTGATGCCTCTGATGTTAAAGGTAAATTTGACATCAAAGATGCTTCTGAGGTTACAGGTGAGGTGGACATCGGAGAGATTTCCGACATTAAGGGTGTGTTCAAGTTTTCATCACTGGCCTTTTGCTGAATATCACCTTCAATATTTTCAGAACTGGACACTTCAGATGAGCAAGCTGTTTCAAGAGATGCTGGAGTACAGGGTTCCTCTGAAGTCGACTGAGTGTCTCCTCCAGGAGAGGCAATACAAACTTCTGGACTTCCAGAGGAAAAGGAAGTTTCAGAAATACAAGCATTCTCAGACAACTGTTCCTCAGGGTCACTCTGAAGCTCCATATCCACTGCAATGCCTCCACCAGTGAACAAGGAGCCTTCCAGAGCAGCACTTTGCATTTCTGGCACAATTAGCTCTTTTGCAGACTCAGAATCCTTCTCAGCTGTACCGCTGACAGAGTTTGTAGATGAAGCTGATCGTGCTGGTGATATGCAATCCTCCAGCTGATCTATCACAACTGACATTTCCTCCTGAGGGCATTCTGACTTCAACTCTACTTTCATTTCAATGCGAGATACAGTATCAGTTACATCATTCATCATGACACAGGACTCAGTGCTGTCTGCAAGCTGTACTGCCTCTGTTTCCTCATTTGTGCCAGCTGGACTTACAGACTCCTCAGAAAACTCATGCTCTGGTTTATGGTTCTCCTCCTGGCATTCGCAAATACTTGTCTCGACCTCTTCAGCAATTTCCTCCTGAATTACTGATTCTTCAGGTATCAGTATATCCTCAGAATCTGCTGTTAGATCCTTGACAGGAGCCTGTTCCATACTACAATGAGATGGACTATAATCTCTCTCTGGTAAAGGTTGAACTTTAGCACCTTTCTCCTCTTGATCCTCAAAGGTTGCTTGCTTAGAAGGACCAGGTGTGCCAGAAGATCTGCACAAAGAATTGCTTTCATCTTCATCATTGTTCTGCACTGCAGTGAGCTTCTTTGATTCTCCTCTTGACATTCCCAACCTAAAGAAAAACAGAAATTAAAATAGGTATTTCCATCACATTAAGGACAAAGGAATAGGCTGACCTTTCTCACCCACGTTTTTTATTTCAAAACAATACATATTTTCAAGTTTAAAATAATGGCTTGCTTAAGTGGTGGCTAATTAATTTATATACACTTTTATATATTTTGGAAACCCAACTACTGAGATTTCCTTAGAAGTGTTAAAAGCCATGAATATTTTTAATATAAGAAATCTCTCTGTCTACATTTCTGTTTTTGGTTGGGGTTTTTTGTTTTTGTGTTTTTTTTTAAATACCAGCACAATATTGCAACACTGGTATAGCATCCATTGCAGAAGAAATGCACAATTGCATCATCTTCTAGTGGGAACAGTTGAAAAGGAAATCCCTTTTTCCCTCCTTCACCTGCTTTTAGGATCAACATAGCCAGCAATATGAAAGAAGTTTAACATTCTTAAGGAGCTAAAAGATACACATTTACAACCTATGCATTCATTCTCAGGGATGAAGTGCAAAGGAACCATGTATACTATGCATGATTCTGAAGATTTTATTATCTTTGATCCTGAAAATACTAGTTTAAATAAAGTTTTATTACTTCAGCAGAATTAAAACATCAAAAAAAGACCCCAAAACAAAACTAAAGCCAAGAGATGAAAAAAAGGTTGTTTTAAAAAATGTATGTGCTCTGACATCCTCATTTCCTTCTAAGGCCAGTGGGAGTACAGATGCTCAGCACCTTTAGGAAGATTTTCCAAGCAGACTTTATGCCTCAGCAATTCCATAATAGCAGAAAATACACAAAAGCTTGGTGGGAGGCCTTAAAAGAAATTTCATGGTCTTAAGGATCTTCTAATCTACTAAACAGATCTCTGTTATCATTTAATCAGAAAATAAAGAATAAAATGGAAACAAGCAAGCATAAAAGACATTCAGAAGCTATGGAAGCAAAATTGCTTGTCAGTGTGTAGCCAGAGGATACAGAGATACAAAGCCCTATTCAGATGAAAGAACAGGACACATAAAAAACCAAAATCTGTGGTTGTGCATTTTAAAAACACTGAACAGATGTATTACAGTGAGAGCTGTAAACCAAAGAAAAAAAACCCAAGCCAACCCAGCCTGGAACTGGCATCCCAAAAAGCACACTTAATTATTAGTATTGCCTACAACTAGACACTAATAATGAAAAAAGTCTTGCTTTGCCATCAATAGCTGAGGAAGGATCCTCTAGAGAGCAATTCAGAGCAGCAAATTCACAATTCCCACACTGAATGCATTTCAGAAGATGTGCCTTTGTTCTGTATAGACTATAAGTTCCCCATATGGTCTAAGTTTAGGTTGCAAGTTTAGGTGAATAGAGTTTTGTTTACCAGGGTTTTGGTGAGTAATTTGCTCTAAAATTCCTTGTGTTAAGGAGCCAAAGTTATCTCAGGAAAATGGGAAGGGAAAAAAATCCACTCCGTTACTGAAAACTGAATCAATGGTCTATTTTCTCTAGCTGGGTTACATCATGAAAAGATACTGCTTGATGGTTATCTTCATGGACTGAAAATCAGCAAAGGAATGAAGGACAGGATAAAGGTGAAGGAAACTGTCACAGGGACACTACACAAATACACACATCCTTGTAACATACTGAGGATAAAGAATTTTAAGGGAAATAAGATAAAGCAGATTAAGGCCAGCAGAACATGTACTGAGTCTTAAGCATTTTTTTTTCAGTATTGGAAATGATATCATGTTGAAGAGGAAACTGAAGAAAAAGGTATTCTAAAGAAGAAGGCTCAAGATCAGCATGTTTAAGGCAATCTCATATTGCAAAATAAACAGCTGATCTGTCTTCTCCCTTAGAGAAAAAGACACCCAAAGTTTGCAAAACAGCACAAAAAATATGAGTGCAGCAGCAAGCAGATTTCAATGAAAAGTGCTAAGGACAGGATTCAACTGGTAAAGTAAGGGCACTCAGTCATCCAGTTAAAAAAACCCAAAAACCCCAAGGATATATGAATGTTGATATCCCAGTGCTGTGATAAATAGTACTGGGGGAAAAGAACCAAAGTAAGAAAAGAATTAAATCAGCAATAAAATTTGTAGGAGGTTTACCCAAAATTAAAGCTTTGATCTAGCTGATAGTTCTATCCTGACATGTAACTCTCAAAAGTGAGAAAAGAGATAATATATTGACATAATAGAGTATAACCCTTGCAACAAGCCAGAAGAATGTGGATTTCTATCAACATACATCAGCTAATCCTAGATAAATGACTGAAGAATAAGATTTTGTACTTTGAAAAAAGTCAGAGAGAGGAAAAATGAACGAATATGAGGAAGTGGAAAAAGAACAAAAATGGATGGAAGTAAACTGCAACTGACAGTGCCACGATAAACAGCCTGGGTACAGAAAAGAGCAAACACAAGATGTAATGCTTAGAGCTAACAGGGAAAAAGCACTCTAAAGTCTTTGATTGCTATCAACTGTGGAGTGCATAAAAATGCTTACAGAGATTCTGCATCTATTAATAGTCCTCCCCTAAGTAGAAGGTGAAACTTGAATTTACTTATGGAATATTAGAAGATCAAATTCACTTAAGTCAGAGCAAAAATACTACTCTGTAAAGTGAGCAAGTTAGCCTGCAAGACAGATTCATTTTGCAGACAGTGCATGTGAGAAACAGCTAGGGGAAGTTTACAAGTTCTGCTAGTTCAGTCAAATCAACATAGCTGAAAAGAAACACAGCCCAATCATACTGAAAGCTAGTTTAAAAACCAAAGTGAAAAAAGGTAAGAGAATCATGGAGTCACAGCATATCCTGAGTTGAAAAGGATCCACAAGATCACTGAGTCCAACTCTTGCCCAGCACAGGACTGCCCCAGAACCAACGCAAGGAGGAAGCTACAGCAAAAGCTACCATTCAGTGAGTAAACAATGAGGAAAAGTACCTAAGTCAGCAAAGAACATCTGCCTACATAACAGCCAAGCAGAAGAATGCAAGTGAAACAATGCAAGCAGGGGATAGGGCGGGGAGGACCAGATTCAGTATTTCAGTCAAAATGGAAATGATGTGGAATATGACATTTTGCATAACAATGTTGATGTCAGAAACACATGAAACCAAATGACATGTATCATCACAGACTGAGCAATTATCTGCCAAGCACCATGGTATCCAGCATTCAGCCAGCACAGCAGGACTGCTGGCTCTGCAGTATTATGAGCATCATTCTCTGTGCATGTGACAGCAATTTTTGATTGAAGAACTCCTGCATTGCTGGTAATAAACTTCTACTTCTTGTGGAAGACCCTATACCAGTATCTTACATAGCCCTTTCCTCCATGAAAGGTTAGTCCCCAACTCTTCTATTGATATGCATAATGAAAAGCCATTATGTTCTTTATCTGAAAACCTACCTAGTATTTTTTGATACTAAAAGGATCAACACCTGGACTAAACTTAAGTCTCAAAGCTGTTTACTAAGAAATTAAGCACTTTACATAAGACAGTCTAGCACATTAAGAGCCTGGAATTTCCATTATATGTAAAGATAAGGTGCTGTAGAAAAATACACTGGGAGGAAAGCATCTAGCAATGGTGCACACAAAAAAAACCCAAACAAACAAACAAAAAAAAAAACCAACTAAAATGGATCTGTCCATTTCTTGCCTCATTTTCACTACATTTCCCAGTGGTCCAAGACAGCTGATTGGGGGAAGTAGTACTGCAGAAACATTTTAGTAAATCTTTAAGATAATCAGTCATATGAAGGGTTCCCTGTGCTCTGGATTTCTTTCTTCTATTTTTCAGTGAAAAACATCTGACAGCAAAACTAAGACAACTTACGTAATGATGGTTCCCATTGAACAATTTTTCTGCTAGATATAACACATACATTGGATTGAGTAGACAGTGAGATAGATTGAGAACTGACTGAATGGCAGATCCCAGCAGGTTGTAATCAGTAGCACGGGCTGTATTTGGAGTCCCATCCTTAGTGGTGCCCCCCAAGGTTCAATATGGGGCCTGATATTGTTTAACTTACTCATCAATGAGTTGGATGAAGGGGTAGATGCCTCCTCAGCAAGTTCACTAACAACACAAATCTGGGACTGGTGGCTGATACACCAGAGTCTGTGCAGCCCTTCAGAAGAAGCCTGACAGGTGGGAGAGATGGGCAGGGTCCTGCATGTGGGGAGGAATAACTCCAGGCTGTGGGCTGACCTACTGGGAAGCAGTTCTGCAGAGAAGGACATGGAGTGGACAATGAGCTATCCATGAGCCAGCAGTGCCCTTGTGGCCAAGATGGCCATGGGTACCCTGGAAGCCTTAAAAAGAGCATTCCAGCAGGCTGGGGAGGTGCTCCTGCCTCTCTGCTGTGCCCTGGTGAGGCCACAGGTGGAGTGCTGTATCCAGTTCTGCTTCCTTGGTATAAGAGATACGTGTAGCTTCTAGAGATGGTTCTGTGGAGGGCAACAAAGATGATTGAGGGGCTGAAGCATCTCTCTTAGGAGGACAGACTGAGGGAGCCAGGCCTGTTCAGCCTTGAGAAGAGGCAACAGAAAGGATACCTCATCAAATTCTGTAAGTGCCTAAAGGGAGAATGTCAAGAGGATGGGGCCAGGCTCTTCTTGGTGGTGCCAGGCACAGGACAAGAAGCAATGGGCAGAAACTGAGGCAAAGGAAATTCCACCTGAATGTGAGAAAGAACTTCACTATTCAGTGACTGAGCACTGGAATGGATTGCCCAGAGAGTGTGGAGTCTCCCTCACTGGAAAGCAGCCTGAATGCAATCCTGTGCCATGTGCTCAAGGATGACCCTTTTTGAGTGGGAAGCGTGGACTAGATGAGCGACTGTGGCCCCTTCCAACCTTACCATTCTGTGGTTCTGGGATATAATTTAAAAATACTTTAAAATAAAAACAAAAACAGTAATTGTTACATAGCTAGTTTATACTTGATAATAAATTCTTAGTATTTTTAAAAACAGAGATATAATTCCAAATATTGATAAATTAGCTTTTAAAAATAATTTATAAAAGGAAAATTCTTGGATTTTAAGAATTTTGTCTTTTAAACAAAATGAAGATAAACATTGAATCTTCAGCTGCTGAAGAATGCCATCTCTGTATCATCATCATCATCAATGAAATTGTGCTGACTCATCCCAGTTGTGCACCTGGAGTGATACTATATTTAATTTTAGTCAGTTTAAGGTATTTATTTATTCTTTGCATCTCACTTCTAAAATTAAATTAGTCATTGTCACTTTTATTTGTCTCTAGCTAACATTTTTTCTATATCATATATTCTTCTCAGGCCAATAGGACATCTCAGTCAAAAAATAAAAAACTCTATTTGATTTTAGTAACTTTGCAACTAGCTTAGAAAAAATAAAACAAATTAAAACATATTACAGACATATTGCTACTGGTCCTCTCATCTGTAGAAGCTGTATTTAGATTTTGCAGGAAGGAGGAATTGCCCTAATGCTATATTTTAAAAGATAATTAAAAAATATTCACATGCTTGTGTCTTAAGCTCTCTTCGGATGAATTTTTATGGATGACTTATGACTCTTTAAAACTGCAATTGTAATGCAAGTGCAGACACAGGACTATAATTCTACCCACAACTTCTTATATTGGGGAATGACTGCTCTTGATAACTGCTTTATTAAGTTTTACAGCATATGACCGTGCTATGTGAAGCATAGAATTATATTTTCATTTCCTCCTAAAAGAAAATATTAAAAAAATCCTTTTATTTGCTTCAGTACTTACTTTTCACCATAAAACCTTTCAAAGAATTTTTCTTTCCAAGGTTCTGTTTTCTTTTCCTTTTCAATCTCTTGTCTGATGCGCAACTGCATTTCTGGTGTAAATTCTCCTAAAAAACAAATACTAACATATTGAACAAAAGTTGTCAAGGATTAATTTAATTCGGGTAATTATAAATTGCAAATACAATGATGACATACAGTGATTTCTGATACAATCATCCAACAATGCCAAATGAAATTAATGAAAACCAAAAGGGAGAGTGACATAGAAAGATTTAATTTACCATATACCTTCAGTATTTCAAGGGTATATTGGCAGGGTTTAGTTGCATGCATTCATGTTTCCAAGGCTGACAGTGATGAAAATACTTGGGGTTTTTTTATCTGTCAAAATAAGCTGCCACAGCAAGCTGTAAAAATGTACTCTAAATTCAAAATGGAATCAGCAATTTCTCCTTTGCTGAATTACTGGTCCATTACAGTTTCTATTCTAAAAGTACTTCTCAAATGTAGAAAAAGAGACACTCTTCATAAAAACAATTAACCTTGGGCAGACCTGAGAGCAAGCAGAGAGTTACCTTCTGCCAGTCGCTGTTTCCACCCTTGCGCCGCGTACGCGAAGAACTCGTTATTTAGAGCGGAGCTACTGAGGCGCAAAACTCCATCGCTCCCCATCTAGAAAATAAGCCGATGGTAGCAGAAGACAGTGTCAGAAACAGCGCCAGCTAAGATCACATCAAAACAGAGTTTCAATTAGGGGAAATGGGGGAAATGTAGGCAGTGGGAAGAACACAAAATGACTACTACTAAAACAGCATTTTCATGCTAGTTGTTACTGTAAATGGGAGTGAACCAATCCAGCATAAATGTACTCTCTTCAGGCATAAGTGTTACTGATGATAACTCAGTTTGCAACTGATTGATGTGCTTTAATCACAGCCCTGTCTTGAGACTATGTCTAGAGGCATTGTACGCAATCAAAAATCAAGATCATTATTGTACTTGTGCATCTGCCTATAATATGGAGCAAAACAAATTAATTAAATGCAATGAAGACAGTAACTTTGTTGTTTCTAAATAAAGCTAATACTCATGTTAGCTAATAAGCTGTACTAGCCAAAGAGTGGATGACAGGCATTTCTTAACAAAAGAATTGATATAAACTCATCACTGAAACTGAAAACAGCTCTACTCATAATTTTATAGACATCAAAAGTGAAATCTGTGGAAAAACATTAGAATTATTTGTATTTTCTACATCTGTCAAATATGCAATGATCAGACAACATTAAAAGTCGTAATCACAGTATTTTCTACAATAATTTTTAAAAGCAATCCAACCATTGATCTGTCTTTTACCACAAAACTTAGTGTATATTTTCAGGGTTGTAAGGATATTTCTGTTTCCAAAAGAATTCCAATAATTGAAAAAAGTAATTATATGAAATGAATTAGCAGTGGGTATCACCTCTAGCATAATAAATAGACAGTAAATAAAAACAACAAATTAAAAAGAAAGGAAACAGCAGTAGAGGTAATGTTGCTAGAAGAAGCACTCTCACTATTTTACATTCTTCCAGGTAAGTAAAGAGATAAATGTTTGACAATGCTATTTGTAATCTTGCAATAAAATCCAGCACATTTTCCAGCATATTAACAGATGTTTTAGCTAAGTAATATCCCCTAGTTCTCAGTGACTGTTTCAAGCAAGAGCCAGAAAAACACAGGCATGCCAAAAACATTGAATGATATTTCGATGCAGTTACCTCATGGAGCTCTATATTTCACTGATAAAAGAGGCCCTGTTTTAAGAAGTCTTTGTTAATTTACAGAGATATAATGCCTAGCTGACATCCTGTCCCACAATTATCTCAGAGGAGTAAACCAGAAAGAGGTGAAGTAGTAGACAGAGAAATAGCAATTAGCATGGACTCTGATAAACAGGCATTGCTAAAGGCATTTGATTATAGTAAGAAAATAGTACGTGTGTGGTGCAGAGTTCCTCAGCAGGATATGAACTTACAGAACTGCTGCCTGTGCTTCCCTGCTATATGGCACTGTTTTGCCAACATGTCATAGAGGTTGGGTTTAAGTGGGTTGGATATGTAACGTTTCTATACATCCCCTGATGTGGGTTATGGAACACATGCATATTAATTACAGGTAGGCTATGACTAATGCTGAAACTAGAGGAAAACTGGAAAGAAACAGTGAAACATGCAGCAGAAGCAGCAAGATAATAAAACCAGTGAGGTGAGAAAGGTGATAAAGAGCATGTACTTATTGTATAAATCAAACTACTATGACACATTATCTTTCTGCACAAATGAATTTTGCCAGAAACAGTTAAATTGCACAATTAATACATTAAAGAGGGATTTTTAAATACCAGTCCCTCTTGCACCTGAACAAACAAACCAGTAGAGGGTCAAAAACAGCACTTACACAATTTTCTAGAAAGGTGAGATGCAATGTCACAAAGAAAAGAATCAGAACTTACTAAACAAACATCTCTTTGTTCCTATAAGAAAGGTGTTGAAACTACCTTAAGTTTCAACATAAAAGGAGATTAAATGGAAACACTCACTTGCCAACATATGTTCTACTCCAATCTTCATTAAATTCAAGATTTTTTTCTCTATGTCTGGCAGTGTTTTGCAAAAAACAGTCATACAGACATTAAATTTGAATAATATTTAATCACATTTAACTGCAGGCTCAAA
The DNA here is from genome assembly GCF_022539315.1 of Serinus canaria. NCBI lineage: Eukaryota > Metazoa > Chordata > Aves > Passeriformes > Fringillidae > Serinus > Serinus canaria. The sequence goes on along the minus strand of NC_066315.1, from coordinate 109,102,892 downwards.
GGTATGGACTTCCTGAAACTCCATGGCTCATCTGATGACAGTGTAGCCATATCACCAGCCACATGAAAAGATCTCATAGGAAAGTAATGATTTGTGGACAATAACTTTCTGTTAAATTAGCAAAACTATCCAACTTATTCTAAGGTCACACCTCTATTAGATTTCATGCAAAGCTGGAATGTACCACGATAGGTGGAAAGAGATTGCCACTTGTCAGCAGCAATCCACTATCAGATTGCATTAAACATAATTTGAAACTGCAGCCAAGTGTGATTGAGCTATTTCACCAGACTGCATAAATGAAGAGCATTATAAAGACTGCCAAGTTATATTACCATGTGAATACAAGAAGAACAGTATTAGCTTCATTGTAACCCTGTTGTTGTAAGGACAGGAGAAAATCAAGCTTTGCAGGAAGAGTTACCCCACCTTTTATTTCTGTTGGCTAATACACTTCAGAAAAAAAGTGCCAAGTTTCTGGGTGAGAATTTCTTAACAAAGTTTAAAAAAGAAACTGTGAGCCCCAAGCAAAATGCTAGGAAAAGGTCCAAACAAATTCAAATGTGATCTAGTTCACCTGAGAAAAAAGCACAGGCTGGAATCTCAGAACGGAAAGCAAATGTTAGCAAGGTCATGGGTAAAGGTCATTAGTTCTTGTGGACCAGAAAAAAATGCCAGGTAGTAAGTATCTGTAAAAGAAAAAAAGGAAGGGGAAACAAACTCCCAAAAGAATAGCAAAAAGGGAGAATTATATTGATTGCCTAAGAAGGAAAAATATTATGCATCAACTAACAATGGAATAACAGTCCATTTGTAAACTGTACAAAAAACCAGATGCATATTTCACAGACCACTTTAGGTATAAACTGCAGCAGCTTATAAATACTGGGGAACTATGTTCACAAGACTGAAAAGATGATGTTAAAAATGCTTATGTTAAGAAATGTAAGAACAACAAACTAAACATGCAGTCACTGACTGACTGCACGGTAGTCATTGCCACTGACTAACTGGCAGAGAAGGGCCTTTCCAGGGAGCTGTGTTCACAGGTCTACATAATTCATGGAAGATTTATGTAGCTAGAACACGCAAAATCTAAACACAAGAGCATCTAGTGATACAGAATGTGGAAATGCACTATCTAATTAGAGGAGAAAATTAAAATGATCTATTTTAACATGACATGAAAGAATAATTTTAGGCTTAAACATAGTAGAGGGATGTATGAAAGTAGACATCATTTTCTAGACTTGGTACACATACGGATACTAATGTTAAAAATGGAAGAAATAAAGAGTTGTGCAGCCCCAGTGACTTCGCCCAACTTGCTTAGGAATTTGAGATCAAAGAAAACATTTGCTGGGAACGGAACAGGAAGGATTTATTCAACCAGAAAAAGCTCAAAGAGAAAAGGATGAGGACAAAAACGTTAAAGAAACGCATAATGGCCAAAGAGATAAAGCAAATGAAACAGAAATTTTGAAAATGTTATAGAAAGAACAAAGCACTATGCAGATAGCAGATACTGCCACCCTAACTAAGTTAACAAAAAGATCAATCGTTTAGCCATTTTCAGTTCATTTAAAGATTTCTACACAGTGAAAAAGTGTTTGAACAATTTGGAACAGACAAAACCCAAATAATTTTATGTCTAGTTGTTTTTAAAAGTCTCTCAGAAACAACAAAACTAAAGAAGATGTTTTATGCTTTTTCTCAATACCCTAGTCATGTGAAATCAGGCTAACATCTTTTATGCTCTGTTAAACTTTGAAGGACTAAGAGGTCAGCCTTTTATAATGTCAGCTAACAATCTCCACTGAAATATTTTTTTACTTCACTTGGAGAATTCATTTTCACTTGAATCAACAAGTTAAAGTGGAAATTTTGAAGGCATGGAGTGTATTCACTTCTCTAAGCTCTGATGATAGAGACAGCACAATTAACCACCAACTTTAAATTAGAATTTGGAGAAAAATGCCAATAAAGCAGTTCTTAAATACACTGTTAATTTTTATGGTATTTAAAAAATGCTGTCCAACACAGACAGTGTGTTAATGAGCTGGAACAACAAACATTTCTTGGAAAATTTATGTTTCATTCTGTTAGGCTTTAAATTTCTGGGTTTTTCTGATTAAGCACAATGCTAGAATTATGTTTTCTAATTAATACTTTCATGCAGAATTCACAATGGCTTTTGAAAGTTCCTCTTTTTATTGAAAGCAAACAGAAAACCACCCGACCCAAAAACATATCTGTTAAAACCCAGCATCAATTTGCATTACAAAGCAAATGTCAAACACTTATCAGAAGGAACTGAGTAACCTTTCTAGAACAACTACTTCAATTATTTTCCTCCAGTACCACTGAAAATTCTCTTCTGAAAATAAGGGAGGGATTATTTTTTAGCTTAACCTGAAGATGCACATAGTTGTTTAGTAGGTATACAGCAATTACTGCATAGGTCTACACTGGTAGGTTATCTGATTTTGGCTAGAATCTTGAAAGACAAGGAATTAGTCAATCTACTATTTTTATGTCTCTTTCAGATGATTCAAGATTCTCCTAATGTATTTATAAAATTTCTAATGATCCACTACACACAGTTCTTGTGTAGTATACTGTATTTCTTACATGGAAGCTTATGTGTGAATATCATGCCATTTGACTAGAATCACAGAATTGTTTGAGTTGGAAGGGACCTTTTAAAGGCCATCTAGTTCAACCCCTCTGCAATAAGCAGTGAACTATTAGAGGGACAAATCAGGTGTCTCATAGCCTCATCCAGACTGACCTTGAAAGTTTCCAGCATGAGGCACCTACCACCTCCATGGGCAACCTGTTCCAGGTTTCTTCATAAAAACCTTCTTTATATCTAACCTGAATCAACTCTCCTCCAGTTTAAAACCATTACCACTCAGTCCTACAGCAACAGGTCCTGCAAAGAAGTTTTCCCCCATTTTTTTCACAGGCCCTGCCATCCTTACAGCTCAGCCATCTCAGCCTTACAACAAAAATACCAAACAAAACTAAAACAAACCAACCAAAAATACAAATACAAAAGCAATCAAAAAATTAGCAAAGGAAGTGAAGATTCATGTAAATGAAGGGTCTAGTAACACTCATTTTTTATACCCTTTCTAAACATTGCTACTAACTCTATATTTTATCCGGGAGAAAGACAATCCTATAATTCACATACTTTCCAAAAGTTGTGTAAAAGAAATTATCTTCAAAAGATGGAAGATATGAGAAAATATATTTTGATGCTTTTGCATTAAAGACTCCAAAATATTACAAATGAAAAATTTAGGAGTATTTATATCCCACACAGGAAACGTAACATTTTATTTATGTGTGCAAAGAGACACCACTGCTGTTTTGTGAAATTGTAACAAATTCGATTCTCTAGTGCTGGGCACCAGCATTCCACTGATTATTGTACAGTGCAGATGGAGCATCTGAAGATACAGCAACTTTAGTGACTGACATTCTGAAGGCAGACACTTTACAGAGCTTCATGCTCAAGTATTGACTATGACCTACATCATCTGAAATGAGGGAATGAGGACAACAGAGACTGTGTGAGGAACCTCAGGAAGGTGTTGATAGGTATGATACCTGGAAATCCTACCATTTTCACTGTTCACGATGTCCCTCCACCTTCACCCTAAGAACATATCCAGACACGAGATTGAGTAGATCAGAAGTGACAAGGAGGCTGTAGGAATCACCATGGAACCCAGGGATCTGTTGATATTTTTATCAGCAGAGATAGACATATATTGATAATGAAGTAGTGGTTTAATAGATGCTAAAGGCAGAATGGCTTTGTCATCTTCAACAAATGGTGATGCCCCAAGAAGGTTTAGAGATATGGCAATAGGTAACTAGGGACTTCAAACAGCCCTTGTGGAGAAAAGGAACATGCTCTATAGACAGACTTGCTTGTTTCTTCAGAATTTGAATGCTGTATTTATATGCACAGCCCAATAGTATGGGCAAATCAAATTCAAATAAATCCTCTTCTGTGATCCACTGCCAAAATAAATTTATTTATAAAAGGAGGGGTTAAAGAAGAGGATAATGTGATGGAAGTGGTACATTTATTTCAGTCTTTGATGGTTGAACACTAGTGCAAGAACTGCAAATGGTATGTAGGAGGACTTGGAAGATTTAGCTGACAATTGACATTTTTGACTTAAGTGGCAAAATGATGATCTGATAATTCATGACTGATAGTAATATAAAAGATTAGGCTTGTTTGTGAAAAAAGAAGAAAAGAAAGAAATGACAAAAGAATTTTAAAAATATGATTTAAATAGGCATACTTCCCTAAATGCAGAATTAGTTGGAAGAATCCCGAAGAACATGGTGCCAGTGAAAAAGGAGTTAAAAACAAACTGTCACAGTTCTTTAAATAAACAATGCTGACCACATGGAGTGCAAAGCCTCCTGCAAAGGAGTAATGGGGATTGTACAATAAGACCACATTGTCTTAGTTAGGATCTTGCTGTTGATCTCACAGCATGTAGAGAATGGAAACGAGGTCAACTTACTAAGGAGGAATACCACAGCAGAACATGCTATAATGGGCCAAAATTAGACACAGTTGGAAAGGGACACAGCAAACTCCAGAAGAAATAATTGTGTAAGTACATTAAAAGCAAGAAGAGGGTGAAAGAAAAAGTACACTGTGCAACACTGGGGGGATACTAGAGGAATACAGAGACAAAGCTAATGTTAAAACTTCCTCTTTCTTTGCATGAATCTTCACCACAAATCTACTGGGTTGAGGTGTTTTATACAATTACTTCCATCAAAAAAAGGCAAAAGGGTCAGAGCTGACCTTGAACAGGCAAGGAGCTCAACAAATATTACTAAAATGCATTCAATTCATCTGGGCTTTATAGTGTAGCCTGTTAAATGTCCAGATATGAATCTATTTCAGAACTGTTAAATATGGATTTTGAAGACATTATGAGTACAAATACAAACTTATACATGCTAGTTATACATATATAGTGCATATGTATCACCTCTGTCTAAAGAAGGGAATAGGAACAGCTAAGGACTTACAGACTTAGCCAGCTTCAGAACAGCATGGCCTATGCACAGACAACACACTATTTTTTGTGATACTCTAGGCTGCCCTAAGATACTGTTGTGGACACATTCTGAGCAGACACAACCCAGAATCTATGGGACTTAAAACATTTTCAAGAAGTTAGGTGCTAGCCTCTCAGTTGATCCAAGAAACCTGCTTTTAAATACCTTGCTTCTTCTATCTGTCTTCATGCTTTGGAAAATATGTGCAATGGTTAAAGCACAAGATAGAATCATAGGATCATTCAGGCTGGAAAAGACCTGCAACACCATGAGTCCAACCATTAACCCAGCACTGCCAAGCCCACCACTAACCCATGTAAGGTATCACACCATACAAAACTGCCTGAAAATTAACCAGGAGCTGAGCAACAGCCAATGTAGATTTATCAAGAGCAGGTTACCTCAGATCAGTCTATTTTCTCTCTGCCAGAATAAATGGCCTTGTGATGGAAGAGAAGCATTAAAAGTTGTGTATCTTGATCTTAACAATGCAGTGTTGCTTAACATTTTCTCAAGCAATGCCAGGATATATAAATTGCAATTAGGTCACCAAAGAACTACTCAGAACTCTTTACTTAGGGAACTATTGTTTATTTATTATCAACTGGGAGTCTGTGTATTCAGAGGCATGATAAAAAGATGGAAGTAGTTTGAAAATACTGTCAGTCAGAGAGCATGTACAGAGAGCATCAGAGTTCTCTTGATGGTTTGGTGAATTACTTTGGAAACAACAGGGATAAGCAGGGCATTGCATTAGTGGCAAATGCAAAGTTTGACAATCTAGTATAACACAAGAACTAGAGAAATGCAAAATGAGGAAATTAAGTGTCTATGCATTGGTTCTGTAGAAAAGTACTTGTATTCATGGACTGTCCACAAACTGAATATAAGTCAGCCTTGCAATTGCAAAGAAGGTGAGCACAACACTCTAAGTTAGAAACAGGAGTACTGTGCAAAAGCAGAGAAAGTTTTGCTCTCCTTGGTTTTACTTACCAGTTGAGCTGGAGCAGTACATTCAATTCCGATTGATGCAACTCAACTCAACTCATACAAAATGCAAAGGAGATAAATGAGGCTAAGAACAGACTTGAGGCCCTAGATCTACAAAGACTGCATTATTATGGGCTGTTTCTCAAGAAAAAGAAAGAGGAACACAGCAAGCTCCACATTCTACACATAGATGCCAAAAAGAACAAAGAGTACCAGTCAGAATTGCAACAAGAGAGATTCAGATCAGACCCCAAGGAAAAAGCTTTCTATCAGTGAAAACAATGAAGGACTAGATTTCCTTGGGAGAGGCTCTGAATTCTTCACCACTGAAGAGCCAAAAAAAGTTTTAGCCAACATAAAAGAAAAGCAGACATTGATTTTGCCTTATTGTAAAGAAGATGAGATAAATTTTCCTTTTTTGCCATGTTTTCTATGTCAAGATGGTGTAACAAATTGCCATCTATTACATCATTAAAAAGAAAACTAAAAGTACTCTTGCAGATATTTAACTTCTGAGTAACTGCCAACCTCCAATTTCAAAGAAAGGTGCTTAAGAGTCAGACCTTGCATTCTGGCTTTCAGACTTCTAACCTCTTCATGCCCTTCCAGTGGAGTCACTCTGTGCAGTCTAATATAACTGACCACAGCTCGTGATTCATATCTGGAAGAGCCCCTCATTTGGACAGAGTGACCTTTGGAAACACTGTGATTTCATAAGATAATGGCTTAGCTTGCCTGCATGCAGGTAAAACCTTAGATTACATTCAGTTTCTGGAACCATCATTCTCAAACACAAACTCAGTATATCTGTTACCAGTTGTGCTTCATGATGGCTGGAAGGACCCTTACTTATTCATGAACAACTTTTTTACTAGCAGTTCATATCTTGAGTCATCTTAAAAGTCAATCTAGATACCTTCTCCCTTGAGGCTGAGTGTGACAAGCTTGTGGAAGAGATTTCTCATTAAGCCCAAGAGACAGAAATTCGCATTGGGAAATACTGAATGGCTGCAGAGACTAGTATTACAAGGCCACATTCTTCTTCCATACTGATATTTTAGTATGAGGTACTACAAAATGAAACAGAACTTATTACAATGTATGTTCCTGTTAGTCTCTGGACTGCTCGTGCTCTGACTGACGCATTCTTCAGAAACTAACAAGATCTGCTTGCACTTTTAAAAGCCTAAATTCTCTACAAGAATGCAAAACAATCATTATCCTATTCACTACTTTGGCTAATGACCTGAGAACCAATTATGTCAAGGAGTTATCCATAGCTAGATAGAGCTCTCCTTGTTAAATAATAAATGGGAATTATAAAACTTAACTTCTATCCATCTGCAAAATACTTTTAAGTGAACTTGCATGTATTTCTAATATGAAAATAATTGAGTAAGTTTCTCCATTTCCTATGGAATACTGCTGATTGCTCAAGAATGCCATTACCTGTCTAAAAGTCATTTTTCCACTTATACAACTACTATTCAAAAGAGACTGTGATAAATGGGACCAAACTAAAAGAATGCTCTAACAGTTAGCAAGTCTATATTAGTGAATGAGTGTGAATACACTTTGGTCAAAAGGAAAAGCAGCTGTAGTTGTCAAAAAAAATCTGCAAGTTCTGTTAAACAATGGCTGCATTTCTGATGGTAGTGTTTCTGCTACACAACTCAGTGCTAAGCAAAGATGCTGTATTTTTCAGCATTTAGTCGGATCTGAGTGGTACCATATGGTAACAAATATCAGATCAAAGCACAGGTTGAACTAACTTTGATAATTGTAAGGAACAGATCATGGAGATAAAGCCTTGAAAGACCACATAATAGCCAGTTACTAGGAAAGCTGTCAAATAAAAATTTTCAATTTCTATTTAGTTTAGCTGGCATAGACTGAAAAAGGAAATTTTAATGTCCATAAATATTTCAGTCTGCTTGATATAACTGTGGCTACTACTCATATATATGCATCCACCATCTTCTATTTATATCGGTTGAACTGTGGCAGCAATCAATACTAACTTTTAGTATGCGAAAGACTTCAAGGGTTAGTTGTCTATTGCATGAAATGCATCAGTTGATTGTATTAAATTTGATGTTTTCACTTTTAATTTTGTTCTGGTAGATTAAAAAGCTCATGTCCAGTAATTTTTCTTTAGACATTTTTATGGCTCATGCAAATTTTAGTGCCCTCCTCTGGGTTCTTTCCACAGCTTCTGAACTGAACTGGCCAGGCTTAATATTGAAGATGATGACTTAATAGTATTTATATAATGAAAAGAGTATTTAATTTAGTGCAGTCTCCCTGGTGTTGTTGTTGCTTAAAGGTTGACTGAACAGATGTTTCTGCTGAGCTGTCCATAATCATGACCATATTTTCTTTTCAAATTTGATTTAGAACCTAGAAATGGAATAACCCATATAATTTCCAGTACAAAATGGTAAATCCTCCAGTAAATCAAAGAATGGTTTATGTTGGAAGGGACTTTAAAAGACCATCTAGTTCCAACCCCCTGCCATGGCCTGAGACACCTTCCACTCAGCCAGGTTGCACCAAACCCCATCCACAGGAAGTACTTGTTCATGTGATAGACAACCTATCTATCACATGAACCTGTCAAGGCACAAACCTTTCATTCATCTGCCAGACCTAAAAGAATGACACTGAAAGTATTACCATGTTTGTGTTATTGAACTATAATAGCACACTTCAGAGGCAAATAAAAAATCAATTCGTTTTTAGTATGTCTGAGGATGGAGAACTCGCAACCTCTTTAGGCAGCCAATGCTCTCACTAAAAAAAGTTTTATTTCATCTCCATATGAAAACTCCTGCCTTTTGGTTTGTGCCTACTGCCTCTGGTAGTGCCATATCTGTTTATACACACTGATAAAACTGCCCCTGGCCCTTCTCTTATCTAGGCAAAGTCCTAGAACTGGACAAGGTGCTCTAGATGTGGCCTTATGAGTGCTGAGTTTGATGGGATGGTCTGTTTAACTCACATCACAATGGCATTCATGCCATTGAATGGAATTCAGGCCTCTTCTCTGACCTTGACCCCTAAAATCTAAACCAGACTGTAATCCACCCTATAGAAGACGTCTACACACATGCTGATCCCCTTGAGGGCAACAATCACTCCCCTTCTCTGCCTGTCTTTTGTTTCAAGAGAAGCAAAAGCTTGTCAAGAGTTCTGATATACATGAAGAAAAAAAAAAAAAAAGGAAAGGGAAACATGTAGAGAAAGGCACGGTGTAATACTGGAGAGAAGCAAAAAAAGGAGGGGAGTGAATAGCTAAGGAGTCAGTAATTAGCAAGTTTAGTACAAAACATTGATGATTTCAGGTCTTAAGGACAAAGATGGTAGGAATGTGAAAGAAGTAGTCCAGCTGAAGATGCAGAATATTAAAAAAAAAAATAGACAAGCCTTGCAAAAACCCACAGACACAACAGGACAGCAATTGTTTCTTTGCCTGAAGATAAGGAGCACTCAGGGCTCTTCTCAAACAGAAAAATGCACACATTTACACAGTGTCATGGCTGATGAAAAATCTATCCTTTCTTAAACAAGTTACCATGTATTTAAAACCAACAGAGGGGGAGTTTCTGAGTAAGAACTATATAAACAGGAATATAAGGGAAATACTTCCTGCAAGATGCAATAACCAGGGCCTTTTTGCTGTTGCGACCACAAAACATCTAGAGCAACACTGAGAGATACATGAATGGTAAGAGATACACCCAACACTATATACATACATAAATACAGCAGACAGAAATACAGGGTCTGACTCAAGAGCTGCTGAAAGAACAGCAAAGTCAGCCACCACAAATTCAGGTCTGGGGAGGTGACATGGATAGGTACCAACTCATTCCATGGCTCTCTCAGCAAGTCTGATGTACCTCAGGTTGAGTGTTCATGTTCACTCTGCATAAGCTCTCTTCCATGGGTCTCACCTTTTCACAGTAAAGGGTAACATGACCCAGAATATGGCTAATTTTCTTTAGTTCTGATTATGAAGTTATCGATTCTTATAAGAAAAGCTCTTTGTCATTTCTACCTGATCTCTGATATAACATGAACAGTCTGCCCTCAAACACAAAATGAAAAGACAGATTTTTAAGACAGATGGTGAAAGTGATTCTGAGTATTACTTTAGTCCTATAAAAATAACCAGATTAAACTAAGAAGTAAAACACCAAAGGATGAAAAAGAAAATATCTACTACTATAGGAGTAATTGCTTCAGACATGAGGAGAAAAGCAAGAAGCATCTTTGAGAGAAAGAAACAAAGACCTTTTCCATCTTCACTAAAGTGGGAAATATGCCGAGTAAGACTGAAGAATTGCAAACATATGTTTTCAAAATGAAATGTGACTTGTTAATTTAGACCTTGTCTAAATCAAGAAGACAAGTGGGATAGCTATATTCATTCCAATACACTGTAGTGTCAAAAAAGACAATGGAATCCAATCTGTTTGAGCTCAGATGCAAGAAATTAGATGAAGAATTTTAGGCGAGTAATAAATCTGGCAAAATGAAAAGATAAGGCATGTTTTAAAATGAAACAAAACCCATGCAAAATAGGAAAATACCTAGAACATGCAGCAAACAGTACCATCTAACTGCATTCAAATTCTAGAAGTAACAATTAAACCCCCTTTTTTCTAATACATAGTTCACATAATTTGTGAACCCAAGCATGTCAGAATACACAGAAAAAACCAAGTATTTATAAAGCTACTAGAAAAGGCACATAAGCCTGGGGGAAAAACAGGCACAAAAGCATATATGGATTGTGATCAAGGCAAGTATGTATGGAACTTGTTTAAGGAAAGATGACTAGAGACTCTGAGAAAGTTAAGCATTATTAAATTATCCAAGAACGTTCACATTTTGTGGAGAGTGCAGGAAAAGGGATATAAACAACCAGGGTCTATTCACTTAGCCTTTAATAATAAAACTATAGATATATACCTTTGAGAAACAGAAGGTGAGGGGAAGTTACATATAAGCATCTAAAATTAGTCTGTCATTTTTAATGACTGTCATAAATGAAAATCCTGCATCCAATCCCTTTTCTCTAGGCATTAGAAAACACTGCTTTTCCATACAAAAAAATGACCGAGAACTAAATGAGAGAACTAAATGAAATCTGAGATTAAATAATTCAAAGGATAGTAATGTTCTGAAATAATTAGTAAAAATCTCAACTTTTTTTTTCCCTTTTGTATTTTAGCCAAACAAATATATTGGAAAAGGGTGAGGGGAGAAGCAGAGAGAGAGGGTGGGAGTAAGGGTGAAGAGGAGAGTGCTGCAGAAGTACGGATGGATCACTTCTTCTTGCTCTTCCTTTTGCTGCACCTGCATCCAACATTCTGCTTCAAGCCCTTGAATGTCTTCAGATTCAGAATGGAAAGGAATGTTCTGTTCTCCATCCAATTCCTGTACAGCCCTATAGTGGCAACACTGGAGGCACTGCAGACCGACTCATATCACTCAATTACGAGCACTTTGCAAGGGAAGTGCAGTTGGAACACTACAGGCTGCAGTACTGCAGTGCATCCTCAACAGCTACATGACTTGCAGCATACCAGTCTCTTGTGCCCATATACATTATCACTTATGTTCACACATTAGTTATATGTTGCTCTGATTTTCTAAGATTTTCTAAGCCTTCTGATGTTGACATCCTTGTAGAGAACTTTCTCACACACTTCTGTAAATAACTCATTGTTTTGCAGTCTTTTATGGTGAAAAAGAAATTTGATAGACTGTTGGTTTGTCCAGCGCCATTGGAGAGGTGGCACTGTCACCCTCCAACCCACTGTCACTTTTGGAAAACTATAAATGTTGGAGTAAGAAAATAAACTTCCCTTTTCTCTTCACCTTGAGAGCAGCATTGTGCTCTTGTGTTCTTTCATGTCCTATAGTGACAGTTATACTCTCATAACACAGCTCCTAGCATAGTCTTTTAAAAAGGCACTTATGTGAAGCACTTACTTTCCCACTGGAAGGGGGCTGCTTTATCAGTTCTCTTTTTAAAGTACTAATAATTCTGTCAAATGTAATGGAACTTGTATTGCATACAAAGTCCTCTTTTTCTTTAAGCCCTAACAGCTGTGCACTGTACTTTAGAAAACTTGCTTGAAGGGAACAAGAGGGGAACAAAAGCTTCACTAGTCTGCATCAGAAGAACAACCTTGAGTGAAGGGCCCCTCTCACATCAGAAGGACTTATGGGAAAGGATGCTGTAGAGACAGCTGTGGATTTTGTTTTTTTTAGCTTCCAGGGGGCACAGCACCATTGCTGTGTCCTACTAGATGTTCCAACTGAGTTTAGCCTTGCTACAGACAAAAGCAAATGCAATAGTTCTGCTAACACCCCTGCAAATATGTTCTTAGAGTGAGACATTTTAAGTGTGACAAGAGCTTGTAACGAGGCTTTAGAAATCAAAAAAGAACTTCCACAACATGGATGTGGCAGAGTGGTAAACACTGATTCACACTTCTGAAATACAGTGACCAAGCCTGCACAAATATGAAACCATGACACTTAATCAAAAATGTAAAGCTTCCTATTCACATTTGTAGACGTACTGATACTGAGGAGCACCTCTGGAGATTACTGCAAACAAGCAAACAAGAATTCCATTACCACATCAATCAGAGCAGCCAGATTGCAAAGCAATTGCAGTGAGCCTTTCTGGACTGCCTAGGGAAGCTGAAAGAGTAGCTTTCTTGTAGCTAAAGACAACTGGGATTTTGAAGTAAAATCCTTCAGCTTTCAACTCACATAAAGTGAAACTGATGTCTGTTGTTATACATGACTGTGAAATACACACTTACACCATTCATACAGGTGTGTTAGGTAAAATAAGTATTAACTTGATGCATAAGGACAGAGGGTCATATGGGTGTAGTAATCTGTTTGAAAACCCTTGGCTAGCTCAGCTCAGGAATGAGACACAGATTTTTATGGAAAAGGCAGCTTAAATCATTGGAATTTATTCATCTATCAAGTCTGTAAGATACCTGCATTAAAACTACCCTAATAAAGCTGTACAAATAAGGCACATTAAACCAACACCATGCTGTCCACATCATCTACTAAAACCGAAGAAAAAACGTCAGCTAAAGGGAGAAATGTGTCATAAAATGACCTTCAATTACTGCACACACAGGGGTGCCAATTTAACAGCTTTCTAAATCTGCTTAGGTGCAGATGACATATGTTATATTTAACCTTCAATTGCAAATGTTCTCTGAACTAAATGCTTTTGTCATAACCCTAAAACTATTTCAGTGTAAAACTCAAACATTTACAGGAACATAACAATAAATATTTGAAAGCTACTGATTGATAGAGAATGGAAAAGTAAAAAGCTAAAAGACTGTAGCATAAGCAAAAAAGGCAGCAAAGTAAGATAAGGTAACTAACCACTTAACTACCACTACATAATAATTCCATGGAGAGAAACATAAAATAAAGCTGGAAGCAAATAATACATGCAGCACTAATTTCTGCAGTTGGTCTTTTTATAAATGAAATTCTGCAAAGTACCAATGGCACATAAAATCCTCAAGCACTGATGAAGTTAATAAAACAAGCAGGGAGATGGTGACATTGCTACAAGAAACAAATTGTGAAAATCAAGCTTCACTCACTCTCATCTAAGAAAAAACTAATATACAGTAAGGTACCTACTAAATACTAAGCATTCAGAATGTCAGATACCAGACTTTTCTTCTTGCCTTTTACAAGTGAAATAATATTTTGTATAATTCATTACCCACTCTCCACCACAGAATTCCAACTGATATGCTTGGGAGTAGGACTAATTTGTGTGTATCAAAAACAATGGTTACCTTTTGCTATCATTGCTCAAACTGTAGGAACAGATATTAGGCTGATTCATACTGCATGAAAACAGAGGTTTGAATTGGAATTCTGTAGATAACCTTCCCTAAAAGGACTTATTATTATTTTCAAAGGAACAGAGTAAATCACTAGCTGACATCACCCTGTGCCTTTTCTCAATGCAAGGGGAGAAGGAATCTTTACAAGGTGACGGATTCAAACTGCACCAACCTAAAATGAACAGGCCAAGACAGAACACAGAACCTGCACTGACCTTAAAATAAAAGGATGCTGTGATGTGATTGCATATCAATACTAGCACTCATCCAAGAGACAATAATTATTTTGGGATTCACTGACTTAGAAATTAAAAGAAAGAGAATAAGGTGGGTTTTGACCCATTTTAGAATCCTTTGATTTGTACATCATGTTTTTCTTTTCAGTAGACTGACCTGCTACAAACCTGAAATATTCACAAGACCTTCTGCAATACTATACATCTTAAGTTATCCCTTAAGAATACCGAAGTTTTAAATTTAAGTAACTAACTTGGTTATCTATAAACTGTAGATAAAAGACAGATAATTGCTAAATTTCTTTATTTAAACAAGTAAAGCTGAGACACGATATAACTATTACAGTGATTTTCTCTACTGTTTTAAATGCTCTTCCAGAACAGATTTGGTCTGATAAAAAGGCAGTGCTAATAACACACATGTCTGAGGAGGCTTTGAAGTTTGTAGGAAGAAATTCACATCCTATGTGAAATGGCAGGGCAGGTGCAAATCACAAGATACTCAGAAAAGCCCAGTATTACCAGAAGAGAAAATGCAAGACAGAGTTAAATTCTCAAAGATCAGAAGGGTGTTAAGCAGTCATAGTCTGGAAAGACATACTTTTTTTTCAGAGCACTCAGGAGAGAATGTTTTGTTTAGCTTTCTAAGGATTAATAAAATCACTTCAGCTTTATGCTACTCTTCAGATAATGCTACTTCTCTTTTTGGAAGCTAAGTAGGTGGGTGTGTTTCCCTTCCTTTTGCCCATTCCGCAGTGTTAAGAGCAGGAATTTGACTTCCCAGGAGCACCAACAAGGAAAGCTGGTGAAGACACAACATTGCCAACTGCCATGCATTTTCAGCAACCTGTTGTACAGGCCTGTTACCCATCCTTTCACAATATCTATTGTTTAATTAATATCTGAAGACTCACTGATGCCATACAGCCATTTAGATATATATACAGAGAAAGTTCCTGCTTTGAAGGTGAGTATTTGCTGAGAGGTGGTCAAGAAGGCTTCTGTTACATGTGATGATCAGCTTGATGTAGCAATGTCAGAAGGAGGTATTTGATGAAAAATCCATTGATCTTTTTTAGCTGTAGAATGTTCTAATTAGAGCTGTAAAGCAAAATACTTTGCTGGAATTTGTGATAACTGAAATCTCTTATGCAGAGACTTTTCTTTCCATATAGTTTCTATACCTGCATGTTTTCTGTATTTCCAGCTCAAGCCATGTGGGTCTCCCAGGGAATCACCCAAAAGGCTTCTGTATCAGCTGAGCTGATTTTGAGTCTTTGAATCTATACAGAATAATGAAGAGCTGAAAATCTGGATGTTCAAATTTCAGCCATGAAGTTCCTGGTATCCAGTGCTGAAAGATTTTGGAGCAGTCTGCTAAACAGGTAAGTCTGGGACATGGCTGCTTGTCAGGTTCTGACCTCTTCTCTGAGGTGACCAGTGGTGACATGACCCGAGGGAATGGCCTGAAGCTGTGTCAGAGGAGTTTTGGTTGGATATTAGGAAAAGGTTCTTTACACAGAGGGTGTTTGGGCACTGGAACAGGCTCCCCAGGGAAGTGGGCACAGCACCAAGTCTGACAGAGCTCAAGAAGCATTTGGACAATGCACATGGTGTGATTCTTGGGGCTGTCCTGTGCGGGATGAGAAGCTTGAATGGATGATCCCCATGGGTCCCTTCCAACTCAGGACATTTTTTGTTTCTATGATTTGAATAATGTCTACATACTTATTCCCCCTGACCCCAAATCAAAACAAATAAAATCCTCGATAAAATGCATCTACCATAACTGCCAACTTACTCCAACTTCTTTGACAGGCATTTTTAATACAGAAAATTACACAAAGGCCTCATCACTACTGAAACAGAAATTAAACTAATATGCAAGCTGAAATCAATTTAAATTGTAATTATAACTTATGATACAATTTATCTTTTCCCAAGGGGAAAAAAAAGCAATGACCCTATTTTTCCACTTCATCAAAAATCTAGCTGGAGTAGGGACAGCATGAACATCAGAAGAATAGTTCTTTGACTTCTTCCATTCTGGAACATCTTTCCTAAGGCTTTCTGTTCCATGGGCTCCAATAGCTGCCTGATAGCAACCACAACACTTGAAAATAAAAAAAGATTGGAGAACACATCCCAACAATCTCCTAACTTGTCCCTGAACTTTTCTTGAACATATTAGACTAACCAAGGTTGAGAAAGAAGTCATTTATTTATAATAAACACTTGCACACAAAAACCCAGAAAACCTCAACTCCCTTAACTAATGGTTTCTAAAAATGCTTATTCAAACTGACACATGCATGACAAGTTTTGGCTGAATACGATTTAAGGAGGAGGAGTTATACCACCCAGAAAAATGGTGTTTATGACAGAAATGACAAAGGATCATTCATCATGGGGTTTTTCTATGTGAAGCAGTAATAAAGCCTAAATGAAACTGCACTTCATTAGTAATTTATTTCACAGATCACTATATATACACAAATAGCATAACTCTATTACATTTTTATAGTGCCATTTATTACAGTACTTCACATACTATATCCACATGGCAACACAGAAATGCAGCTTTCTCTGGGGAAGACAACAGCAGCCAACTGCAGAGCAGCACACAGGGAGGAAACAATTCTGAGCCAGAAGAGCAAAATAAGAATTTTCAGATGAGTCAACAAAAGACAAATATAAAACAATAAAACTGAACCCTAAGAGATGCGCAGCTAACTCAAAGAATGGTATAGCTTGCCTGATGCCCCATTTGATTTTGAAAGTAGAAATAAAAGAGGAAAACTGAATACTCTTGCCTCGTTCAGTCAGAGTGACCAACAGCAGAGCCTCCCACCAGAACTCCCTGGCTAAAATTCTCTATCCTTTTTTTTTGATCTTTGAGCACTACACTGGAATTTTCCACTTGCCACAGGAAGGAAAAGAACATCAGTTCATTTGCTTTCCTCAGTTTGTATCTGGGATGCCACACTTCAGGTATAGCTGAGGACATGTTCTCAGATATCAAGAAAAGAGATGCATTCCTTTCTCTGCCAAGACTTCTGCAAAGCGAGGGTTCAGGGCTATTCCATCCTCCACCGGAAAAGAATTTTCCTACTTTCACACTTAAAGGCCAAACATTTCCATTAAACTTCCAGAGATGGCTGCTGACACCTCCCTTCCAAATGCAGGTGAAAACCTGGGATGTTACACAAACCCACAGAATGCTGTGAGAAGATGACAGACAGAAGGACACCTGCAAATGTCTCATCACAACATTTTGCTTGTGAAGTAACAGTGTCCAATTATGCAGTGTTAGGCCTCAGAAATATTATATGCATTATGTGAATGGTTCTTGAAATAAAAGTGACAAAAAAATGCACTGCTTTTAACTAGTGAGGCATGTTTAAATTCAAAAATAATGTCTTTATTTTCTTGCCAAAAAACTCTGCTGTAAGAACACTGATAAGAAGGTAAGTGGCTTGTCAGTTGCAGATACTCCATTTTTAAAAATAAATTTTAAAGTAAAAAACTTCTAAATAAAGACCTCAAACTTGAAATGTAATTTATGAATATGGGGTCTTTGATGGTTGGAGAGAAAACATGATTTTCCCCAGTACACTTTTTAAATCTTTTATGATGAATTAACTAGAGAGAACAAAAAATCAAAACTATCAGAAAAATATTTGCTGGACACTAAGTTAAAATCTGTTTGAAAGCTGGGAAAAAACTTTTCTTAAAACTTGTCAATATTGACTTTGCATTGTGGGAGCTTGAGAGTAAATACATTTATATTGTTTCTCCTATGGATCTTGTTCTGATGTTCTTTCTCAGGCATTCTGTTAATAAATGCAGAATAATGGTCCACTACATACAGTATCTAATTTGATAAGAGGCCAAGTAAATGTACATTAATACAACTTTTTTTTCTCTTTTTATGTCACATTGCACTTCTCCCTGCTTTAGTGGTAGACTAACTACTAACAGTTTAAGAAATAAAACCTGCAATACTGAAATGAAATGCTGATTTAAGATGCAGGTTTTAATTACTCATTTAAGTGATCTGTATTCTCTAGTTACTATATTAAAATAGGGATACTGACCATCTGCAAGAAATATAATGCCCTATTTGTGTAAGTTAATGAGTCTGAATTAGCTTGAGTATTCCCCATTGAAACTGCTAAGACTGTTTGAATCCCTAAGTGAGGCAAGTGGGTAAATGAAATCTCCTTTAACTATGAGACATGCTAGAAAGACTCTTTTCTCTCTCTCTAAGAAACCCTGCAATCTGATCAACAAATGCAAGAAGGACCAGACATTGTAGGAAAGATCACAAAACTGAAATTTTATTTCCTGTTCCTCTCCAAATCATTCTCTCAACAGATGCGAGCACACAGCCATAAGCTCTGGAGAAGATATTCCTTATAAAAGGTGTGAATAAGTGGACTCAGTGCAGTGGAGCTAAGAGAGCTTATGTAGGCTTGTCCAAAAGATGAAGAGCAGGAGAACAAACATTGACTAATTGACTAATGTTGACCTGGACATTGCTGGCAGAGCACCAAGAAAGATCACAGGTGAAAAGAGACTCAAAATAAAGAAAGTCTTGAGAATGAGAATTTTATCTTCAACACCATAGGTAGAAAAGCTAATTAAGTGATTTGGCAAGTTTGAAAGATTTGCTGCCCAGTTTCCATTCAGACAAATCAGGGACCTCCAGAGTTTTCAGGAAGTAAAGAAGCAGGAGCTGGTTTTCATGGACAAACTTTACAGTCCTTCTACATCTAACACTTTTACCTAAGAAAGTATGGAGATTTTCTAGTTCTTTCCTGGAACAATTCCTAGTCAGTCAAATCAGCCTATGCAAACACGCTGTAAAAAAGTCTCATTAAACATAGAAATATTTTATGATGCTACTTACCTGTCTGTCTACTTCTGGAAGCAAAAGCAGGAGGTATTGTTGAAAATGCTGAGGTAAAGAAGCAAAGGTGTGTTTATTTATTAAAGCCCTCAGGTTAGTGTTCACTAGAATAGATCCCGGTGTTTCTATGTCAATATCCTCAGCTTTGGTCCATTTCAAATGTCCTGGAGTAAATAAACAGAAATAACTTTAAACATAAATAAAGGAAGAGAGTAGGAACAGGTCTTCTTTTTAAGTTTTTAGCTTTTACTGTATAATACAATAGGCTACAGAGAAATGGTACTCTGAGAAGGATAACACAGCCTTTTCTAGGTGTCTTAACAGCTTTTATATTTGTATAATAATAAAAAATATTTTATATTTGTCTCTTGAAGATAAAGTATTTTTATTTTATAATAAAGAGACAAAATGCATTTGTCTCTTGACCTCTTATGTTCCAGTAAACATCACAGCTGACATATTCTTACTTCCAGCTCGAGACCAACTCAACAGCTGCAGAAAATAATCCTGTCATGTCATCAACAATAATTATATAAGCACCTATTTTCAAGCAAAAGGTGCTTGAAATTTATTGATGTGAATCAATAATTATGGACAGCTTCTCTTTTGCCATCAGCAGTGCCCTATGGCCTACAGAACTTGTCCCATTGCACCTGCTACAACCTGTGTGAATAGAGAGTGATCAAGGAGATGAGAATATTTAATATGGTAATGTTTGAAAACATTAACAACAAAAAAAAAAAAAAAAACAAAAGAATTTTTCAGAGTTTTACTAAAAGCTAAGATCTAAAATGATCAAAATACAGAAGGCAGCAGCAGGAATTGTGAGATTAGTGCACAAGGTATGAGAGGAACGATACAAACACAGGAGTAAGATAAAGACTCAGCAGAGGGAAAGGGAAATAACCATATGGCTCATGCACAGCACTACAGAATAAAATCTTCTTACTTCACACAGTGGACAGAAAGGCTATCTATCATCTTAAACTCTTGCACAGTAAGAAATACATCTGTTAAGATACTGGGAAAAGAAAGCTTTCAACCATCAAGAACAAGGAGATGCTGAATTAAATCCATAGGAAGGTATTAGGGTCTCCATCAAAATATTTTAGGAATATGTTAGACAAATACCTGTCAGTAATGACAGGTGCATATCTGATTTTGACCTATGACTGATGAACAAATTAGATGACCCCTGGAGTTCCTGTCTGGTCTGATTTTGTTAGTATTTCTAGGAAAATATTTAGAAAATACTTTTTAAAGTTTCCTAAAGAGCTATCTGCTTCAAGGTGTTTATATACTGCTACAATCCTTTTTTCCCTCTAAGTCTTAACAGATCAAAGTCCAGGTAACTGGAAAAACTCAAAAGCTTCTAAGCCTTCCCAGGAAACTTCTTCAGGTTTCAGTTTGTTGTACTTTCAAATATTTCAAAAATGGTGTAAGAGAGGTCTGAACTATATAAAACACAGACTCCATCAGAATCCCTAAAAAAGTGATTAAAAGATTATTCCACTGCTATGATGGAATAATCATAATCAAATGATGGCATTTGGCATTTACATAAGATCTCTCAGCAACAATTAAAACTAAAATGTTAAGAAGATTAAATATGTTTTAAAAATGAGAAAATTTGGGCATACTGACTATTAGGAATGTCTCAAATGTTACAAGCTACTAAACAGTAACCACAATAGGAGGAATGCAACTGTGCTTTGGATTTCTTAGAGGACCTATGGTGGTCGCTTCCCTGAAAGTCTGTAACTACAAAATATACATATGTAAGAAAATGAAGATTTGTAAATTCTAAAAGCTCCATTTCAGTCACAGCCTCCTGTAAACATTCTTGTAATTTTATTTTATATTTCAGCGCTGATAGCAACTGAATGAGACAAGAACTACTTTGCACTCAGCACAGGATAACCTTTTCCAACACATATTTCTAACATACTCTATTTCAGTACAGCTAAGACTCCATTACCAGCAAATGAATGCCCTGTTATACAGGACAATTGCATGGAAGAAGTGCCCATTTTCATGAATGCATCACAATAAACTATCCTCACCATCTGTTCCACCCACTAAATATAAATGTAAAAAGAACACAGTCCCTGAGCATAACACAAGTTGTAAGATGTACTGAATTTTAATGCCTGTATGTATATTCTCTTTTTTAATCAATTCAAAATACATATCCCCATCTTCTAAGTGACTCCAAATTAGAGTAACATTTTCCCCAGCTAGAGCTTCATATCCTATGGGAAGGCAAACACACAGAGATAATCCAAACTGAAATAAGACACATGACTGCAAAATCAGTAACATCCTTCAGTGGCAGATATTCTCATAGCATGAAAAGCCCAAGACAAAGAGTCAAATCTACATTTTCTGATTTATTTGGCCTTTTATCACTTACAGAGTACTGTGGGAGTTTTATCAGCTTTTGGAAGAAATGTGTGTATTGCTTCTGTGTGTGTAGCAAACTATGGATGCCCACCACAGTTCTACTTAAAAAAAAAACCCTCAAAATCTGTTCAGAATTTATAACAAATTCTCTCTCCTGCACCCTTCCTATGGCTAATTTAGGTTCTGTATAGCAGGTCCCAAGTTTGTAATAAGATTTAGTGAAGTATCTGGGAGCAGCATGGAAGTATGACACTACTGCATCACTAATCATAGCACTGAGAAGAGTTTATGACAAAACATGTGCCAGTGTTTTTTATGTAATTTTCCACAGAGAAAGACATTTTGAACCCTTATATAGTTTAGGGGTATCACTGTCCAAATCAGAAATAGAAGCTGTAAGACAAGAGAGAAACTCAGGCTTGCAGCCTTGGAAAATGAGAGTTTACTCCTCAACACAGAGAATTAACCATAAGGAGATGGGAGCACTATAGGTCTACATCAAGATATGAAAATGAAAACAGAAAAAACACAGAGATCACAAAGTTGGAAGAATCTGTTAACTAAAATGGAAAAAAGTAATCTTATTTAATCAGAGCTCAGAAAGTCTACTAAACACAACATGTAGTGAATCTTGGGCAGCTCAGCAGAGTTTTAGACAACCAAACAATACCTGGACCTGAATTGTGCACTACACAGGACCCTGGATCTGTTCTCAAAACTGCTCTACAACTGCACTTCTAGCATCCCAAGAAATGCTGTATCATGAGAGAAACATTTAAAAAGAACAGAAACCCTTAAACCTTATACAAAGTTCCCTGCACTTAATTTGTGGTGTCCCAAAATGCCAATAGATTTATTTTCCAAAATCCACCAAAAAACCCCTAATGAATTCAATTGCTATCATGAGCCAACAGTTGATGTCATATCTGAAGATGGGGAGGAATATATATATTGAAATTATGTATCTCAGTCTTAAATGTAGAGAAAAATGACAGGAAATCATCTAACATTGAATATAACTTAACACAGCAAAAGCTCTAATACTGAGGGAGTATTGTCTATTTTAAATAATGATGTTGGATCAGCATAGAGAACTAGCTATCCACGTGGGTCTGATTGATAATCTGCTGAAAGATCATGTATGAAACCAAAGTACACTTTCATGGGAGGCTGTGATACAATAAGGCCTATAGGTTATACTGCCTGGAACTGGCAAGAGCACATTTAACAACTCTCCTATGGCATTTAGGAAGTAAAGTGCCTTGGAGCTATTTTACAGGATCATTATTTATAAAAATAGGACTAGGCTGGATGATTAATAAAGAAGAACAATCTCATTCCCACAAAGACTGACATAAAATAACTTCTAGGATTTAGCACTATAAAAAGCTTGTTTGTTATCTTTTCCAACAGGCCACATTGCAAAATACTTCTTTAAATGACTCAGCATTCTGATGAATGTAAGAAGTACTTTGTAAAGATAAAGAAACAGTTATGTCATTCTTTGACTTCACTTAAGCAGAGACAAGAGTCTTAGTGAACACTACATTTTGTGCTCCCTAGGGAACTCTTCCAATTAAATTTCATGCAGAGCAGGAAAATCTGCCTATGACATGGAGATTTAGAATTTACTCTTAGCATCTCTTCAGAGAAAATTCTTTGTTAATTACAGAATGTGATCCATGAGCCTCACTAAAAAACCCACAGAAAATAAAATCAGAAACTGTATCTACCACTGCAAGAGATGGAGCTTCAAAATAGTTACAGGTCCAACAGAAGAACTAAATCAACCAAAGAAGAAGAACCAAGCAAAACCTTTATTCCAAAACTCTATATGACATGCAATAATGCAAATGAAGAAAAGAGAATGTCAACTTCTAATCAGGCAAGCATGTAAGCAAATATGCTGCTATCTCTGGGAATAAATGCACATTAGGCAAGCAAATTCACCATGAAGAAAGAAGATCTGTTACACACTGCCCTCATCTCCCAAAAAATCATTACATAACAATCAGACTCTAATTGCTAAATCACCTCTCTGCCTGCAATTGCTTAGGTCTGTCAAACTTTAAAAAGCAACCACTGAGGACGAAAAAAAAAACTGACCATGGATTTTCCAGGTAGACAGAAAGATGCCTTCTTGAGAAAGGATCAGGTGCTGAGTTTGAAAAAGGGACAGGTAAACAAAAATAAAACTTTCCAAGAGAACACAAAGTTTAGAAAAATGTCAATATTACAAGTAAGATATTTATTTTACTCCTACTCACCTAAACCAGATTTTTTTAACCTCTTTAAGTGCTGGCTTGTTTGCTTTCCAGTTGGAGACTTTTGCCCATGTTTCATCTCTTTATCAGAACCATCTGCTTCGCCATTTTTAGATTCCGATCCTTTGGAAAAAGTAAAATCCCTCAAATATGATGCTTTTGCACTTTCACTAACAATCCCCTCAGCACCCCCTACACCATAAACAAAACAAAAATAGGATTTAAAAAAAATTGACATTTTCTTGCTGAAAGGCAATATACTTTTCTGGTCACAACACAATTCCTCCTCATCAGAGGAATTGGAAGTAAAAGCTCAATAAATCAATTAAGTGCTGAAAACTAAAGTTTACTGAACACTGCAGTCAATAAAAATGTTCAGTGATCTAATAAAAATAACATAGTTCTATAATGCCCAGGAGATATTTTTAAAAATATTTTAACCTTAAGTTATGGGGCAGTAAAGCAACCTAAGGCTGAAAAAAAGATAATTTCTTTTTGAAGAAACATTTAAAGAAAAGATATGTTTGGAAATACAATTGTCAATTTGTGTTAAACATAGACACAGAACTCTCTTAAAATGAAGTAACTTAACCACCAGAGCTAAAGGTCAAGGTTATGCTGCAGTGATAAGCATGGTATAAGAAGAAAAGCTAACAAAAGGATTTGAGTATTGCAATGCAGAACTGAGACACAAATTCACATTCATGGAGAAGCTTGCCTTTCCCCCCCTCCTCTTTTTATGGCATTGAATACCAGCATGTGGTACTCCATTAGAGCTCCAGAGCCAAACAAAATGTTACTTTGCATTCCTTTAAAGCTGCTGCTATTACCAATTGTCATTTTACTGCGTGCCTTCAGCTCTTTATTAAAGAAAAATCTCCATCCTTGAGACACGAGTCTTGATAAAGAAATAAAGATGTTAAACAAAGCCACCCAGTGGAAATAGTATTTCAGCAATTCCGAATTCTGTATGCCACACATCTGATTCAGAGGAAGGCTCTGTGAACAGAGCTGATCTTGCAAACGGTCCTTTAGCTATTTACCTGAAGGTGAATCCGACTGCTCATCGGACACCTTTAATGGTGTCAAAACAACACGAGGAACAGTCTTGTTTACCATCATTGAGACTCCATTTCTTCTTTTCTGCTGTTGTCTCAAAGCCTACAAAAACGATAACAAAACATAAAACTGTAGCAAAAAATAATGCTTGTAAGTGAATTACACATGACATTTCTCTACCATTAAATTGAATCCCTTAAAATAAGCATAATTTACACAGCTACTGACTTGCCAGACTTCACACTCGTCCTCTTTATGTCATTTTCTTTTAAAATACAAAATCAGGCTTTTTCTCCTTTTTTTTTCTAGAGAAAGAAGACGCACCTTAGATCATTTTCCAATCCAGTTTTGACAACAAAGAAGCCTGTAACTGTTTGTTCTACCTTAACAGCACAACATGATAACCCATGAAATGTGAAACTAAGACTTTCAAAAAAAAGCGTAAACCCAAAATGTTTCAAAACCAGAATAAAAATATATATGTCTGCACATCTCTCGCAGGTGCATCCTCTCCAGTATACTGCTCAGTCAATCAAGTTAACACAGAGTGTCATCAGTATGTACAGCATGTAAGGACTACAGTATTGATGCACTCACTCAGCCGTGAGTAGTGCTGCACAAAATCACTGAACATGGCAGGAATCATTTATTTTCGTGAAGGGAATCAGTCCTAATCTTGGAAACCTTGCAGCATTTGGCTTCTGTCTGTTTGACTTTGGGCATTAACCTTCAGAACACGAACATGATGGTGTTCTGGCAAATCTGGGGGAAAATGATACACGAATAAATCTCTACAAATGGTAGTGCTTTGTGTTTCATAAATGTATCAAATACAGGGCTGATAATGTAATATAAAATATCTACAGATTAGAAATAGCAAATACCCATCAGACTGATTTATATGAAAAATTATTTATCATTCAAAAGGTCCTAAAACATAAAACTATGAATACCTGCCAATTAATACATCTGCAAGCATTAAAATTCTGGAATTAATCAGAATGGGCTGGGCTTAATACAGACTTCTCCGAGCCTCCTATCTATTTTTCTCCATTCTAACTGTGCACTCTATTTTTACAATTGTGATTCGTGTTATGAACTTTGGGGATTTATTAAAGTAATACCATATCAACAAGGTACATATTTGATATAAATTATCCCTATAGGTTTATGAGCATGAACGACTTATGCCCTATAAGATTTAAGTCTGAAACTTTAATGGATTGTAATAACTTTCCAAATTGTTCACATAGCTAAATAATAGGAAAAAAACCCTGTGAGATGAAAGAAATAGATATTGGTCTATTCCTCTAAATAACACTCGACACAATGTAAAATACACCAGGCCACATAGAAGCTATTTCACGGATTAACCCATTTTATTGTACTTCTGACACGTAAGTACTGTGCAATAAAAAGCAAATTAGAACACTTGAAATCAAACAAAGACAGGAAGCTGGTCAGATCTACACTGAACCAAAGAAGCAGCAGAAAGCCATAAAGAACAGCTGATACTTCAAACATTTTTGAGACAGAAATTTGATAGTGGTATCAAACAAGCACAGCCAGACTTGTGGACAGAAAATTATAAAGTGTTAACACTTCTCCAAAATTCCTCAAAATTCCAAAAATTACTCGTAAAACCTAAGTGCCAAATCAGGTGATCCTTAATTAACAGTAATACCATGGAGACAGTGGGAAACAGTTCATTAAAAATTAACTGAAAAGACTGGCAATGTCTGCACCACCAATACACCAATATAACACTACTTCATATGATGGTGTCCTACAGCCTGATTTGCCTGACATCATCCTCATTTCCTCCACTCAAGGAAAATGGTTAGAGCCCAAATAATACTCCATGTCATTCTCCTGTCTCCTGAGTTTCCAAGACAATTTCCACCCCTCACCAAGGTTTCACAGCCTTGCAGCCAGCATCCATACAGAAACACCATTTTAATGATTTATACAGACACTGTGGCAAAGGCAGATTCTTTGTCAAGCCTCACAGTTGATTTTCAATGCTAAGACTGAACTTCCATGAAGGAGAGAAAGGAACCAGCAGTGTATCCACCACCAGTGACAGGCACGCAGTGTTGGTACACCTCAGGTGACACACGTGCTGCTGGAGCGAGGGCAGCGGTACCCAGTTTTTGTCAGGAGCACCACTTACCTGCTTTTCTGTTACTGGCAGGGCCCCCTGTGGTCCTTAAGCACATATTTATGCAACTGAGCTGGCATTTGCAAGAAGCACAGGCCAACTCATGCCCATGGAGCACTAATGCAAGACACTCCCTGGACAGTTAGATGAGGAAATACAGCTGTGAGCAGACAAAGCTACCAGAACTATTTACTTTGAGGCACAGCACACTTCTCTAGCTACAGCCTAAGCACCTCTATATATGAGAGTCAAGCAAAAACCTTAAAGACACCATTTCCCTTTGACAAATATTTGTTTTTCAGGGTTTCTTTTTCCCTAACATGCATTGATTCACTGCCAGTCCCTTCCCCAGCTCCTCCAGTTTCACAGTGCAAGGAACTGATCACCAAAAAGGGACCAAGTGAACTCAGAAAATCAATCTGAAAGTAAAGCTACACACACCTGAAGAACAATCTGTAGAACAAAAACGGAAAAAAAAAAACCAAAAACCAAAAAAAACAAACCAAAAAACCAAACAAAAACCCACAACCAACCAAACAAAAAAGAAACAACCCCAAAATCCCCCTCAAAACTGAACCCCCCCCACAATATGAACATTAAATCTAAGTAAAACTTTTAACACAAAATTAATTAATAGATGCGTAACCTTCCCCATGCCTCTCTGCCTTTTCATTTATCAAATGAAAGATATAAGATGGGGGAAGAGGCTATAAAGATAACAAGTAAATAATCTACCCTATCATTTGCAGGGTAAAGAGATGGCTGAGATTCTGCACAGAAATTCACCTTGTGATATGCCTAGCTAATCACAACAATTTTGTGGTAATTTCTCCTCTGAATTTGAAGGTGCAGGATCTGAAATTTTGGGCAGACAAGTCATTGCAAGACAACCCGGCAGCGGGAGAAACTGCCGACTGACAC
Organism: Serinus canaria; assembly: GCF_022539315.1. NCBI lineage: Eukaryota > Metazoa > Chordata > Aves > Passeriformes > Fringillidae > Serinus > Serinus canaria. The sequence continues at coordinate 109,074,921 of NC_066315.1, read as the reverse complement.
CCAGCTACAAGGGAAGCCAAACCCCAGAAGGAGTTAAGTATAAAAGGAAGGACAATCTCTGTAGTCTCCACTGAGGACAAATATATAACTTCTCTACACCTAGCCTGAGGGACATTCATTTTAGAATACAAGACTACTGTAGGATAAGACAAGAATCTTGTAACCCAAGATTAATTCTACTTAGCTGAGAAGTCAATGAGATTACTCCAAGTGAAACATGCACCAAATGCCTGCTATACTGAGCTTTTAGTGCGCCAAGCTAATTTAGTGCTTTCCTAGTCACCACGACCAAATAAATCAAATTTATAACTAGCACTGAAGAAAATGAGAAATGTTGTAACTTATTCCATGGAAAAATGGTTCCAGAAATCACTGTAGATATGGAAACAGCAACTAACACATACTACATTGTCATCTTTCACAGTCACAGCATTTTCCATCTCATCCATATTTAGAGATATATAACCTCCTAGCTGGACTTCCTACAGAACTGCAAGAAACAGATGATGATTTTACCAAATGGTAAGATGTCATTTTCACTATGGTAAATTAGAAAAAAACACATGTGGTGCATATGATAGCTTAAATAAAGAATATTTTCCTTTAATGAGATGCTATGTTTACATTTCAAATGCATTCAGTCACTTCATGCTAAATGCTTGAGTTAAAAAAGCTGCACGTTTTAAATATCTAGAACTTATCACTGTTAAAGTATTCTGTGAGACATTACTACCATCCTATTTGTACAAGAAATAAATTTAAAAAAACAAAAGGAAATGAAAGTTCATGTAATATACAAGTTAAAATATTACAAGCTCTCTTAAAATTACCACCAAAATATAATACTTACATCCAGTCTTTCACAAGCAGATTTGCAAAGGACATCTGTGAATCTCTCGCACATAATGAGTATGGAGAATTCCCAGTATTCCCATTCATAAAAATGAACCTGTGACCATCTGTTGAATAACACTGCCATGGTCATTATACAGTGCTTGGTATAATTATTCGGTTTAATGAAGTTATTTTTATTGCCAAAATCTTTAAGTAAACTATCAATCCATTTTCATCCAAAGAATTCAAAATAAAATGAAAAGATGAAAATAATGAAAACATAAACTCTGAAGATAGATGGCAAAAGAAAAACACCATGAAATTAACAGTGAACTTCTAATTCCAAGTGGGTTTTTTAAAATAAAGATGTGACAAGAGCAAGGTTCCTTCTGTTTTTCATGGAGTTTCTATCCCTACTGGAGTATAGCAGTATTTTGGCGGTTTCATGAATGCCATTATATGCTCTTAAGAATAGTAATTTCATGTTTAGTTGATCTTAACACAGGAAAGACTTCTTCACCCATGTGACACAATGGTTGACTGTCTTCAGTTAAAACTCATAAAGTCATCTTTCAAGCAGGAATGAAAGGAAACAATATAAACTAAAATGTAACTAGAGATGGGGGCAAAATACCTCCCCAAAAGAGCACCAGAAGCAAAATGTCATCCTCTGCGCTCTGATTTTACTGCTGCTTGGCAATTTTTTTTTTGTTATTTTTCTTTCCCACATCTTTTAAACTCAGAATAAAAAAATGGAGCACACAGATAAACCATTAATGCAGAAAACCACTTTCATTTGAGCTTAAATGCGTGACATGCTGAGAATGTTAAAAATTAAGTCATTATCAACAAAGACATGTAACACTTGGTTGCATTAAGCAACATCGTCCCAGATTTCTACTTGTTCCATAAATGTCAAGTCTACATTCTGTAACTCATGTAATGAAACATAACCTTTGAAATTTCACACATTATGGATCAGAAATGTAAAGCTATGGAATGCCTCCATTCTGCCATAAGAAAACACCAGCTAGGATACACTGAGCAAAGTCTCTTGCACAAAATAAGTAACAGCTCTACATCATGGTTATGGATCCCATAACCAAAGATGAAACAGACTTATGGTTTATCATTGATTCACTTAACACCACCACAAAATTCAGTCTTTGTCTTCTCTCTCACCCTCATTTTGTTTAGTAAAATTAAGAGCCTTTAATTCCCACATCTCGGTTAAATTAAAATTTCTCAGTGGCAACCTGTTTCACGGACAGACGGATCAGTTAAACTAAAACAGTAAGCACCACAAATCATGAAGAGTAAACCCATCATTATTTCCTAGATGCCATTAATTCTTATATTAAACATAAACAAAGCACTCAGTTATAAGCATGCAACCATAAGATTAAAATACAATAAAGATGTCCTATGGAAACAACTACAAAGCACAAAGTGCCATTTCCAAAGCAAATTAAATTACTTCCAACCATACTAGTACACTAAACAAGTCAGTATTGTGCCAAGAGTACACAGCTGGTCATTTGGAGATGAAGAGTAGCATCAGAATCAACAGGATGGAAGTTTTGAAACCTGGGGTTTATTTTGAAACAATTGCTAACACCTTCTCAAATAAGCATCTATTCTTGTCCCATGCCATCCTCCTACCTTGTGACAGTTACATCTGTATTCAGAATAAAAAATAATGTATTGCTGCATATTTGTTCCTTAGGTTTCAGTAGGGCTCAGAGGTTTCCAGTAGGACTTTCTGTAGGACTACAGTACACATTAACACTGAACATTTACCTGTGTACTAACCAACACTGAACTGAAGTGCTTGTGGACCTTTGGGGGGCAGACAAGGAGATTTGTCTGCTCACAAGTGTGTCTGTACACCTGCAAGCTAGCACTACTTTCTATGGGATTACAATAATGCAGTCACAGCTACAGCTGCTGCAGATCACGACAGACTGCAATGTAAATGCTTTTGGTGCTTTCCCAACCACAGAAAAAAGGACAAAAACCACATGTGATCTGTTCAATGTCTGTTTTGACTTGCACGTGAATGGGAATGATGATAGCATATGCATCAACACAGTGAAAGCTTTTTAACAAAGAGAAGAATTGGGTTTTTTTTTAATGTTTTGTGTAGTATTAAATTACCAACATCCATCAGCTGAAAAGCGTTTTATGGGGAAATGAGTTCTTTGGCATAACAAAGCACATGTAGGTAAGGAAACAGTTTGTAGAAAGCACTTTAAAAACAAATTAAAACAAAGATAGCAGTGTCAATACAAAATCTTAAAACAGTAATCAACACTTTCCATGAGGTCAGATTTTCAAACACACTCTGCACAGGGGCCAAAGCATACAGTGGGGGCTTCATGGCTAGACTCTGCAGATCAAAAATCTTCTCCTATTACCACTCAGAGAATTTACATTGCACCAATGTAAGCAGTGTAATGTCTTTCTGCCTAACATCCTGTTTCAGCCTGGGTACTCTTGCTTGCCCACACATCCTGAGCACACAGCCTTCTGGGGACCTAACTAGCAGCACCTGGAACACCATTTGCAGAAAACTGCTTGTCAACATTTTGTAGGAGGCTTCCTAGAGCTCTGAAGAGTTGTGAGCTGTTCCAAATCCTGCCTTTCCCTGAAAAGACCAACACTTTCTAGGATGCATTTAAAATCAAGGCATGACTCATTGTCACCTGGATATAATTTCATGTTACAAACTATTGAAATCAAAAGCTGTTCCTTTCACATGGCCCAAAAGAAGGCACTCCCTTAGATATTCGCTGCCACTATAAGGAAAAATCACGTAACTCCAGCGGAAAAGCTTAACGGGGACTTCAGTCTAGTGCTTTTATTTTCATTAATACAACAGCAATGACCAATCCATCTGAAATAGTTCCCCAGGCTACTTAAGGGACAGGCTACTTACAGAAACACATTAACAGATACACTTAATGCTTAGAATGAGGCTGCTATCTTCAGCTTGACTACCTGAGACTTGGAAAAAAGCCACTGATCTACAGAACAGAAGAGAACCCTTTCAACCTATATTTGGGAAGAAGACTTCACTATGTTGAAGTGGCAGGTTTAAACAAAGGTAATGGCCATGCCAGGAAATAGTTTAAAATGAGGGATACTGTCCCACACTGAGGTAGACGGGCAGCTATGCTTCAACACTTAAAATTGCTTTAGAGTTCTTTAGTTATTTCTCAGGCTAAGTAGTTCTCTAAAATACATTTATTAAAACAGAAAAGGTGTAGGAGCACACTGTGCAAACAACCCCAGAGGTGAAACATGCAGAACGCTTCAGCAACTGGGAGGCAGTTATTAGAAAAGCAGTAAAAAGCAGGGATTGTGTGGATTCCTGTCCCTTTCTTTCCATCACAGGTAAGGGCTGAGGACCACGGGGATGACCCAGAAGAGAGTCTTATAAACATTGTCTTGGGTCTTACCAAAGCACTGTGTTGAGCAGCTGGTGCGTGCTGCCCATGCATAGGGACCTTTAGAGGGACATACCGTGCAGCCAGCCTTCGGGCAATGCATGTACTCCCTGAACAGCTTCTGCTGGAACTCTTGCTCTCCCAGCTTCTTTTCCCCATTATGCAGTCTCCCTGCCATAGCTTCTCTGTCCTCTTCCCTAGACTTGTCTTGGCAATCAGAAAATCAGTTTAGTTTATCATCTTCGAACTTCCATTTTCCGGAATGCATTTTGTAAACTCCAGTGTCCCTTCCCATGTCTCTCTAGAAGTCAAAAAGCAACATGTTTTCCTTCTTTTCCATTTGTTGTCAGGAAAATTTGTCAAGAATCATCACTTATGTTGCCAGACATCTGATCAAATGCTTCAGCTAGGGAGCCAGAATTCTCCAACTGTGGCATTGGTACATTTGTTGCATCTGAAATGAAGCATAAGAAGGTGGTTAAGAGAGACATTGAGCAACTGCAGCAAACTCTCTAAAACGAGGAATTCAGTACAAAAAATACCTCTCAGTTCACAGTGGATTTTCAGAGCCTTTCAGGAAGACACCCTGCATTTAAATTCTAAGTGATTAGGACAAAATCATAATGATCTCCTCTGTCACCTTTGCTTCTTTGGGGTGAGGAAGGGAAAGCAGGGCAGGCAAATGTATCAGGCTTAGAGCATGTGAGGGAGCAGTTGCTCAAATGAGTCAAAGGAGAGACACCACAGACAGACTCATACTGGATTACTTCCTATGGGCACCAAAATGCTTCAAGATAACCTGCATCTGGCTGTAGTCAAGGAAAGAAGTCCTAACAGAATGAGTGTGGAAGGAGCAAGACTGGTGAGTTTGCTCTTCTCTCAAAGAAAGGTAAGCAGTGTGAGCTGAAGATGGGAAAGCAAATTCACACCAGCATCATGGGAGATCAGGATTATACCTTCAGTGTCAACCGAGACACTTGGACACCTGTGTCCAAAAAAAAAAAAAAAAAAGGAAACAAACAGATCTTGATAAACTAGTTATATGAATTTGGGTAAATCAGGGCTAAATTACAGTGTTGACCATCTTGAAATTTAGTGTCTTGTAGGTTGGTTTCTAAATAAGAATTACAGCTGTGGTAGAAATGTCAGCCTGAAATATTATTTGGAGCTGGACAGATCTAACATCCTAAAATTCAGAAGCAATATATGAGCTAAACCCTAACTTCCCCATTGCTCTATTACTGCTTGGGGCATGACAGCATCCACAGGAAAAAAAAAAAAAGGGGAGTGGAGTTGCCATTTCTATTACAAGAATAAATACTACAAATGGGTGCCTTCCTTCTCATTAAAAAACTGCATCTACCCACTTTATGAATTATATAGTGGCACATATATGAACCCAGCCACCAAGCATGCAGACAAAGCCCAAAGTTAAGGAAAACAAAACAAACCATGGCAGTGACATACCTTGTGTTGATTCCCTTATTTCCTGAGCTTCTCTCCTCCCAAACCCACTTGGCTGCTGTCTCTGGAGTTTCTGTCTCTACAAAGAGATCTGGATGCCCAGCACAGTCTCAGACATGTCCTGGTTCTTTATTCAGATCCTGAGTCTGAATGGAGTATCCTTCTCTTCTCCCAAAAGAAAATTTATGGGTACCCTTCTTGGTGCTGATTCCAAAGTGCCAAAAGTGAGGCAGGATTTTCTTCCATGTCTGGGAGGTCTACTATCATCCCAGACACCATTAGAGCGCATCTTCAAGTTCTTTCTCCTCTCTTGGTACTGACCCAGGGAACACCTGGTACACTGACGGGCAAGGTGCTCTTACACTTGGCTATCAGAGTCCAACAGACACTAACACCACCTCAATGTCCTGGATATTCACACATTCTCAGTGTTACCTATGTGAGGCCAGTTTGCAGGTATGATCCTTTCTTCTGAGAAATGTTCCAAGAACATCTTGACAGATAAAGATAAATCTGTATACAGCGAAGACTTCCACAAAAAAAGTATCACCTCAAGTCAATGGAACAGAAACTGGACCAGACAGAAGCATGTAGATACTATGCCATGACTTGATGTCCAAACTGGAGTTAGCCTTGTCCAGAGCAAGAATAAAGCACACAGTAGTGTGACCATGTACCACTGCTAGCAGATGCAGGAGTAGTTCAGTACTTTCCTGGGAAGAGGTCCTTACATGGGTCTGCATGCCAAAACTCTCGAGTGTGAAAAGAGGTAAATCAGTAGGGAACTGATCAGTACTGATAGGAAATCAGCGTGCCGTAGGCCTTCTTTTCAAAGGTACAAGATCAGCAACAGCTGGGCACAAATGCCCAAGCACTTCCAATAGCACAAGGGAAACAGAAATCTGTAAAATCTGCCATCAGAAAGCCAAGCATAAAAGGCAGCTCTACACCACAGGCTCTTGTCTATACCCTCATGAACAGGAACTGGTTTGTGGGACATCACACTCAGACCAAAGTGAAAGCATTTTACAAGAGAAAACTGAAACTCTGTCAGAAACCAAAGGGAAGCACGAAACACACTCAGTGGTAAAGCACTCAAATTCTCTTTCCCAACAAGGACACCATGGAAGGTGGTGAAGCTAAAAAGTTTCCAGACCAAAATGGCAGCCCAGCCTTTGAAAAGTGAGGACATAAGGGCTGATCTTTGACACTGAGCTTATGAAAATCCACTGCAACTGTAAACCTCCTTAGTCCTTGCAAAACACCCCAAATCCACTGCTACCTGGGAGAAATCAAACCCAAAAAATTCCCTTTCCTCCATGCTCCTTGCAGAGCTCAAGAAAGGCAGCATTGTGACTAATTTGATTCATGAGAACACCCTGAAATGTGGGCTGTTACAAGCCAAACAGGAGATTGCAATCTAAACCCCTGAATATAGCTCCAGAATTCATTAAAAAAAGCAAATCATATGTAAATCCATCACATAATAATTTAAAGAGAATTACATATGAGTGGTTAATAAGTAGATAAACATTAGAGAATATCTTCTATTTCCAGTTCAGATCTTCAAACAGAACTGCACATTATCAACTTCCCTCTCACTTTATTTTTGGAGGTTACAAAACAAATACACACAAGATCAAAGTAATGTGAAGAGCCCCCTGGTTTTAAATAAATTGAGTAGGAAACTGAAAACTAATGTGTAGGTTTTCATTCTTTGAAGACTGTTTTGCAGTAGATAAAAAGCAACAGCTAAGGAAGACCCCCATTACAGTATATTATATACAGTATATATAAAATTGTATATTATAAGCACTTGCTGAGAGTATGGTGATGGCTTATCCTCTGTTACTTTAGAATGGAATCAGTAAGTTTGTGTTGGTTGTAACAGTGTTACATAGTGTGTCTAAAAGTTTCTTCTGTATTCAAAGGCCTGACAGGTTCTTTGTATGAATTTTAGGTATTATGCATCCATAAAAGCAATTGAAAGATTGGAAAGGAAAAGAATAAATTTCCAACAGCAATTTTATAAATAAAATCACTGTTAAGGTTTATTCACTTCTACTACAATACCAAAACAAATCTGCAATGTGTATATATGGCAGTAGCCAACACCTGAAATTTTAAGAGAAAACAAAGCAAAAAACTACTATCCCACTATACAAATGCCCATTTGTCTCACACTGTGCATAGTGAAAACATTTTGCTGATAGCTGTAATGCTACTCTCATACTCTGAAGTACAGGATCTAATTACCATCAATTTAATTAAAACTAATTTCTTTTTATCGATTACTTAACTTTCTGATGTTGCTTTAACTCTACTGCCTTAGGGAATGTTTTCAAAGATTCACATCAATGTTATGACTTTTTATATTAATTAAGCTATTCTGATTAATTTGCCTTTTTAAAATTATTCTCAATGCTACATATCTGCTAAATGACAAATGGTAGAGTTTAAACAATTACAGAAGTTCAATCATTTGTGGCTTTGCTCTTTTTATTCCCTTCTTTCCCCTTTGCCTACTCCCTCCACCCCTAGGGAAGTTCACAGATCCCAAAAGAACTCTGTATAGAAGAGTTCCAAGAAGTGTAAATTTTTCACAACTATCCTAATGGTTAGTGAGCTGTTTTGTGCCCACTGTCCAATTTTCCTGAACAAACACATGTAAGACTGCAATCTAGTAATCCTTTTCAGTCCTCAAAGCCTCTAAATAAAACATAACCTTATGTGAATGATAAACACCTATGAATTTTATTGGATTTAAAACCAAAAACTAAAGTGTTTAGAGGAGATGTGCACAGTCTTTGCTTAACTTAAGTCTAAACAAAGAACTCAGCAATAAACTACCCCATGAAATACATGAGCTTCATTAAGCATAACTAGGAGAGCAGTTGTGAGAAAAATTACATCACCTCATTATCCTAACACTTTAGAAAAGTCGCAACTCCAAATGGAGAAGAGGTCATGATAGGGGTTTTTTGAATTCTAGCTTTTTACCTTTCATTTTTCATTTGTCTGGCTGTAAGCTGATTTAACTTGGCAATGCTGGAAAATAATTTTCACATTATCATGCTTTCAGCTAACAGGTGACTTTGAATAATCAGCTGCTTCTGCAAGCTTTAATACTTATCATGGATACTAAATCATCCAAATCATAAGTTTTTTTAAAAAATAACCCAATCCCACTTCCATACTCTGTAGTAGCAAATTCAGTATGAAAAAAAAATAGTTAACAGATCATAAAGAAAAACTGAACAAGTATACCTAGAGTCTTTCCTATCTGCAGCACTTCTTTCAAAATGCTTTTTTAAAATTTTTTTTAACCTCACATAAAATGCTCATTTTCAACACAAATGCTTACATAGGAAAAGCAGGGGTGTGATAATATAAAGAATTCTGCTTACTTGAAATTGACTTTAAGTGCTTACTGCACTTAAAACCCTTTTAAACTCACGACAAATAGGACTGCACCTTCGCTAAAAGCATAGCAAAACCCCCCAAAAAAACGCCCCCAAACATAGCACTAAAAATCCTTAGTAGCCTCTTGAAATTCTGCTGACATCCCACTCACATAGGAATGACAGAGATGCTAAAGGGAAGCCAACTGATGATCAGTCAATACAAGCTTACCTGTTTAAGTGCTTTCTTTGTGTGCTGCTGGAAGGAAGATACTAGCTTGCTTTGCACCGGTGCATTAGTAAGGCTTGAATCACGATTGGAAGACATTTCCTCAGATGTCTGCTTTGGGCAAACTTTATAAAAAGAAATAAAAAATCAGAATACTGTTATGGGGGTTACCTTCCCTATTTCTCCAAGAGTCATAAGGACGGAAAAATAAACCAACACAAGCAAATGCCTCAAAAACAAAAAGCTTGCTGCAGAAAATTCAGCTGATCTTGAGGTCCACATTAGAAAATCCAGCCATATTCTATGAAAACATACTGCTTCACTCATATTTGTACCACATCATACCCTTTCTATGCAGTTCAGGAGGCCCTGCATATTTTGCCTTTCAGGTCCTGAAAGGTAACTGAAATAGTTTAACAGATTTCACACAGAAACTAGATAAAAACTACCTTCCTCATCAACACATTTTAATAGATTATAAGATATCCAAATGAGCATTTATACAAGAGATATTGGTGACACCTGAATCTAAAAAGATTAATATATATGTAACTTCATACCAGATTGTAATGTCTTCTTAAGAGCCAGACTCACCTATTTTACAAGTGCCTCTGGCAAAGCTAAGAACACACTTTGCTGTTTAATGGGTAGACTGGAATACCCTCCAAGATGAATTCTGGTCTCTCAGGTAATACATGCTGCTATACTTGTCAGGTAATACATGCTGCTGTACTTGTCAGCCTTCTAAATAATACATGCTTTAATGAACAAATACTACAGGACTTGCATTAAACAGCCTCTTGAATAAATGTTGTGTGTGACACAGAAAAAAGTCTCCTGGTTAAAAATAAATGAAAATATGATTTTTTTAACAGCTTTATTAAACAGATTTGAAAGCTGTGAGAATAGCTGAAGGATCCTATTAGTCTTGGTGGTCAAAAAACTCAACTGAAAAGGCTGTAGAAACCTTTCCACTCTTAATGCCTTGCATTACTATTACTCTCACTACTAACCTCAGACTGCCCAGCTAAACCAGCATTAGTATGCATCCAGAAATGAAGCAGATTTTCTTCCATTCTACTCTGCTGACTCAGTCCAAGTCTGCCTTCAAGCAGCGTTCAAAGCTGGTTTGTCTGTTGACATACCTTCTTTATAATGTTTTCCAGCAGTAAATGTTTTTCCAAGATTTGCCATACTTTCACACCACCAGAATAGTCTGAATACACTCAAAGAAGTGGCACAGACATGTGCCAGAAATAATGTAGCCCAGTGTTAATCTATTTTCTCTGCCCATCCTTCAGTGCGATGAGCAGACACCTGAAGTATCTAAGTCCTGTGCCCTTAGCAATGTTTCTGAGAAGAAACATTGTAATGTTCTTTGATTTGTGTTTGTAAGCAAAAAAGTCAGACAATTTAGCTATCAATAAGTAATGGCCATCATAAGATGCATGTGACAGCAAACCATTTTTTTTGCACTGAAAGAAAAAGTAATTAATACTTACCTCAGGAAGAGAGAATACACTCTATGGCACTGCTGTTATGCCAAGATGGATATGCCAAGAGGTCATATTAGATTACATATTAGATAATTTTTCATTACCAGGTAAGAGAAATGCTATTTTATCATAAGATTTATAACTGATTTTTGTCTTTTTTTTTCTTAGACTTGCAGATTTGTCAAAATACACAAAGAAGATGCAACACAAAACAGGTTCTGAGTTTACAGAATCACCTGGTTTGCATCATTCTTTTCCACATGATGAGCAAAGCTTACTATCAAATAAGACAACGTAAAAGAGCTGCAAAGTGTCAGCAGAAAACAAACAATAGCTGGTTTATATAATCCAAATCACTGCAACAGCTAAGCTCCTGAAACAAAGAACACCTACATGAAAATAAAAACGTGACATTTCAAATTGCCCAGATTTGTCTTCTCCTTCAAAGAAACCTTTTTTTTTTACTGTGTTCTGGCAAATTTTGAGAGTCTAAGAATTGAAGAAAAAAAAACTAGAAACAGCATGTGCACACAAACCACAAAGCTAACAAGAGAGGAGAACACATTAAAAAATCCCTAAAGAATGGAAACTGGTAAACTTAAGTGCCCCCCCTAAAACAGGATAGATACAACGTGACCTGTCATGATAAACCTATTCCTGCTCCCCAGAATGACTGCAACTCCTATTACCTTCTTGTTGAAAAGGGAAATTCAGATTTTCATTATCGTGATCTAGGACGTTATCCAGGAGTCTCCCCTATTTATTTTGGTGATAAAGCTCATCCTCAAGAGGTTTGACAACTATCTGATGATACTCAACACCACAACCATTAAAATCAAAGTCATGATGCAGCAGGAATAAAAATAGGCATAGTTCTGTATTATTTTTTTACTTTAATTCATTTCTCTTTTAACAATAAACCTGGAGTTGTGACAGAATTTATAAGAGGCCCTACTTTTAATTCCTATAATTACTTCAATTTTCATAAAATATTGGTGTATTGGTTTATTTTGCCTCTGTTCCTTTGAATCTTTTATAACAAAGCTAAACCAAGAAACCGGGACTGTTCTAGTGGGTGAAACAACTGGAACTGAAACCCACTGAAACAATAAATAGCTTTCCATCACTGCAATCTCTCCTACAGATACAGCAAGAATACCTCACTTCAGGCTAGTTCTTTAGTGCAATCCAAAACTAGTTTGTTCAGAGTTTTGAAAAAATCCTGACTTTTTCCTGCAGTTCATTATTAAAGATACATGAGGTTGAAATATGCTGCTTAGAATATTTTAAATGACACTGTGATTAGAAAAACTCAATCTAATTTATTTAGAACAAATGATGCTTCCCTTCTAAAACTTATTTTGTATGTTATATTTTTCTTCATATACCTTGTAGCTTAAAATAATAAGATAGTAGGAAACTATTTTAAATGTCACTTTCTATGTTTTAATTAAATTTCCATTTCCATTTAAAACCAGCTTGATAGAAAACATAACTATGAACCTAACTATCTAGTAAGTAAGAAATGCCATTTCCTATTTTCAAAAGCAGAAGGAATAAGTATTAAAAATCTCAATACATTGTGGTAAATTATACAACTGCTTAATAACTTATACAGTCTACTGACTTTATTAGCAAAAAATAATACTAAAATTGACATACAGGCTTTATTTAGAGGATAATCAAGATATTGTTTAAAAACAATTTGAATTGTTTTTTCTGTATGAAATTAAATACAAATATGATACAATGAATAAATTTAATCTTTAAAACATGTTCTGCTACTTAGCAATTTAAATCAATCTGTGCCAAAGTGTGACTGCATTAAAATGCCTATGACTACATAAAATTGTCCTTATTTATTTCTTAATTTCTATGGACAAAGTCCAGCTGCTTTTCTCTGAATGGGTCAGACATAAAGAAAGGGAAAAATATGACAGAAAGATATATAAGTGAAATCACCATTGATGATCCTAGTGAAAAAACCAATGCCTTAAGAACAAAACAGACATTTTTCCTATGGAAACCACAGTAAAAGAAAAACAAATTTAAAATGTTCTTTGTACATATATATAACTTTGGAAAACTGCAACCACTTCTTCCATAAGTGCTGAAGATCCATGAATATTATCAGATCCACGTTCACTTGAAAATCTGTATCAGAAAAGAATGCTAAAAATAAACTGGGTGCTGGGGAGGGGATAAAAAAAACCTCTGAGAGAATGTGACAGATAAAGGGAAAATATTTGGGTAGCAAATAAAGACGATTCACCATTATTGCTACAGTAGAAAAGGGAAACAAGAGTGGTTTTAAGCCTACAGGAGGCATTTCCATTTAGTGGAGAATAATTAGGCTCCATTCTTTAAATTGGCTTCCTCAAGGGCCAGGACCACGTGAAGGAATAAAGCAAAAGCAACTATTAAGCCGTAAACTGTTAGGTTATGAGCTGGAAGAGCAGCTGGGTTTCTGAAGATAAGACCTCCTTAGTGAGTATTCAGAGACTGTTAACATGAATGATAGAATTAGAATTATGTAGCAAAAAGAGTATGTTAAAAATGTTTTTGGTAAACTCCATTTAAAATAACTTCCTCTCTTCCATTTTTCCAAGACTACTTTTGTTAATTATTACAAAAGGTTAAAATTTATAAAAATCAGCAATGTTGTCTTTGAATTTCAAATTTTACAGGCCATCTGTGTGATTTTTTTATTACCTTTTACCTTCCCCACCCAATAAAGGACACCTATGTAAAACATATTGGAACACATGTTTCTTCAAAGAAACAATTTTTTGAGGAACACAACAAAAAATTATTGTGTCTCCTTGCCACTGAAAGTTTTTAGGAATAACTGTAAACAGATCTGTAACTAGATGGATGGAGAAATTCCTGCCCAGTAAAGGGCTTATTTTCCCAAAATCAACTGCACAGTTAATTTTTATTTCAGTCAGATCATATTGATTTAAAATCAAACCAGCAAAATCAACAGCAGCCCACTTCTTTTTTTTTTTTAAAGTAACCACAGCAGATGAGAAGGATTGTTTACTAATGGCCACATTACAAAACATAAATTAATATTGTAGCCATATGCTAAAGACTGGAGTCTATCTCAAGCATAAAATGTATGCACACACTCTGGAGATAGGAAATTTCAGAGAGCACTCCCTCAGGAAAACATACACACAATATCCCTCCCTAAAATATCCATAAAATCCAATATTTTCTTTGGGTGACACAGATCTATACTTGTATTGACATAAATAGTTGCACTTTGCCAGCACAGATGTATCGAGTAATTCACCTCCATCACTCTTTGATCTCTAGAGCCCAACTTGCCAAAACCGAACTATTCAGAACTCGGCTGTTGCCATCAGCTCTTGAAAATGAAAACCAGTTTGGGAGTTAGTTAATTGTATGAGTTTGCCAAAGCAAGCAAAAACAGATGTATACATCAAGGGTACTACAGTGACTGTAATATTCTTTCTGAAAAGCAATACTAGCACCGTGAATTAACAAATAGTATTGAATAGTATCTTTTGGAAAAAGACATCAAATACCACGTCAGCTTTGTAGCTTGCACTGAATCCCATTATATTAACAGCACGTTTTTGAGCCCAAACATTTCACGAAACTTAGAAAACTGCGAATCCTTATTCCAAAGCAAGTCAATATTTTCCACTAAAAATATACAGCCTGTCATCACTAAGCCACAAATTTCTTAGACCTCATTAACTAATGTACAGGAAAAAAAAAAACAAATGAGAAACATCCTTAAGCTTCACAGTATCTTCTCTTATTCTTATGACTCCCTTCAAGCGGTAATGAAACAAAAGAAGTTAAGCTCAGTCCCAGGTACCATATTTTTATTTTATAGTTGCAGGAAGATGAAAGAAAAATACACCAAAAAAATCTAAGCAAAGTGAAAAACTTCTCCTGCTAATGTGTCACTCAAAATGCTATGTTTGAGCTGTTACTTCATTGCTGTTCTGCTTTTAGAAGAATCTAGCTCACATCCAGATGTGGCCACGTGTCACAAACATTTTCAGTAGAATCTTCCAATATTATTCCCAAGAGACAAGATGCTAACAGTAAAAGGTTTCACTGAATCGCCAGGAATTCCATTCCTGGAAAGGAACTGAATATCCAAATGGGAACTCAGATTTCAAACAGTGGTGAATATACACTCTTTGGTATAGAGTTATCCTAGGGTTTCCTAGTCTAAAAAGCACAAGGTGTTCAAAAGCACACTAGCTACAAAGCAAAATTTCAGGATTCAGCATGAACATGATCCTCCGCTGTCCATCATTTTGTCAGCTATCTCTAAGAAAATTAACTAAGGAATTAACCTCAGGAATTAACTCTGCCATTTCATGCTCACAGGTGAAGAACATACACTTCTAGGAAGTGCTGAAAACCAAAGTGTTTCAAGAGGAGACACACGTTGATGGTATTTGGGCACTCATGAGAAGCCCTGTTGGGGCTGAGGTGGGGAGGGAAGTCACGCTGTAGCAGGAATTACTGTCTCCTCCACATGTACATCATTGTGCATTCCATTGGCTCGCATCAAGACCATTTTTAATCAACTGTGCTCCGTGGCTGATGGATTAGCCCTGGCTTCAGAAACCCTAGGGACAAATGCTTTTTGAGAACTGAACATCCTATTGATGGGCAAAAGGATATTATAGTCATCATTTTCCCAGGCAACAGTAATTGGGATTTTAATTCTTTTACCCACAGCATCTTTACATGCAACCCCTGTATTTGAGGAAAATGGAATTTTAAAGATATGGGACTGCTACAGAGCTTCAATTAGAAATCCCATTCCAAACAAAATCAACTGTAGCATAAAGAGTTTCTTTAACATATGCCTTTGGAGAAGGTGGGGAAAGAAAAATTCTCCACAGCATCTGCAAAATCCTGAGGTGTGACCATTCTACTTGTCTACTTAGCAATACTGATGTGGTGGAATAGCTTTTGCCAAGTCATGTGTTTATAATGGTTAGGAATTTTTATATTATTATGCTAGTAAAATTGTTCAGTAGCCTGCATTTACACTGCGAAAAATGTGCCTGCTGAGGAATGATGTGATTCTTCTCTGTCTGAGTGTCAGCTGGTACTTTTTATTCTGAAAGACTGTGGTCTAAAAGCCCACAAATGGAAATGGGTTGAGGCTGTTGCTTACAGTTTCATCTTTTGCTTCCAGCTACATTTAAAGAGGCATTTTGTAAACTCTTGCTAAACAATTTCTGATCACTCTGTCAGAACTGTGGCTTCTGGACTCTATCAGAGTGGAAAAGGACAAATAAAAATGTACTCAATTGGGCAATTAAGAATTCAATGTGTAAGCAATGCCCATCCTCATATGTATCACACATATTCTAAAACACAGGTCGGAGAATTTGATGAAGTGTTTTTTGCACTGAACTAAATGCTACTTCTATGCCACATAATAATTTCCTGGAAAGAAAAAAAAAACCCAGCTCTAGTGTGAAAAGTGTAATTGGTCTGTTAGACCAAATATTTTCTATAGAAATAACTATTTTCAAATATTTACAAACCAATCAAGTCACCACCTCACCTTTCATAAACTAATGAGACCATCCCTATTAAATTCCTCAGAACAAAGGAGGTATTTGTTCACTCAGGACTTCTTATGTGTCTTTTATAAATCCTTTCCTGTTTACCTTAATTCCTTCTTACAGCTATAATGAATGCAATACACTCGTAATCATTTAGCTAGTGCTATACCCAAAGGGAAATCTCTGCCTATATTCTTTAATCAGTACTATCAGAATTATAGTCTAAGAACTACATTGGACTAATTAGCAAAAGCATCTCATTCATGTTCAATTTATTTTCTGTTGTGATTCTTAAATGCTTTGCAGATATAGTGATTTATTGAACACATATTTCTGCTGCATAAATATGACCTCTTTTTTTTGCTTGAAAGTCTAAAAAAATTCATGCTGTTCAACTGCAATAATTTACAAGGCAATCAAAAGAAGTCTCACACTTATTATTTATTACAAATAAATTTAAATTAGAAAGATTTGATAGTTTTCAAAAAATTATTGACATAGACAAAAAATACTGAATGAAGAGTGGTCAAATCACACCCTCCAAAGCAAAATGCCTACTGTGGATGGTGATTCCTATGACTTTGCAGATTAAATAATTTGTAATTTTAATCCACCAAAAACTGGATGTATTTTTTGGGCATGATCCTATTTTCAAGCCAAGCCTTCTATACTGTAAATGAAATCAGAATTCTAAGAGTATATAAATGATACCCTTAACAACAAACTTGCACTCTCAAGAAAAGCTATTATCAAACATGTTTGGCAAAATTTTGTCCTGTTCTAGCTGACTGATATGCTATTTACTAAATACATACTGCATTTAATTCTTAATTGATCATATCAAGCATTGGCCTTTCTATATGCAATAGACACTCACTATTGCTATCCCAGTTACTTTTTTTTTAATATATCCATTGATATCCATTGCAGAACAAAAAAATTAAAATGTCCTATTCTCAAAATATATTGCAGTTTTCCAAGATTTGTTAAAGATGAAAAATGATGGGAAATTCTCAGCTTTAAAATCAATCTAGGTGTAATTTAATGCTCAGGTGTAATTTATTGCTCTATTTCAAAATGTTAAATTTTTTGCAGCTTCTCTTTTATGTTATCAGAAGTGCTATAATTATTTTTATTACTGTGAACTGTGAAAACAGTACATAGCCTGCTCCCAGTCAAAACCCAGCAATTTTCTACTTCTGGAATTATGACACCCTATTTACATTCTATAACATCCCATTTACATCCCAACACTCCTAAATAATCACCCATTTTTTTTGGCCATCATTTTTATTTGTTTATTACAAGTAACATCAACTTTTGCTTTGTATTTGTAACTGTATTTACACTGCTTTTTACTGCTCTATTCTTCCTGCAATTTCAGGAATTGTGCATCAACAAATTTTCTGAGTATCAAAGAGGAATTGTTAAAGAACATTTAAGTTCACTTACATACATAGCATACACTACATAAGCATCAAACCACTGCACATGTAGAGTCTGTTAACTTATAGACATCATGTATCAAAGAAAATGAAGAAGTAGAGACATTTAGTGATTCTGGACCTTGGTTTCCACAGAGCTTCAAAACTTCAGTCCTAGACAGACCCACAACGTGCCTTGGATAGTTCTGCTACTCCTACCACTGAACACTTTATGATTTTTCAATGCTGCTGGAGAGCAATACAAAAACTGCAGTATCAGTCCAGTAAAGGTGCAGCCTGGGAGCTAAGTAAGTTGCTCAACCTAAAAAAGGAAGTCTGTAGCAGAACAACAACATGAGCTGAGCCTTTTCATGTCCTAGCTGTAAACAGGACACAGTCTCACCATATAGCAAGTAAGCCAAAACAGCAGGCAGCAGTCCAGCAGTGGGACAGGTTGAGATGGGACAGCAGAAGAGAACTGATCAAGGAAAGGTTAATTTCAGAAGTCCTGGACAGTCAGATTTTTTTAATAAAGCATTCACTTTATAATCACTACATGAGTGTAGTTATAATAATATTCACTTCTGCTACTTGCAAAGTAATTTTAGGTGACTGATGTTCTCCTTATGAATAATTATTAACCCTCAAAAATGAAAAGAAATATTTCTAAGGTTGCCATTTTAAAGTTATTTTATTGTTTCAGTTTGCCATTATTTTAGAGGGAAAAAAAAAATGCACAGCATCTGATACTTCAAGATGTTATTATGTGATGATGGCAAACAGAAGTACCTCTGCCTGAAAGAAAAAAAAAAAAAACAAACCTTTGTCCTCTGCCCAAAACTCTACTGAGGGACCAACCCCACAAGTCCACACAGAAATCAATGCGATGTCTGAATCTGACAACTGCCAGTCTGATGCCTGGTAAAGGCAAATTATTCTTTAGCTCTGGGCCCTAAGCAAACAAATGTAAGCCAAAAAATTACCTACTGAAAATACACCAAACATCACTATTCTGTCTTTTAAAACCCTAAGCCAAATAAAGGCACTTAGTGTTCCTGATTCCTTCATAAGGCCAAAAAAGAGAGGGAGTTACTCAAAATAGTTCCACTGAGTACAAAAGATTATTTATACTGCTTAGAAATCACACCATGAAAATCTGAAGAAAACAATACTTTTTTTTTCCCAAAATATGCCCTTTAATATTGAGAATAAATCACCTACCACCATTTTCTTCTCCATTATTATTGTTTGTCTCAGCCATTTCAGTGCCATCTAACTCAGATTCACATCCTAAATCCAATGTTCCATCAGTAGGGCATGTTGATTCTTCTTTCTACAGTTAAAAAATAAAAATAAAAATAAAATTAACAAGAAAAAAAATCAATCATGATCCTGCTGCATCTCCGAAAATAGATTACTGCAGTGTACTCTCATGCTTACATTTCAGAAAAACCAAGAATAAAATAAAATACGCCTGTGAGTTACTCTAGAGAGAGCCATAAAAAACAGACTTTCATGAAAAAACTTGCAAACTAAAAGCAAAAAAGCTGTTTTGTGAGGTCATAACATGCTCTTTTTAAAACCTAAAAAGTCACATAAAATGCAAGATCTTCCACTTTTTCTTCTTTTTTTTTTTTTTTTTAACAGAAACAGACTTGTGTGGCTGTTAAAAATCCTGGTTTTCCAGTTGAGTGTCTACAACACTGCAGCAAAACACAAATCCTTTAATGTTTCTTTTCTGCCTTTGCCTGTTTCCTGAATTCAAATAGCTGAAGCAACCTGGAGCTCACAAGCATGGGAGTGATTGTGAATTCCTGGAATTGTGCCAAGAATATCTCCCGATTTAAAGAAAAACAACAGCATTTGTTCTAGCAAATTAGGAAAGACAGCTCTGAAAACTATTAATTCAATTTCAAATATTCAAGTATTTCAGAATTTTTAGTTAGCAGGGGCTGACAAATTTATTTACTTTTATATTTTTATACCCTTACATCAAATACATCTGTCATAAATTACAAAAGATCCTTCGCCCCAGCCCAAAATTTTAGTTGACTACATTTACACTGCCAAGCAGATAATCTCACTTTCTTTTTTCTCATCTCTGCCTCACATTATTTCACTTCTATTGTGAAACTCCTTTAAGTTTGATCATGTACAACAAGAAAAAATTTCCACCCACAATAAACATCATGTTCATACCATAACAAAAAGGAATTTAAAAGGAATATAAATAGAATAAAGGCAAAATTCTATCACTATAATTATATTCCTTCTCAAAAGCAGTGATGCACCCTTTGAATTAAAAGCTGATTTACATTAGACTTGCAAATAATTTTTCACTATTCAAAAATGAAACATCAATACAATTACTTAATTAGAAAGTCAGTGATCCTCTTGAGCTCACTAGTCCTAAAACAAAGGCCTTACTGTGAACAACTCCCGTAAAGCAGCATTTTAACTAAGCTACGTGTTTTTTATACCATGTGCCAAATTCAAGAACATGTATATGCTTTCCAGGATAAAACATTCAATGTTTACTTTCATTATAAATCCTTTTAAAAGACATCTGAAAGCAGTTAGAAGGACTATCAGGTCATTTCCTCGCCAAAGAATCTAATCTGTTTACCTTTATATCTATTGAGACATTCATAAAATGGATTAATAGCTCTATGTACAATCCATATACGAAATTTAAACTTACTTTGAGAGCATAGAGTCCTGATTTCCCAGGGATTTTGAAGAATGTTCCATCACCTACACGAGTGTTAGTATGAAGCATTGCATTCAGGCAAGCTAATGGAGAGGTTCCACTGAAAAATAAAATTGTGCAGTCTAAGATTGAGTGCCTCTTGTAAAACTATTCCCTCGTTCTATTTTTTTAAAAACTCATGCTTGCCTGTTTTTTTTTTTTTTGTCATCCCCCCCCGCCTTTTTTTTAATTCTCTCAACCCTGAAAACATCTACATTACAATAACAGGCCAGTTCCAAACTTAATCATATGCATCTGTCCCCTAGGCTTGAGGCAAAAAGTCTGTGAATTATAATTACGTTTTTCTTCATACAGAAACCAGCTCCACATTCTGAAAGAACCAAAGTCCAAATATTTATGTGAAATTACTTCATAAATAACACCATGAAGCCTCATTTTTAAAATGTTACAGACAATGTGGCTGCTGCACATGAATGATCAAAACAGTACCAAGTTCAAGGGCAGCTGCATCCCATAGGATGAAAGGCAACAAAAGAATAATAAAGAGCCCAGAAAGAACACATTTAAAATTAAAAGTGATATATAGTAAAGCCTTCTTCTGGCTCAACATGGTCAGCATGCATTATTATACACAAATATAAGCACATTTGTGCCTTTTATGAAACATTATCTTTTCTAATTAGAATTGTTTTAGAGCTTATGAGACTGACATCCTCAAGGTAATAATTTCAATACCAATGTGGAATGCATGTTAAAGGACTATTTTAAAAGAAACACAACACACTTAGAAAGGAAATGAGCATTTGGACAGGGATATCTTTGTACTGTATACACGTTTACATCAGAAAAAGAAAGCAAATATTTCTACCCTAGCAAAATGTATACTATTCTGAAAAGTTGATCTAAAAAATGCTGGGGAAGATAGCAGTCATAACTTATTTTATTTTAATTTAAAAATTGAAGTATAAGATCTATAGATGTACTATCACATCTTTATCCCCATTTGCTGGCTACTGTACATGGTGTACTCAGGGACTGAGTCTGAAACTGTGCTTCTTCCCTGGGGTCCCCAGTCTGCACGCACGCTTATCTTTAGCCACGTAAATATATTCCACTTGGTTAAGTGGAACAATGCCTGTGCATTAAATTAAGTGTGTTGTGAAGTATTTCAGGATTAATTATATACTCAACTATAAACCAGGAACAGGGCTTCAAAGTTCATCAGAAATTATTCTTCCTTATTCTGTGGTATTATAACACCACATCCAATCTTGGTTGAAAATTGCAAGTCTGATTTTTTTTTTTTTTTTTTAATATGTGGAACTGAATTGAAATTGTTGTATTTCATATGGTTATGCTTTCTGTTGATTTCCATGGCTCTGTTACAACAAAATTCACCCTTACCGTACATATATCATTATTTTAATGGCAAGATCGATAGTGTGGTAATTGCTCTTCCGGTAAAAATTAAACTATAAAGTGCCCTCAGGCCAGGAAGTCCTGTCTATTATAATTTATTTATTGCAGGTCACCTAATGTATCATATTACTACATCTAAAATAAAAAATTGCAGGTAAAAATGCTGCTTGTTGATAAACACATCAGATATGCAATAGGTATTTATTTTATGGGTATTGTAAACATGATCACGCAATATGAAAATTCTGACACATTTTTGTGGTCTCTTTGCCTTCCCTGCAAATAAAACTAGCGGCACATTTGGTTTTCATATAATACTTTGACAAAATACAAACCAAAATATGTTGGAAATAAAATGATACTGCTAGCAGTGGGACAGAAGACATTAAGAGAGTTCATTGAGTTTAACGATTACTTCAACACTTTTGTAATATGTAGGATACTTCTCTTTACACATTTTCCTTACTGTATTAATGCTTGACAAGCAAGGAGACAAAGCATTTAATACAGCAGTTACGGTTGTGTAATTTCTTCCATATGTTAACATACATAACGTGAAGCAATTTCAACTCTCTCAGACTTGGATCTTTTTAGTGAAACATTATCACCGATTTAGGCTTTCTCTGCAAGACAGAAAGAAGTTGCTGACTCTGCAGCAGAAGAAAAACTTGGTATGTCAACAAGAAACAAAACTCTGTGTGCATGCATGCACGATTTGTATTCTCCTCCTTTTCTGATGGATATACGCTGGACTCCACACTTATTTTTAGATATCATTAGCCAATTGAAACGATACAGGATGAATAAACCCAAAATAGAGGATTTGGCAACATCTCATGATCACTACTGTGCTCACAGCAGATATCTTAATCTTCAAAGTCTAGACAACTGGCAAGTGGACAACAGAAACTACTCTCTGACTTAGAAAGAAACCCGTATCAGCTACTGAGCCAACAAGCACTTAACTGCTGCTATGCTTGTTTCTTACAGGTATCTGCAACTCCTAATGGCATGCAACCAAAGGGCCATATCCACCCTTCTTGAAAACTGGACTTGGGTATGTCCATAAGGAGCTCAAAACAAACCACACAGAACACACTTAAGCTGCAAATAAAAATAATCTGGGAACACTGAGGGGTGGGATTCATTTTGAGCTAACAGATCAAACAGAAGTTCCATGGTGTCCTTTGTCAGCTCTGCTTTGACCCATGTCAACCAATGACTTGCCTATTCTTCTGTCAGCACTGGCATCCTTAAAACACCATATAAAAATCCCAAATGTTACACACAACTGATGCTGGAAATGCTTGCAAAACATGCTATCACAACACACGGGACTGTGGTTCAGAAAGCCAGCAATCACACATCCCATGATGCAGACTCATGTCTGAATCATAGAGCACTTTCTGAGGGATCTATACCTACTTACTGCATGCTTCTAAATTCTCCTACAGCCTGAGGACATGTTCCTTCTGCTCAGAGCTCCTGGCATGTATTAATACAGCAGTCAAGGCCCAAGTATCTCTGAATATCAAAAATGGCACAGCTTGACCCCAGTTCTTAAAGCACTCCAAATCAGTTCAACTTTGATTCAGTTAAATGATATTGGATACAATAATATTCTACTTTGTAACTTGATATCTGTGAATTTTTAGAGCCATAATATATTTTAAATCGATATGCTGCAAGTTTTATTGCCATAGTCTGCACACAAGAAATAGGTTTACCATTTACAGTCTTCAGATGCAGAACTTTCACACTATTTATCATCATTTGGGTGAGTCTGCTTTAAACCACTGTGGTATTCTAGAAGCCAATTATATATAGTAGTTACAATCTGTAGCAGTAAGTCTTTAAGATTGGTATTTTTCTGCTTGTATGTTTATTTTATATACATATACATCTATACACATATACAAGCAGTATTGCCCCACACACACTTGCAAAAAGGTTTAAAAGATAAAAAGTTACTTACTTTCTGTAAGTGATGTTATGATGTTACAACAACCAGCAACATAGGAAAGAAAAGAAAACAAAACACTCATTAACCTTCCAACAAAAAGGTTGCTAATACAACTTCATCATTTATAAGACATCAGGTATTTCAATGTTTCATAAATTCTCTTTTCCAAAATCACAATACACTTCTAGTACTTCAAAATGAATGCATATTATCAAATAAAACTTTGCACCCCCAACTCCCCCAGCCAAAATTATCTCCCACATTTTGTGATTCTGGGCTCCCTCTACTGGTCACGCAGCTAGTGTTGCCTAAATCGAAATCCCAGACTTTCCACACACCAATCTCTGCTAAAACATGTAGGGGAAGTACAAGTTTCCGTTACTTCCTCCTCTGCCACCCTCCCCAAAACCCCATTAAAAATTTGTAAAAACACCAATAAAAAAACGTGACTTATTTTTATATTGTAAACTTCTCAAACACATGGTTCTGTCAGAAAAATCTTGAAAACTTCTGTGGTTATGCACATAATTCTAATAGTCTTTGCTAGACTGCTTGCCAAGAGACAAAAATTATGATCTTGGCAAAATAAAGATGTCTTAAATATGGAAAATAAATTGACTAAAGCTGCCTTGTCCAGGCAATATAGTGTGGCAGACAGTGAAAGTTCCCTGACACTTTGCAGACAGGCACCTTGGGTCCTGCAGCAGGCAGCAATTCTGCCACTCAGCCCCACTGTACGTGGTGTAACCCCCTCCTCTTCCTGACATGTCCCTAAATCTAATGATGACTGCTCTAAGAGGAGCACCTAGGTGTCATAAATTTGTTCAGTATTTATTTGTTTGAATCATCTGCTCTTTTTATACACATCCATAAATAGTCACAAGGGAGCAACAATTTTTACTCACTGCTAGAAACGAAGTAAAACCAAAAGGCTTGAGAACTAATTTCTAGGCATGAAGTCACAAAGAAAACAATATGTTCATAATGCATGTAAGTTACACCAATTTTGGAGTGACAACAGATAAAGAACATAAAACTTATCAGGAAAACCCACTTGGTGTGGTACAGTAAACAGAAAAGTAAAAGAAGTCATAATTGCAATTTTCCAGAAATATGTAAAAAGCTGTCGGAGTCAATGGAGATGAATGTTCTTCATGGCCACTGGAGGAAGAAAAAGAAATGGATAGCCTGAAAGTGTGAATGTAGTAGCTGATGTTTTAATCAACATCAAAACAGAGAAGTGAGGTTGAAAAATGACCTTTATCAGATCATCCACACACCAGTCCCGGCTGATACATAGACTGAAACCTGTCCCAATGTTTGTGTTGAATGATCTCTTGAGCATCCATCCAGCACTGTAACATGTGATTCTTTATCTCTTCAATAAATCTACATTTTGGTTAAGGCTGAGGTTAATCATGTGCCCTAAGTATACTTGGGCATATATACATATACAGCAGCTAGAAATGCTGTAGAATTGACTCAATGTCTTGACCTGCACAGTTTGCTGAAGCGTCCTGCACAGGATGCCTGGTGTGATGAGGCCCTTTGGCCTCCTCTTAAAAGCTCTCCCACAATCTTCAAGGAGCCATATAGTGTCAGCAAAATGTCCCAACCTGCCTCACAAGACTGTGGCTGTGACCTAGCTCAGGAGTGACACAGAAAACCACCAGGAACCTAAGCAGCTATACCAAGATGAGAAGATAGCTGTGCTATTTATCAAGGTAACAGGCCAACTGCTGCTGACCAGTCTAGAGCTGTTCTCCTCCCCCTGCCAGGCTTGATGGATGGAGCTGGCAGTGCTGCAGCAGCAGATAGTGCTGGGGCCAAGGCACATTCTACCAGCCTGGGCTCAGGAGGGACAACCATGAGACATCCAATGAATTGAAGGCTGAATAAAAGACACAGATATTTTATTATATTCAAATGCCACAGGATCCTTCCCTTGGCACAGAGGGAAGCAGAGAGCACAGGTAAACAGTGGAAAACAAACCTGTTGGTGAGTGCAAGATTTCCTGACAACCACCTACAATGTTCTCAGCAATAGAGAACGTCTCAAGTTAGTCTAAACAAACCAACCAGTTGTCCCTGGCTGGACATCACTTGCCCACAAAAGCTGCTTTATCACTCCCCTTCTCAGCGGGGGTGTGGAGAGAAATCATAAGGAAAGGCTCATGAGGTAAGGACAGGGAAATATCACTCAGCAATAATCACCAAGAGCAAAATGGACTTGACTTGGGGAAATAAGCATCAAGTTTATTACCAAGCAAAATCAAAGGAGGAAAATGAGAAATAAAATCAAACCTTAAAACACCTTCCTCCCCTCCTCCCTTCCCTACTTCTCAGGCTTAATTTCACTCATGGTTTCCTCTACCTCCTTCCCCAGCAGCAGAGGGGAATAGGAGTTGTGGTCATTTCACATTGTCTCTGCTGCTCATCCCTTTAGGGTGGGGACCCCTCACACTCTCCCCCTGCCCTGGGGTGGGTCCCTTTCACAAGGTGCAGTCTTTCAGGACCACAGTCTTCACCACAGGCTGCAGTGCAATCTCTGCTCCAGCATTTGGAGCACCTCCTTTCCCTCCTTCTTCACTGACCCTGGTGTCTGCACAGCTGTGGCTCTCACATATTCTCACTGCTCTCTGCAGCTGTAGTTGCTGTTGTGCAGGGTTTTTCCCCCCTCCTTAGCTCTGTCACCCCAGAGGCACCACCACCATGGCTGATGGGCTTGGCCCTGGGCAGCAGCAAGTAGGTTTTGGAGCCAGCTGGCATTGACTCCATTGGACATGAGGGAAGCTTCTCACAGAAGCCATCCCTGTAGCCCCCCACAATCAAAACCTGGCCTTGAAAACCCAAAAGACACAGGAAGACTGCAAGCAGTATATTTGCTTTCTCAGCCACTATTATATACAGACTATGTATTCCAGGTACAACTGCACTCGGCCATCCTTATTTCAGTGGCAAAAATTGTAAGACTAAACATGATAATCCAAACTAAACCAATTTCAATTACCAAACAGAAAATTTGATGTGAACAATCAATTAAAATCTTGGTTTTGATTTTTTCCATTTATTTTCCTACGGCAATGTTAATTTGTTCATTGCTTGAAATAATTAAAATACCCCAATCAGACAATAAATAGAGCTTTAATGTAATCTCACTTTTTATTTATTCAGAGACTACAAATGCATTCATCAATTATCTAACTTATTGTACAGAAATTAATCCATGTCGTATTTTTCAATGTTAAAACAGCAATGACACCATATTTACTAAATCTTTACAAGTGTACTTATTTCTGTCAAATAATTTCTGGAAAGAACCTCAATTTGATTAAGAGATTGACTTTTAAATGCTGAATGAAAATACACTAGATGTGCAGGATATAAAAGGAAAAAAGGAGAGACTTTCCAAAATATCATATTTCCAACATGATTTATTAAACAATAAAACCATCTCTTCGTATGTGGGTAGTAGGTAGCTAGGGAACCATCTACTATTTTTATATATACCGTCTAGTGAAACTCTAGAGCTGGAAGTTCTCAGCCTCTCACATAAAGTTCTTATTCATAAATTGGAGCAATAAAAAAAGCATTTTTCTTTTTGAGCTTCCAATTGGCTTTTTAATTTTAAAGGGACTACTAATGAGAACTACAGAGAATACTCAATATGAACAGTTGACGTGACTGTCAAAACTATTTATGTTCTGAAGTCTTAACCATTTAAATAATAAAGTCATAATAAATAAAGTCTTAAGCCTTAAGTTATTTGCTTAAGTTTTATAGGAACTGAAGTACATACAGGTTGAATACTATTTATATAGTCAGAATAAATCATACTTCAGGTTTATTCCTAAAATAAGCTCTCCCACTTGAATATTTAAATGTATTTTAGAGGATTAAAAGACAATTTATAAAATAAATACATTTTTAAAGTTTATTTTTAATCATTTTTATCCACATTAACCAAAATTAACACCAGTTTTGTTCTCATTTGGGCAGCACCCTGAAGAAAATTTTTACATCTCTGGTCCTACTTATGCTTCACACATGGTACCTGACTTTCAGCCTTTGAATATCACCAACAGGGCTGCTAATCTTGGGCAGAGCAAATAAGTCAGGCTATCAGGCAACAAGACAAAGTAGTATAGCTCATTTGTCTACAGTCTCACAGACTGCAAATAACTACAGTAAGATGCTAGAGAAAAATACCTATTCTCTTTTCTACTGACATTCTTCATCCTCAACTGTCATAGAGATTTCTTGTTTTTCTAAATCAGATGGAGATAGAGGCACGATTATTGATAGCATGATGGAAAAAACAAGGACCAGTACAGATATAACACATCTGTCATAGATACCCAATGCCTGTCTCACAATCTAGCAGCGCTTACCTATCAGTTTTCACTGAAGTTAACAAAAATACTGAACCCCAAATATCTAAACCAGAAAAACCGAGCAATGAACTTGAACCCTGACCTTTGCAGCCTTGAGGGAGTTACAAGCAGCTGGAATCACAGTTGACTAAAGTGATACATCACCAAGAAACTAAACATTATCAATATCCTTCCAGTACAAAATTATCTGAAGCAATAATGTATAAAAACTCAGCCTGGATCCTAAGTTCAAGCCGGGTATTATGAAAAGATTTTTGCATTCTCAGCAGGAAATCTCATTTCCAATCTCACCTAAATCTAGTTTTACATTTTGAATTAACCCAAACTTGAATCAGGGAAGGAGTCAGAAGTGAAGCTGCTTTCACAGAACAGTTTCCTCATTCTATTACCAAACTGCCTCTGAAGCATTAAACAACATTGGCTCAACTTGGAAGAGAGAGGTACAAATATTATTCAAGACTTCTATGAAGAATACACATAATTAAAAAATACTGGAGCTTATGCCACTACCCTTAGGACCTAGTTTTACTAATCCCAGGATCCTCTTGCAAGAAGCAATCTCCCTCTGGACCTTTTGCACACCTAGATACAGCCATTGTGTGCAGTGGTCACACGGCATTAACATGTACAATAAAGCACAAATGTAATAAACCTCTAGATATTCATCACCATGTCAAAACCTAGGTGGATGAGTGAATGAAAGTGCTAGCTGAAGGCAAACAGGACAGAAAGACAGGGTATGCTGGTAAGAAAATGTGGATTCTTTCTTTCAAGAGTTTGCCAGACTGGCTGCATTCACCCACAGTCAGTTGCAAGTGACTAATTGACCACACAGTCACAGATGTTTCTTGGAAAGCAAAGCTCTCATGCATGGCTACATGTAAGTTTTAATTCTAATTGCCTTTAAGGAGCTAAGAGTTTGACTCACTTTTGAAAATGATGGCATAGTCTTAGGCATTTTTTCACCTTTTAGCTGTATTGCAGCACTGCTGTATATCTGGTGTTTCCTTTTTTCCTTGGGGTAAAGATTACTGAAAACACATCTGATCTTGCCCTCTGCCCTGTGCAATGGCCTTTCATAGACATTTCAATCAGGTTTGGCATTTCCACCCTTACCTTTTGAGTGCTCTGTGGTCTGAGGCCAAGATAGATAAAGTTCTATACTATATAACACTGGTAATGAATCTTTTTGCTATCTAGAGCAAAATCTATTTTATCTCATGGTGCTGGCAGCCTGAGAAAACTTCTGATGGTGTCAAACCTGGTGACAATAGCCACAGTAATGTTTCAGAACAAAACAACAAATGGAGTTCATCCATGCTGAAAGTGGAGCTTTATTACCTCTCTTCTAAAACAATAAAATGAAAAGCCCCATGAACTAAAGTTCACTGCAGATCTCAGTACTCCTTAAGCCAGCCAGGCTTTTTCCCCTTTTTTTTAAACCATTTTCTGTCACAAGAAAAATTTTATTTATAAAAATTTCAGAACTGTGTAAAATTTAAGGGTTCCTGAACGGAATTTTATAGAGCTACTGTTATGTATTTTTCCCTGAAAATATTTGTAATGTATCTGAAAATAAGATGCTCTCAGTATAGCAGGTAAATTTGAGAAGAGAAAATAAAAAGCACCCAAACCCATTGTACATTATATACTACAGACTGAAAGATATTAAGAGTTTTCCTGAAATTCAAATGCCTCTAGGCATTAGTTTTGCTGATTACCCTTTGCCAGCCATGTTTCTGAGTAGATCTCCTTGAATACTTTGAATTTTCTATAAAGTATGTTTGAAACACCATGACACCTCTTAAAATGATATCCACATATGGCAACAAGCATTCCTCAAGCAGAAAGGAAATGAGAATACAAGTTTTATAGAGAAATGTTTACACTTCTCTGTGCTCCCTAACACCTGGGAAAACCCCAGGTTTTTCTTCTTTGTGAAGAAAAACCTCCAAGAAAGGATACATGTAAATGCATCTCTGAACTTTGAAATCCTTACTTCATTAAATGTAGTACAAATAATACAAGAAAAAAAGCAATGCTAACAAAAAAGGGCACTTTGAACGTGTTGTTGAAAGACACAGGCAAATATTAAAGAGTATCTCTTGAAATCATCCTGAAAGAAGTGTTTCCAATATAAAATCATCCCAAAAGAACAAGAAATCAGCATGTGTCACAGAGAGTCATGACAGCCAGGGTGTCCCCTGGACTGAAAACACCCTCCTCATTCAACACCACTTAAAAGAAACTATTTGATTTTTTTTTTTTTTTTTTTTTTTGTATGTAACAAATTCTTATACTGGCTAAATAACACAGTTCTCTCTAACAGCTACTTCCTATCCAAGAATGTACTTTTTTGTCCTTTTCTCTTTTAATAAAATATTTCCTTTTAACAGTTTTAACTGATTTCATTAAAATGCAGTAGTACATTTTTCATTTTTCACTCCAATATCAATAATCACCATGAAGGACAAAACTATAAATAAAGGAAAAAAAATTAATTCCTACCACATTAAAGGAATTCTGAAGTAGAGGTTAAAAAATGGCTTTCTTAAAGAAACCATGGTTTTATATATATGATGTCTTATTTTAGTATCAAATTTCACAGACCCTTGTGGGCTTTAAATACATATGCTTAGAAAAATGAAGTAATGACTGTGCTACAGTCAAAAATGTACTAAACCCAAGAAAAACATTGCCACAAAATGTGAAATGTATAAAATGAAAAAAAACCACCCCACTCTTCCAAATATTCTTGGCTTCAAGGTGGGTGAAGCTTACTCCTCTAGGAAAAAAAAAATGTTAAGGTGGAAAGTAAAGTGACTATGCTGAACAAGACATAGTCAATAATCACTGAATGCCTTTTGGCCTCTAAAACTTAATCACTCTACACAAGGGACCTGTATGAAATTATCCCAAATTCTCTTGTTTAATTTGGCTTTTTGATTGGCCAGTCTCCACAACTTTCCCTTTAGTGTTTTAACAATATCCTCTGTGTGCGTGCATGTGTTGTTGATATACAACTGGTTAGTCAAATGCAAAATAAAAAATACATTACAACCCACCCCACCCACGCCTTCTCCTTCCAAAAAAAAAAGTTACAGCTATTTTTAAGAACATTCATCTCCACCAAATTTCATGCCCTCATATAATTTACACTGCTAGGAACTTCCAGAAGTTATCTAGTCTAACCTTCTGCTTAAAGCAGGACCACTTGCATCTCAGCCTTGTCCACTCAAGTTTTGTGCAATCTCCAGGAATGGAGACTTCATCCTCCCTGGACCACCTTCCTCCTGTGCTTAACTGCTCTGACTGGGAAAGTATTTTTCTTAGTATCAAATCAGAATGCTTCTTGTTCCAATTTGTATCGGCTGCCTCTCATTCTTTGCTTCTCATGCTGTCACTATGCAACCTCCAGGAAAGTCTGGCTCTGTCTTCCCCACACACTCTCATCAGTGAGCAGCAGAGGGCCACAGGGTCCCCCTGAGCCTTCTCTTCTGCTCTGTGAACAAGCCCAGCTCTCAGCCTCTCCTCATTTACTGTATGCTCCAGCCTCCAGCCATCTTTGTGAACCTTCACTAGACTCTGATGTATCAATCTCTTTCCTGAAATAGCAGGTCCAAAATTGGACATGGTTCTCCAAATGCAGTCTCACAAGTGCTGAACAGAGGGGAAGGATCAGTTCACTTGGCCTGCTGGCCACAGTCCTGTTAACACAGCCCTACATGGGCTTGCCCTTCTTTGCTGCAAGGGCACATTAATGGACTAACAGCTGCCTTGTTAACCACCAGGACTCCCAGGTCATTTTCTGCAATGCTGGTTCTTGCCGTGTTAGCCTTCAGCCTTTACCACCACAGATTACCGTGTTCCAGGTGAAGGAGTTTGCTCTGTGTTGAATTTCACAAAGCTCCTGTTAGCACAGTTCTCTGCTGTCTAGATCCCTCTGAACAACAGCCCAGTCTTCACTGCTTCCTCTAAACCCACTGAATGTGCACTCTGCTCCATATTCTAGGTGTTTAACAGCAACATTACCAGTAACAGCCTTAGTATTAATGTGTGAGCAACACCACTTAGTAACTGGTCACCAACTGGTGTTAGCACCTTTGATCAAAACACTTTGGGGCTTGAAGTCAAAGCAAATGTCCATTTACCTTACCGTCCACTTATTGAGCTCCTATGCCATTGATTTGCTGTGCAGACACTATGGGAAATAATGCCAAGTGTCTTGCTAAAGTCAAGGTAAAAGATATCCACTGCTGTCATCTCATGCACAGAGCCAGTCATCTGAACACAGAAGGTGAAGTGACTGGCCAGGCATGATTTGCCTCTTCTCACTCAGACTGGGTTTCTGCCACACTAGCTAGATTTTTTTGTGCATTATCCATGAATGAGCCATTCTCATTTACCAAGGGAGATAAAACAGCCTTCTTGGACCCTTTTGTTCACAGTTTGACCAGGGCAGTCACCAACCTTCATACATTCAACCAGACCTTCCTTGTTCACAAGTAACAAACCCAAAAAGCACATTGCCTGCATCAAGAAATTGTCTTTCAGGAACGTCCTGGCTTGCTTGCATTCCCCACAACCACTATGGTCTGCAATAAGTGCAAAGCACCCAGCAGTTACTTTAAGGCCTCATCTACTTCTTGGCCAGATGGTCAGCAGCAGATGTTTACCCCAGCACTACTCATGCTGTTCTGCCTCAGGCTCAGTACTCATTCCAGGGCAAAGCACTGTGCACACCACTCCTCCTTGGCATGCACTGCCCCTCCTTGTCAGCCTGCATCCCTCCATCCATGCACAGTAGCATCCTATTGTGTGCATTATCCCTAAGGTGCTCTGAAATTGTGCAGAGACTCCATAAAGAAAGCACAACATTTTTACATTTCTCCAACTATGTTTTTCCCCAGATACTTCCAAGTTGCTCCCCATGCCTTTACTTCTCTTCAAATTCCAGCAACCTTTCCATTAAGTAGCTGCTTCAAGGCCCTCCAGAAAAGAAGACTGAGACTGTCAGCAAAGATGCATTTGCCACACTCCACGTTGTGAATCCTGCCCCTATTCAGTAGTCCTTATTCCTCACAGAGCTTTGCCTGTGACACCAGTCATGCAGCCAGACTTGGACTTGATGAATGTGTCCTCTGCCACCTCACTCATAGCATTGAGAAAAACACCACCTGAGCATTTGTGCTCTTCATCCTTGCACCAGAGCCATGCAGTCACTTTTAACATATTTGGGCTCACCCCAGTGGTATCATGGAAACCACACGGATGAACACCTAGGGGTGAAGGCTGATGGCTGGACAACCCTCAGAGATGTCCATCTCCAACATCTGTGATTCAAGTACCCAATGAGAAGTAAGCCTCCACTAGGCTGGAAGATGGGTGACTGTCTTGATATGATCTCAAATTACTATCACCCTCATTTTCCTCTTCATGTACACAACATGGCCGAGCCTCAGCTGGCTCTGACTGTCTTCCCTGACAATCCTACTGACCTCCCTCCAGTGCACTAGCTATTCCTCTCTGTAGGCAGAGAAGCTTTCTTCTATTGCCAGAAGTCATAAGTTTCCATCTTGCCCATCTTAGGAGTCTCTATGCATAGTGAGCTTACGACTATCACATAGGCAGTCCACAACCAGTAAGTAGCCAACAAAAACTATCAGAACTGACAGAGTCAAATGCCTCTGTAAGCTGCCCCCTGACATGCTGAGGTGTACCACCAAAGTTCCCAGAAAGAGGAGCTCCCAGGAGATTTTCCCTGAAGCTCGCCCAAGAACCCTGGAAACTGCTGCAGCTGCTCATTCTCCGATTAGCTGCCTCTGCTGGAGATCTGCAAAAAAGTGACAAAATATACTGCAAAAGAACAACAGGACTTCTGAGCTGCTGCACCACCCAGAGAAGAAGCCCATGCAGCATCTGACAGAGGCTTCATTAACTCTGCTGCACAATGAAAAAGGGGAAAAAAAAAGAACAAAGTGTTGCCAGAAAACCACTGTGAGCCGGGCCTAGATCAGAAGACTGAGTTGGATTCCTACTTTATCATGCTATACCAGGACTATAATCCAGATGCAAGTCACAGCTTCCAGCCACACTTCTCCCCTGACTGATTAGAAGAATTTCCAGCCTTATCATCCACAGCAGGGATTTCTGTTACCACAGCTGTAATGGTTGCAAGACACCACCCTGCAGTTATGCCAGCAATAGGGCATATCTGTACCTTTTTGTAAGGCTGCTTTCACCACCAAGATTTACACCCGGACTAATACAGGACTCATGTCACTTTCTACCAGCTCTGCCACTCAAAATAGCAGCTTGAGTGGCTACCCTCTAAGGCAGACCACATGTTCCAGGACATGTTCTCCCCCCACACCCCTTTTTTCTTTATTTAAAAGTTGATTATTTCCCCAAACAGCCATGTGAATTCTTGTGCCAGCATCCAGGGAGGTGGGCAGCCCAGAACAGGAAAAGCAGCTTGGAGAGAAGAGGATTATTCTTTCGGCTACAATATTGGTTTACAGTAACTGGAGAAGGATGGCCTCAGACTGACACAACTGGTTCCCATTTCAGACTCCTCAGAGCAAGGCCTGTATTTCACCTTTTGTCAGCGAAGGCACCGCGCTCCCTCCAGCCGCTCCCGAACCCACTGCCAGATGCAGCTGGCTCGCCTCAGCCGTAACCCCTTGGGCTGCTGCATCTGGCGCCAGAGGAGGGGAGAGGCGGGGGTACCACCCTGCTGAGGGAAAGCAGAATCACCAAGCCTGATGGAGCCCCGCACGCCCACGTGTTCCTGCACTGGAGCCTTTTGTCATGTTCTTGGCTCTCTCGCGTGATTTCAATGCAATTTCCCAGTCGCTGCCACTAAAACCAACTGCAACTAAATTTATAAAACTCAAAGATGGGCCTATGAACATACATCTCCTACCTTCCCCCAGTAATGAAAACAAAACACAAAAGGCAGAGCACAACTTGCTGTTAAGACCTATCCAAATTGAATTCTAAAAGGCATGTGATGTATGTCAGTGAAAACGCTTAAATTAAGGCAAGATTTAACCACTTAAGGAAATAATAAAAGACTACTGCCAAGCAGAGTACTATATAAAGAACTTTACTAAGCACTACACTGTTTAAAACTATTCTTTTCAGTTTATGAGAATTATGGATTTTTTTTTATCAGAAATCTTTAAATCTTTAATATGTTACTGAATGTTGAGCTACCAGGCTGTAATACGATACTACTTTATTAAACAATATTTCTTCCTGATAGAAACAACAGTGTGAAAGTAAATTGCAATGCTGAACTTAAACTGATTTTTTTTTTTTTGTTTTTAATTATCAAAAATCCTACTCAGTTATCCCAATTAAACTGGCTCAGCAAGTTAACCACTTCTTAAAAACTGATGCATGCTAACATACTGGCCTGCCAGAGTTTACTATGATATTTCAGTCACACCACCCACCTGCCTAAGAAATCAGTCCAAATCAGTAAAAGAGTTCTTAATGCTTATTAGAATTTATTTGGAAATTTTTACCAGGAAAATATGTATCTATTCACTGAATGGCAATGCTGAAATCAAAGTTGAATTATTTTAATACAGGGATTTTACCACTTTAACTTGATGGAAAATAATTTCCAGGGTCTTGGTTACCACATATGAGCCCTCTCTGTCAGTTAAAAAAATTAACTTTGCTGCTAACAGCATTCAGCTACAGATTCCTCAACCACAGTGAACTTGCTTGGACTTGATTCCTTTTCATTATTTTTTGCTCTTATTTTCTTTTCTGTCTGCTTTTCTTCAGTTCTTTCCCTTATCTTTCTTTTTCTTCTCAATCTTTTGCTTTTCTTCCTCACTTTTTTCTCTTTTTCTCTCCCACTGTACATTTTTCTTTCTCCTTTAATTTCTCTCTTCTTTCCTTTTTATCTTTTCCCCCTCCCTTCTTCTAATGTTCTGTTCTTTTCATTGTCTTCTCTTTTGTTTTCCTGTGTTTTTCTATCCTTTTCTTTCTTCTTTTTCTCTCTTCTCTTTTAATTTGTCCCTCTTTTCTTCTTGCTTTCTTATTTTCTCTTTTCTCAGTTTTATTTTTGCTGCATTTTCCCTTTTCTCTTCCTTCCCTTTTTTTTCCTTCTAGCTTTATTCCTCTCATTTCTCTTTACCTTATTTGTTCCTCTCTTTTTCTCCCTTGCTTTTCCTTTCTTTCCTCCTGTGGTGGGTTTGCCTTGGCCAGCAGCCAAATGCCCACCCAGCCTTTCCCTCCCCCTCCCCAACAGGAAACAGGGAGAAGAGGGGATGAAAAAGCTGTGGGTTGAGATAAAGACACTGAGATTGCTTAAAAGTTACAGTAAGAGACAAAACACAGTCGACTTTATGAAAATATATTTATTGCCATTTAAAAAAGATTTGGGTAGAGAGAAATAAAGACCAAATGGATTTAAAACAACAGCTTTCCCTTTACAGTCATCTTTTCTCCTTCATTCTCAATTTCTCTACCTTTCCCACTCTGAGTTGCACTGAGGGATAGGGGTTACACTCAGTCCATGACTGCTCCTCTCTGCCGCTGCTTCCTCCTCACAGTTTTTGTCTGCTCCAGCCTGGATGCTCTGTGGGCAACACCTCCTTCAGGAAATAGCCAAATGTCCCAGTGTCATCTCCTCCACTGGCTGCAGAGCAGGTATCTGCTCTGGGGTGGCCCTCCACAGTCTTCAAGGGATCCTCTGCTCTGGTGCCCAGAGTACCTCCTTCCTTCCTTCTTCTCTGGCCTTGGTTCCACACTCTATTTTTTACCCTCCTCTTCTGCCTGAGTGCTGGTTTTGCCTTTTCTTAAATATGTTACCCCAGAGGCACCATTATCTCAGCCAAAAGGCTGTGTCTGGCCCTGCAGCCCCACACTGCCAGAGCATTGTCATGAACACCTCTTCATTCTGTCTTTTCATCTTCTTTTATTTCCCTTTCCTCTCTCCTTTATCTTTCTACTTTCCTATCTTCTATCTTTGCTTCCTATATCTTCTCTCTTCCTTATTCTTTTCCCAGTGTCTTCTCTCTTTCTCTCCTGTCTTTCCCACTTTCATCCTATAACTTCCTGTCCTGATAAAAGAATCATATTTCTTTTAAAGCAAAAATATAAAATAATAAACCTTATTTATGAAGCAAGAACAATTTAAATCCCTAAATTTAATTTTAGTTTTCTCCATTTCTATTCAAAACCAAAGAAAGTGCACCATATCTTATGCCTTCTTTTTCAACAAAGTTCAGGAAAATCTCCATGGTTCCTTCTTTCCTTCTCTCCAATTTTCAATTATGACATAACTTCTAAGTGAATGAGTTCAGAATTTTGAAACTAAATGTTATTTTCTGGCACAATTATACAGAGGGCACATGTTTATTTTTAACATCCAAAACATTGCAACCAACCCAAAAAGAGAAAGCTGGGACATTCACAAACAACTTCTACACCTTCAATTCACATTCAATTGAAAAAAGAATAAATTCTAAAGTCCATCATATCAAGTGAGAGAATAAATGAATAAAAAGAATCATTCCTTTTCTTACAGAAGATTTTTCTCATTATTCTTGTACTTGAAGAGTCATTCAGAACTTGAGGATGTTTTATTCCATCACCAAAACAGGCAGAAAAATCAAACTGATACAAAGAATAAGGAAGCTGGGAGTATTCATGAAAAAAATGAATAAAATTAAATCTGAAGCAAATTATTGTTTTCTAATAATACTTATTCCTAGAAAAACAGTTATATAAGCAAGACCATACTTTCACCCTAAACATTAAAATAAATAAGTAACTACTA
Source organism: Serinus canaria (assembly GCF_022539315.1). Classification (NCBI taxonomy): domain Eukaryota; kingdom Metazoa; phylum Chordata; class Aves; order Passeriformes; family Fringillidae; genus Serinus; species Serinus canaria. The sequence continues at coordinate 109,036,760 of NC_066315.1, read as the reverse complement.
CAACTTTGCTGACTAACACATGCCAATTATGTGCATAAAATATTTTTGCTATGAGTCCTTGCCTGTAAGAAAAGCCTGAAAATAAACACAGAATAGGCAATCACAGTACACCCTGTACCTTAAAAAATACAGCAATGTATGATTCATTGTATTGTGTCAAATTAAAATATTTGTGTTGATGTGAAATGTTTCAGTTACACTTGTAGTACGTAAGGGAGTTTAACTTGGCAAAACAGCATAGTAAAACTTTCTTTCCTTCCCTCAAAGGACCAAGTAGATACTTTTATTTTTGTGCTTTAACTTACTCCAGCTGTTGCGAATTAGTCTATTAGTAGATCTCCTTATTCTTCTTTGACTTAAGGCAGCTCCTTAAGTCTGGAACTAGGAAACTTAAGTTTCTATTTAACCTATAAATAGAAGTCAATCTAATTTCAAAATGTCACCTACAATGTTTTCAAATTATAACAAAAGAAACAATCAAATATTTTGTGAAAATATAGCACGGATATAAAAAAAAAAGTTTCAGACTAGTCATTTTTGATAGCCACATCATTCCACCTGAAAGTCCTTATTAAAGTCCCTTTGAATGAAAGAGCTGAGCCACACATGTCAAAGAAACTTAAAATAACATGGATTAAAAAAAAAAAAATCAGTTGTAGCCTAAATTTGTTTTCTGTTTTCAATAAAAATTTAATGAGAGGTACAATATTAAAATAATAACAGTACCAATCATGTCCTTAATTCCTGGATTGTAGCTTGGGCACAAATAAATCCTGTACCAACACTACTTTATATAGTTCATATCATTTGACTGAATGATATTATATCATTATACAGTTTATATCATTTGACTGAATGATATTTTGATGCAATATTTTACATTTATATCGGCTACTACTGTAAACAGAGAAAGGTCAGCGACTGGACTGGGTTTAGCGATGTTGGCTTTGGATGAAGGGGACAGACAGTCAGGAAAACAAGTACACTGAAACTGCCAAATTTTCACTGGCCAAGGAAAGACTTCCTGATAGAAAACAAGCATTCTTTAACAAAACAAAGTAGCAAATAAAAGCAAAACAACTTCCTGCTTGTCATTTATTCTTTAAAGTATCTTCTCAAAAACCTCCTTGCTGTCATTTATGGATCATACCTTTTTTTTCTTTTGCAATGACTGTAGAGGACACGTTATTTTTTACACAATGATTTCATGTTTGATAATGCTTACCCCTAAAGTATTTAGCAGTCTAGAAAACAAAGCCTCTGGGTGTATCCGTAACATCAAAAAAAAGAAAGACAGGAATAGCAAGTATTAGGGGCCATTTGCAAGAGGGAAGAGTTGTCTGGATCCCACACTTGTTTTATTTCATTTGCTAAATAAATACAAAAGCATTCCAGTGAATCTCTGAATGGTGTTATCTCCATGGATTCTGACAGCAAATAACTGTATCATAAGCAAACCTACTAAAACATAAACAATGCAGCAGTAGCCATGGATGCTGCAAGATCCTAAATAGGGTGACTCAGCTATGTGCATTTGATTTTTTTTCTTACTGGGAGGTAGTACTTATTGAAAAGCTACTAGAACCCATTTTCCTTTCCTCATATTACAAATACAATAAGAAACAAAGGGAATGAGGGAGAAATCAATTTGTCCTCTTTTAGCTATTGAGGGCAAACAGCAAAACCGTTCTTGAGGACCATTTGAGCTCTTTCCCATACTCAGCTCTTGGAATAACTGAGCAAAGGATGTATTTGATTATAATTTTGTGATTTCCCATTTATATGCATATAAGGGCATGTGTACAGTGTGAATTTGTGTCTGTTGGTGTTATTTACATGCTCAAGACCATAAACACAATTTTATACATGTAGATTCTTAGTTCTTTTATTTATACTTTCCATTGAGGTGTACATTTTGGTCCCCAGTTCTCTTTTAATATTGTAAATATCTGTCAGCCACACAATGACTGGTTCTAGAATACAGCTATCATAGAACAGACTCAGTGACCAATGCAGAGTTTATTTGGATTAGAAATAGAAGACAGGTTTCTAAACTGCTGAAACAAAAATCATATCTTGAATAAAACATTTTTACTTCATATGACAGTACATAAGAAAGCAAAATATGTTCAGGCACTACTTAAATTCTGTATTGAAATCACAAGGATTCACGTAATTTAATTTTACAGTAATTAAGACTACCAGTGAGACTCAAATAAAATGGAATTGCTATCAGCTAGTCTTGCAAAGAAAGGAAATTCATGTATGTAAAACATTTTCTTGAAAGTTATACCTGATCTTTTTCATTGTCCTCAGACAGTGAAATTCTGAGGCTTTTTGAGGGGCTTGATTCTATGAAAATGTACTAAAAAAATTTAAATTAAATGTGCCAGTGAATAGCCATCAATCTCTAACAGAGGACAAGTAAATTTCTCAGCTCATGCAATATGAACAGAAAAAAAAAACAACCCACCAAAAAACAAATAAACAAAAAAACCCTCAAAGATTTTTCTGTGGTTTTTCCCCTACAGCTAAGAAATGGCTTAATTACAGGTAGACTGAAACATACACACCCATATCTTTATAGAAACATAAAGACATCCACAGCAAACTGTTCCAGAGAAATAAATTATTACTAGAAAATGCTGCTTTCATAGAAAGCCTGACAATGTTTTCTTCTTTCACATTCAAGTAAAACAGATTTAATTCAGTCTGCCAGAAATGGCTATGCTTCTGCTCTGTGAAAAATATGCTAATGATGAAAATAAGGACTTGACAATTTACTGAATACTAAGCGGAAAATCTGTAATGAATTGCCTGTGTTGCAGCATTCAGTTTAGTCTCTTTTTTTTTTTCCTCAGTTGCTATGGAATACTAGAAATAGCATAAAGAAGATTATACTATTTTGTGGGATGTTGTGCATGTCCCTTAAGACAGAATGCTTAGAAATAAAGACAAAAGTCAGCTGTGGGATAAATGAAATTCAAAACAGTAATAAATAAAAGGCTTAAATACTAACTTTTCAATGCAAAAGGGAAATACAGAGAACAAAACAAATGCCAAAAAAATTTAAGCCCAGCAAGTAAATCTCAATCAGCAACTAGCAAGTTGAAACCTAGAGTAATTCATTTTACACCTGCAAGGAAAAGCAGCTTCTTAGGTTACTTGTATGGTGCAACAAAAGCTCATAAATCCATTAAATGAAGGCATGTCTTCAAGTTCTCAGCCAGACTTCAATTTTCACTGCAGGTTTTAAGCCTTCAATAGATTAAACCTTTCTCCTAAGCATATTTTACCAGAGTGTACATTCAAACGATGACTCCTTCTAGCTAAAGTGTCTGTATCCATCTGTGTTTGAAATATTTCTATATATGGCTGGTCCTGACAGGCTTATGTGTTGAATCGCATTTGTCCAAATACTACCTGAAGTAAATCCACTAGATTAGTCTTGCCTTTTCCAAGCACAAGAGAGCTGAGCAAGGTTACTGGCTACTCAGCAAGATTCTTACATTTTGCCCCTAGCCAGCATCAGTTATATCTATTAGTTACATCAATTGCACTGATATTAAACTCTCTTCCTTCTGATTTTTATTTCAAAACCACTGCTTTATTATGCCTGTACTTTAGTGTTAGTATGTGGCAGCTCTTCATTTCAGAACAATGATGGAAGGAAAAACACATTCTGTCAACTTTCAGTCTCGCTAGAATGTTTTTCAAAATTTTCTGTCTGGACAACTATTATTGGAAAGCTCTTCTATGTCCTTGCTTCTCTTAAAATGATGTTTGCAAAACAATCTGATTAAGGCAGTAGAATCAGAGAACACATTTAATCTACTTACCTTTCACATAGTCATACAACTGCAGCCAGATTTTGGAAAAAAGGAAACAAACCAGTCTGTAGACTGGAAAACTGCATCTCTTCAGACATTTTTTCAAAAAAATGAGGCTTAATGCACTACACTATTAGAAACATACCACACACACACAAAACAAAATAACCACCAAACCACCCCCCCCCCCCAAACAAATAAAACAACCCTAAAACTTTCACTGCTGGGAGGATGGATTGAAGATATGGTGAAACTTTGCTGATGTAACTTCAGAGAGTATGTCATTGTTTTGAACACATTTAGGTCTCTTGGATAGTTTTATTTTTGAAAATGATACACTATTTTAAATGCAGAATTTCTCTTCAAAATAGCGAAACATTATAGAAAAAAAGATCTGTAGCATACAGTGTAGTTACACTGTCTAGGAGAAATATGGGAAGACAGATAGGACACAATATCCTCTTTTGGTAAACACCAATTTATAATGTAGGTTTCTCTTTTCATCAGCCTTAACTACATTGTTGCTTTTCAGTCTCTTTTCATAGAAGTCTACACTGAGAGACACAACATAGGAAAAGGCCAAAACAACTTAAATTCTTACATTAAACATAAAAATATATTGATAAAGAAATCAGTACACTATGAAAAGGAACACTGGAATAGTTGACATATTTACATTACCTAGTCACAGCTGATGTCCACCTCATACTTCAAAATAAAACAACCTTTAAAAGGAAGTGATGTCATGACTGCTAAAAACTAGTAATTCTTTTAAGATCTGCACTGCTATAAATTATTTGTTACATTTAGGTTGCTGGATTTCCACTTGTATTAAAATAAAAAGAGTATCTTTAACATTAAATTAATGGAGGTCTTAATTTCAGAATGATCAGGGTGATAAGGAGGAAGGACTCAGGTGCACTTAAACATAAAAAATTTTTGCAATACAGATATTTAGAATTTGAAATGCTTATCACATCACAAAATCTAACTATCATAATTTTCCTCATTACAGGTAAAAAAATAAACTTTCAAATTTTTCACATATCCTCTGAATTATTATACCTTGAATATTTAACAATCATACAGATCACTCTCCCTTACCAGGAAAGCATTAACCAAATAAAACAAAAGCTTCATACAGTGCTTTTTACACAGATTAGGCCTGTGTGGAAGGAGCAGAAACCAAAATAGCACAAGTGAAATAGTTTAATAGTGCCCAGGAGACAAGTGTGCCACACAGACTGGACTCCTGTTTTCCCAATCTTTGCAGATACATTTTGCAGAACTGTTAATAAATGGAAAGCAAAAAGGATTATGACAGATCTTCAAAAAATATTAAAAAAAAATCAAGCAGGGTTATTTCCTATAATTTATATGATAGAAGAAAAGCTGTCTATCATAGATGTTTTAGCACCTAAATACGGAGAAACATGGTACCAAATAGAAAACTGAAGTCCTGAACACTAAATGGGCAAAAAATGCATGTGGAAAAGTAACAGCAACATGCTAATTTTAAAGGAAAGAGAATCGACTGTTCTAAAACCTCTGTTGAACCAAGAATGCAGGAACAAACTTCAACATCATGACAAATCAAAGGCTAAGTACAAAAGAGGAAACCACATGAACTTTACTAAACCATCAGTTGAAGGTCCCAGACAAGGTGAAAAAATGGAATTGCTTTATTTTCTCATAATCAGTCCTGGAACCAAACTAAGGCAAAATGCTTGACTGGCCTCAAGTCAGAACATGAAATAAATACTGGGATGTTTACAATGTAACACTTAAGAAAATTTCAGGCACATTTGAAATGTGTCTGAGTGGAATTTGAGTCTGCAAGGGAAGGGAAAAAGGATGACAGCAGATCAGGGTAACTGGAGACCATGGGGTGGATGACCCCGAATGAGAAAGCAGGAAGATTCATCTTGCAGAACCTCGTGGGACACGGGACTGCATAGAGATGGGAAATAGCAGATACTGCACAGGCAGCACCAATTTAATGGACGGGACATTGGGAGTGGAAGAGGCAAATACCAGGTTATATTCTTAGTTCTACATTTAGCTTTGATAAATACTACTTTGGTTCTGTCTCCACTCTCCTTTTACATATGCTCAATTAATACTCTTATCAGTAAGAACAGTATCTTCCAACGTATTCTGTCTCATACTCAAAAGGTGCTTACAGTTTAAGCTATGCCATTTATCATCTGAAACTCAAAATTAAATTCACACCTAAATTATGAAGATAGTTTTATAAGAAGCACTGACATGCAGACTGATTTTACTGGACTGTTTAATAAAGTCCCTAGACAGAGACTCCGCTGTCCTGTGAAGGAAAGAAGAGCAGTATTAAAACAAATAAAACACTCTGGATAATTTCTAAAATATTAAAATATGGAGAAAAAATTAGGATAATGGGGGCTCAGGCAAAAACAAAAGAACAAAACCTTCCAGGTAGCTAAATGTCTTGTGTGGAAATATATCTTATATAGGTATACACAATGGAAGACTCAGCATCACTAAAAAAATCTTCATCTTTGCAATTCACTGAGTGCAAATATTTGAGGTTTTATTATTTTACATCTGGTCTTCATCTCACTCAAAACCAATTTTCCAAATCAATACTAAGATGGGATTACTGCTATCCAGATATAGGCAAGCTTTAAACAGTAGGGTAACCACAATGCAGCAATATGCAATCAAGAATTTACAACCCTGATCTTAGACTTGAGTTAATACTTTAGCTGTTCTAGGGCTACATCACTGCCAAAACCTGAAATAATTATTACAGAGGTGACAGAGGTGTGATTATGCAAGTTACAGTTCCAGTGCTAGAATGCAATATAGAAAACCCACTGGTTTTTACCAGGTTAAACTGCACCACACAACAATGCTGGGAATTGTCTAGGCAAGAAGGAGCAAGCCTGAAATTTTTAGCTGGCAAATTGCTACTATCAAAACTGCCTACTAAATTAGGTGGTCTGTTGTTACACTGGAAAGAACAGCATTTCAAAAACATGTCTGAAGTGAATTTATGCAGAAAGACAGGTTGTACTGAAAGTTTGTTTCTTTCACTGCTTTACAGCCAAAAGCCACATCTGTAGATGCATGAAAATCAACCTAATAATGCCAGGCAAAAGAATTTGAATAGCTTTTGCCCTTTCTTTCTATCACAGCTCCCTTTCAGTCCATTGAAGGGAATAACTACCTTCAGACAAAACAATGCACTCCCTTAGCTGAAGAGGCTCCCAAATAAATTCTATCAGACATATGCAACCACAGAAGCCTCCTAACTGTCCGTGCTATTCTGCTGGCAAACACAGCCTTAAGACAAACACTGTGGTTCTTTCAATTAAATTTTTAAGTGTTTTTAGTAATGGCAGGGCATTTGGTTTTTTCTTTTTTAAGTGAAAGATAAAAAACTGTGACTTAATAATTGTGAATTACAATGACATTTTGGAATGACTTTACAGAGAAAGAAAGCAAAAAATTCTCTGCTTATATGCACACAATAAAACAAGGAACCTGAAAACGATAAACAATAGAAGACAGTTGCCAGCTCATTTAGCCTATTTACAGAAACAGCAGCATTCAGAAGGGATTTCTTTTTAAGTCAATAGCTCTAAGGATGAAGTATGCAAAGGCTTAAAGAGACACTGTCAAAAAGATCAAAGGATTCACAAGTGACAGTAATATTTTCAGGAGTCCCCTCTAACTTCAAAGCTAAAGACAAACCCTGCACAGATCGTGTGCTTTATTCCATTGATGACTCCATTCTGCAGTTCAAAGTGAGTTTAATTCTAGATAACCCACTAGTTTCATATTTTTGCACAAAGACGGTAAATCTACTAAGAGTGTCTTTGAGATTTATTAGGGTCATACTTTGCGCTGCTTTCCTAGGCTCAGGAGACTTAATATGTTATGATATCACTCATGATAAATATTATCAACACCGTGGAGTGCACAAGAAACAGCACTATTGCCAGTGCCAGTGGCAAGCATCTCCTCTTAGTCTTCTGAAAGACTACTGTCACAACAATAAATCAATAGATAGCTTAGACTTGCAAAGCAAAATGCAGAGGAAAAAACAGAGGAAGAAGAGGAGATATAACTGATGCTCTGATTCCCATAGTTGAAATTAAGATCAATAAAGAAACATCAAGAGAATGAAGTTGGAGATTCCTACCAGAAAATGGAAAACAGAGTGAGACAAAGAAACTTTTTAAAAACTTGTCTATGAATTACCTGAATAGAATAATGTCATGGTCAAGTTAGTTGACCATGCAGAAGTCAATTACTCCAGCTGAACAGCAAAACCACTATGAAATTATCTCATTCCAGCATTCACAGTCCTGAGTCTAATGGAGGAGGAAAGCAAATAGCTAGCATAGCTGTGGGCTAAAGTTGTACTCCAAGAAATTAAGCAGCTTGTCCCATTTTGAAAGTTTATTGGCTTTTAACTTGTACTGGCTTTAATCTTATCCAGACAAGTCAATTTCCAAGCCTCACCATGTACAGGAGAAAGGGAACTACAGAAAGCCAAGACATAATCTACGGTTATTAGCATCAAACATTTATCAGAGTTTGGCTGGATATTCTCCCCTAGGACTAAAACAATGTGTATGGCCCAAGTACTGAAAACTGTTCTAGAAAAATTAATAGAAAAACACGGATCAAGAGATATACTAGTTAATTTCCTTAGTTCAAGGCAAGATCAACCAAATCTATGTAACTCCTGACAGACACATGGCTACACTGGGTTGTGGTGAGACCTACCAATCTTTCACATCTCTCATCACCATGGTTCATGAGAGGAATTAATAATTCCTGTTAAAAAAAATTAAACACCCCCCCCCAAAAAAAAAACAAAACAAAAACCACTTTGTACTTTCTAACTGGCATCTTCTCTTACTCCAATTTAAAGGCCTTATTTCTTGTTCTGTTCATAGCAGACATTCAGGATAACCCCTTCAACTCTTTTCCTGTATTTTGTGTAGCTGAAGATTTACTATGTCTATATTCAATCTTCTCTTCCTTAATCCAAACAACTAAGTCATACCAGCGTCTGTCTTATTTTTATCTCCCTGGTAATTTTAAGTGGCCCTACTCCTCACAAAGGTGCAGTGCTCCAAACAAAATGCAAACAGATAGCTTACTCCTGGTAGTTCTGCAGGCAGTTTCCAGGTAATGACAAAAAAGGACAAAACCAAGAGAAAAGAAAGACAGGGTCAGAAAAGCATCTGGCAAGTTTCTGGGACTGTACTAGGTTGACTTGAACCCATGGGGAAGAAGCAGCTAAAACACTGAGCATTCATGAAAGGATGATTCATCATTTTTAGGAAAACAAGGGAGAACACAAAAAGAAAAAGGGCTTCAGGAAATTAAACTTCAGCAAACTCACCCACACAACATGCACAAAGAAATTTCTGTAAGCGTACCAGCAGAAAGGAAACTGACTTGCTCTTTCAAGAAGGGGTTGGCACTGAGTACTTACCCTCAAAGTACAGGAGTTCTAATGCCTAATCAGAAATGTGTACATGATTAGACAGCTGCTAAAACCAACACCAGGTACAAACATGGGAAAATTGATTAGATGATAATTAAATTCGGTCTTCTCACATCAGTTAAATGTGCTGAAATTCACCATAGATAATTAAAGCTGACTGGATCAGCCTCAGAATTATCAATAATAATTTTTGAGAATTTGTAGAGGATATCAGTGATTCCAAAAGAATGGAAAACACTCAGTGATTAGCTTTAAAAAAAAATTAAAAAGACAGGTCCAACGAAGTAGAGATGCAGAAACTGAATTTCAATTCCCACAAAATCTGGAATAAAAATTTTTTGGAAGTATTTAGCAAATAATAAGTTGACTAATACATAGGCCTCAAGAACAAGTTACTTCAAATCTATCACAATATTCTTTGTGACATTGTAGCAGATCCTATAGCTAGAGAAGTAGCAGTAGGTACCATGTAGCTCAACTTAGTAAGTTTCTGGTTTCCTGTGGACTTCCATAAGCAAAAAAAGAAATATAATGCTTCCAAAGAAAACAAGTTCTGATAAGCAGATGCCACTAAAGCTTGGAAAAGCTGCGTGCATGCTGGATGACAAGAGTACATTGTTAAAGCAATGTTACTGAATTTGAGAAACAGCCTGCAAAAAACTTAAATACAATTCAGTAGGGGAAATTTTAGAGCTTAACAAAACAAGTAACAAAAGAAATGCAAGATGGAGAACAACTAGTGAGGCAGCAGCAAGGGGAAAAGGAGCACTGAGGCGAGAGAGTGGATCATACTCTGACTAGTAGTCTATGTCACACTAGCAAAATCAGCAAAAGCTCATGCTAGGGTACATAGACAGCAGGTGATGAGCCTAGAAATTTACAGCAGGATAGGGAAATGCTTTCAGGACAGAAAATGCAGAGCATTGTGCTCTTAAGTGTGCTGCTGTCTGTTTTCCTAGTAAAGAGATTTCAGTGTCCCGGTCTTTTGGCCTGACATTGTTCACCATCAGCGCAGGCATGAAAGTTAAGTAAATACTTCTCCCTCCCACAGAAGAAAACCATACATTTTCTACATCCCTGAAAGGTTTGCCTTAAAAGTTTTTACTCCTTCTAGGTAGCAGAAGAACTGCCTTCCTACTGACCATTTTACAACCAACAAGCATGATAGGAAAGATATTTAAGAAACAAAAATGAGTTGTTTCTTCCCCAAGATGTAAAGAACGAGGTAGGTGCATAACCACTCACAGGGTATATCAGTAGAACTTTTTGGTTTATTTTCTAACATATATGTTTTGTAAATTTGTAATTTAATCCTTTTGTATTTAATTATATGAATATTACAAAAATAAATGTGCAACTTGATGCCTTTCTGGCAAAAAAAGAGAAGGAGGCTGAATAGTCTAACTGGTTTTTTAAAGATTACACATAATGACAATGAGATGGCTGAAAATCATACATTAGTCTTTCAGATTTACTATCACAGCAAAAAGCTTTAGATTAATTAATGCTACAATATATATGAAAAATGACTAAGACAATTAACCTCATTCATCTATAAATGGAAGAGTAGAGAGGAGAGTTTCTTAAGAACTTAATGTAGTAATTGCCAAGGTTCTACTGACAATGATAATCAGTATAAAGGAATAAGTAAAGTGTATTAGAGTAGTAGCATATTCCTGGCTCAAGTTCAGACTTGGAAGAATACACAAATCGATACAGAATAAAATATGCTAGTGCCATTCTGCTGCTTATGGCCAGGTGACTGCACATCATAAATTTACATCCCTTGCTCATCTTAACTGGCTGCAGCAGAGAGACCAGGAAAGACCACCTTTAGTAGCAGGAAAGGCACCAGCTGGCAGGAAGGTACTGAAAGAAATTGCAGAGCGGGATGAAGTGAACAGGAGACTAAATTCAAGGACTGTGAAAACCAAACATTAGTGACATGCTGAGGCCCAATCAACAAATCTGTGTATAAAGTCAAACTCCTTATTGACTCCTATAATAAGTTAGGTACTCAGGTAACTCTGAAAGTTTGTCCCTAATCAATATTAAAATGCAGCAGAAACACAATTTTTACATAAAATCAGAAGTTAAATGAAAATTAAAATACTTAGCAATCAATACAGAATCAACATTTTCTCATTTTACAATCACAGAATTTAGAATGTTTAGGTTAACGACTTTAGGATGAAAATGTTTCAAGTACAAAGAACATTCAATTTTATCCTTCTCAGTTTTCCAGAACTCATGACCACATACAGCATTTTGCAATCTACTGCACTGTCACATATACCTGCACATACCATGAAAAAAAATCAGAAAAAATCTGAAATTCTTTCCTATTTCTCTGCAATTTTCAGTTTCTTAGTAACTTAAGAAATGAAAGATTATCTAGTTTGGAACCTCTTTAAAGGAATCTTTCTTTTACTACTCATTCTTCAGCAATTAAAAAGGGCTTTGACTTTTTCTATGTTTAAAATATAAAACATTATTGCTTTCATTCCTTTCCATAGGTCTTCCACTCAAAATTTTATTCATACACTGATCATGAAAACAAGAATTTTTTAAATTACAAAGAAATGCTATTAGCAGGCATTAGAGCCTCTCCCATGCAATTGCCTCATATCACAAGACATAAGAAGAAAGCAATTCATTCACTGCTGTGACAAACAGTATCTTAATAGAACAGATTTTCAAAACTGCGTTTTCTTGCATTTTTGTTGTTGTTGTATGCAAATCACTGCAGTATAACACATGTTTGGACATTCATTTTCAAAAGTTTTCATCCCCCTTCTCCCCTGGAATCATTGCCAAATATACTCAAAGCAATTTCTCAACAGGAACTAAAGCACTTTAAATCTGTAAAAGGTGGCAAATTCAATTTCACTTTCCATACCATCTCTTTTGCAATTTTATCAAAATATAGCTATTATGAGCTTGTTATGAGGCTGCCAACAATGAAGTGCACGGTTATGCTGTGCAGTCACACAGATTGTGTTCTGTTCTGTTTCCTAGGAACAACAGTGAATTCAGTAAAAATATATCCCATGGTTACTTCTGATTCACCTTTACATGGACTTCAAAATTCTCTTGTTCTGAACCTTAGGTTCCACACTTGAAGAACATAATTAAAATAGAAGCACGTCTCCCTGTGCTTTGAGATAGCAACAAGTATTAATTTACTGAACCAGAAACTTTTACTATGATATTTGAAAAAGAGGCAATTGCATCTTGTAGAACACCCCCACCAACCAACCAATTTTTCCTTATTTTCACTTTCTGCCCAAGTTTCCACTTGAAGGTCACTAGATGACCTAGCAAGTAGACAGTCACCTTTGAGAATAAAAACTTGCAAGTACATCTGAACCAGGCAATGGAAGATAACTGATTGATTTCCACACTCTGGATAACAGATCTATCCTCTAAAAGGGTAATTATTATCACTTGAATCTACACCCAAAGTGTGCTGTTATCAAGCAAGTGGAGTTGCTGTATCAATTACTGTATCCACACTCTGCAGACACAGACTGGCTCCCAGTGTCCAAACCTCCCTCTCCTTCCATTTCCAGACCTTTATCAGCACAATCTCTGTTACCACAGACAACACCAGCAAGTCCTAACAGTGACTTAAGAGCCAGACCATAAACCCAAGCTAGAAGGGCACCAAGATTCATCTTGCACTTTCTCCATGCACACAGTGGCAGAGGTAACCCAGCTGATGAGCTTCAGTCCTTAAGCAAAAATGAGTGCAGCACTGGGCTGCCTGAGAAAATGACACTGTCTTTCTGAAGACAGGCCATTGGACTGGAGCTGGCCCACAGACTCTTTTGGTAACATACAAACTTAAGAAGCTACTAACCCTTTTAAAAGCCCTGAACTAACAATCAAAACCATCAACTGTATTTCCCACTTTGACACTGGAAATCAATTAAGCCAGCACTTGAAGTTTTGTAAAGATTATACACCATTCCTAGATCGTTTTCACAGAGATAGCAGAAATACAGAACATATAAACACTGACCTTGTTTCTTTTAACCCTTCTTTCTGAATGACTTCCAGTATTTGTTTTGCAGTCATTGGTGAGTTGGGATACTTTTCCAACGCCTAAAAAGAAACAATAAATGTAAGTGACAAGACACAGCTGTCCTGTGAATCTGAAAGGTTATGTGATCATGCAGTTTTTATGCAGTCATTTGTAAAAGGCAGAGAATGACAGTGTTGAGACTGGAGTCCTCTGTCTGTTGGAAGGCCAGATACAACCCAGAAACTTCAGCAAAAAAATATTTACTTGCTGCTTTTGTACATCATCTGCTACCTCTGCCTGGGAAAACTCTTACCAGGTTACAAATAAAAGAGTTGGAATACACAACTGATTTTATGACACAGCAACAGATTTTCTTTCAGGCATGAGGGGAAATACATAAAACACAAAAGCCAAAGGGAAAAAAAAAATACCCACTAGCACTTTCTTTGATTTTTATTACGTTAGAATTCTTTGAGGTCACTTGACTATTCTACACTTAGCTTTGCCATGACCTCAGAAAAAAAACTTGGCTAAAACCTTCCATTTGTAGACCAGAAGCTACTGTAAGAATTGACACAGTGGGGTTTCAATTTTAAAATGCCTTTTAATTCTAAAAACAATGAAAAATGAAGTAGTTAGAACAGTCACAGCACACAAGATGCTACATGACAGAGTGCAGTATATTTTTCCAGTTCAGCTCAGTTTTCCACTCCTTTGCCTTTTCCAATTGAGCTCAAAATAACTCAGTCCTCTTTACAGATAGAACCATCTTGTAAGAATTTTTCTGATTTTCCACTTCTTTTTTGTCCCCATCAGTTTTATGCTGTTAAACAAACAGCCACTCTTTTGCTCCTGTAAAATGCCAGACTGATAGCCCTGGAAAACAAAACCCTTCAATCAGCACTAAAAGGTGTGGCACAGGCCACAGCAATCAAGCTTCCCAGAGCATCTTGCCAATATATCTCAGCCAAAACTTGCATTTCTACCCTCTGTAACTATGAAATCAGTTTGGTCTAATTCATCCTGAGCTTCTCTGTAGTAGTTACTACCAAATAATGGCAATTGTGAAAGCAGCTACTACTATGTGGATACCTGCACACTAGGAACTAGAAACACCACCACATCATATCACACAAGTCAAACTGTGAAGGGTGCTGGCCAGGGCTGTAATTCAGCAGCTCACCTAAAGCCAAAAACTGCCTACTCACTACAGCTTGACCAGCTCAGCCCTTTTCTGCCATTTTACTGTTCTGATTTCCTGCCTGTTCTCTTTCACAGCCAAAATGCAGTTTACCAAATCCTCCAATTCTTTGTTACAGATGAGCTTTTTATCCTTTATCTTTCAGTTCCACAAAGGAAAAGGTAGAGGTGAAAGTTGCACTAGAAAGGTCAGGGAGCTGAACCGAGCTTATCTCATGTACATCAGTAGGCAAGATTCAAAAGGGAAGGAAAGGAAAACCAAAAGGTGATTTGAAAGGAGAAAGAAGAGAAGGTTGGAAAGAGTAAACATATAGCAATGAGCAAGGACTGAAGAAACTGCACAGAGCTCAGAAAAGGGCCATTGCACACAAGGGAAGAGAAATGATATGATGTATTAGTGACAGAACAACGACACATTGGAAAAATGACAATGTGTAAAAAGATTAAGACTAGGATGAGAAAAGATTAATGGTGTGAAGAAAACAAAAATGGAAACTTTAACCTTCAGAAAGAACACAATGTACAAGGTAAAATGAGAATCCACCAAAATAAAGAGAAAAGAGAACCAAACTGGGAACATTCCAAAGGGCAAACTGGAAAGGACAGGAGAGGATACTACACTGTACTGGACACGGCTATGAAGGAAACTGTGTGCACTTGAAAGCGGGGTTACTCACTGTGGAGGATTCCCTGTTTCTCTTCCTGAGTACAGGCCCCTCAGCACACCTGGGCAGCTCCTCCCTGCAATTGAGAAAATTTGGGTAGCCCTGTCCCCTTCTCTACGACATCACATCCTACTCTATAATGTCAGTAAAAGTGCCAAGTATTATCATGAGAGTTCGACAATAATGGGAAAGAAACAATAAAGCTAAGCAAACATCAGAAGTCACCCTGTCCTGGACAATGGGAGAAGGGAGAGCAGTTTGTGCTGAGGAAGCTGCACTGAACTGGTTGTGGAAACAATGGCCAGACATACGGATACGGAAGATCATCTTCACCAAACAACAATGAAACCAACAAGTAGGATGCATAACGCCACTACAGAAAGTTTAATGAAACCCACAGGGCAGATTTCAAATACCACAGTATGAAGTGAACACATTCAGGGTATAATGACAAATTGAAATGCAGACTGTTAGGCTGAAAGTGCTGGAGTAAATAATTGCCCATTGTGTGGATTTGCTTTACACTGGACATGTAGTGTGGGCTGTAGTTCATATACTCCACAAATTTAGTTCTGTTCATCTAACCCTTTAAACCCTGTTATTTAAAGAACTATTCATACCCTAACTGAAAAGCATAAATTCTCTGATTTAAACACTGCTAAAGTTTAAAATCATGTTATTATGTACATGATTAAGTTTTCTTTATCATAACAAAGATTAATTAACAGAGATACTTAGTAAGGATGGGTTTTTCTGCCCCTCCCACCATGCTGTACATCCTCATCCTTGCTCCTTCCCTCCCCCTCCAGTTTTAGCCTAATCATTTATCACAATAAGAAAATAAAAATAATTACTTGTAAAAAACTTTATATTATAATATAATTTTCTTCCCTCAGTTATGGAAAACAGCATGAGAGTATTATTTAAGATTCTGTGAGCTAATGAATACATTGAATTGTTAATTACACTAGTATCGTTTGCTTCTGTATCTCGCCACTAACACTGCTAAAAGCCTGCAATTCCTTTTGCATTTCTAAGACTTTTAAAAATAATATTAGAAATTCAAACTGAATAACTAACTGTGCCTTAAGGCAAACAACATACTAAAACGCAGAAGGAATAAAGTCATAGGCTTCTTGGTCAGACATAGCAATGCACACCAGTGGAGGAAGCCATAATTTGTTTTAAATATCTTTCTTCTTCCTCCCACTCTATCCACCAACACTCGTATCATATATGGGCAGTGACTAATAATGCTGAAATTAAAGCATGCCACAGTACTGTCGTGAAGAACATGACTGTTTCAATGTATTTTGTAAAGAGAGACAGTGGCAGAAGAATGGCTTGCACTGACTGCAACCTCTATCACAGGGGATCAGATATGCTCTATTTATTCCTGCCGTTCAACCATAGCCTTAAAAAGGGACAGACGGTAAATAACTGGGACAAATAATGTGATACCCATCAGGATAATCAGAAAGAGAACAGAAGTAGTCACTGCACAGAACACATTTTCAGTGTTCATTCAAACCCTGGTTAACAGCTCAAGGAGAAAAAGACTCAGATCATACCAAGCACATTGGAAATCAAACCTCCCAACAAATGCTAGCAGCCTGACAAATTGCAGTATTTGTGTCACCTACAGGTATCAAGTCACAACTTCAGAGATATTAAATAATCACAGAGATGCCACAAACACATGTATTCCCAGTTTCATTGGAAAAGTCTAGTCACTTACAAGGGACAAGAAGAAATACAAATTCCTTTTCTCACCATGGCATCTATCATCATCTGTGCGTTGACAACTACCTGAAAAAAATCAGTCACCACACCAGGGAAAAACACTTTCCAGTGTTAGCAGGAAGACTAGCACAGAGTCAAGACTTGCAGTTTTGCATAAGAGAGAAATCCTGAATGCTCAGCTTGCCTACAAAATCAGAAGAGAACTTCTCCGTAACTGATGGAATTATTACTTTAATTTTTATATACAGATGCTTGTGATTACCTGCTCAATCATTTGCATTTTAGACACTGAAGAGAACACAGCAGAAGGACAAAATGAAGAAAGTCAAACCAGACAGCTGGCCCTTTTGCCACCCATAAACATTCCAGCAGAAAGCAGGACGCCTTGCCCGCAGCTCTCAGTTATCACACTGACAGAAAAAAATTCTGAACTTGATTCTTCTGAACAAGAATCAAGTATGTTCTGATACTGCATTGTGGTCCAAAAGCAGTGGGCAGATCAGCCTAGTGGGCTTCACACTGCTGATTTTGTGACTAAACAGTCTGAAACCAGCCACAGCTTCTTCCACTTCTGGATTCTGCTGGCAGGGATCTGAAGGTCAGGTAGCTGACAAAAAGCAGGATCATTTTTATCATAATAGGCTGAGCCACTAGTCAGAAACCAAAGCAATTCTCCTTAGAACATTATTTTAAAAAACTGAGAGGAGGAGGAAGAGGAACAGTACAGTTATTCCCAGTGCTCTTACTCATCAGCTAAAAGACAAGTCATGCTGAACTACACAATGGACAATCTTTACTGCCCAAAGACAGCAGGGTGAATAAAAGAACAAAAAAACACAACTAAACAAACAAGCAAACAAAACCACCAAACAAAACCCCCCAAAAACTTTCTTTCTCCTAAGCTGAAAATATAAATTATTTTCTAGCCACCCATTACTAAATTAATGAATTGAAAGATGTAGTATCAAACAGGGTACAAGAAATAACAGCATCCTGGAAAAAATCCAGCATTGTCTTCTGCAGCTGCTTATGTGAGGTTAACAGGAGGACTGACTTCTATTGTGGGAAATGCCCCACTAAAATCTTTTGTGTTCATTTTTGATTAACAGCTTCAGTCACTGGGGAATTATCAGCAGCTTGGTAAAAGTTCAAAGCCCTTTGTGTGAAGAAAGATGGGTAAATGGTTTGGAGAGTAGGGGAGGATACAGAGCTGGGGAAGAAAGGAAGCGCACAGAGATGGATGAAGAAATGAAAACAGCAAGGATGGAACACATACATGAAAAAGAGGGATGATTATAAGGGTAGGTGCACTATGACCTATTGTAACACCACTTCTCAAACAGGTATTCACAGAACTCTTGCTGATAGCGATCAAGAAAAAGGTAAAGAGTGGTTTCCAGGTACTAAAATATTAAAAGCACTTGAAACAGGAGCAATAATTCTCCTGGTAGGACTTTTGTCTTTGAGCAGTTGAAATTACAATAAGGAAATTATAAGATCTAAGTAGAAGAAGGTGCATTTCGTAAGACATGTCACTATCAGTATGCTCCACGCTATGAATGTCTTTATAATCCACTTGACACTACAGATAAGCAATAAAAGAAACATCAAGCAAGAAAAGGAATAAAGATGTCCCATCAGTAACAAAGGAACACGTAAAAAAAAATACCATAACATAATGAAATATACTAAGTTTTAACATCAGTTTTGCCCATACTTGCTAGTTCACACTGTTTTTAGGTTCAGGGGTAATGCTACTGACCAACAGAACTCAAAAAGTTTAAAGGACACTCATAAAGTAATTTTCCCCAGCTCTCTTTCGGTGAAAAGCATTTTGCTGCTCCTTTAGTGTGAACTGTAGGGAACAACTGGGCAAGTGTTTCCTGCAAGAGAATTTCTACTATAGAATTTGCAAGTCGCTCTGAAACCATCTAGCTTTGCTAACTTGTCTGACACATAAGACATTATCATCATCTCCTTAAATACTGAAGGAAAGGAAAGAGCAAGAAAGAAGCTGAACAGTTTCTTTGTTCATGCCATTGCTTTAACCGGAACATTTGAGGCTTGTTCCAAGATGTCTGAAACTTTTATTGTTCTTTCCAAAATTTATTTACAATGTCATATTTCAAATGGATATAAAGGCAGCTTTGGAAATTCCAGATAAACTGTACTCTTGACATTTGAATTGAAAAGAAATTGTATTACAATTCAGTTAAAATTAACATACAGTTGGGCTATTCCTTTAAAGGCACAAGGTCTAACAGCAGTACCGTCCTGCTATTTCTAATGATCTCATACATCACAACAGAAAATGCAGAGTAAAGTTTTTACCTCTGAACAATTGACTTAATATAATAACTTATTGAGCTGGTCTAACATACTAAAAACAAAATGGAAACCTTTATATTTCTCTCTTTACTAACGCAATCAGCCTGTCCATGCAACCAGGAACTTACAGGCTCTGTCAGGACAGATCCATAAACACCTCTGTGACTAGCAGGATGAACCTAGGGAGCACACAGAATCCTATCAGATTTCTAAGATCAGGATCAAAGATACCCCAGGGAGCATGGTGTCGAACTTGCTTTCCCAGCATGGGTTCCACTATTTGCAGCAGGACTACTAAAAATTATTTCAGTTTAAGCAATGGAGCAACCAGATTCCCAGAATGATGCCTCAGTTCAGACAGTGCCACGTTCAGTGCCAGTTCTGCTTAGCCATGCAAGCCATACCTCTCCTTGCTTCCTATTGCAGTACTCCATAGCCTCTCACTGTGCCCAGATTTTCCCTGCTCTCAAACTGATGCTCTCATCTTCTGAGGTGTTGCAATAACCCTAACTTGTATGTCTCCCACCTGCCCACATCCCTTTCTTTCCTAATCCTTACCACAGTACAAGCCTACAGGACATTCCTATGTCCTCTACCACCTCATGTGGGGGTAGACATGAGTGCATTCATACAGATGAAGCTCATGCCATGGGTTCCCCAAAACCTGCACACCAGCACACAAGTGCTGCATAGGCATTCAGCCCTGGCACCTTGCTGGCAGCAGACTGCAGCTCTTAGGTGCTGACAGGACAAATTGTGATGTATATCTCCTCTGGCTCATAGACCACATTCTCTTGCCTACTTAGTTTACAGTAGAAGTTTCACCAGCGCTGACCCAGCTGGAAAACTTGGGTCAAAACTTTTAAAACTACAAATAATTGTTTCAGAGAAGACACAAGGAACAAAAAAAAGCTCTGCCATCCAAAAGCGTTACTGAAATCTGTACTCTTTCAGTGATCACATGGGCAATTTTCCTGAAATGCCTCTAATTGTGGGAAGGATAAAAATCCTCCTTTGGCACCTATTTGGCACAAAAAACTGAGACCTTGTTTAGGAACTAATGGAGCTGAGTGGATACCAGGCCCTTTCAGCTTCCTTTACATTGCAGATAGCAAAGGAAAGAACTGTTATCAGTGTGAATACATTCATCACTACTAAAGAAACAAAAATCCCCCTATAAAATTAAGAAACACCAAACCTTAAACATATTTGTTTCCATATATGCTGTTTTCTCTACTGGAAGATGATACAGATTTTTATTTTTCTGAGACACTGAAAGGTTTGCTGTATAACTTATATTTCAGCATAGTAGGATAAAAAAATTAATTACAAAGAGCAAAACTTAACAGAAAAATCAACAGAGAGAATGAATATATCTTTGTTTCAGAAGCTTTCATCGCTTTATTTTCCTCAGGCAAGCACAATGTGTAAGGGTTACTTTAATGTGAGAAATACAATTCCTACTGGCTACTCCATGAATGTACCAAATTTAACAGGAGGTGACAGTTGTGCTGATTTTCTTGCCATTGGTTTACTATCAGAGCTTATCTTGTTAGACAGTGTCCTAAAGATACAGATCTAAGATTTCTAGAAGGCGAAAAAGAAAACAGAAGAGAAAATAGAACACAAAATATTTTAAACTATGAATTCTACATAAATATTCTTACATATTAGTTGTGACCATTTTAATCACTTCATCCTGGTAAAATTGCTCACTTAAAAGGAGAAGTTTAATGCTGCAACTGACACTGATTGAATTGATGCACCATGAATATATTTAAATTTATAGAATGTCTAATGACAGCAAACACAAAGCCATAAAAATTACACTTCCATTTTAATTGTGTGGGATAGATGGCAAGAATCTAGCTTAGGAAATTTACAGCATCTTTTGCTGTTTTGGTGAACAACCAGGATAAGTCACACTGGTCCTCCTAACCTCAGAAGGGAAGTCTATAAATTTCACAACTCATTTGTCTGGACTGTTCCGCACTCACAGGATGATACACCCTTCAAAATAATAAGCAAATGGACATGCAGAACATAACTATGAATCCTTCTTAATAATTGTATCCCAGAAAGAAAGACTAGAATGCATGGAAAACACAGAATTAAATTTCTGAGAGGGGTAGAGCAAGTGATAAAGCTGAAAAAAATCAAAGTCCCTTGCAATCACAGACACAACAGAAATCCACTTTGAGTTCTTTAAATTCCCTGAGTCCTCCTGTTCAAGTACTGAGGGAAAACGGAAAACCAAAATTTCCACAAAATCAAAAAGGCAAACCAAAATTTCTACAAAATGAAAAATTTTGATCCCAAATCAATGGCTTGATTTTGAGGGGAGAGAGAAGTGTTGCTCATTTTAAACAAGAGCGTATTGCTTTTGTCTGAAGAGACAACAGAAAAGAGCAGAGTTAAGAGTCCTTGCATGTTATGCACCTTTTTTTCCTTCCAAAGCCTGCCCAATTACTTCACATCAGGTTTTATTAGTCTGAATCATGACATCATTATGTACAGAGTACAGTTCACTGGCACAATCCAGATCTACTGCTAAATTGCTCTGAGAATAGATATGATAAGTCATGTTTTTGAACTAAAGAAATACAGCCTTCTCAAAGAATGTATAAAGAGAGAATTCTTTTGTTAGCTGTCAGTGAGATTTTGCTATCTCTGTTAAATATATAATGGTTAGTGTCATAACGAAGATCAGCCATCATGTTGTGGCATTTATCTTCATGAGTGAAGAGAGGAAGGGCTACTGTGATTTATTCCGTCTCTCCTCATGAGACGATTAATGTCATAAGAGATTAGTCTTCAGTACTGACTTGTACACAGAATATAACACAGGGCTGGAGTGGGATGCTTAGCAGTTTTAATTGCCACAAGTTTGGAAGCCCACATTACTTACATATGGCATGGTTGACAATTAGTCATCTACGATTTTCAAAAATAGGAGAATATTTTGTAGCTCAGTAACTCATATCCACTTCATGTCACTTATTTGTTCAGTCCTTCTTAGCAGTGTTTCCACATGGTCCCTTCCCCCAACTCATCACCTAAGTCCGCCCACACTTGTCCTCTTAAACACATCATTTATTGTAAAACTGAAGTCCATATTGCTGGTTTGTATCAATTTTTGGTAGCGTCTGTTTAAAGGTTTAAAAAATTCACTATTTAACAACTATTACCAAGAAACATTTGTCACAACACAGGCAGATTAGTGAGAGTATATAATGGCCCTGCACCTAGGTTTGTATAAGATGTATAAACAGCTTTCTTCAAGATTTGAGAAGTTATGTGCTTACCTCTTCCCAGGGACCTTGTAAAAAAATCTGACCAGCCTAAACTGAAGGCAATAATTTTTCAAAAGCTTATCAAATGCACACAGAATGTTTTGTTTACATACTGCTCACTACTTCTTATGGAAGAAAATACTTCAAATAATACTGTAGTGAAAAAAAACCCAACCTAAACCAAACCAAACCAAAAAACCACCAACACGATAAGCAGAAATTCTGTTAAAAAGGGAAGAGTTATTTTTCCCCCAAACCAGAACATGAACATTCTGCATTTTCTTAAATCTCCTTTTCTGAATACTGTTTAATCAAAAAATCCCTTGATAAAAAAGGGTTTTTGTTAAAAAAAGTAATTCCTCGCCATTGGTGTACATCAAACAGAACACATTATTAAAAAGCTCTCATGATAAAGTGTTATCTTTATCTAGGCTTCTCAAATATTGACTTAAACATTTTTATCAGGCTGTTAATCACATCCACATTCAACGTGAACAGCAACTGAGACCAGTCTTGACAGTCAGGTAACATTATGGCAGGGGAAAAGTATTGTGAAAGCTAAGGACATTTCTTATTGATGGTAAGTGTATAGGAGAGAAAAATCAATGGGTCCTCATCAGTACAACTGTCTACCAGCTGGATGCTGATTTTCCTTAGAGATTAAAACCAATAGGAGCAATCACTTGGCACAGGTGAACAAATTCAATAGGACCTCCAGTCTATAAAGGAGAAAAGTGAACAGTGAATTCAAGGCTGGAGTTCATGAAGAGACAAAATGCTGATTGTTAAGCCAACAGTTTGCAATCAGATCTCAAAACAAAATACAGAACATGTCTTTCTGCACGGAGGTAACACCTGAAACTGTTCAGTGTAATCTGCAATTGTTACGAAGGTTCCAAACTCCTGTCTGCCTAAAGGAATTATTTCAAGCTGCAAGACTGGCTGACCCCTCCAAGTCAAGCAGGGGTCTGAACTGACCCAGTTACAGTGTGAAATGGCCATCACCCACACACATCATGCAGCTACCATTATCTAACACCAGAATCACAGCAAAGTCATTGGTCAACAGAGGGGAATCACAGAGGATTTTACTAGGGAATATAAACGCAGAGATGTCTCATAAAGCTGGCCTTCCTGTTCAAAAAAGCTTCTACTTTTAGGGGTCCCTAATATCATTGTACATTTTTTATCCCAAGACTCCTCACTATACACTGAACAGAGAAACTGTTACCTTACAGGATAGTAACCATAACCCAAGAAAAGCAAAGAATGAGAGAGTAAAACATGGCTCTTATACAGGATATTCTGTCATGGGTTCTTTGCTTTTTCTATGAGAAACAACATGAAGATCTGAGTTTTCCCAAAGTCACATCTCCTCAGAAAATGTAGGACTAAAAATTGTCAATTCTAGAAATGCTACTGGCAAATAAATTCAATGTCTATGGGGTTTAGGCACATAACTTTATATTAATGTTTTAGAAGTTGACAATAATATATTTTAGTTCTATGGAAGAATAACCTATTTTAGCTGTAGGGAAAAAATACAGTGCCAAAATTAGGGTTTCTGGTGTTAACTACTGACTTCATACTCTACCTTTGAAACAATCAGAATCACTGAGGTTGGAAAAGACCTCCAAGATCCTCAAGTACAACTTTTGACCAAACACCACTCTGCCAACTAGACTACAGAACTGAGTGCCACGTCCAGGAATTTTCTGAACACTTCCAAGGTTGGTGACTCCACCATTTTCCTGGGAAGTTTGTTCCAATGCTTAAATTTCAGTGAAAAATTTCTTCTCATTATCCAGCCTGAACCTCCCCTGGTGCAGCCCAAGGCCATTTCTTCTTGTCCTGCTGCTGGTTTCCTGGGAGACCATCCCTCACCTGGCTACAGCCTCCTTTCAGGTGGTTGAAGAGAATGGTAAGGTCACCCCAGCCTCCTTTTCTCCAGGATAAACACCCCCAACTCCCTCAGCTGCTCCTCATTGCACTTGTGCTCCAAACCGCTCCCCAGCTCCCTTGCCCTTCTCTGAATTCATTCCATCACCTCAATGTCCTTCCCAGATGCAGGGGCCCAGAACTGAACACAGGATTTGAGGTGTAGCCTGACTGGTGCTGAGTACTGGGGGACAATCACTGCCCTGATCCTGCTGGCCACACCATTTCTGATGGAGGCCAGGATGCCATTGGCATTTTTGGCTACCTGAGCACACGCTGGCTCATATTTAGCCACGGTCAACCACCACCCCCAGCTCCTTTTCCATTGGGTCACTTTCCAGCCACTCTTCCCCCAGCCTGTGGCACTGCCTGGGGTTGATGTGACCCAGGTACATGCCCCAGCACCTGGCCTTGTTTAACCTCACACCGCTGGCTCAGCCCATCGATCCAGCCTGTCCAGATCCCCATGCAGACCCTTCCTGCCCTCCAGCAGATCAACATTCCCACACAACTTGCTGTCATCTGCAAACTCACTGAGGGAGCATTCAATCCCCTCATCCAAATTATGTAAAAAGATACTAAAATGGATGGCTCCAATATTGACCCCAAAACTGAGCCCTGGGGGGAACACCACTGGTGACCAGACACCATTTGGATTTAACACCACTCACCACTGCTCTCTGGGGTCAGCCATCCAGCCAGTTTTTAACCCAGTGAAGAGTGCACCCATCAAAGCCATGAGCAGACAATTTCTACACAAGAATGCTGTGGGAGCCAGTATCTAAAGCCTTCCTGAAATCCAGGTAGACAACATCCACAGCCTTTCCCACATCCAGGAGACTGGTCACCTGGTCATTAAAAGGTGATCAGCTGGGTCAAGCAGAACATGACTTTCCTAAACCTGTTCTATCTAGGCCTGATCCCCTGGTTGTCCAGCATGTGCCACGAGATGGTGCCTTCCCGGACACTGAGGTCAGGCTGACAGGCCTGTAGTTCCCCAGATCCTCCTTCCAACCCTTCCTGCAGGTGGGCATCACACTGGCCAGTTCTCTTGTTGACCAGGACTGGTGACAAATGCTGGAGAGTGGCCTGGCTGTTCCACCAGCTCCCTCAGCACCCTGGTGTGGATCCCATCCCACCCCACAGACTGGTGAGTGTCAGCTGCATTCCAGCAGGGCACTGCCTGCTCCCTCCTGGATTCCAGCAGGGCACTGCCTGGTCTCTCCTGGATTCCAGCAGGGCACTGCCTGGTCTCTCCTGGATTCCAGCAGGGCACTGCCTGGTCTCTCCTGGATTCCAGCAGGGCACTGCCCGCTCCCTCCTGGATTCCAGCAGGGCACTGCCCGCTCCCTCCTGGATTCCAGCAGGGCACTGCCCGCTCCCTCCTGGATTCCAGCAGGGCTCTGCCTACCAGCTCTGCAGGCCGCCTGCCTTGAGGATATTGGGTCTTTCTGCTGAAGGCTGAGGCAAAGAAGGCATCGAGTACCTCAGCCTTTTCCTCATCTTTGGTTACAATGTTCCCCTTTACACCCAATAAATGAGGGAGATTTTCCTTGGCCCCCTTTTTGTTGTTAATGTATTTATAAACACACTTTGTATTTACAATCTTTCACAGTGGTGACAACATGGGAGTTCTAGCTGAGCTTTCACCAATCTAGTCTTCTCTCTACAAGACCTGATGACATCCTTGTACTTTTCTTGAGTTGTCTGCCCCTATTTCCCAAGTTTATAAACTCTTTTTTTTCTCTCCAAGTCCAGTGAAAGCTCCCTGTTCAGCCAGGCCAGTCTTCTTCCCTGATGGTTCATCCTTCAGCACCTAGGGACAGCCTGCTCCTGTGCCTATAAGATTTCTTTCTTAAAAGTATGTCCAGCCTTCCTGGACCCTTCTGCTTTTAAGGTCTGTTTCCCAAGACGATCCCTGAACCACTGTCCTGGACAGGCTGAAGTCTGCCCTCCAGAAGTCCAAGATAGTTTTGGTGAACCCCTTCCATACTTTGCTGAGAACTCCACCATATTGTGGTCACTGTGCTCAAAATGGCCTCAGACCTACAGTCTCCAGTGAGAGAATCTCTCCAAAGGAAGAATCTAGATCTTTTTTAATTGTTATTGCTCCAGTAATAATATGGGCAAGATATCTTCAAACCGATTCTGAAAATTCTAATAGGAGATATTACTACCAAATGAACAAGATGACAAATTGGTTTTCTTTTTCATTTATTTCAAGGACATTATTTATAATTTCAACAACACTCCTTTAGCCAAGATAGACCACAGTACAACTTGTTCTAAAAATAAACTGAATGTAACATCATGTAAACATAGTATTTTATTTCCAAGACAAAGGCCCTGCATTTTTTAAAGGAGAAAAGACACTTTCTTTCTTAATCTTGGCATTTTATTGAAATCCTTTTACTCTTAAAGTCTGAGAAAAATTCAAATTATAAAGATGAATGTTTGGGGACTTTAGCTGATGATACAATTAAAGTGAAATGGTAGAAAAATTAATAAATAAACAAATAACATATGATTTTATCACTGAGTTGAGAAACTGAGGCTTTTTCCTCATTTTTCTCATTGTCAGTCAGATTTTTTTACTTCCTTCACTATCTTTGCTATTCTACTTCTCATTGGTACAAGAACACCTCCATTTTCTCAATTGCTGCCCAATACAATATTGTAATTTATCTCCCCAGGATTACATCGGTTTCACCCAGGCACACACACTTTTCACCACATGACATGCTAAGAGACATAAACCCAGTTTCATTCTCTCCTACTAATCCCAGAAAATGTATGCAAGTGCTAAAAGTAATAAGCTTCATAACTATTATTATGTATGGACGGAGCATTTAAAACCTCTTTATTTTTTTCAGAACATTAATTCTCAAATTCCCAGATTCTCTCCCTCTTCCTCCACACCCATATCTTTCTATAAAATTAAATTCAACATTTAACAACACCTGAACTCACACATGAAGCTTCTTGCCATAACAGCTCCAGTAATGCAGATAACAGTGAAGAGGTGCATTGTTTTTTATATTTTCTTAAACCTTTTATTCTCTTTGCAGCTCTTTCAGAACCTTTCTTTTCCCCAACCACCATGCATATACACCAGTCTCACTTATACAAGCTGCCACTTTTGTAGATCTGGCTCAAAATGAAGACAGGAGCATTATTTCACTCTATTTAACATTACTTTAAATAGCTTGAAACATTTTCCTACAGCTCAGACACTAATAAAATGAACTAGCACAAGAAAATTACAGTATGAAGCTGAGTCTGTCCTCATCAAGGACAGTTAAAATTGACTAACAATGACAGAGATATTATTTTCATGTTATTTTTTTATTTAATGGAAGTGTTACAGATTCTGAGAATTGTAGAATATAGAATGGTTTGGGTTGGCAGGGATTTTAGAGATCATCTGGTTTCAATGCCTCTGCCTTGGGCAGGGACACCTTTCACTAGACAATATTGTTCCAAGCCCCATCCAATCTGGCATTGAACACTTCCAGGGACTGGGCATTCACAACTTCTCCAGGCAACCTGTTCTTGTATGATTAGAAAGGTTTGATAATGTGTCCAACAGTCTATTTCCAAGCAAGTAGCCAACCCTATGAATTGCTGGAGACAGAAATGTTCTATTATGCAAAATAACAAATACTTAATTAAATATTAATCTACCAAAAAAAAAAAAAAACCCGAACAAAAAAAACCAAACCAAACCAAAAAAAAAAAGAAAACCTAACAAAACAGGTCCCTGAAGAAAAAAAATATTTTTATTACTATTTTATTTATTTTTACTAAGGTATCTTATTGGTTTGTTTGTTTATTTTATTAAACAGAATAAAAGTCAGTAAGACAACGCTTTTCTGATCTAACTTCAAATATTATGTATGGATATACATTAGGTTTTTGATAAACTGTTTTGACTCCATTCCTCCAATTTTTTTATAGCTCTCATCTTTTATTGATTTTTTTTCACTGTGTAGTTCACAGGCCACCTGAAAGACTATCTTTCTGGAGTCCGTGAAACACAATAGCTAAAACTGCTGCTCAGACACTGACTTTGTTCTCAAAGCCTTATTATTGTTACTTTCTTGCATCATATCCTGCATCCTTCAGTCAGTCATGCAACTGTTTGTTCACACTTCTCCCATACTCCCTTTCACTGGAAAACTCCCCAGACAGCCATGGGAGAGCTCTGGAGCCTCCTCCTGAAGTGCTGATGCTGCTGGGATGGGAGGCTAAATTAACAACCCACAACGGCTGCAGTGAGCATCAAACATTTTCCGCCACGGGCTGATCAGCAGCGCAGGTACTGAGAAGGTCCTGCGGAGGTACTTCCTAAATGCAACAATCGTCACTGATACATGTATCAAAGGCATGCAGTAACTTGCACAGACAGAATGATAAAAATCTGCAAGTCTACCTTGTGAAGCCACAGCCCTCTACTTCTGAAGTGCTTCTACAAATCCAAGCCAGAGCATGTTTTAACATCACAACCACTTAGTGGGGCCTGCTGTCATTGGAACACTGTTATTAGAAAGGGCAGGGAAGATCCTTCCTTGCAAGACAACTGCAGCATTCAAGATGGCTCCAAGCAGTAATTCCATTTTTTTTCCAGTGTTTGCTCCTTGGAAGCCAATCCTGTGCTCCAAAAAGCACAGATTTCAGTAACAGACTTTTTCTGAAGACCAGGGACGTAAGTCCAAGACAAAGTCATAGGATTGGTTATCCCTGACATTCCACTCAGATGGGTAGCTCTCATCCCAAAAGCAACAGGGGAAGTTGGCACTGAGTCAGCTGATCCCTGAACATTGACTGGAGGAACAGGATTTTAGCCTGAAAAATCTGACTACAAGATGAAACTGGGAGCAGCACCCATTTCTTGCTGTTGATAATTGTCTACATAAAGGATGTTGAGGCTCATTATGGACAGATCAAATGTCCCAGGCATGTGGCCTCATTTCTGTGGTTCTCCCAGTCAGTTTCACAGGCCTGTGACCCAACTGAAAATCCACATACATATATTATATATATATATATATATATATACACACACATTATTAGAACTGCAAGTCAGGAATTCAAAGGACCACATCAATACATATAATCCTTATTCTTCCCCCCCACCAAATACTTCCTCCTGGGATGTCTAGCATAAAGCACTTCAGCTGTTGCTCAGGAGGGCACATACCTATAGAGCCATGAGTCATCCTGTAGCCAGCAACAAAAAGGTATTAACATCTCTTTAATAGTCTGTTATTTGAAGATTTCTTCTACTGTGGATTCTAAGCTTTTTACACACCTAGAGGATGAGCCTCACGACACTATTCTACATTTTAATTTTTAAAACAGAAGACGTGCAGTTACAAAATGTCTCAAAAATCTGCGTCATGAATGAAACAAATTATGGAATAGATTAGAATGCATTAAGCACTATTGCTGTATGTAAAAACCTGCTGCAGCATTGCTGCATCAAACTCTAAAAAAAAAATCAAGATACTAAGCCCAAATTGCCTCAAAAAACCCCAGAAAATATGAATGAGAACCACTAACTGGATAAAGAATTCTCAATCTGTACTAGAAAACTGATGTTTTCTGTCTAGTCACTGTCAGAAAAAACACAATGCATCTAAATTCTAAATCATGCTTATTGGACAATTTTTCCTAATAATTTTATTTTCTTTGTTCTCCCATTTTTTAAAGCAGAATGTAAATTTTCACTAAAAGAGCAGATCCTGGCAAAGCCAGACAAGTCATGGTTTCTATCAGTAATAAAAGTTAGTAATTTTATTGATTTCACAAAACTAAAACTTACTGGGGTTGTATGACTTCTTTTCAAGTAGGAACAGACAAGGTGACCTTGAGGCCATTTCCAACCCCACCTTCTATCAAAGCAATGCTTTAATTAAAATGCTTTTCTCAACTGAAACACAAAGTTCCAAAGAGTTTCTCATTGGTCCTAACAGCCTGGAATTTCTAAATTACAGAATTTCCAAATGAGATTAAAGAAGCTAGTGTGATCAGACTGCAATGATTTTGAGATAGCTGCCAGAATCTTGGTCCAGAAGAATGACAGCAGGCTATGGAAAATAAGGGTCTATTTTTTCCTCTTACCCTTGCTAGGTAATATTGGCAGGCAGGCATAGTGACATGGAATGTCACATGCTTCGTTGATACAGCAGTGCCAGCAGGTGATGGAAAACTGGGAATTTTTAAGGCATAAAAAGAATTATCATTTATCTAAAAATAGGTATCAACAGACATTCAGTTTCAATTTATGGGACAGAAAAAGAAATAATCAAACCAGATGGTATCACTTAATGAAAAACAGTTAAGTACTTTGGCAACACAATGACAGTGATAAAGTGTCATCTTATATAAAAAAGAAGGTTCAAGTCACAAAAGTAGGAACAAATCATGTGGGACATGAATTTGACTGCAATTCTCTAGAAATTTCACAAGGCATCTCACCAAATATGTGAACCTGTACACATTTGGGCAGGCTTCCAAGCTGATAAGAGTCAGCTGAAATGGAATCAACCTTTGACCTTTAAACGTTTGATATATACTTTGGCTAAGGCTCTTTTCCCTCTCTAGATGTTAAGTTACACAGGAGGTTAACTAGGATAAAACAATTATAAACCCTGATTGATTAATTAAATTCCTAATTCTGTCTGTCTATAAGATCTAAGCAAAATCACAAAAAAGAAGGAAAATAGCCTTGAGTTCTCCAAAGCAAATAACCTAGTAGCTCAGGATCTTGTCTCTCTCAAGGAACACTTCTGAAGTTGAAGAGGTGTAGGAAATGTTGTTATCTGTAAGTCAGGCTATGTTCTATAGGATGCAACTGTCACCCATAGGATAATGATCTCTAGAGCTGACCCACTACAAGCAGTGAGGAGATTCTCCTCACAGGCTTGTCTAGACCAATCTGTGCATACAGGAGGACAAGTTTCAAAACATGGCATGTAATATGTGCCTTCTAAACAAACTACTTTCTGATGATCCAAAATCATGAACAACAATCTAGGATGTGACCTGGAATATCTTCTACACAGAACTACAGCCCACATAGTCTAATGAGTCAGATGATCCCAGAGCAACAGACTGAACTGTGGCTGCTGATCCTGGCAAATGCTGTCAGACAGAAACAAAACTCGATGCTACACTACAAAGCAAATCTTAGACACCTGAGGTACAAGAGGCCACATCAGCCATAAGGTGCAACGCAAAAGCTGGATGCCATATGTTAAAAAACTCAAGTAAAAGGTCCTCCAATATTGAGGGAAGTCACATGCCAGGGCCCACAGAATTTGTCTTTCTGAGCTCATGAAATTATAGAGAGCTGAATTCTTAAGTCAAAGGATGAAAATATCAGATCACCCAGATCTTTCTGTTTCAATGTCACAAACACCAGAGCTTGCTTGAAGCAAAATTAATGGAGCTCCTCTAGATCCCTTCAACACTAAGTGCCACCTCTAACCACAATCAGTGCAGTGACATCCAAAAAGCTCCAGCATGTACTGCCAGATGGTTTATCTGTCTCCTTACACTCATTTGATGCCTGTGCTAGAGCCCTATCACCATTCAGAAAGTTGTAAGTCATCGTTTCAAACTAAGATTAGCTGCAAGTAATCAGTAGGCACCTCTCTACCATTTTACATCCCCAGCAAGTACATCTCCTCCCAAGACAGGAACTCCAGCAACAGAAAACTATCTGGCAGGGACCCTCAGAAAGAGAGCAGCCTCAGAGGGCCAGTATGTCAACAATTTGGGGTTCTTTAGGGATGTTAATTGTCATTCAAAGTTGGTAAGTGATTAAATGAGCCACTTGTGACCAATCTGTTGTGCTTGAGCAGCACAAGGATATGCTACCTAAACTCACAGGATGAGCAAATGGCCTGTACCAGGATGTACTGCTTACTGCCCGGCCTTTGCATTGGAAGCTGACCCAGAGTGAAGACTAAGATATTCAGTTTCCTCAGTCTGCAAGTTCCTCAAAAGGAGGATTTGCTCAGTTTCCTCTGGAACCCATGGAACAAAAATGAAATAATTTCCACTAATCACATCTTCTCCCAGGTTTTGACAGCACAAATGAGGCCTCTATTTAGTTACTGCTATTTACAGGGAATACCAAGACCATCATCATCACACCCAGCAAAACAGAAAACACTTAGAAGCTTACAACATTAAAAAAAAAAACCAAAAACCCCATAAAAAAAAACTACAAAAGAAAAACTGTTACTCCAAAGTCAAGAGGTCAAGTTTAACACATGATTCTCCACATAACTGCAATTTGTTGATCACGGTATAAAGAGCAGAAGAAGCTCCAGCAGGAAGTACAGTAGGTTTGGCTTTCCACCTTAAGAACAGCATACTGCCTGGTCCAGACTGAGATGCTGTAATGGTATGGTTTGGATACAGAGACTTGGTGATCTGGGCTAGCACGTCCAAACTTACCTAGCTGTGAAAGGTGGTAGGGTCTTGAGTGTGGTTAGTGGAAACTACTTCACTGTGGCTACACATGCAACTGACCAAATCTACTCTTGAAAGAAGAAAACAGTTATTTCAACAGAAAATCCAGTATATCAGGAAAATATTGTCTCTTCTACAGAGAAAGGTAAGCCAGAAGACACTGGAAATATTTAATGTAACAGGGAACATTAAATCCTACCTTAAGGCACTGAGAACACCTTCACACTATTGAGGAATGGTCATATTTAGGGTCCTGATAGGGTCTTCTCCCATGTTACCTTGCTTTGACAGAAATAATGTGACATTTCTGAAAACAGGTCCCATTCCTGGGTAAGGTTCTTGCCTACCTAAAGGTCTGCAATGCCAAGGGTGAAAGGGCTGTCTCAAGATAAAGAGTTAGTATCTCATTTCTCTCAATCTACGCTAGAAAAATGCAAAAGGTGAGCTGAAATAGATGACATTGTTTGTAGATATTATTTATTTACTTATTATTTTAAATAAAAAATACTAAATCCACACTTATTGATGGTATTTCACACTAACAAAACAAAATATTGACACTAAAACCACAGAAGGTAGGAAAAAATATAAGAGCAGGTTCAACCTTGTCTAACAACTGCAAAAATTACTTTGAATAAAACAAACGGGAGAAAACCCTAGAGCAAACCAAACTAAAATACAGCTCTTCAAAGTAGCATTGATTGTGGATCAAAGGGAAAGGCCATCAAAACTTCCCAAGCCACAATGTTTCTGCATGTCTGAAAAAGAATTAACTCAGAACAAATATGGAAATAATAGCAGGTCTCTGTTAAGCCAACAACAAAGAAATCCTTAATACTGTAAAACAAAGTTATATCAAATTTTCCATTTTTAAAGATACATGAAGCTCCTTTAGCACAATGCTTTTAAATGCTATTTATAGTAACAAAATCAAAGACTTAACATAAAAGTCTAAGGGATTATCATCAATGGTCTAGCTATGCAGAAGTTACTCTTCTACTTTTCTGTTTCATTTGTGGTCTTCAAATACGAAGATGCAATACAAAAATACTTCCATACCGCAATATGATCTGTTTCAACTACATTATCTCAGCATAACAGTTGAAGTAACAATCAGCTTTTGGACAGCCAGCCCCATTACACAGTAGCATGCAAGCCAGAAATTCCAATGGCTGGTTTTCATGGTTTTTTCCAGCATCAGTTTGCCTAATTAATTAGCATATTTTTCTTAAAGTTTAGAAGAGGAAAAAAACAGCTCTTAGTTAAGAGTTGGATCCTGTCAGGAGACTACTGCAAGAAACACATGAACTAAGATAGGAATATTACTCACCCAACATGCACGTCACCTGAACCACAAGGACTCTCCATAAAACTGGAAAGCACATAAGACCTCAGTAAAACAAGAAAACCTTTCTTTCAGAACAAAATTTGGAGAAGAAAAATCAAATATACTGGAGAGGTGATCCAGCACACAAATAACCACACAAGAACTACTATTCTCATTCTTGGGATTTTTTTCTGCTTTACTGTCAGCTTGTGGCAGAGACTTAATCCAACTACATTTCAAAATACCACTTACAGGAAAGGGCAATAATAAGGGCAAGCTATTAATAAAAAAGTGTTTTTAAAATGTTATCATAAACTATCACCCTACAGAGGCAGATGGTCTGTGCTTCTGAGCTCTGCATTCCCAAAATGACCAGTCTCCACTCATTCTGTTCAGGCCTTTGGTTCAAAGTCCTACAAATAACAATGGATCATGACTCGAAGTCAAACGATAGAAGTTGGATCACTTCAGCCTACTTAAAATTGTCATCAGTTTTTATGTGGCAGAGTATCCTTGGGCATGTTTTGTTCTCAGTATTTTTCATTTCAATAGTTTTTATGCAGAATTTTATGACATTAAATTTTTAAGAGGCAGAATTCACTATTTCAGGACTTCCAGCAATAGCTTGAAAGTCCTTGTGAAGCTAAACAGATTTTTCATCTGAAAGGAATCACTACAAATTGCTTTAACTACTCAAGTGTTTAACCTTTCTATACAATTTTAATGAGTTCCATGTATGATCAGAAAACAACAATACGGCTACATCAAATGAGGATCAACTAAGAGACAAAGGAAAAACAGGATGTTTCTCCTCCTTCCTTGAAAGGTTTTCTTTTGTTCTCATTCTTTTAAGTGTTCTATCTTAGTCTATCAGACACAAAAAGCAGAAAACTGGCATGGAGATAATGCCCAGGTCATACATAAGCACTGCTGTAGTCTGCAGCAAAGTACAAAGTGAGTTGACATATCGGGTCTACATCAAAGACATGCCCTTTGGCAGGTTGTAAAGACAAGTTGCAATTTTGTCCATAAAAATGTGTGTTCTACAAAATGGGCTCTGTAACATGAACTGTTAGTGGTATGCCACCATTCCATTGATCCTGCACATGCGTTCATTTCTCAGGAATGCTTGTAAGCTGGGCTATGCCTTGCCCTAAGATAAGCAGACTTGCATGAGGAAAAAAAGCAGTATGTCACAGACAGAAAGATTCTACTCTCTGCAGGAGACTTCTTCCATAAAATGCAAGTTCTGGTAGAGGGCATGCCAGTGGCTCCTGCTTTATTGTCTCTAACACATACATGGTATTTACAGTAAGAGACTAATAGAATGGGAGACCTTTCCTGCTAACGTTTTAAAAATTAAGAGAACAGCTTGAAAAAACACTGCATTGCAGGAGGTTTTCAAAGACTCCTTAATCAAATACTGAAATAGAGTAAATACAACACTGACAGTCTGGAGCCTCAGCGCTTACACATTGCAATGTGTTTGAAGACAGTCATGTAATATATTTTTCTGAATTACTGCTGCTTTTTTCATTGTGAATATGGGAAACAGAGAGCTGTGAAACAACTCCAGGCTCAAGTCCAGTTCCTGTGTTCCTTTTTATCCATAGCTATTATACGGTACATTATGAGTTTCAATATAGATTGAATACAGAGACATGACCATATCAATTTCTGTCATAATTGCTGTAAGAGAAGTAGTAACAGAGAATGAATGAGGCAGAAGTGTAGCCACAGAAGGAAGATGATTTTATGACTGTGAAACAGAACTACTACAGAGACGCTGTTGGTATCATAACTACCCCTCCCACAGATTTCCTGAACAGCTTTGAGTAAGGTACTTAATCTTTCCATGTCTCAACTCTGCATGGGTAAAGCAGAGGTCAAAATACTTAACCTCATAGGCAAGTATAGAAACATTTGCATTTGGGAAGCTACTGGGTGCCACTAATAATAGCTGTGTATGTACAACTGAAATAAAATGAAAATCTGCTTCAGCACTGTTTGAAAAGTGTACAAAAAAATTAAGTACGGCACCTCACAACAAACAAAGAAACCATAATTAAAATTTTGCAGCTCTAGTGAGTGGACTTATAATAGTTGGGAAACTGGCATGAAAGTTCATCATTTAAAGTGCACATCGTAATATATGGACATGAAAAACAGACCAATAAAGCAATGCCAGCAATGTAATTTGTATAATTTCATACTTTTTAGCACTTCACTTTGAAAGCCTAATATTGTTACAATGTAAGGGCTTTTATAGAAAATCTACAATGTAAATATCCATACAGGGCTCTATGCACACAATTTTACAACATATCGATCTAGGTAAGTCATGAGTCGTTTTTTGTGAGTAGGTATCAATCACTTCATTGTTTACTTGTCTGTGGAAAGAAATTGATTTAATCAAACCTTGCAGTAATACATTATTGATGTATCCCAAGAAAACAAAGTCGTAATGAACAATCAGGGTCCTAACATAAAACACTGTAAGGAGCAGCAATTTCGGCTTCAATCTTTCCTAGTGATTTGCAAACATATGTGACTGTATACAAGTAGCAAGGACTAATGCAAGACTGTAGTTGGTCTGAGCAGCAGTACATGTCATCCACATAACAGACTTGGGACAAGCTCTGCAGAACTTGGCAACCCCAGAAGGCTGGACAAACCACACTGTGGACCTTGTGTAGCTCCACCACTTACATACAGCAGCGTATCATCTTACATGCTACTTGATTTTAGCAAATCATTACTCTTCTAGGGGGAAATGTGAAGCAACAGGACATCATGAAAATAAGACTCTTAGCCCTTCTTCACAGCAGTGGCTCAGCCTTTGTTCTCCAGAGGCTTTAAACTTTTCCATATATTAGACCACATGGGAACAGCAATTTTTCTCGATACACAATAAATTCCTTTATGCCCATTCGTCAAACAAAATACAGCTTACAATGGTAACTGTAGCAGCAGCTTGAAAGAGTAAAGTTAGGACAGCAATTTGATGTATTTTATAGACTTTTTGAATGCATGTTCGTCAGCTTAGAGCACAGAGAAACAAGTACCGGAGCAACATCTGCTGCCAAAACTACTTTGGCAAAGGTGAGTATTTTACTGCAGTAAAACTTCTGTTACAATCACGAGAAATAAGAGAGTACAGTAGCGACACCACATCAGAGCATCTTCACTAACGCTGCATTATTACAAAATGTTGGGCGATATATAACGAGCCACATCAGAATTTAGCACTGCCCAAGCCTACGAGAGTACCTCGATACAGCTTACAGAGACATCTATAGGTAGTGTCAGTCTAATACCTTATAATTATTTACGTAGGAGAGACAAGCTGAACTTCCTATCTAGGAATTCATATAATGAGGTGAAAACATTTTTACAAGGAAAGTGCTTCACAAATACACGAAACAAATAATAGTAATAAGATAGCATTACCCACTACCAGAAACAGATGCAAGACTAGTAATGGCATGTTACTTAAACAATTCAATCTGTATCAGAGATGAATAAAAGATAAAGTTCGTGTAGATACAAAAAAGCAGCGTAGCCAGCAGCCTATCTTTCCAGCTTTGTCATCTTTCTACGCACTCGGCTGGAGCTGAACCAGACCCAACTTTGCAGAAGACACGCATACAGACGTGTACAACCATATGTGCTGTACCGTGCGTAACTATTTGTTGTAAAATTCCTCGAATAGAGAGAACCCAGACGTACTCCGAAACGGGAAAACAACATAAACGATGTACTCTGTTACACTTAGCAAACAGTAATACAGAATCATGAGAACAGATACAGTAGGGTAAGGGAGACAGTTTCTTAATGAAGTGGGAATGGACCGACTCTCCAGAGCCACGGAGCCTTTCCACAAGCGGGTTACATTGCCCTGGACATTGCCCAGCTCCGTGGTGGAAGTAGAGAGGGTAAAGCGAAATCCCTGGTCATAGTTGTCTCTTACGCCCCTCACCCCTGTCCTGTTCCCACTAAAGGGATGGAAAGGCAAATCCCGACTATTTCACTTTTCTCTAGATTTAAAAGAGGGATTTCCTCGGGATATCTGATGCACGAACTTTGCAAAGATAGACACAGTCCCTGGGTATTTACACACACACACATGCAGAAAGAAGAAAAGAATAGAGGCATTTCCTCACGCACACACCTCAGAAGGGACGTAGGTATTTCTCTTCTCCAGGCAGGCAGGGACGGGCGGCAGAGCCGGGGGCTGCCCGGACCGCCAGCCCGGCTCAGCCGGGCACCCGCACCCTCCCGGCGCTCCCGCACGGGCACTCCCGCGCTCCTGCCCGCTCCCTCGCACACACGCCCCGGCTCCCTCTCCCTCGTTCTGGAGTCCCTAGCACACTCTCTGCCCCAGACTCGCTCACATGCTCTCTCTCCGTCTCTCCCCCTCCCGTCCCGCCTCACAGTGGCCCCGACCGCCGGCAACAAAGCGGCGGGCGGGCAGCGCGCCGGGCTGGCGGCGGCGGGACGCGCTTGCCCCGCACACACATACACAGACACACAGACATACACATACACACAGACACATACACAGACGCACACACATGCACACATACACAATGCTGCCGCTGCCACCGCGGCACCTACCAGGCGGGCAGCCTCGGCCCAGGTGCGGTCCTTCTTCTTCCTCTTGTCTTTCATGTTTGCATCTCATTGAGGTGGTTCGGGGGGGGGGGAACGGGGGGAGGGCGGACCGGGAGTGGGGGGGGCCCGGAGGGGTTCCGCACGGACAATGATACGGTGACACCGAGCTCTGGAGCCCCCGGGGCGGGAGGGGCGGGGGCGGAGGAGGAGGAGGAGAAGGAGGAGGAGGAGGGTGGGGGCAGAGGCTCCCCGCGGCGGTGGCACAGCTGTGACAGCTTGAGGGATGCTCCGCCGCGCTCACAACAATGCGCTGTGACGTCACGCGGGGGAACCGCGCCCGCGCCCAACATCCCCACGGCGGCGGCGGCGGCGGCGCCCCCCGCCCCAGAGCGCGCCCGCCCCCCAAGCCTCGCGAGAGCGGGGCCGCGGGCCGGGGGCGGCGAGGGGAGCGGGATGGCGGGCCGGCCCGCGCCGCCGCACTACAACTCCCGTGGTGCTCCGCGGCGGCTCCCCGGGGACGCAGCGCTGGGGGCGCTGCCGGGGCGGGGGCGGTGGTCGGAGGTGGTGGCGAGGGCGGCCCCCTCGGCCCCTTCTCCTCCCTCTCCGCCCCCTGCCCGCTTCGTACCGCGTCGCGTTCCGTAAAACCAGCTCGGCGTGCTTCCCGGCCCTCCCCCGGAGTGCGAGCCCATCGCTGGCCCCTACTTACGGCTGGGGCGGTCCCCCGCCCCGGCGGTGCCCGCCCGTGCCCTCCTGGCTCCGGACGGAGCCGCTGCGGGAATGCCGAACCGAAGGCGGCCCTGGGCGGGCCGGTGTCGGCGCGCAGGGACCCCGCGTTAGCGTTTCAGCTCCTCTTCTTGTCGGAACAGGAAAGAACATCTTGTTCCAGTGTGTAAACAAAGGGAGTTGGTGTGCTGCGCTCGTAAAACCGCCGAAGGAGGTTTTCTTTAATTGGATGACCCAGGATTAAGATACCCACGAAATGCGGAGCGAAGGGACTTGGCACACCTTCCTGAGTTGCAGGATATTGTTATGCGGGGTTTTTTTTTCCCTCCGTGTTTCCTCCCTTCGCCCAGATTTATAAACTGCATTAGGAATATTATCGAAATACATTAGGTATATTTTGTTCGGATTGAAACGAGTTAGAAATTATTCAAGGTTTTCTGTATCCGTCTATTCAGTGCCTGCTCTCCCTCCTTTGTCCTCTCAGCAGCACCCGTGTTACGCCTTGCCTTATTCCTTTAGTAACATTAAACCTTATTTCTCCATAAATACACAGTTTATGGGGTAGGAAAGAATTACACCAAACCAACTACCACAGGGCTTAGCCTGTTTTATCAAGAAAACGACCAGGACAGCCCTGAGAACCTTCAGCCTCTCAAGGAAACAGAAGAACCTGATAGCATCCCCCCAAAACTCTAAACGAGCACTCAGTCTGGTGTTTTGGATCTTTCTCCTCATATTTATTTTTCAGTGGGAATGATGCATGGAAGATAGCACCTTTCCAGATTTCATCATTCACTCCCACTTATGTAAAAATATTAAAAATATGAGCAAAACAAAATTCTGTTAAAACAGCTGCTTCTAAATTTAGTTTTGATTCCTGTCTATATAACATTAGGCAGAGGATTTGAGTATGCCTCAGAAGTGTCTTTGAGAAAAATGTTGCAGCTGTAATGTTTCAGGTTTGACAGTGAGGTTGTGCAAAAATTTTTACAATCAGCCAGTTGTCGAAACAGGTACATATGCCTTTGTTATTTACTGAATGCTTCCTTTGTCACCTTAGTAACATTTAGAAAGAACATGCTTTCTGTTACTGTCACTTTTCTATGTTTTGTGATTTTGACTTCATTTCCACCTTTTTATGTCTCTGTCCTACTTCAGTTGGTTTTTTTTTACTATTGTATTTCCTCACCTTTAGTGCCTTTTTATTCCACATCATGCAGGTTTTATTCACATCTCATCGCCCATGCTAAAAGTCTAGGTCTGTAGTAATTGAGTACTTCATTGCAACTGCCTTTGAAATACCTTCATTGTTTTCAGTACTGAAAATACAACAAAATAGAAAATCATAGGGACATTTATCAGTCATTGCCATCATAGCTGGCTGTTGGAAGACAGAAAGAAATATTCTTCATTAGTTCCCATCTCTTCATAGGTGGCTGCTTCACGTACGTAACATGAACTTCTGTTATAAGACCTCTGCTTTTGCAATGGTGGTGTTGGACAGAAAAGGACACTGTGAGGAAAAAAACACAGTGAACCCCTAAAGCTAATCTGACTTAGTGGATTTTTTGGTTGGTTTGCTTGGTTTCTAATATTGTCTGCTGCAGTCAGGATCAGACTTCCTTTTGGTATTTCTGTGGACCCCTGGAGTAATCATTTTAGTTCTATTACAATAGTTAAATGGTTAATTAACAGTGTCATGCTGTCATTTAATTTATTTGTATCATTCTTACACAGTCCAGGTGCTCCCAAATCATAGAATGGTTTGGATTGGAAGAAACCTTAAAGATCATCTAACTCCAACCACTCTGCCATGGGCAGGGACATCTTCCCCTAGACCAGGTTGCTCAATGCCCCATCCAGCCTGGCCTTGAAAGTTCCTTCTGTTGTTCACATGAAAATGGCTGTGAATCATATAGTGAAAGTTGGGGCACTGCCTTTGCTGGAGAAAGAAAACCTGTTATGCTGTTTGCTGTATTGGAGGACCCACTGGAGAATACCCACCAGAGCAGAGAGCTGGGGGGGTACTCTCTATGTTTCATGATGGGATAAAAAAAACCAAAAAGGAGTCTGTAATCCTGAAATAGATTTTTTTTCTGCAATAAATGTTGTAGCTGAATCCAGTAAAGTCTGCCAGCATACACAGAAACCAAGTGCCTCAACAGAGCAGAACACTTCTGCTTTAAGGGAGTTAAAGTCTTGTGTAAGTCTAGAAGTACAGCAGAAAAAGGTCAAGTTCATCTTATGAAAGAAGACATTTGCTATTGATTATAGATACTGTTTACTTCATGAGTTGGACCTGACCCCACAGGAGATCATAACTGTTGCTTCTCTAACTGAATTGGCAATAGGAGAATTGAGAAATGGTGAACTGCCTTCAAACTGCAACCATTGGAACTATGGCTAAAAGCTCAGCATATACAATGTGTGTGTATGTGTATATATATGTGTGTGTGTGTGTGTAAATATTTACAGAGTATTATAAACCACATTGGATAACCTGCAAATACTGCAGAAAGATGTTGCATTAAAATACATAATGAATTTTTACCTAAGCAATATTTATGTGATGTTATGGTACCAGATGTTACTGTTTTGACCATGGATGGAATAAGTTGTTTATTATGGATGTATTTGTGTTCAGATACATTTTCTTGCATCTGTAGAATGGCCAAATGATACTAAGATAACATTGGAGGCTGATTTCTTAGCTTCAGTACCCAGAGAATGCATTTTACCTGAACTGCTATAGAAGTTTTAGGCTTGACATTATCTAGTAAGCCACCTGAAGAGCATTATTCTAGTTTCTTGCATAGAAAAATTACTTTTGATGTCTACTGCCAATTTTTATTCTTGTGTACAGTAATACTCCTGTTACACAGAAATCTGTGACCTCCACTTATGCAAGTGTTTACATATGTATAAATATGGATTGCTTCAATGCAGTGAAACACTGTTTCAATACAAATTCCAGTTCCAGCTCTTACAAAAGAACTAGTATCAGCTGTTACATGAAAATGCCATATGTGTGCAGAATGATTTATTCACAGCATGACAATTCAATCTAATGTGCCTCTTCTACAATGGAAATTATA
Organism: Serinus canaria; assembly: GCF_022539315.1. Classification (NCBI taxonomy): domain Eukaryota; kingdom Metazoa; phylum Chordata; class Aves; order Passeriformes; family Fringillidae; genus Serinus; species Serinus canaria. Next base: position 108,993,987 of record NC_066315.1, on the reverse strand, counting down.
TTCTCTAGAATTGAACAAGAGATGCTGAGTTACAAGATAATTAAGAGAATATCCCAGAAGATACTAATGGAGTCACTGCATTTCCTAAATTAGTGTTAGCACAGTGGTGACAAAAAGAAAACCATAAAATATGGTTTGTGTGGACTTATGGGAAATCAAAGCCATTGGGATTGACTACTGACAGTTAACCATTTACAGATACTGGTGTCATAGTTGTAGAATGTGTTTTATACTGTTGATTTAAAGAATGACTATTTCCAAATATCCAGACAGTTTGAGCTTCACAGCATTAATTACACTTAATGAAACTTATCTCTTTTAATCATATGCCATATGGACCTGAATCAACATCCCAAGTTTTTCAAATATGTTACTAAGTCATAATAACAAGCTCAGAATCTAGTGTTATCAGGATGATGTTACTGTTTTTGGAAAGGCTCTTAAAGTTGATGAAAAATCAAAATCCTATAGTCCATACTTGATACGGGAGGAGGAAAATTAAATTTTGCTAAATACTAACTCATATGCACAGAGTATTCTTTTCTTGAGCATGCCATTTCTTCTTTGAGATTGGTAGAGGTCATAGAATATATGGAAGAGCTCACTCTTCCCCTCTCTCCCCCCCCAAAAAAAAAAAAAAAAAAAAAGAAAAATTGCAACCATATTTTTCAGTTCTTGAATCAAGGTGGACTTAATTTAGGTACAACTAAGTTATGTACATTTATTCCTAACTGTGTAATACATGAAGACTATTAGAAACAGTGCACTGTGAAATCTAAAGTGTTGCTGAGACCTATCTCACCTTAGCAAATTTTCAAATAATGGAAGCTTTGACTGTAAATAATGAGGATTTATTCTGTTTGCTTTAGAGTTCACCACAATTGTCATTACTTTTTGTCTCAGACCAGAAATGGCCCAATACTATAAATGTAGGGTTATTTCCTTTTCTCCCTCATGTCGCTCTCCAGCCGCCAGATAAAAACTCAGATCTCTTTTATGGCACTGCAGCTGGTCTTATAAATGTGGTTGCAGCTGAGCTGTGGTCCACTTTGCCCTCCCAACATGTGAGAAGTGATACACCCAGCACAGAGAGCTTCCCAAGCAGTCACCTTCCAAACTACCTCCAGGCAGCGCTTCCCTTGGCCATGCTGGCCATCATTTTTCATACTACAGATACAGATCCACCCTTTCCCAAATCCATAGGGACAATTTCTATGAGAAGACTCTTGTCTTTGAACGCTGAGCAGTTTACAAGATGCCATAAAAATGTTGGAAAGAAAATATTTCTTTGTACATACACAACAGAAGAGTAGAGAACCTGCCTCTGAGGCATTGCACCCCAACTGCATATAGATCACACCTCCTGGTAGTTCTGTAAACCTCACAGGAGAAGGAAATGTCTGCAGATGGCTGACAAGATTACTTTCATTTTTATATGACACAGTTTAGTCAAATCAAAACCAAAGCAGCTGATAGTTTATCTCATCTGCTCTTTTTTAGTTGCTTATCTAGTTGATTATATGGAAGTTGCCGCATGGATTATAAATATGCAATTACAAGAAAAAAAATATTAAAACTGTTTACTTCTGGTATCTGATTTAACAGAAATTACATCTCTTCCTATCTAGAAAGAGATTCCAGAATTCCAAATGTATGGATGCTATTCTAATACCACGTTTCAATCTACAGAATGAACTTCACCCACAAGATAGACACGTGAAGAAATATCACCTGAAGTTATATTGGATTTCAAGGAACTGTGAAGGTGTCCCAGAGGAGTTACAGGCAAAATTTATACAATGTGCTCATGGTAAGTCTCAAGTTGTCTCAACAAACCAATGATTGCAGGACAAGTACTGGCATCCAGAACCTGATATGAAGGACTGAAGTTTAATACTAACACTACTTACCAAAATTAAGACAAGTGACTCATGCAGTACATTACAGCCTACCCCTTACTTTTTTTTTTTTTTCTGTGAATAACTGATATCACAGTCAATTTTGGCAAGCACATATTTTTTTTGGCAATTATTCCAAAAAATCTAGCTATCTTTCTGTAATAGGCAGCCATAAAATGACCCAACAGAGGATTTACATTGTGTGACATCTGCTGCTACACTTGCTTTCTGATCTGTTTTCACCCACAGTTGAAAGCTGTAAGAATTAGTACCATTTAACTTCTTACAATGAATTTTTTTTTCTGAGAATATATAAAAAATGTCATCATCAGGTAAATCATTATTTATGGTAAAGCTGATGAGGAACTAGAATTTTAAAAGAGAATTCAGAGATGACCTGAATAAAATACAAAAAAAATCAAACAAAACAAAATAAAAAAGTAACAAACAAACAAACAAACCCCCCAAAACAAACCAAAAAAACCATACAAACTTTGAAGACCTTCTCCATGGACTAATTGCAGATTGAACAAGTAACATGCCATACACATAATTGCATAAATAATTTCCTAAACTGATGCCTGAACACCTACACACATTGAACTAAATGTTGCTGTGTTGAGATTCAGATACAAAACACACAGTCCAACATCATGAAAAGTAATGAAGATCATGGTTGTACTACAGATAAGCAATTTAAATTTGCCTTTGTGAGTTCAAAAGCCTGGAATCCTATGAAAAGAGAATTTAGAATATAAGTTGTCTCTCTAGCTTGTTGGGGGAAAGGACTACATACATATAAGCTATCTTTGGGATAAGTACACACCTGCTTGCCAAGGGCAACTTGGAAATATTTTGAATTGTTTGTGCATAATGGATTGCTTTCCCTTACCTTCTTTGCATTGCAAGATAAATGAACAACACAGTCTGCTCAGCCTTCTGCTACTTGCAGGTATCTACCTACATGCATCTGTGACTTCTAGACCATAACAAAACTAGGAGAGAAATGAAATATTCATTTATTAACACCACAGACTTCTTAAAAAGGAGAATGGGGTTGATGCAGTGCTGGTTGATGCAGAGGGCATTTCTCGGGTGCACTGATATGAAAAAGCAACTTCACTCTGGGGAATACTTTTTTTTGTGTTTAGTGGAGGCTCTTGCTGCAGAAGTGGTAGTGGGTTTTCTCTTTTGCTGCTCCTTTATGGCTGTGAAAACCACCATCAGCTATACCACATATCATATGATGCTTCACCACAGATCAATAACCAAATCTGGTCTAGATGTATTGTATTATATTTCTCTATTTGAGCTGTGCCAGTTCTGCAGGAAGAACAACATATTCTCTCCTCGAGTTAGCAGACAAATCTGTGACTGCTTGGAGCAAAGAAAGACATTGAGGATCTGGAGCATGTCCAGGGAAGGGCAGCCAAGTTTGTGAAGGATCTGGAGAGTAAATCCTGTGAATAGTGGCTAAGGGAGCTGGGGATGTTTAACCTGGAGAAAGGAGGCTTGGAGAGACCTTATCACTCTCTACAACCACCTGAAAGAAGGTTGTAACAAGTTGGGGGTTGATTTCTTCTCTGAGTCACCTAGTGACAAGACAAGAAGACATGGTCTCAAGCTGCACTAGGGAAGATTCAGGTTGGACATTAGGAAGAATTTCTTCATGGAAAGGTTGTTAAGCATTGGAAAGGGCTGCTTAGGGAAGAGGTGAAGTCACCATCCTTGGAAGTGTTTGAGAAACCACTGGACATATCCCTCAGTGCTTTGGTTTAGTTGGCATGGTTGTGTTTGGTCAAGGGTTGTATTCAATGGTCTTGAAAGTCTTTTCCTACCTTGATGATTCTGTGATTCCCTAATTCTGCTGATTGAGGTCCCAGCTCTGTAACACACCTCATTCACACCAATACTTGCAATGCCAGTGCCATTTTATTTATCGTCTTATATTGGCTATTTAAGTATAATATAATAGAAGGCAAATAATGACCAATAACATAGTTATTAAAATGACAATATTTTCTTTAGTAACCATAAAAAGGTATGTGTTGTAATTTACAGCAGAGGCTGGTCATTGGGAGTGTGAATGTAATGTGGTAACCACATTGGATATTAGTTTTTAGGAATCATAACAGCAAAATTATATGCATATGTATCTGTATGTATATGTGGAACTTATGTACATTTGACTTATATACTCTTTTTAAACTGTTAATAAATAATAAGTTTAAACATTCTATGAATATCACACAAGAAACCAAGACTTACAAACATGCTAGTTAGAACTATGAGGTTAAAATTTTTAATGTCAGTTTTCAGTACTTTGTTTCTTCAATCATCTTTCTGGTTTTGTTCTCAGCTACTCTCGACTATATCTCAGATAAACTGAGATGCTTATGCCCATGCTTAGACAATGCATCTATTCCTTTGAGCCATCCATTTTCTGTACTCTAGCCATTCAACCAGAGATCACATAGACCTTAAAGAAATAAAGAAAATTAGTATGTGATACCACCTTTTTCCTTTTGTAAGAAAGAATTTTCTACTATGGTTAAGAAGTCAGACTTTCATTTCCATACATATATACAGTTCATCATGTTCATTTTAGGCTACAAAATAAAATTAAAATATAAAATCAATACTGAGCATATGATACATCACAGTTTAGTTGGCATGTATTTGCCTACTCAATGATATTTCAAAGTTTAAAAGAAGGTGAAGTCTGAATCCCTTTCTATTCCCAGTTCTATACCTTTTTCAATTTAAAATATGTGACTAGCCCTCTGAAGTTCATGAGGCTAGCTGTGTTAAGGAAATATTTAAACATTAGTAGAACCAGGCTCCCAGCATGGCAGCATGTAATGCGTGCACTGGAAACTATTTGGCTGGATTGCAGAGGGCACAGGGGAGAGACACATACCTATAATGTCTGCATCTGCTGTTTCTTTGTAAATTCTTGAAAAATCAAAAGTGAGCGTATCACTTTCCTACTATGCCTAGTAGATCTTGTACTAAGATATGGAAATAACTTACAGAAATTAATGTTTTAATTCTCTATTTTCCAGATTTTTTTGAAGTATAATTTTAAATGTGTGAGTTTATGAAGTTAAGAAAGTTAATTTTAAGTAACCATTTAAAATTAATTAAACACAGACACAGATGATTTTGTATGTTCTTCTAGAAGAATTAACACCTGTGGTTGTTCATTGTCTTTACTGCACGTTGACTGCATAACTACGCTGGATTTTATATGGCCCTTATGAATTTTGTGGACAGGAAACCCTATCAACAAATTGTGATAAGTTACTGGAAAGCTCATTTCAAAAATGTAAGGATTTGCATGGCAAATGACTCTTTAGAGCCTTGGGCTAAGGCAGGGCCAGGAAGCAAAAGTTACAAGGTGGATTATAAGTGTGTGTGCAATTCCTAATGAAGGTTTGTAGACTGTGAGCTTTTTAGATCAGTCACTTCAAATAGCTGCCTTTTGAGTTACACTCAGCAATTATAAGGGGGAAAACCTGTAAGGAAATTACTTGGGGAAATGAAAGAATCTAACATATATTTTTAACAGGAGAGTATGATTTCTGATAGCTGCCTTTATAGATGACTTGGTTTCTCTACTCAATTTGGTTTTAAGAGATGATTAAAATAACCTTATAATTTGCTGCATTCATCCTGCTACAACTTATGAAAATGGAAAGAAAATAGTTATGCCTAATTATTGAGAGTGTTTGCAAAAGAGTAATATTCTGCATTCATAGCATTTACCCTGCCTTTGTAAAGGCCAGCCATTTGCATGCATCAAAAATAAGACTTTTTATAAAAAAGGAGAAGTCGCCTTTATTTTATTTAAAAGATCTAAATTGGTTGTTTATAACCAAGCAAGGTAACTGGTACAAGGAGTGTGTTACAAGCAGTTTTTCAGAGCATATGACAATATTCTATATTAAAAAGCATTGTGGGAATAACACATCACCTATGCCAGTCCAGTTATAATGATATTTTAGGTAGGTAAATTAGAGCATTACAGCTCAGCAGCAAAAGGCCTACTGTAAAACTTCCTTACACAATATATGCTAAATTCTTAGATGCAAATTTGCCATTGAGGAAGGGGCCAGCTCACAGCCTGTACATCATTTACATGATGCATGAGTCTACATTACCTATTATGCAGGAGCATACTACAGTAAAAATACCAAGACGTGTTTTTAATCTTCCGCGTGACAGAGATCACTGGTATTTTTCAGTTGATTGATGCTCACTAAGCAGCCCAACCACATCAACTGCAAACACTTCCTATTCCAGTGAATGTGTCCTAGCAATTTCAAGAAAAAAGTGTTCATTTTCAGTTTTCCACACCAGGATTAGTCCAAGGTTACTAAGATGTATACAATGCTGTTCCTCTAATTAACTGTTTTGAAGACTAGTTCTGTAAACATTTACATGGAGGATTCATTTCATGCATCCATGAGGTGATCCTAAGAAATATTTCTCATGCTTACAAAGCAAGAAAAGGCTGAGATGCCTGAATTAGGCTCAGGCATGAACGCCTTAATCTAAAGTCACAAACCTCAACCCTTTTCCCCTAGATTTTATTTGCCTGGAAATGTACAAAGTCCCATGGAGCCTCCTTGTTGAGCTGCCCATTCCATGCATGCTTGATACCACGCTGCTTCTGTGTGTCTCTCCTGTGAGCAGACAGGCAAGGCACCTGAAACTCGACCTTAAAGGTAGCAAGCAGTGTGTGATGGGGCATCTGGTTACATTTAGTGATTTACTGAAAGAAAACAGTCTGCTTATAATCGAAGAATTTAGTAAGGCGCCTAATACTCCATCTCTGATTCTAAAAAATAGGAAGGTATTCTTTTATTTACTTACTTTAATGCTGTAGTTATACTTTTTAAAAGAGTGAATAAGCTAGCTAAAATATACAGATTTTCTTTCATAAGATCAAGTTTCACATAAAATTACTCTAGCTTTACTTTTGTGGTTATCCATACGTTATTAAAACATTCTTTTCCTTTGGCATTTCTTCTGTGGGGAAGAGGCTGGAACAAGAGTTTCAGGTTCCAGAATAAATGGAGGATGGTTATTCTGGTCTGAACAAGCAAAACTGTGGTTGCTGTAGTCAGGACTGCAAACCAGATTTGGTTTAAAAAGTATCATATGTGAAATCCTACATGGCACAGAAGGAAGAAAATGTTCAAATTGAGATGCTGCACTATTGCAGAAATTCTACACTCGAATCGTGGCTCTGCTCTTTCAATCCCTGGAAGTCAGTTGCTTTTTATATAGCACAGTTTTCCAACTCAAACTAGAGATATTAATATTTAATTTTTTCCTCCATTTGTCTTCCTTGCTTATTCAAATTGAAAGCTTGTCTGAACAGGGACTGAAAATCTCTTGGTATGTATACATCATGCACTAAAGAAGAAACCTGATCTTGGTTTGGTCTCTCAGGCTACTGTATGAAGGAATGTATATATATTTCTATATATATTAAGGTAAGTTGTATGATATTTAAAAAAATAATTTTTTCCAAAGAAAAAATTATTGTTTTACTTTTTTTCCATGAAGATTTCTAATGAATATCAAATGTTGAAATGTCACATGGCAGCAGTCCAGTCTGTGGACTGAGGGGGAGAAAATTGTCAGCTGGCCAATAAGAGCATCTTTCTGGATATTTTGTGCAAATGGAACATCACAAAGATATGAACCAAAAATAATTTTATCACACTGCAAAACTGAATGAATTTGGCAGTTCTGTACAAAGGAGTTTTCAGCACAGATGCTAACAAAAGAATAAATTATTGTACTAGTGGCTGTTTATAATTTCTAAGGAGAATTCTCTTCCCCTGTTTATTTTAAAGTAAGAAATATTAATTGTATGCTTGGATTTTTTTCTTTTCTAGTAATTCAATTTTCTAAAGAGTTTGAGGCTCTGAGAATGGTGAGATAAATTGTTCACTTTCAAAGGGTTCCTTAAACTCAAATCTCCTCAGGTTTTGCAATTTTATGACTGAAAAACACTATACCAAACATTATAAAACATAGTCAAAAGGTTTAAATTCACTTGGTCAGGTTTAACTGGAAGAAAATTACTCTTCAAAAATTACTTTTTACTACTTAAAATATGATCTACTGGAGAAAAATTCAGCCATGGATTTTCATACTTTCACTACCAGAAACTGTGGAGTCAACATGTTTTGCCTTACTTCTGTAACTCCTATGCCTCTGCTTTCCAATATTAGGACTGCACAAGCTGTGATAATGATTAGGTGTACATTATTTTTATGTGATTCCAACATTATTCCAACAAAACTATTCCTGCTGTTTGTTTTATCTCCAAGTAAATATATTCAGTTTTACTATGCAAAGAGATGGGTTTTTCTTTTCATCTGCAGAGAGCATAAAAAGGTAAGAAACACTTGCCAGATTAAATATTTTTTTTTGTGACTAAACAGAAAGGCATAAAAATAATTATATGTAAAATATAATGTATTGACTCTTTTAGCTACCACTCTTCTATTTTTCTCTCAGATTGTTATTATTTTAAAATTCAAAATCTCAATGTTCTTTGAACTCTGGCAGTAGTGTTCTATCTTCTACAGTTGGGGATTTCAGGTTACAGAATATTATTCCATCTGAAGCTTACAAGTTTTGACCTTTATTCCTAAATGTCAGATTTCAATACCTTTATGGAGTTCAGTAATCCACAAAGTATATTTGTTCCATACCAACGGTCTCAGTGTGTCCCATAATTGGTTGATTAAAAATGTAAAAAAATTGAGATGTAGCTAGTTTGGATTACTTATGATATTTATATTTGTGATGTATTGACCCTGGCTAGGTGCCAGGTACCCACCAAAGCTGCTCTATCCCTTACCTCCTCAAGCAGACAAGCGAAAGAAAATATAACAAAAGCCTCATTGTGGAAAGAACAGGGAGAGATCACTCATCAGTTACTGTCACAGGCAAAACAACCTCAACTTGAAGAAATTAGTTTAGTTTATTAGCTATCAAAGCAGAGTAGGAAAACAAGAAAAAAAAAAACCCAAATCTTAAAACACCTTCCCACCATCCCTCCCTTATCTGCAGGCTTGACTTCACTCATGATTTTCATTACCTCCTTCCCTGCAGGGGCTCAGGGGGAACAGGGAATGGGGGCTACAGTCAGTTCATCACATCCTGTGTCTGTCACTCCTTCCTCCTCAGGGGGAGGACTCCTCACACTCTTCCCCTGCTCTAAAGTGGGCCCCTCCCATGGGGGACAGTCCTTCTCCAGTGTGTGTTCTTCATGGGGTGTCAAGTCCTGCCAGTGAACCTGCTCCAGCGTGGGCTTCCCATGGGATCACAGCCTCCTTTGGTCATCTGCCTGCTCCAGCACAGGATCCTCCATGGGCTGCAGGTGGATCTCTGCATCCCTGTGATCCTCCATGGGCTGCAGGTGGATCTCTGCATCCCTGTGATCCTCTATGGGCTGCAAGGATACAGCTGCCTCACCGTCGTCTACACCACAGGCTACAGGGGAATCTCACCTCTGGTGCCTGGAGCATCTCCTTCCTCTTCTTCTGCACTGACCTTGGTGTCTGCAGAGTTGTTGTTGTCACATATTCTCATCTCATATCTCCCTCTGACTGCAAATAAACAGTTTTTTCTCCCATTCTTAACTCTGCTATCCCTGAGGTGCTGTCACCATCATGGATTTGGCCTTGGCTGGCAGTGGGTCTGTCCTGGGGCTGGGTGGCATTGGCTCTCTAGGACATGGGGAAAGTTTTTAGCAGTGTGTCATAGAAACCACCCCTGCAGCCTCCTGCTACCAAAATCTGGCCACACAAATTCAATTCAGTGCTTCAAACAGTTTCCCTACATTTTGTTTGGAAACTGATACTTTGTTCTTCCAAATAAATAATTCAGAAAATGTACTACATTTTGTAACTCAGGAATGAAAGTCAATACTATTCATAGTGCTGTTGACATGCCTTCTAGTAATTTATGGAATAATTATGACCATATTTGGAATATATCTGTTCCCTACATTTTGATTTGTCCTCCTCCAATACATCTTGACAATGCTGTTGTAATTCATGTGTATTGTACAGACTGAATAAAGACAGGCAATTCGTTCCAGACAAATACATTAAAAATGTAAAACATCTGTTTGGAGCTCACTTTCTCCATGAGACCTTTACAGTAGACATTTAGTTAGTAATTAAGGAATTCTGCATTCTTACCCTTTGTTCTTAGTGCATGAGACCACAAATGATAATTTGTACTGAATCATTATTTAAATCTGTTTAAGCCTCTGAAGAATTCAGATGTTACATGCATGAAGTGCTTTATTTTAGGAAGTGAGTGACAGGCAGCATTGTACATATATGGAAATAAATCTTCAAGAGCTTAGCCAAGTTTTCTACAAACATCTAGTTGTACCTATCATAATTTTCTCCAATTTCAATTTTCTCAATTAAAAAACCTACACAAAGAGATAAACTTATTTCCCCTTTAGTGGTGATAATTCTCCTTATGATTGCATTTTGCAAGTGTTTTAATCTTTAAAAAGTGTCAGTCATGTTGAAAGAGAAAAAATATTTCAAAGAACAACACAGACAACTTTTAACTGATGTTAGTGGAAATTTAAAAATTTGGACTTCTCTTAAGTCCAATTTGGGCATTGGACTCAAGAGAAGAAAGTCAGTAGGAATGTTACCATTGACTTCATGAGATCAGGAATTTTCCAGCCCTCACTAAATAACCTGGGAATCTTGGTTTTACAGATTTTATTGAAATTCATATTTCCATAATACATAGTTCATGGGCATCATTCCATAAGCCTTAGAGTTTCCAAGGGTAGCAATATTAACAAGTACAAAGCACAACTAATACTTGTCAGCACCTGTAATATTCTATAAACCTACATTTTGTGTTGTGCTTCATTATGATCTAAAAGCAGAGTTCCAACAGCAGGGACGTGACTATTAACATCATGAAAACAACTAGATCTAGACTAACAGATTTGTCATTTTGACTGAACAGAATAACTGAAAATATAATTAAATATCACTGTTGATTTTATTGAGAGTAATCAACTTAATTACCAAACTCTCTTTTGTTTAAATTGACTATTTTCTTTAGGGGACCATCAATAATTTATTTAAACAAATTCCTCATTAAAATTAAGTATTAATTGTTAAGTTAAAGTTTCATAATGGTACCATAAAAATGCAGATCATATGCAGATAAAGACTGGCATTTTAAATTGTTTTTGTGCACTAATCATTTTCTTTCATCATAAGTGAATCCTGGCTTACCTTCAGTTATTAACAAGAGTATTCCAATAATATTAGAATATTTTAAAACCTTGACTATTTTTAAAATGTATCTTGCACAGCTACCTGGTTATTTACCGAATTAAGAGAATAATCAGTTCCTGATTGTTAATTAAAGCCTCAGCTCAGATATAACATATAGAAAAAATGAGAGACTACTGTCATAGTTAGACTCCATTTGACAAATAGAACTCTTGCTTAATTTGGCAGGGTAGGGAATATTGACTAATTTTACCCTGAGTATTTAACATAATTATGTGTTAGGAATTGTTTCTGTTCCTTTTTGTCTCTGGCTAGGACTTTTTCTTGTGGAAAACCATAGAAGAGACTTTCTGATTTGGGACAGTGATCATTATTTAAATGTAACCGAAATGTAGGCAGTACAGAAATATATCTGCACTTCATGTATCCAATACAGAAATACATAAATTTCCTGTACCAGTGAATATTTTAGATTACTTCCATATATATAACAGCTCTAAAAATTAGTAGTGACAATGTTGTTAACAGCAGCCTTTTTAAGAAACAAATTGAAGAACAAATATTACTAGTAAATTACAAGACCTACAAATGAAGATGTGATAGGTAATGCATTTCTTTCTGAATGCTCATGTAACCAGTAGAGCATTACTTTGTGTAGATATTGCTTTTGTAGACTGTGACAACATTACAGAAGAGCTGTTCAGAGAAATGAAAAGATAAATTTGGAATGGAATATTTTGGGGACTTAATATCACTTTGGCGTTGAAGCAGAGGACATCTACATCATCAACAGAATATAACTGACTTTATCAAAAGAAAAGGTTTCAATTCGACTTGTATTTTTAAATGCCATGTTTCTGGAAATATGAACACTGCATTTCTAGATTCTGATTTAGAGTGACACTTTCTCCCCCTCCTTTACCCTCCCCAGTTTACATTTTATTTGCAATGAAAATTTCGGATTCCAGCTGCATTTAGTTTCCCTTTTTATTTCAGATAACTCCTTCAACAGCCAAGCACCTCTTCACAAGACTCTGCTATGGTTTCTGTAGACTGAGCCTTCAGGAAGCTTCTGAGTTCTCACTTGTGCTTCAATAAGTAGTTAAAAATCCAGATAATAAAATAGTGCATCTTAATGGAATTAAAACTGTAGATAGACCACTAAAGAACTTCTGGAAAATAATATTTCCACTGTCAAAGTCCAAGTAATATTAGCACTTCCTGAAAACTCCTAGTCTTTGTCAGCTAATTCTATTTTACTCAATCTATGACATCTTTTAAATAATCTGTATCTGCTGCAGTATTTTTTAAATGAAAGTTCCTCAGAGGATCTTGCAATGGAATCCAGAAAGGGAATTCTATTTGAAATATGGGGAAACTACAGCAGTGGTATGTTCAAACTACTGAGACCATTTTAAATTCTGTAAAGAAATAAAATGTTTTTTTAGTATCTAATGAGCTCTTACTTGATACATGGCTTTCTTTTCACCTTTGAAATAAACATATGTTTTTCTTACTTCTGAAAGTATCTAACATGTTTTACAAGTATTTAAAGTAAGATAGCTTGTAAATAGTTCACATACTTGGACATACCAATATGAGTAAGGGATCCATTTTTTACCTTCTCTTTTAGTCTTTTATTACATATACTTCTAGACAATTTAGATAGTGACCATTCATGACCATAACAGGAAAAAAAAATTCTTCTGCTGTTTGTTCACAATGTAACTAAACATTTTAGAATGCTTTCTCAAAATCCACTGCATATATATTGTTCAGTTTTGTGCTCTCACTAGATAATGTACCATGAAAATAGAAATGATTCGCAAAACATGATTTTATTATTCGGTAATATCTGTGAAGATCATGTTGTGAAATAAGAATGCCACTTTCTCCAAGTAAAACAAATATGAACAGATAACGTGCATTTTAGACTTATCTGAAATGTTCAGTGGATTAAAAATTCATTACATTCATTGTATATTTTCAAAATTCAGGAAAAAAGTCTCATTATTGGATTCCTTAAAACATTTCCTATGAGGGAGATTTTAATAAGAATTCAAACTAAAAAATGTAATTACAGGTCTAAGAGCATCACTGCTGTGAGTATCTGGCCTATTGTCAGTGCATGTAATTTAATTATTTGCATTATCTAGGCAGCATGCTGATAGTTAGAAAAGACAATTGCTCTCTCAAAATTCACCAAAGGTGTAAGCTGTTTAATCTGCTTTCTTCTTGAAAGCTAATCAAAACAACGAAATTTTGAGACCTGAGAGCTTCTGTGACACAACTTTTGAATGACAATTCTGACAGGGGAGATGCATATTTGAGTGTATCAGTTGCAGTCTAAAAACACTGAAGAATTTTATGACAACAATTATTCTTTTTACCTATCCTAATGTATTTTCCATAAGCTACATTTAAGCTATATTATAAATCATGAAAAAATATTATAATTTGCCATATGTGAGAGATAAGATTAAAATTATTGGCAAGACTTCAGCTTCTAGACAGCTTCCAAGTGAATAAACACTTTTTGTTGCCAGGAGCACACTTTGGGAGGCATTTATATTTGCTGTTTATCTCATTGTTAAGTGTATTGTAAATTTTATTTTAGAAAGTAGAAAAGCATCTCACATTTGCACCACTGCCTTCTGCTGCTGTTATTATTATATAGTGTATAAATATTATCATGGTTTAACCCCTGCTGGGAACTAAGTACCACACAGCCACTCGCTGTGTATAATTATGGTAATCTAAGATATATTCAGGAGCCTCTCCTGGCTCAGTATTATTTTATAGGACTGCTTAGTTAAGGAAGGGATCCTTGGGGGAAAAAAAAGAGAAGGAAACAATACATATGTTCTTCTGCATTTATTGTAATGAGGTCCTCTAGATTAAAAAATTTGTTTGCAGGATATGCATTCTTTTTGTGTTTGGAGGTATGTGTAAGTTAATTCACTCATTAGTCTCAGTAGAAGCCTATGGAACGTTTGTCTTTGTCCAGGGTGGACTTTGTATTCCTTTCCAGATAAAGGTTCATGATCTGCATTGTTGCAAAGTAAGAATTTTGAAAAGAAAAGTAATGACACTGAATCAATGCAACAGGTAGTGGTTTCCCCAATGGGCATTTCCTAGTTAGGAGCTCTGACATTCATGAATAAATGTACATGTTCTGGATTACGTAGAAACACAGATCCATATTTTATGATTTCTTATACGTGGATGTATTTCTTGGGAAGAAATGCTCAGTTGGTTTCAATCAATGTTTTGTTTTTTGCTTGTTTTTCAAAAATTGATTCTTATGTCATTCTTAAGTCTTTGGTTCAAAATTTTCCAATTCATTACTTACTTTTAAATGAATATAAAGTCAAACATAGTTTTACAAACAGTATTATATCCTTCCACACAGTGATACATTTCCATATCTATTATTAATGCCCTGGTTGCTATCCTCTACTTTAAATTACTTCCTGTCTATTGTGCCTGTAAGCCTGTGTTTTGTGTGCATTATCTTCACATGCTTCACCTTGTTTTCCTGCTCAGATCTGAGTGGGGAATTTTGCTTTTTAAATTCATGGCAGCAGCTTCTAAGTTATCAACAGCTCTGTCACAAAAATTTGCATCTCTCACCTCATAATGGTTGGAAGACAATGTCTGTCTCCCTGTACCATGTATTTTGATACCAGATATGATCTTTATCAGCTGTTCAGTGCAAACCTACTTGACTCAAATAAGAAACTCTGTTGCTTTAGTGATGGTTTCTTTTAGACTTGCAGGGATTATAAAGAAATTGGTTACCTAGAAAGAGATATATAGGTATCACCTGAATCCCTGCTAGTTAGAGAATAGAACAGAGACAGCATTTATAAACATAGACTAGCAGACCTTGGACAAAAGTACCTGATGGTCACAGAACTTGCGTTTTAACCCACGACACTTTGCAGCTTTGTGACAGACCATGATAACAATCACGTACAGGGATATTAGTTTAGGCAGCCAAAGCACCATTTTTAATCATAATATTTGGCTTTCCAGCATTGTCATAGCTGTAGTGTGTTCTAAAGAGAGTTGTATGAATAATTGAATATTTGCCTTTTCAGCCAAAGTGAAAAATGTATGTGGTGGGAATGAGTCATAAAGAACCAAATTCGTGGCTTTTTACACTAGCAGGAAAAAAATTTATGCTAAATTAAACATATTATTTGTACTGTAACATAACTTTTTTTTTCTGTCAGTTGAAAGAAAAGAAAAGCTTATAGATATCCACATACAGCTGACTGCTCCCATTCAGTAACCCAGTAATGAAGCAGTCAACCCAGGTGCAAGTAACCAATACCTACTCTTTCTCTGATTTATGTGTGCAGTTCCTTGAGGGATTAAAACTATGCCTCACCCAATTTAACTCAAATACTTCAGCATTTCACAGAGAATCACAGAATAGTTGAGGTTGGAAGGGACCTCTGGAGGTCATCTAGTCCTATACCCCCTGCTTAATACAGGGGGTATTATATACCAAATGCAGCATTTTTGACATCATAATAAAAAAAAGTGAGGTCTCTAACTTGCCAGAAAATCTTCTCCCTCCAGTTTTCATATGAAGCTCTTATCCATTCCTAGAGTACTGATCTGAAGTGTTATGCTTTGATTGCATCTGACTAGCTTTTTTCAGTTATGAATGCAATCTGAATAATTGTATCACACCATTATAAAATTTGCAAATACATTTCACTGAATGCTCTATAAGATTCAATAAAAAAATCCTTCAACAAAATCTCTGTTTCATGATTTTCCATGAACTTTTATGAAACAGTCTCGCTGCTTAGTCTTCTCTCCAATAATGCAGTTTTTTTGGGGGCTATTCAAATTTGGCCCTGAAATGTAATTGCAAAAACTGGGGATGGGGCAGTAGTACATCCTGCACTACATTTAATTTTCTCCCACCCTATACACATGACAAGCTTTAAATGTGATACAGGAAGAACTTAAAATTTCCTCCATCACCCTAAGAGTTTCTCAAAGTTGCAGAATGGGAAACTCATTATGCTAAATACAATTAATTTTGCACTACTTGATTAGTAGAAAGCAGATGTTATGAAGTGAATCTGGGACACACATTCTGTTTTCCCACCTAAAACAATACTGGATTATTAAAATATTGCATAAAGGCTGAAAACATAAAAACTCTTTAAAAGGAAACCTCAGCATACGGTTATGTTCTGAAAATGCACCTAATGAAGATTGTGCACTCCTAAACAAATACATTTTCTCCTTGAATCTCCTGAAACATTTGTAGTATATTTAACGAGCAATTGAGGCAGGGTGTCAACTTCATGTGTTCCACCTAGCATTGCAGGGTTTGTAGCACTTTCTTGCAGTTTACACATTACCAGAATTTGTGCTATTTATTGTTTCAAGCCATGCAAAATTTGTGTTAAGTCAGTTATGCTCCCATATATGTAATTAAAGCCACAGGTTGGGCATCTAATGAGTTATTTGTACTGAAGTATGAAAAGGAAGAAAAAAAGGAAGATAATAAAATCTGCATTATTTTACCCACATTCTGGTCCAAGGCAATTTAAGACGGCAATTCCATTCCATTTCTTGAGGTGTAGATCACAGAGGTGGCACAGAAGAAGTATCAACTCAGGTGCTGAAATTTTGAGTTGTAGATGTTTTTAGGCACCTCATTCTAAGAGTTAAGGTCCTAGTTAGTCACTAGGTGTAGAAATACTGCTATGGATCGTGGCCTGGTGCTTCTTCTGATGTGGCTTAACATCCCTCCAATATTTGGTCTTTCCTCTCCTTCATTATTCAAGAAGATACAAGTTTGCTCTTGCAAGTTTTTTTTTTTTTTGGTCATTTCTCACTTGTGTTTCAGAAGGGAGGATTAAAGAAGCAAACCCTGAATTTCAATATCACAATTCAGCATTCAGTGCTACAAGCTCAGCTTCTTGCAGCTTTTGTTTGCAGTGTATGCTTTGTGTGTAGGCTGGGAAAAAAGGCAAAATTGTTCCCACATTTTCAGATTTTCCTGTTCTACAACACACCCTGTACAAACCATCTGCACTTCCTTTATGGACTGATCTAGCATATATTTTACTGTCAATAACAAAAGGGGGAAAAGCAGGTTCAGAAGAGTCCTACAGAAGAGTAAAATAATCTATATTTTACCGCATGGTGTGCTTTTGTAACATTCTCTATTGTGTCATTTTACATTCTCCTGGACTCTGAGATAAATCTGCAAAAAATTCACAAAACAGCAACATCTAGTAGATGTTCAGGATTTCATAGTTCTGTTAAAGTCTTAGTTGTTCTTTAATGAGGGTGAAAGGTTACAAGAAAGGTCGAATGAAATATTTACTGGAAATACTGTGCTAAAGACAGTAGCTGGTAATGTGCTAACTAGGAGCTGAAGATCTATATGGGTTTTTAAAATCTTTTATATGCTTATAAATCCACAATTGCAAAATTTTAAAATGTTCCTTAATATACCTGTACATTATTAAAATATTATGTCTTCAGTCCTCTTTCTTTTCAGCAACTTTTAAAACATAACTTGTGGTGTTTAACTGCAAGAATAATCTTAATGCTATTCTAAGAAAAAAAAGGCACCAGATAATGCTTTTTATGAGATTAATGAATATATTAATACACTCTTGAAGCTGTATTCCCATTTATTAATAAATTATGCAGCTAACTACAAAGACACTCAAAATCTGGATAAATTAGTTTTTACTAACACCATCTAAAATTTCAAAAGTATCAGTTAGCTGGTGGCTATCTAAATGATTTTTTTTTCTGAATTTGTTTGAGATGTCTAAAACTAAGGATGGCCACAGTACTATTATGATAGTGATCAGAGAATTAGACAACATGTGCTTTGTTTCACAATGGTTACCAAGATCAGTAACTCCTCCACTAGATCAAACAGAGTAATGATGAAACTAGTTATATATTTGTGATTCAAGAGTGACTTTTATTGCTTCAAGAGTAGTTTCTTTTTTCCTTGGAAAAGCACAGAAGGAAGCAAAAACTGTATTGCAAAATAAGAAGTGATTAATCAAAATATGAGAAATATGTGCAACAGCTTGGGGATCCGAAGTCCTGAATTTAGCCTGGAAAAGTAAAAATGCAGTATCTATCACCTTTACTTATCTCCTTTCTTGAGTTTTGGCAAAGGTTAAAATTGTGATTTCAAAGCCTATAAAATATCAGAACATGGTATTCATTCTCCTGATAACTGCTGTCCCAGAGTTTTATTGGGTACCAAAGATTTTTTTGTTGTTCTCTATAAAAGGCTATTTATTTTGAGATATTTACCACAATGCAACATTCTTGGAGAGGTAAGTGTGGTCTTGACCGATTTTCAAGTTGCCTCTCTATCTCCCAGGAGGAGCTGGCATTGGAAGCACCATTGTTAGAACTGGCTTTGAAGCTGGTGTCTGTTTCACAGGCTCCTTTGTTCAGTGATACTTGCTGCAAATGTTGAACCCACAGCATAGTACAAGGGATTAGTGGTGGCACTGGCCCATGCCCCTGATGGAGCCTGTCAGAAGGATGAAGGAAGCTGATTCTTTCTTTCATTCTTTCCAGATGATGTTGTAACAGCTGCCACAATAGCACTTAGATTTGCTTTGTAGCATGATGTGTATGTTTACTAAAAATAATTTTAGTTGCAATAACACATCTATAGTTTTTTTAATCCTTTTGATATGTAAATGGGCATGATAGTAGTAGTACACAGAAACTGGACAATATTTCTTGATGTTTATGGACCATTTGTGTCTGGTATTTCAGCATTCACTCAGATGTTGCCACGACAACAGAATGCAGATATAGTAAGTCTTCATATTATATATATATATGTAGAGAGAGAGAGATTTAATAGACTGGAGACTTTAAAACTCACTGCTTTCATGTGATTACTTTAGAGGTGCCACATCTTGTCTTCACCAAGATTATACTGAGGAAGTTAAGTAAAGACTTCATCACCCCTCTTTCTTTTTTCTCATTCAGTACATACAGGATAAAGTCAAATATACTAGAATTCACATAAAGTCTACACTCAGAAGTGATGAGAAGGATACAGAATACATGAGAAAATGATTTTTGGATTTTTGGACTGTCCCCTAAATGTCTTGTTTTTTGGTAACGGACAAGGTGTTGAAAGTGGAAGCAAAAGGCAATCTAGGAGTAAATACAAATGAGGCACCTTTTGCCTATTCCTTTAACTTTATTTTAATCTGTCTTTAAAGTAAAGGAGAGCTATGGAAAGCTGAGCATATACTTCTCATGAGGGAACCAGATTTCATTAGGAGTGCCATTTGAGCTCTCCATGAGTCCTAGTCTTTTCTTAAATTTGTGTGAAAAGGCTTTTTACATCATGCAATAATTTCCATGACTGTTTTTTAATAATCAGGTAGCAACCATGGGAACTGCTTTGGAGCACATTTATTAGTAACTAATAATGTATATATGAAAGAATTAAAGAGGCAAAGATTGGCTTTATTCTCAAAAATATTACTTCCCAATTTTTGGATGTTGGAGTACTGTTAACCATTATAAATTTTCATTGCAAAATCAATCTCAGTAGCAAAATTCTAACTGGAAACATTAAGAATTAAGGTGATTTCAGAGCATTAGCCATGCAAGCACTGGAAGTTGGAAAACATTGATCAGGCAGAAGTGGGGCATGGAGCAGATTGTGAGTTTCCTCAGATCTGAGGATGGTTTGGTTAGGAAGGGACTTTAAAAATCATCCAATTCAAAACCCCCTGCCATGGCCAGGGACACCTTCCACAAGACCAGGTTTCTCAGAGCCCCCATCCAACCTGGACTTGAACACTGTCAGGGATGGGCTCATGGGTGCTGTGCCTGTAGGCTTGACTGAGTGCTTCATCAGAACATAGCCTGAGCAGAAATTCCTTCTTGTGTTTCTGTATTGATCACACTGAGATGTACATTGAAAGCTGAGGGGTTGGTTTTGATCCCAAATGAAATGTGATCATTCTGGGACTTGGTCATGTTCTTTCAAACTGTCCTGATTGGAAAACTGAGTATTTTTTGCTGAATGAGAGCCTTTAATTTGAGCATGCTTTTGGCAATTGAGAGATTAACTAAGGTTTTGAAGGTGTTTGATTTGTAGTCCTCAAAGATTATTGCTCCTGGAGTTCCATTGTGACTGCCTCTAGTGACTCTGTGCCACTATCATGTACAAAATTGATACCTGGGTCTCCTAAGCCTGTTTCCCTACTGAGGCTGTCTCAAATTTTCTAAATGCCCTCATCTTTTCAGATTATATAGCCTTTGTGTGATGAGAGTTTGCCTGACTCTAAGGTGTGGTATTAAGATATAGATATGATAGTCAGCATCATATATAGATGTATCATATAAATGTATCATATATACATATATATATATATATATATATATATATATATACACATACATACATATATATATATATACACACACATATACATATATATATATATATATATATATATGACTTTTTGTAAAGAACTTTCAGTTGGAGCTAGATGAAATGAAATGAGGACATGGTAGCTGTAACTTCATTCTAGGTGACTGTTTCAGGTTTGATATTTTGCATAATAGGACAGGTAGGTCTGAAACTGTTGGTGTGAAGACAGAATGAGGGAAGGCATCCCCTTGTGAAGGGTGATGTTAGATTTTAGGCTATCTGTGTGCATCTAAAAGGGCTTTGCACTGGCTTCACTCCTATCAAGAAAAACAAAGACACTAAGGATTATGCCAGTCTGATCCTATGCATGAGAAATTAAAACTTTCTCTAACAAAAATTGGATATTTATATGAACTTTTAATTGTGTATATAGTGAACTATTATGTATTAGAGAACAAATCTGTGATAAAAAATAAATTTATAGAGAGACTGAATCTAGCAAGAAATCTTTCTTATATTCTTTTTGCTCAAATATGTAGCAAAATTTCATATAAAGTTTAAAAAAATTTATTTCTGGGTTAATTTTACTGGGGGGGTTTTTTTTTAGCTTTGAAAAATTACACTTAAATTGCTAAATTGTTGGGCAAAAACACCCAGTAATGATCACATTTCATATAGAAAAATTTTTATGGCTTAGGATTTGTCACTTTGGACAATGGTGAGAAAGAATTTGCTTGAGTGAGCAACAGCTCCAGTTATCTTGGAGATATTACTGGTTTTTATCTATAATTTCTTCTCTAGTCTTTTTTTTCCCTTTTTTTTTCCTTAATTTTCCCTTCATACGCAGCTTTGTCTCAGAGCAGTAGTTTTTTATGGTCATGAGCATGGCAGGTACAAGAAGGTACTCTCAATGTAGCTATATCCAATTGTGTGAGTTAATCTTTCCTTTAATGTTGAAGCCTTATAAAAATGGAGTCTGAGACTATATAATTCTAAAATATTTTTCTATTAAGTTTCATTTCCAAGAAGTCTTCTATATAACATCAAGACTTAACTAGATGCTAAGATGTGAACAGTGCCACAAAATACATCTTGCTTGCTCCAACTGAATAAGAATATGTTTATAGTTACTCAGCACTCGATTTGGAATTTGGCAAGATCTTCTCAAGCTAGAGAACACACAGATGCAATTTCATGTTATTTAGTGGTGTGTTGTGTTCCCTTTTCTTATTTTAAATAGATTGCCTGATCCTGCCAAATTTTCAACTCATTTTGTTTCTCTAATCTTTGCAAGTGAACTATTTATATAATCCACATAATGGCTAAAATTACTATTTAACTTCAAGCCCCTCTGAAACATAAAGTAATAAAATACATACAGCTTAAAATGAGAAATCAAATAGGAATGGATCAGCATTTTAAAATGTTCCTTTCTCCTTTTTTTTCTTTTTTTTTTCTTTGAAAGAACACAGAACCAGCAAAACCATATCTTAGGCATAGCACTGAAGAACAATGAAATAATGCTGACTTCAAGCCCTTACTGCATGATTCTTTCCCAATTTGGACACAAAATCTTGGTGGAGGAGAACTGCAGGTCCTCTGAAGGACAGGATCACTTGAATGGGAAATGGTCTTGAGAAGTCAGAGAATAGGGTATAAATCAGGAATAAGCAGTAATAAGGGGTACAGAGGACAAGAAAATGCTAGATAAAGAATGAAAATGTCTGTAAGTTGACAAGCTAACCATGTCAGGCTGTTGGGACAGAAACAAGAGCTTTATCAGGATTTGAAACCAAAAGCATTACCCACTCTTCTTAGTGGAGGCATCAGCTGGAAGGCTGTGGCCTCCTTAGGGTCTGGGCCAGCTGGGAGGAACTTGGAGAAAGAGACCAGGAGAAAAGTTGGAAAGCATAATCTCAGGGGTGGGAGGGTGTGTTTGCAAAAACTTAGAAGAATTTGGTCTGTTTAGGGTAGAGAAGGAAAGCGATAGCAGTTCTCAAATCCTTAGGGAGTTGTTTGATGCAATCTGTTATTTTCTGTGTCCATACAGATGTGACAAGGAGAGCATATTATACATTAGGGTGGCTGATTTATGACAAAGGTGGTTAAAAACCTTGGCTTAAGTTTGCCTGGGCATCTGGTAGAAACTGTCAGTAAGAGATATTAAAACAGATTTGATGTGCATCTGTCAGAATTGGTTAAAATTTAGTTCAAATTACCTGAGATCTTTCAATCCATTGAGGTATTGTTTTGCAGTGTGTTGCAACATTCTTCGACACTTCTGTTATCACTAAAGAGAAAATAATTTTTCAACCAAGTTTGATCCCTTCTGCTCTGTCATGGAATTCTGTAAATGCTTAATTAAGTAATCAATTTATTCTTTATTCTGACAGATGCTATGACACTTATACTTGTATTGTCCCATTCCAATTTTGGCACACAGGCTTTCTCAGTCTCTTCTTTATTTTCCCTTTATCTCTCATTTACTTCATCATCTTTGTATCTTTGTATTTACTCTGTGTAATGTTGTTGCAAGCACCTTTCATTCCTTGAATGCACAATCCCACCTTCTTTTCTTTACTATTGCCCCCTGCTTTGTTCTCTCATTTTTTTGGTCTTTTTTTTTTTCCTTTATTTTTCTTTTGGTTTTAGTATGTATGAGATTGGATCCTTTTCTCTTTTACCTGTATCTGTTTTACTGATGAAAGAGTAAAGTTTAAGATCCTGTCTAAATATAGTTTGATGGAAAGGTAATGAAACAAGTGGCAGCAGTAAAGAGTCCCTACTGGTCCCTTTACTGCAGAGAGCCTCCAAGTAAAGAGGAGGTGGTTTTTTGTCTATCCAAGAAAACAAAGTATATGCTGTCACTGTACATGGCCTGCCAGTGCCTGTGCTCTGGTAGCTTTTGTCTCTTCCACCCAGATTTGACAGATGGCTAGGAGTCTCCAAGATGTTAAATTCTTCCAAGCTGCATGAAAATTGGCAGCCCCAAATTATTTCCTTATCTGAAAGGAAGAAGTTCTAAATTAGCCCTGTACATATTCTGTAGGGTAGCAGTCAGCTGACTGGTTGATATCTTGTGAGTAGCCAGCCAAAACAGTCCCATGCAAATGCCCAGAAGGGAATACCAGGGGAAGTTAGATTGGTAAGATTCAGTGACATTAGGCTTCTGTGAGGAAATATTGCACAGGTATCTCTGGAAAACCAGCCTTCACTGATTCTAATGGTCATGGGAATGTTATTAAATACTTTTAGCATTGTTTCTCTGTTGCTTGCAACAGCTGTGAGCTATCTCATGAAAAAAAGAGATTATTTCAAATAATATGAGCTTTCATCATTCATCTTTCCATTATTCTTGTTTTTTTTTTTTTTTTTTTTTTTTTTTTTTGAGAATCTGTTTTATCCTTCAAAATTTTTGAGGATCAGTTCCACAATTTCATGAAAACCTTGGCCCAATCATGCCAGGAAGAGTCTGAGGAGATAAGGTAAACTGAAAATTGTATTGTTGTTACTTCAAATGAGAAACATTACACTGTGTACCAAACAAATTCTTGAACTTCTACTTTACATTTCTTTGTGGCAATGCATTGTATGATTGCAGGATTTCATTCAATGTATGAGATGGCTTAATAAAAACCTTCTGAGTTTCCAAGACTTAAAGTTTTCAAACAGAGATGATCTGTGGTGATGTTAACTATTTGTCTCTGTTTTGTATTACCAAACTCTTTCTGAAATTAGGTTTGTTTGTGTTTCTGAAAATTAAAATGAAAGGTTCTGATGATAATAAACTTGATAAGCATAAAGTGGCTCTGGAACAACACAATCAGTACTGAATCATTGAGCAAATAAAGCTAGAGAAGGGAAAGGATGAAAGAATTCTAGTTCTGTAGTGAAAACATAGAAATTCCCCTGTCCTACTGTTCATTTGTCCCATGGAGTTATGGGATTGTTTAGGGGTGGGGATTTTATGAGACATTTAAGATTCATTCTGGGAGCTGATAAGGAAGTGGAAAGGAATTTGTAGGTAACTCATAGACTGGCTGAATTGATTTAATTTGTTCCTGCTGAATGCATGTTTTTTAATGCTGCTGAGAAAATTATGCTATTGTAAGACTGAGTGTCAGCATGCCTAGAGTGCTCTTTCCTTTTCTACTATTTCTTGAAACTAAAGACACACATAATTTTATCCTTATTCAGTTTGAACCTCATTGCAAATGATAAAACAAAATAACTGTATCCCAGAGTGTTGGGTGTGTTTATTTTCGATAAAGTTTCTATAGCTCTTCCTGGATGTTTGACTAATAACATATTTATTATTCTATAATAATAATTTGAATTTAATGACTACAACAGAACTGGCTTAATCATCAACATAAACCCATAACTTAAACAGTACTTAACTAATGGCTTAATAGAATGCAAGAAAATATACTCTAATTACAAAAGAAAAGCAAATGAGTGAATTAAACAAGAATATGTTGTGTTATGTCTACAAATACTTGATCTCATTTTTTGTTTCTTCATTACTCTATTTTTAAAAAATGGAGTTAAGAAGTGTCTTCATTTCTAATGCTCAGAATAAGAGATGTGATTTGTATGAACATATGCAGCAATTATGCCAAAACTAAATTTCTTCAGTTCTGTGGTTACTATGGTAACAAAAATTCACTGTATTTCATTTAGACATATACAATAGAATAGAAGATGGCAGATTTAACATTTAATAATATTTTCAAAAATATTGTGTGACACTACATGATATTTTATTTATGTGTAAGGGGATAGACCAAATAACTAACATGCTTAGTAGCATGAACATTGGTACTAATCATATTTAAAACATATTTGGGTGATTCTTGTGGTAATGGCATCTTGGATGCTCATTTCTAACAATTGCATCACATTTTTTTGCTTGAGTATGGAGTTTGCTCCTGCTGCTGTCAGGTCTCTTTGACCTCACAAGAATGAGGAAGAGGACAGTTGTTCTCCTGTTTGGTTTCTGGTCTTGAAATGTATGAGGAGGGACACTGAAACAGAAGATTAGGTAGCATCTTTAGTCAGAGATAGTTTTGTTTTATGTGAACCCAAGTCCCAGAATGTGCTCGCAGTCTTAAGGTATTTATTTTCTCAGTACAACCTGGTAGAAGTTAAATTCCTCTTTTCCAATTAACGACAGAATAGTGAAACTCAAGAATATATAGAGAAGGAAAAGTGGGACATTCATGACTATGGCAAAAAAACCCTGGATTTAGTACCCCTATATATTACAAATTTCACTGTTCTTGATTTTCATCCTATGTCATTGTCTGCAGGTTCATTTGTTTAGAATTCAGAGTTGCACTAAGGTGTGTGGAGGAAGAATAGGTGTTAAGTTTATTTGAAGTGCATTTTGTCTAGCTGGAAAGAACCACAGTACTAGTGGAATACTGAGAAAAAAACAAATTTATTTTGATGCAGAACTATTTCAGGTATTTGCATGAGAGCAGTGAGATATTGGCTGTAATATTTTCAGTTTTGTATATTGTTAGTAGTTTGTGAGAGTATATTATTTAATCTTAATTCCTTTCTTAAAGCCTAGAGTAGTAAGGGACTAGTTTTCGGGATCTTTTTCCTGCAAAAGGAAAAAAGCACAATTTTTTCTCGTTCTTTGTTGATTTTAATAATCATTCTGATAGTTTTACATTTGATCATTTATCTTAGCCTCTACAAAATTCTGCATAGAGGCTTGTTTTCAGTGGGAGACCAGATCATCACCATGAAAGATTTTAATGCTTAAAATTGCTATTTAAAAACTACAAAGTACTTTTTTGGAATATCTGCACCAAATGTAGTTTGAGGCAAGAATTTCAGGTAGATTAACACTCCTCTGTGTATTCTGAAATAAACCTGGGCTGCATTTCAGTGTTTGAAAGGATTCACTGAATCACTTTAGGACAGGCAAAATTGTGTAATAAATTCTAGAAACCTAAAATCAAATGGTAAAATATGTTCACTTCCTGCATTTTCAGAAGGTGAACATTTGGAGGTCAGGAAATGATAAAGTGGAGATTGTTCATGGAATGTTAGCTCCTTTTAACTGTGATTAGTTTATCACCTCTATTTAGGCCGACTGAATTTTGTGGAAGGACAAAAAATTTGAACACAAATGGCATAGTCACAGTGAAGGAAGAATCAATGAGAATATTTTCAACAAATATTAAGCCATATTTAATTGTGGCTTAATATGTTCTTATGAGGCAGACTATCTCAATTTTCACTTAGTTTACTTCATGGTGAACTAGATTTTTGGTGAAGGGGTAAGTATGGGAATTGATGGGAAAATGGTTCTTATAGAATAGGCTTTTTATGAAGCTTATTAATGAATATCCTAAGTCTCTGCTTCTAGAATGGCATTTATGATTGAAGAATAGTAGTACTAGGTTGGTTAAGTGAATAGAAATACAAACATCTGGATGCTGTTCTCTTTCACTGGAAAAACTTTTATCACAGATTTTGCTTTTAATTAACACTTTTTGTTTCTCAGCCTTCTGATTGAGATGTTGGTATTGTAATATATTTTAGTAGCTGAATTATTATTTCTGTTACATTAAAATACCAAGAAAGCTTTTAAATGTTTTATGTGTTTGCTCTAGTTATATTTATATTTAATAATACAGATGAGGTAAAAAGATTTTGAAAAATATATAAATTTCTGTATCTGATGAAAGATTCACAAGTCCTTTTTTTCTTCTTCTTTACAGAGTTGCATGGAATGACTTAAAAGTTATGCTGTAGTAAAATTATCAAAGTACTGGTTATATTCATTGGAGTGAAAATGTTGGAATTCTATGCAGAATAAAAATTCCCTAAGGTCAGAGCTTTGTGCTACAAAATTATGAGTGCTAACTCACTGGATTTGTCTTATTTTTTTAATGTGTAAGACAATATAGTTTTGGGTTTTTTTTGTTTGTATTTTGATAGCTATAGCTGTCAAAATACAAATGCATGAAATCAAAAAAGTGGAATATTTATATATATTGAGGCTAAGATTGTCAACAGATATGAAGTGAGCTGTGTGCTGACTAATATTTTTTTCATTCTTCATGGAAATTATGTTTTTGTCATCAATGGTGGATTTGTCCAATATCTTTTTTCTCAGTGTATTGTTTTGCACAGTGGAATCCATCCTTGTGTTGTGCAACTGATTGCTCATCAGGAAAGTGATTTTCTCACCTTTTTCTTAACACATGCTCACATATCAGGTAATATCTGTTCATACCTTGTCCTGGATGTATTACTGGCTCTATTGTGAGCAAAAAATGGAAACTGTTAACTTCAGCTTTTCTTCTGGATTTCATCCTTTCATATGTAGTATATTTCTCATTTTTCCTCCTACCTCTAGAGCAATTCTGCCTGTCAATACTCTTTTTTTCTTTTACTTACTAAGAATTTCAGATTCTTTTGTACTCTTTGTTGAAGCTAGTATGGTCCATCTGGTCTGACTGTCAGGATTAGCCTTTAGGAGATTCCAGTTTCAGTTTGCTGAGTCCAAGAAGCTGACATCCTGTCACAAATGCAGATAAAAATTCCTGCTTAAGAAATCAGTGCATTTTTTTGAACAGCACTGAATCCTGCCATTGAAAATAATTGATTCATAAAATTTAAAAAGCCACCAAACTTGAAACAAAGTTATTAATGTGAAAATGACATGTAAGAGTGACTCATATAATTTATTTTCCATAATTCCTACGGAGAATTATTGTATAGTTGAAAATATGGTGACTTGAAGCTTTGTTACATATATTATAAATTTCTTTTAAAAATACCTTTTCCATAGCTTTAGTTTGAAAGGTATTAAAGTTTCTTGGTATTGCCCAGAGCCTCCCAGTCAGTTAGCTTGTTATGGCAACAGAACAATAATGCTGTCTGCATTGCAGTGTGTGGGAGTGAGAGTCAGAGGTCAGACATGGACTCAGCATTTCTTCTGGCAAGCTTGGCACACTTACATTCCTCTAGCATTTCTTTGGAACTGGCTTGAGTTTGAGTTGGGTGGATCAATAAGCTGAGGTGTGAAGAATGTGAAGTGCATATTTTTGAGCTTGCTCTGACCATCTCATAGGCAACTATTTTCCATTTCAAACTTCTTGGAATAAACATATCTCTATTTTTCATAGTATTACTTAAAAGCATACAAATTGCTAAAATTTATAATCTAGCTGATTTCCCCCCCCCCCAATATTTTGTGCTGTTGAAGACTGCGATACAGGTGGGGGGTATTTTTGCTTTTTTACTAGTCATTTTTTGTAGGTTGATAATTCAGTTGGAAACTACAATTTACTAGGAACTTCTAATATGCTAATTCTACCATCCAGAAGGTATCTGCCTGCCTGGAAAGGTGATGAAGTATTTTGGTAAATTACATCAATTTGTGGTCCTGAGATTTAATGACCTAAGTTTTCAGCCAGTATTATTTTCTGAATTATGAAAATTATAAATAAATAATGTGGGGTTTTTTATTGTAGTAAATTTGAGTTATATATTTACATGCAAATAAGTTGATTTTTTTTTCTCTTACATGTCTCCTGTGCCCTGAAATGACAATTTTTCAATCTACAAGCTTATGAACCTCCCTTCCACTAATAGTTTCATAGTTAAAATTCATCTCATAGGTTATCCATTTTGTTTTCACATTTTTACAGTTAGTATTTGTTACCACTGTTATAATAGGATCCCAAAAACCATGTATAATTCAAAAAGCCAGGTCACATAGTTTGAAATTGGGTTGTTTTCATTCTTATTTGCTTTTTAGCTGTAATTTCCTAACTTAAATGGGGTCCAGTCTGTAATTTGTAATGACATCAACTGTTTGTTGCTGCATTTCCCTTAGGAGAAAAAGTGCAAGTGAATAAGAATATACCTGATACTTATCACTGATGTATTCCACTTTATATTTCCAGCTTGCTTTTATAAAGGGATTAGAAGACTTACATGTAAAATTGCTTGCACTTACCAAGGAAGACCAAAGCAGTAGAAGAACAATGTTTTTTAATTAAAGCTTTTTAAAAATCTAGGGTGTTTTTAAGTGGCTATATTGTTAGTTGCTCTAGTGATGCAAACAGAATCAATATAATTACATAACAGTAGAAGCAACTAAATGAAATTAATGCTGGTCTTAAAATCTGAACTTCTGTGTTGGGCAAAGTCTCTATAGGCTTTGTTAGGACTGTGCTGAGAAAGCATCCAGTGAAGATTTCTGGCTCTAAAAACAGGCAGAGCAAGGGTCTAGAAAATGAGTTTTGTTATCCATTTTTGTGGGCTGCCTTTTAAAACAAAATATTGCAAACCATTTATTCCAGTCCAGTACATCTGTTAATGATAAAGTTATGTTAAAAGAGCCTTATGTAACATACAGACTGTTAGTGTTTTAGGCTGGCACTTTAATTAATTAAAATACTGAGATTATTATTTGAAAAAAAAAAAAAAAAAAACCCTTACAAAAAAAGTCTACAGACAGTATGTGAAGGCTGTCTGGTTCTCTTTTACAGTTTAATCTCTATTACTGTTGTTATTTTTGGTCCATCTCCAAGGCACATTGAAGCATTCTATCCTTCTGAACTTAATTAGGTTAATGTTTCATGTTTGTAGGACAGCTTCTTAGATTTTTTAATAGCTCTAGTGCTAGGTTTCAGTATCTTGTTCTGGTTCCTGACACCTCTCATTAGTGACCTCTGCAATCAAATTCCTTTGCTGTGTATTAACTCAATAGTTAACATTCAATAGTGTGACACAGCATCATTTATTTAAGTAACTACAAGGCTAACAGAGTTTAAAGAAAACATAATTCTGAAACCCGCTTGTTCTCATAAAACAGTTCATTTATGTCATGTTGCTTTAAATTCCCATCACAGGAGTTACTGTTCTGAAACTTCACCCCTTCATAAGGTGGAAGCAAACATTTGCTGGTGCTAAGTATTGTGTACATAAGAGTAGTCTAAGCTTGTCTCTAAGTCCTTGTGACCTTTTCGATTTTGCTCTGGGTAGAGCTGCCACATTTGCTGCCACATTTGCCTTTTTGGATAGTGATTTTTTTTCTGTTTGGACAAAATCCTTCCTGAGGACTAATGTAAAATCATAAGAATCTATTCATTTGGGATTAATTATGTAAAATTAGTTACAGTGAATTATATTTTGACCTTAGCCCTCTTTATCATATCTCATTTCTTTGAAATTATTCCTTCATATTTTTCAAGCATTTTTTAATCTCCCTCCTCGTGGTTGACATTGTATTAGAAAAGGAGTAAGAGTTAGAACAAATTATGTGCAATGTAATCAACATAGCTGTTACATTCTGGTTAGTCATTTTCAAGACCAAAATTAGCAAAGTTGCAAATTAAAGGAAGAAAATCAGGTATGACAAATTCTGATATCAGCCAGCCTTCTGTATTATTGTACTTTATCCAGACAAAAATCAGTGGATCACCACAAGGCGACATTGCTGTGCTTTTATAAATACTCTGTTAGCCTGTATTAACAAAGCTATTCATCATATTCAAGAATTAGAATTAAAGGAGGTAGTATGCTTCCAACTGGGACATCCATGGTACATTTTTACCCTTATTGGATCAGATATATATTAATTAGGATTACTATGTTGATTTTTATAAAAATTTTAATTTCATATGATATGTACTACCTGAAATAGTGCCTGAGAATTTAATTTACTAGTCATTATGTTTTTCATCTACTTAACAGTTTTGGCAAATGAAAATATTTTATTGCAATCAATGTAGAACAATATCACAATGCAATATCCATATATCATCAAGATTAATAGATTCATGCATAATGAGTCAGAGTCACGCTGATTCAGTGATATAATCTGTAAAATAATTTTTGTTACTGGTCTTGAATAGGGCATGAAATGGAGCTGAGTGCCATTTTCTCTCTTTTGTAGTAAGCGATGTTTTTTCGTGAGCACTACTTAAGGATTCCTTGATTGAAAGGTTTCATTATTGTAGAAAGACAAAATTGAAAATGTTGTGATTCTTTCTGTAGCAGCTCATGATCTTTTCCATTTCTATATGGATTCATAGAAATGAATAGAGACAAGAATAAAGGAAACTTTAAAAAAGGGGTAGGTAGAGGAAGAAACAATTCAATATATATATATAGTTTTCAAGTGCTGTAAAATCGTCCCATTAACCTCTCTGAGAACATGATTAGTATAATTTAAATAATTCACTTTTACTGGAAAAGTGTTTTCCAAATGTTAATAAATTTTGCATATGTCTACACTGCAGCAAGAAGATCTGATAGCTGCCTGCACAGACAAGTTATATTTAAATAATTTATCTGCTATACTGGCAGTAATGTCATCATAGCAGCATATCAGGAAAACTGTCTCAGATTAGTATTCCACAAATGCTGTTAAATACTCTGCAGGGAAATTTCTGTAACTGCAGTAGAAATGCTACAGGAATCTAAGGTGCATGAACTACATCTGGATTTACAGTACAGACATGAATTTGACTGGAAAATTTATATTACCTCATTCACTTTTATTTAAAATAATGTGAGAACAGTGAAATTATTTCAATGTCATAATTTGTCATCAATATGGATTAATTGGATAAGGATTTTCAGGTCCAGATGTTTAATCCTTTTATTGTTTCTGCTAGTCTTGTGTATATTTTCCACATCTCTTTTCAGTTGTTGTTACTTAATATACAGAGGTTTAAAATATTCTGAAGTCTTTGGATAGTGACCTTATTGTAACTACAAGTTAAAAGGAGAAAAGATAGCATTGCTATAATAAGAATGTCTCATTAATGCACTTTAAAAAAAGAATTAGGCCTATAGAATAACTATATTACAAATATAGAGGAGTTTGATTTTAATTGTTTACATATGAATTTATATATTTGATGATAAATTATTTCTAGCTGTGTAGATACATATAATACAGGTATATTTCAAAGGCAAGAAATTCAGAAAGAACACAAAAAAAGCCTGAATCTGTCACTTTAAATTTTTCACGATGCAGAGTGCCTTATGGTGTAGTTCTATTTACATTCTCCTCTTCAAACTCCTCTTTAAATCTTGTATCTCATGCACCAAGCTTGCTGTCCTGGCTGTTTTGCTCAACAAACCCTGTATTAACCTGACTGTTTTTACTTCATGTCAGATACACCTGCTGATTTATTTTCTGTTTGCCTACTTATTTAATTCTTGTTTATCAAACAGCAGTAACTATTTTGATACATCTTCAGGACCCAGTTTTCCTATCCAATGTCTTGCTGTTTTCTATTACTGCACTGGTCTTTTTTTTCCTATTCCCTATATTTTGTGTTGAGCTAGGAAGGCTTCCATAACATTTTACTTGGTCTGGTTTTGGTGTAGGATTTTTGTCTGCTGTATCTTCATGACAAAGAGATTTTTTTTTTTGTGGTGCTCTTCCAAGAGTTCTTTCAAATTTATATGTGCTCAAGTTATGGATGTGTGTGTGTGTGATGTAACCTTGTGACCACAGGTTTTTTTCCATCTTAGCTACATATGAAGGACTCCTATGTGCCCTTTAAGCCTCACATGTGGACATAAGTGGGTAGCAATTATCTTTCCTCCCCTGGTTTTCAACTCCAATAGGCTAATGAGCCTTTTAAGTGCTCATTGCAGTGATTTGCTTGTGTTCTTCACTTCTTGTGTTACTTCTTTCCCCATCTTGCTTGCAGATTAATTTTGTTCCCTGTTCCATGTCTTATGTAAATGATGTGAGTATCCTTTGAAATCTGTGTGTATCATCTGTCAAGCTGAAAGTCACATACATTTAAATGATATATTAAGTACTGCTAAGTCATCCTATTTGCAAGAAGATAATTTACATCTCTGTATTTAGATCCATGCCATGTTTTACCCTCTCTTGGATTTGAACCAGGTAAACTGGTTATGGTGGGTGTTGGAACTGTAGAATTTTTTCCCTTTAGTTTCTTTTGTTAAAAAAATAACTACATTGCTGTTACAGGGTATTTGTAATATACTCCCAACAAAGAATTCTGTTTCATGTAGTTTGCGTCTTTAGTCAGACTATGCATTTTTTAATTGAGTTTTAAATATTAAAGAGATTGTGTGCATTTTTTTAAACCAGTGTGCAACCTTTTAAGTAGTACTAGCCTGAGGCGATCCCATCTGCAGTAAATGGTGTGATAAAATTTTTGTTGATAACAGTAAGGCTAAAATTTCACTCCAGATTTTAAGTAGTTTTCCTTCTCTTAAATGCTTGCAGATTTTAATCAAAATAATTTAGGGAGTTATTGACTGTGGAATCAAAAGAGAAGTGTCTTGGAACCTTGCTTGTATAACTCCTATTTTTTGTAGATCAGGACGATGAATGATGATCTCCAAGAATCTTTTGCCAAAGAAAACCCCAAACCAAATGCCACAGAATGGAATGATTGTTTGGTGTATCACCAGTAAAATATTGAGATATTTTTGAGATATTATACTGAATTGATATTGTCGAGATATTACACTGAATATTGATAAAACTCCAAAGACTTTAATGAATTAATTGAAACTTACTTAGAAAAATGAAATTAAATTATGTTTCCTGACAAAATTGAGATAATAGGAACTTGTGCTGTTATTTGGATATTACTTACCCAAGCAAAGACACAAAGATGAAAATTTTTCTGCCATCTATTTTAACAAATTTTTGTTGTGCTTTGCATTTGAAATAAGCTGGAGAACATGAAAGTTGTGTTTGTTGGCAGTTGTGCTTGCCTTGATAGATGTGAAGAGTCAGCTTTATCCTGAGAAAGGAGCTGGAATTCCTTGTGTGTTTGAGCCCTCATAAGGAACAATTATAATCTATTTTTAAAGACAGAAATGTAACCAATTGTGCTTACAGTGAGCAGGCCAGCTTTGTGTTGAGAATGAAGCTCAACTAAAGAGCATATGATTAAGTTTTCATTAAAAAAATATTTCTAATGTATTTTTAAAGACGGCGAAGACGTTGACTTTGAAGCAGGAAACAGAAGCTTTGCTATTGGAAGTTACTGAGCTAATTAAGCAGATGAAGGCTGATCATGAGGGAGAAAAACCTTTGGAGTTGGAGAAATAGTGAAAGAACAAGCTTGGCATGAAAATTGTTTGTATGTCACTTTGGAGGCTTCAGCAACTCCTTGCAGCCATGCAGAAAGGTACTGATATTGAAACTAAGAATATGTGTGATTTTACAGTCAGCTCACTACCAAGAGTAAAAATCCAGATATGACTATATTTGTGCTTACTGTAAAAGGATTACAATATTTACATTTCTGAACTTGGTACACTTGAATACATATCTGGGAAAAAATTGGGAAGTACTATGAAATGTTCAGCATTTTCTGAGAAATAACATAAGAGTGGACACTTAAGATGATAATAAATACTTAGTTTGGGGCAAGAAGTGAGAATCTGAAACATAATTGTAAAATAGTCTATTTGGGTTAATCTACAGATTAAACCAGAAATAAAAAAAAAATATTTTTTTTAAGAAAAATTAAGATGCAATAAATTTAAAAAAATTCTCACATATTTAATACAACTTATTTGACGTAACCATTGATATGTATCCTTAAAACCCCAGATTCTGTTAAGTTTTCATTAGCTTTTGTGGGTATATACACAATAAAATTAAAGGAAAAAAAAAAAAAAGGAAAAGTGAAAAAAGGAGCTACTTAGCAGTTTGTTGGTTTTTTTTCTGGTTTATGGGCAAAAAGCAGGTTCTGCTGCATCCAGGCTTTAGGAAAGTAGCATAATTTGTCACAGTTAGTTGCTAGATGTAAAATCAAGGCTGTACTCGTGGATATCCTGGTGCACACCACCCAGAGGTCTTTGACAAACATCTCACAGTCCCGAGTGTGGTGGCAGTGCAAGAGTCCTCTGGGCTGTGTTTGGGGATGGGTAAGCATTGCACGAAGATCAGTGTGTAATGGAGACAAGCCAGTTGTTCAGTCCAAATCCTTTCTGCCCCCTTCCCTGAAGGCAAAGTGTCAAATAGTACACACCCCCAACAACACAGGAGAAAAATATTTGTTGGCTTTAGTCAGTGGCTAACTCTTGACCTGGAAATTGGAAACCTGTGTTAAGGTGCTCCCAGTCTGCAGAGGTTGCTCACCTAAAAAGCGACTCCCTCTTACAGACTGTTTATGATGCCCTGAAAACAGAGGAAGAGATTGAATGAAGACTCTGAACTAAAATTCATTGACAAGTTAGAGAATGCTTTCAGGAGCAAATCTGTGGCACTGGAAGGTCAGTTTTACCGAAGTAAAGAACTGCAACATAGTAGCTCAAGATTTGAGCTGCAGAAGTGTTACTTTTTGATGTTCTTACAGCCTATGATGTAGCTGTAAATTATCTTTGTGTGCTGCTGTACGTTTCTGTTGCCTTTTCTTTAGGGCTTAGCATTTTCTTTAAATAACAGAAGTTTAGAGTTGTAGAATATAACTGCCACATTTTCTGGTTTGTCAATGTAAGCAATGATGCTGCATTTTTTTAAGGTGAAATAAAGCAGTAGTAAGTTTAGCTGTGAAAATTGACCAGTTTCTTCTCTCTTGATTTATCAGTAGGCTATGTCACTATGATGTCATGTTCTTAGAGTAAATACTGTCATTTTTAGGATTATTACTTTTCATAGTTTTATCTTGAAAACAAAAAATATACTAGCATAAAACTGAGGATAAAGACTTTCAGGGATGTTACAATTATCTCTAATCTAAGTATTACAAATCCAGAAGATTAATTAATATTTTGCATGACCCATTCAGGCTAGAATTCAGACTTACCTTGATTTCCCTTATTCCTAGTTCCTGCTGCATCTATGTCCTTTAGCACACTCAGGTAATTACACTGATGTAACCAATCTTCAGAAATTACTTTCTCTGAAATAGAACAAAAATCCAATAAAAAACACATTTTATTCATCTTAATGTTAGGCACCACTTTGTACAATGTAGAAAAGCCACTTGTTCTTGCAATATCTGTAACTTTCAGTGGGAATGAAATAATAATTTTGCAAATTTTGGATTTATGTCCTGTTAACACAGCAAGATTTATTGACTTAAGAGATTGCATTGAATATTTCACAGCTACTTCTCAGGAGTGGTTTTTTTTCATCAGTAAAATGTGCTTCTCTCTCTCAAATTTATGGCAAAGTTTACTGTTCTTGAGATATTATCTGATTTTTTTTGTCATCTGATATTCTTACTTTACTTTCTGTAGTTTTATACCAATAAATTTCCCATCAGAAAATGGAAAAGATTACAGGTGTAATAGGCTTTTTTTTTTCCCTAGGCAAAATAAGATGAAATACATTCTGCTATTCAGCAATCAGGGGGTCTAGTCACCTATTTTCTTGTAAAGACCCATAGGAAATTTGTGCCAAGTCAGAAAAGAAAATGCAGCAAACTGAATTAAGACTGACTGTGTGGCAGCCACAAGATAATACTTCTGTGTGACAACGAGAATATGTTTTGTTTGTTGGCTTTGAGTTTGTATTTTTAGTTTAACTTTCCTGAAAACATGTTTACTTCGGGGATTGTCCCTGAACTGAAAATAGTTTTTGTATCAAGAGGATGTGGGATCTGTGCTTGCCCTGTTCTTTCTCTGCACCAACATATGTCATACATCAACATAGCTGGAGGCTAGGAAGCTCGGTGGAGCTGTTCTTGTGTCATAATAGCCTCCTCTACATATGCCTTTAGGCGAGGTGTTTTCATTTCCTTCATGAAAACAAAACTACCCCAGCTTTGAACAGTTGCTGTACTTACATACTAGGTTAACTAAGTATGGGTTTATAAACCAGATCATCTCCTAATGCTGTATCTGGTGATCTTTTCTCATCAATGTCCTTTCTTGGCCTTCAAAGAAACTTAGAGCAAAATTTTGCAAGTTTTAGCATTATGACACGTTATTTCCTAATCTCACTAGTTATTCATGGTGTCATTCAGATACATTTTGTTCGGCTAATTATCTTTTCAACAGAATATTACATGTGTGTTTAAGATACCTCGGAGCTATGATGGCATTTTGATTGTAAAAGCTGTCAGCTGCTGCAAGTACAGAACCAAATATATAAGAAACTGCCAACAGAGAGATTCAGGAGGGAACAGACTTCGTGAAGAAACACAGCCCTCTGCTGGAAGAAAAGCTGAATCCAAGGACACGGCTGTGGAGGGTGTATGGAGAGGTTTGAGTTTCTTCCCACTGTGGAGGGATAAATTCTCCACCTTTTAGAGAACAGCAGTCTGCTGGAAGTCCCAAAGTCTGCTTTACGTTTTGTACGCTGTACCACTGCATACAGGCATTCCATGCCAACAGGGCCCGGGGAGGACAGTGCTGCCAGCCTTTAATAACTGTCTCTGTTATTAATGTCTCTGAATGTAACTCTGACTTTGTCTGATGATTTCATGTGGGGGTTTTCCTGAGAAAGATAGAAGCCACATGTGTGATGCTTGCATTGATTCTCTTCATTTTGTTCCACAGACATCTGTGTTTCAGAATGTGGAGATGTCAGAAGCTGTCAAAAAAAGTTTATAAGATTCAATTATTCTTTAGTGCTTTAGTCCTGATGTTATCAACATCAGGAACTAATTTGTTTGGCTAATAAGATGGGTGCTTTTGATGTCTTCTGTCCAGGGAGATCTGTGCTTGCAGGTCAGAGCAGAAACATAAATTTTTCCTAAACTATTTACTTATGGTATTTATTGATTGTAATACCGATAATGGTTTTTTTTTTTAATGATAAATGCCTAATGTGGAGGATGCCAGTCTAAATAATCAAAGTAGAGCAAAGTTTCAGGTAGCTTAAAATTGATTTCTAAAGCTGGAGGGATACTGTGTTACTTCAAGTTCAGATATTAGGAATAATTATTATGTTTTCAATATACTTTCTATAATACCTTTTAAGTGCAAGTCTAGAGTACAATCTCTTTTTCAAGGTACTTACAGTCTAAAAAGTGGCGTTTTTTTTTTTTTTTTTTTTTTGTAAGGGATTCATTATGTTGTTTCTTTTTCTTTTATTTTTAATTCAATTTTGGGGAACTCTGAAGTCATGACAAAATACTTCTAAAATGGAGAAGTTAATTGCCTATTAGGCAAATAATATAAGCACTATCATGAATTAGTTCTGAGTTATGAAACACATCACCATTCTATCAGGGCTATATGTTTGAAATACTGATTAAAAATCAAGTTGGTGGCATGTTTAGGTTGGATATCTTATTTCAGTGTTGATGTCATGCATGCAGCTAAAATATTGAGGTGTACTACAATACAACTCATGAAATAGACTTAAAATATTTTTAAAAGCTATTTTAAAAGACTCTTTTTTCAGAGCATTTTTTTTCTTTCTTTCTAAAAATTGGCACTGCATATCACAAGGAGATAGACTTATTGTTACAGTACTTATATGTCTTTACATATGTGTATTTATCTTATTTATATATTTAATTTCAACAGAATTTTTAAATGTCAGGTATGTTATCTGTGACTTTTATTGTGCTCTGATTTAACTGTTTGTTACTCAGGTTTGGGGTTTCCTGCCATGATCTTAAAAAAGCAGCTGACAGTTACATTTGCAATTAAAGTAATTATTTAATTTTTAATATCTACTTTTCACCATCTAGAGAACTAATTTAAGCAGTGAAATTAAGCTAGATTCTAATGAAGGTTTTATATCATGTCGTTTATATTTGTAGTATTTTAAAAAGCAGAGTCAACAGACATGCAAATCTCTATTTGAGAGTTGTCACAAACTGAGTGCCCCAATATTATCTATCCTATTAAAAAATATGGTCATTGTGTTGTCTGCTAAGGCTGCACAGCCTCTAGGAGATGCTTCAGTAAGGATTTTGTCAGGTTACTGAGTGAAACCTCAGTGGCTTCTTTGCACATTATTTCTTTCTTTCTGCTCCAGAGGTCACTATCTTCCCATGAAAGTAGCCACCTTTTCAAAATACCTCCAAAATTCTGCAACAGAATAAAAGCCCTCTTGCTAGCATTTTTTTAAAATTATGCAATTTTACAACGCATTCTGTTGTCTTTCCCTGGCACTTTAAATTTAAACATCAATTTTTAAACTGACAAGGATCAGATAAATCTCTGAGGGCTTTTTTTATTTCAAACATGTATGCTTTTAATATAAAATCTTTCAGAGAACTTGTTTTCTGACATCAAAAATATGCAGTGATGTTCATTGTGAACTCATAGAAACACAAAAGACAATGAAAAGGATTGATAAAGAATCTGAAGAAAGATGCATGTGTGTATGAGAAAATTAAATATCCTGAAATTTTGAGTCAATAGAAATAAGAGCTCTCCACTATGGGATTATATTTCCCTGTTGGTTTTATTAGAGGCAACAAAACTATAGAAAATTTGCTTGTAGAAATTATTTTAAATTCTCCTGTTTTTTCTACAATTAAAATAATAGAATTATACATAAGCTAAGACAAAAGAGGCAAACACTTGTATTAGCAGAATAAGGAAAACATGGTGTCCAGAATTATATTCAAATATAATGTTCTATGAATCAACTCCTAAAGCATGCCATTTTTGCCTCATGTTTGAAAGGCAGTAATAACTTTTTGAAATATCTTGAGTGGCCGAAGCAGACATTTCGGTACCGCAGCCATGTGACAGTCCCTGTTCTTCAAATATCAGATATTAAAAAACTGTGCATGGTAATTATGGAGTATAAAAATTTCTCAGTAAGTAATGCAATTTGGTCCATCCTATTCATTCAGAACTACCTGGGTTGACTTGAAATTTATAGGCCAGTTTCATATTCAAGTTGTATTCTACACTGAGTTGGGTCAGCATGTACTCTTCTGATATTTCTGAGAGTTGATGTTAAAAAGTGCCTCTTGTACAGCAGGGGTTGAAAACCTGTCCTGACCACTGATGCATCATGAAAGGCAGTAAGTCAAATGCTAATGATTGGGTTGTATGTGCAAACTGGTGTCCTTGGTAACCTCATTTCAGGAAATGTCAATTTCCCATCCAGCACAATCATTGCAAGGGATTTTCCATCTCCCATTGCCTGTTTCTTCTAATGAATCATTTTCATTTGAAGTCACCATAGAGTTGGCCTCATTAGTTTACCTAAGAGCTGTAAAGAAACACTTACAGAGCTGAAGAAGTGTTTCTTGTTACCGCATTTCTTATTTTTTAAAGCAATGAAGACTTTAAAGGGTGTCTGTTATCTACAGGTCCATGTATCATCTCAGGTTCCTGCCATGTCTCTTCAAAATGAAGACACTGACGTTCTCTTACTGCAGGATCTCTGTTTCCATACACTGATCCATTCAGCTCACAGGAGGTGCTGTGAATACAGCATACTGATGTTTTGTAGAAGAGATCATTTATAAATGACAATTCTGTTTATTGGACTAACAGTGGAAGTTCATGAAGCTCCTGGCAGCAGCATTAGATTCCTCAGGGAGATGGGCTGTCTGTGTCTGTGAGACAACTGGGTGATTCCACAATGCTGTGATAGTCTTTCCTGGAGCATTTAAATATGACTGTGAGCTACAAGAGCTACTCTTACCACCAGCAAAGGGGTAAAACTTGTAAGAGCTTTTATTCACCTCTGCTCAGTGAATCCTCTATTTGCCAAAGTTCATTCTCATCTGGATATCCCTAAGAATCTTGTGCCACAGGCCAACCCATCTCTGCCAAGAAATCATTGAACTCCAGAGGTTGTTATTAGCAGAAATAAATGTTGTCATTTTCATTGGCTACAAGCTTGCAGCACACAGCCAGACTTTCTAAAAATACAAAAGGTAAGCAAAAGGTGAGCAACTGATTGTTGTGGTTTAACCTCAGTGGGCACCTGAGCCCACACAGCATCTCAATCTCTTCCCCTGAGCCAGGATGGTGTGGAGAATCAGAAGGGTAAGAATGAAAAAAACCACTGGTGGAAATAAAGACAGTTTAAGAGAAGAAGAAGAAGCAGCCATATACACAAGGAGAACAAAGCAAGAAATTAATTTACCACCTCCATGGGCAGGCAGGTGTTCAGGCATCTCCGTGAAAGCTGGGGTCCATACATGTGACATTTGCTTGAGGAGACAAACACCACCACTGACAAACAACCCCTTCCTTCTTGCAACTTGATATGCTGAGCCTGATGCCATATGGTGTGAGATATCCCTTTGGTCTATCTGTTGGGGTCAGCTGTCCTGGCTGTTTCCCCCTCATGTCCTTGTGCACCCCCAGTCTGCTTGCTGCTAGGGTGAGGCACAGAAAAGGGCTTGACTCTCTCAGTTTGCAAACCCTGCTAAGATCCCTGTGTGGAAACAGCACCACTTCCAGCAAGAAACCCCAACATAGCCTCATACCTGCTACTCTGAAGAAAATGAACTGGATCCCAGCCCAAACCAGTATACTTACACATTGCCCAATGTAATGGCTGCATTCAGTCTGTGAAATCTCTTTTGCAGGCTTGTCTGCCATGAAACAAAATCTTCAAGTAACTGAGCGAGTAGAGGGTACCATGAGTGACATTTTCATTTGATGTACCAAATAGGAAGAATTTTTATTCTATTTAAACTGTATGTCAACTTCCCTAGGAAGACATGTTTGAATAAAACAAGACACACAGTAGAATTTGGGAGTAAGGTATCCTGGCCACCTCTGTGAAAGGACCCACTCTCAGAGATATATAAAGAAGAGGTCATATTAGCTGCAGACATTTTCTCTTGGTTTTAAATTTTAAGTTCT
This sequence comes from Serinus canaria, assembly GCF_022539315.1. Classification (NCBI taxonomy): domain Eukaryota; kingdom Metazoa; phylum Chordata; class Aves; order Passeriformes; family Fringillidae; genus Serinus; species Serinus canaria. The sequence continues at coordinate 108,951,616 of NC_066315.1, read as the reverse complement.
TTCTTAGAGAAATAATTAGAATTTATAACTGTGGTTGTTTCGCTTGCAATTTATGGTACTCTCTATGCCACAGTTAAGAGCTGCACCTGATTAAAATAATATGCATTGGTTGTGTCATTTTCAGTTTATTTAGATTAAAATCATCAACCATTTTATTTCAAGACCTGCTTACTGCTCAGGACCTTGAAACACCTCTTTTAGTCCCACAGAAGAACTTGCTGCCTGTCTCAGAATCTCAGAAGTTACTTCGCCTTGAAGCAGAAACTAACCCTGAAAAACAGGGACTCTTACAGTATATTTTGAACTAGGTATTATCAACATCAGGTACTCATTTCTTTTATAAACAAAATGGGTGCTTTTGATGCCTGCTATCCAGGGAGATCTGTGCTTGCAGGCCAGAGCAGAAACCTTCCTAACACATTCTTGAACAAGGGAAGATTGCTTAGATGCAATAATCCCATTTCTTTGAGATATCTCATCACTGTGGATCTCTTTGTCATTGGCACTAAACAGCAGAACTCAAGAAGGATCACAGCTCTCTCTGTAACAAGTTCACCTCTAGTATGGGAGCAGGAGGCATCTTGGTAAGATGCATTCACTCAAATGATGTTGCTGTCTGAGGAGTTCTGGCCTTGCACTTGTAAAGTGGTGATGCACTTGTAATGTGATCAAAATTGTCCATGTCTCAGGAAGGATGAGTCAGTGTAGGATCAAAACCTGTCTTTTTCTCTAAGATGGATAGCTTAGCAATACTGGAGGTCTAAGTCTCTTTCTCTGACTTGTTTCTTTTTTCACCATACCTAAATTTTTCCTATTTCGATCCTAACATTTACAGTGAATTTCTAAGTCTTGGTTGTATTGAGTCAAGATAATATTAGAGATATTTTTGCTAATTATATTTTATTACCTCTAAGGTAGATCCACACATTTGGTTTTAGTTAACCAAGATTTAACTTTTTAATTTCAGAACCTATTTTACATTCTGTAAAGAATACTAGTATGTGAAAAAATAAAGTTGGGGTCAGATGTATAGCTAAAATGGAAGCATTTTATTGCACAAAACCTGAGATCAGAATTTCGTAATAACACTTGAAAAAGCTGGAGTGACTTCTGAAAATTGCCACGTAATTCTTCAATTAACCACTATGTATGTCTAAGCAAAAGAAGAGGTGTGTGAAGAGTAGGAAATAACACTTGTTTTTAATGTATACGAGTCTGGGAATGCAAGCTTCACAATGTCTTCATAATGTTTGGAATTTTAATTATTGTTTAAATATGTATATGGAGAAGAACTGATCAGATACTCATTAGCTCCTTTGTGGGTTCCAGCTGAGAGAAATCAGAAAGCATGGACCTTGATTCTGTAACTTGTTAAGTTCATTGCAAACCTCATGTTGATTTTAATTATGGTAAAATCAGGTACTGAGTAAGATGTATTACCAAAATGTCATGTGATTTATTACTATGCATTATTCAGATACTCTGATTATAGTAACTGTTGCTGAAGGTGATTTTATCATTTATTATCAGGAAAAATATTGTTAAAAGTATATTTTCTTTCCTATCTTTCTTTCTTTTTTTTTTTTTTTTTTACTCCTCCATTAGATACTTTCTACTAAGCTTTATTCCTTATTGATTCGTATTTATAGAGTGTGATCAGCAGCTATTTGGTTTTTTCCCATTGTAGACAAATTGCTGTAGTTGAGGAGTTAAAGTCTTAAGGTGTATGTAAGAATGAATATTTCTATGTATTGTCAGCTTTCTTCACTAGGCTATCTTCTCTGTGACTTTGGACTTCTTTGTTCATTATTAATTTCTTTTTTCTAAAGCAATTTTCATTCTTTTCAATGTGCTTTAAGAAGAATTCTGTATTTTAGGACCTTTCTAAGATGCCCTTTGTTTTTTTTCAATTTCTGTGATATAGTTTTCTGAAGTGGGTTGAAAGGACATACAAAGACTATTCCAACTTAAGCCATGTCACTGACTTTAAGAGGAATGCATTACTTTTGTTCCTTTTAATATTTTCCATGCCATTTATTCCTTAATTTAACCTTCTTAGCTTCTTTAACTGTTCTAAATGTTGAGTAGACATGTTTGTGGAAATATGTACATGTTCCTCTCAAACAGAAACAGAATTTTAAGATGTGCTTAATTTCTCTGATCTTTTACTTCAAGTTTGGACACAAAATGGTAAGTGCTGATTTAATCCCCAGTTGCTTAGTTTGTCCTGAAATTTTTCTGAAGTTTTTTAGTTTATTTTGACCTTTCCTATTGTAATCACATTATATACAGACTTTTAATTTCACTGCTCCTGCCCTTTCACATAATTTGTAAATATATGAAAACAACAGATATGGGATTTTGAGGTATATCCTCCAACCTATTTTTTTCAATGGAAATGGACCATCTGATCTTACTTCTTCAATTTTTTTATTAATATAAGAATTTTTTCATATTGCCTTGTGACTACTTCACTTTTTAAAGGTTTTTTTTGTGCAAGATTTTGTTCATTTCCCTCTAAATCCTGTCATTGTGTCACAGCTGTGAGCTTGCTTAGTAGTTGTAAGGCAACATGGGCAGTTTTTCTGGGATTTTTGGTAGTCTTGGTGGAAATTGGGGTGCTTGAGATTGTTTCATGTGCAAGAGAGGAAGTGCAGTGTTTTCCTGTCGCTAACCTTTGTTTTGAGATGCTCTAAAATTTCTTTGTTCTTTTTTTCTTTTGAAAGAAGTCATTATATAAGTAAAATCCAATGACAATAGGTAAATAATACCGAAATGAGTCATCTATACTGACAGAAATATGCCATGTATGTTTTCTGTTTCACCTGGCTATACAATTTCTTTTTCATATCACATGGCAGTGACATGGACTCTTGTGCACCCTGTAACCTGCTTTGCATGACTGAATTAAACTGGAAATGCTAGTGATACCAGTGGTTTTAGGAATATCAGCATTTTCAGAAAAAGTCAAGGAGAAAACTCTTTTTTCTATCCCTTAGTGAAGCATTTATTTTTGGGGTTTTTTTGGAGTTCGGATTTTTTGGGGTTTTTTGTTTGTAGGTTGCTTTTCTTTGGTGTTTTTTGGGGGAAGGTTTTTTGTTTTTTTTTTTTTGTTTGTTTGTTTGTTTGTTTGGTTGGTTGGTTGGTTTTTACTATTTTAATTTTTTTGGCAGCTATTTGCAAAATACATTACAGAGGAAGTAGATCCCTTCAGCTGCCATCTGAGGAGGACTAGAATAACGCAGTGTTGATAGGCACGAGAGAGATTCGTGGTGGCACAGACTGGAAAGACTGCTCTGCAGTTCATACTCTTTTCTTTATGTTCAGTGCCATCACTGAGAAAATGATGAAGATTGCAGGGAACTGAAAATACTGAGGCTGTTATAAATCACACCGCACAGTCTGTGCCTCGCACGCACGCATTGTGGCTCATGGGGCTGTAATTTTTCATGACAGCTACGACTCTGAAAGTTGTAGCTGATAGGCAATATAGGAAGAAAATTACAGCCTATGACTGTTACATGTCTGTTGTTAGAATAGTGCCAAATACTATTTATATGTCTCTCTCATGGGTGGTGGGACCTAAGGAAGTGGAGGAGTTCAAAATGCTGGGCTTCATGCTCGAGCTATACACAGACTGTGACACTTTGCAGATCTTTACTTCAGCATTGGATGAAATATTGGAAGCAAGTAAATGAAGAATGTCTCAAACAATCTTGCAGAAAATGCTCTTGAATTAGTGATGAAGCAACTTTATGATTGTTTCCTCTTGTCTTATTGCAGAGGTTTTTTTGGGTTGTACTGCAATAGCTGTCTCTAAAACTCGGGTATTGTTGGTTTTAGTTCTGCAGAAGTGGATTTATTTTGTGATATAAGACACACTTTGGAATATGTTATTGACCAGAACAGTTTTCTTGGCAGTATGGAGGAAAATTTTTTCTGCCTACTGAAACAATGATAAAAATAATGGACAAACACCAGCAGCCATTGTAAAATTTTTACCTGATACACCTCTATTTCTTTTGCCTTTTTGTCAAATTTATTCACAGAGGTAGAAAAAAAGCATTTTTGCAGCCTATAATGAGGTCTATACCCATGTCTCATGGTAGTGTTTTCCTGACAATTGTTGTAGTTATTAGTATCTTGTTCTGTAATTATGGCAAGTTTTCCTTCCTTTAATGTTCTTAAATCTGTTATTCAGAGTGAAAGTAAAGTCCTTAACCCCTCCTTTGACCTTGCCTTCAAGTTCCTTTCAGCATGAGCAATTGATGTCAGTGAAAAATTTAATTCACAAATAACATTTGTCCACAAAATTACAGTGCAGTGGATTGATTATGTGAGGATGGCTCTGAACTAGGTTCAGCCACCAGCAGAGCGTTGACTCCTATTTTGTTTTGTTGATATGTGAGGTATGAAAAAAAGCCTTTCTTCGACTACTCCAAAACCTGCTCAGAGGTCCAATTAGAAGTTGTAATGTTGGCAGGCTTTAAGTGAGAGTGAACTGGTAGCATGAGTAGTTCTGGCTGAAATTGCATGAACCTCCCAGGGTGGATATTTTGAAATTATCTCATGCTTACATGTTCAAGGAACATACTAGACAATCAAAATAAATCTTTACTAATTCAGATTTGCTTTACATTTTCCTTTACGGAGAGGGACTACCTTGGAGTATTTCCAAATAGATGGATTAATTTTGTGTGTATTTCTATCAGGAATGAGTTAAAGAATTCTGAATTTATTTGGACCAAATACAGTATGAAGTTAAAAGAAACAGAAGACAAGATTATAAAGGATGAAAAACACCTTGAGGAGTTAGTGAAGCAAAAAGCAGAAATCCAGGAAGATGTAAAATGTTGGAACAGCAAAGTGAGTCTTGAATATTTATAAACAAGCAAGTAAATGAGTATCTGTTATTGAAAAGTACATGAATGCCTAAGTATTTTGTATGTTTAAGAGTTAAGATCCTCTGTATGAGTAAAAATATAAAAATGGATTTTAAAATTAGAGGTGGTAGATTCAGTAGAGATCTCTTGTTCATTATTTTGTTTTAGTATTATTTTTCTGCTTTAATTATTAAAACTATCATAACCATTTTACAGTTTTGTACGCTACCTACATATTTTTCATTTCTGGTCAGATATCTGCCTAATATTTCCTATCTTCTTAAACCATCTGAACAGTGTGTGCAGGTAGTGGGACAGCATAACTGTCCTCTGAAGTTAGCAGATTTTTTAATCTGAAATGGGATGTGATACACTTTTAAATCATGCATAACTGTGTTCTATTTTATTTACAATTTTCCACTCTTTCTACTATATTTGCTATAATTATTTTTAAATCTTGTACTTTGTAGTCTAAAATCTGAACTGAAGCTCCTCACAGAGCCTGACTATGAGTTTTCAGTTAATTGAAAGCTCCTGTTGAGCCAGTAAAAAATGCCTAGAAAATGTAGATGCTCACAACAGAATCTGGGTGCATATTTATTTGCTCTGGAATATATACACATGTGTATATTTGCATAGGTATGCACACCAGTGCAAATAAATATGAAATTAATTCTCTTGTACATGCTCAGTACCATTTTGGGTTGTCCATCTTGATAAATAGGTCCTGCTAATGATCAAGTGGAATCCAGAATATACAATATGGAGGATTTCTAAGAAGCTGAATTACCAAGCATGACCAGAATGTAACAAAAAAATCCTTAAAGCACACCCCCCCACCCCCCCCCCCCCCCCCCAAAAAAAAGCAAAGATACAGTCATATTACAGCACCAATGGGCATGTTCTTGCCTTTTTTTTTTTTTTTTTTGGCTGTGTATTACAGTTTTTTTTCTATTAGTGGTGCCAGCAATTGCTACCAACAGATATTGAGAATACAGCTATATTCAAATAAAGCCAATACTTATTAACAAGCCTTTCTTTTTGTCCTTTTCTACGTATTTTTCCACCTGGGATTGATCACCAGACATACTCCAGTAGGTATCACCTGGTTATTAAGACCAAGACAATACAAAGACAGACATGCACAACAGGGATAATGTGAAGCATGGAACTGCTCCACTATGTCACCACCTAATGGTGAACCAAATTAAGTTTAGCAAATATCTGCTTTGCTATTGCAAATTTCCCTCAAAAACATGGCTAAATCAACAAACTAAATGCATCTTTATAAATAACAGTGGATATTCACAAAGCTCAAAGTTATTCTTCTGATCATCATAAAAATATTTTGGAGGCAATTGAGTTATTTTAGGAATTATGAAAATATTTGGTTTGTATTCAGTTTGTTCACTGGGGTTTGAATCAGACCCAAACTAGAACACGACAATTGTCACATACACCAGTATGTTTGAAGACAGAATAAGTCACGTGAATTAATTTTTTTCAGCATTGTTTTTCTTAGATGCCTTTTCTGTGTTAATTCATGCTGATTTTGAATGTTTTATGTGATCTATTAGCAGTGTTACAACTTTTGACATAGTAGGGACAACTCTGAGTTTTCTTTTTATCATGCTACTCAGACTTACATTACAAAAGGTATCTGTATGGATTAAACCTATGTTCTGTATCTACCTGGGCTTTGTTTCTGAAAGATTAGAAGAAACCCTTCTTATAAAATTGTTCTCATACTTAACTATTATTCTTTTGTTTTCATTAATTACCTGCACAATGTGACATTATTTCAAGTAACTCCTGTCAAAATGTTTGCTCTAAAAGCATTGAAAGAGTGAAAAACATTTCTGAATAATGTATTTCCTATGTACTAGCAATTTGAAAACTAGGACATTTTGCTCATACTTAATCAGTTTGGGTTTTTCCCCCCCCTGTAGATATAGCCAACTCTTTGTCTTTCTCACAATTCACCTGAACTATATTTAGAATCACAGAATGGTTTGGATTTGGAAGGGACCATAAAGATCATCTAGTTTCAGCCCCTTGCTGAGGACAGGGGCGCCTCCTGCTAGTCCAAGTTCCCCAAAGTTCCATCCACCCTGGCCTTGAACATTTTCAGGGTTGGGGCATTATATTTCTCAGAGTATTTTACACCTTGGGGAGCTTAACCATTTTGGTTTTATCTCCTCTTTCTAGGTTAGTAAAGGTGCTTCATTGCAGTTTTGTTCTCAAATCATACTTTACAATTCATAATCATTTAGGTTCAGACTTTCAGTCCCCAACTATTTAGGATGGTACAGCCATCCATGGACAACTGACAGAACCCTAGAGAAGTACAGCAGAGCTGTAACATTCTGGTCAAGATAACAAGTCCCTCCTTAGCTGCTGGGACATAGTCACAAAGGTTCTTATGTAAATCTGATCCTCATCAGATGCTTGAGATACCAGTAGGAAATTACATTCCACTTAAAGTACCTGCATCCCAATTCTGTCCTGATTTCCTCACATGTATTATTCTCTAAGACTTTTATTATGGACCTTGATACTGCTAGATCAACCAACATGTTTGTTGCCTGGTCATATTCCAGTTGGACTCTCATCACTATGTGAATTGTAGAGGATGTGGAGTTGTTTCAACTTTTGCAGAGGAAGGAGAGGGAAGGAAACAAAGTTTATTAGGCTTCATGTGAACAGTTATGCTTTTCTCCACCTAAAACCACTTTAAATTATTTCCTTATCCTCTAGATGGTTGCTTCCCTAACATCCTAATTTTTCCTTAAGCTCTAGTGATTGGTCATTGATTTGAGCAGAGAAATTATGGATTCTCCCTCCATGAGAGTGTTCAAGGCTGGATGGGGCCCTGAGCTGCCCGATCTGATGGAAGGTGTCCCTTTCTGTGGCAAAGGAGGTTGGAACCAGATGATCTTTAGGGTTTCTCCCAACCCAAATCATTCTGTGACTCTATGAATTGAATGAAGAGAGATATATTGAGATATTAAGGAAAATCTTAAGGCTGAGAAAAACTTGATGTATTCTGCTTAGTTACACCTCATATGTCATGGGTGATTTAGCAGGCAGGGATTGTGCCCTCACTGAAACTGTGAAGCCTAAAAATTCTGCTAGGATATCCTGCAAGGGCAATGCACAAATGCACACAATAGCATAACACATCCTTAATTGCTCTTTAATAGGCTTCCTTTTAAATATTTTTTTTTAAAAATATTGTTTATTATAACAAAGAAACTTGAGAAATTTGTATTGCTTACTTTACAAAATATTTTTTGTACAGAATATTTGAATAACAAAATAGCAGCCCAAGGAGATGAGAGTGTTAAATTATCAGATGCTGTTTCTTAAATGATAAAAACATTTAGGAATCAATACTTTCTTTTCTTTTTTCAATGTAAATTAATTAAAAATACTTGCATACTTATGTCTTCTGTGTTGGCCTGAAATAATTTCAGCTTATGTTAAGGTGTCTTAATGGTTTAATGTTCATTAGAAATCCATCAAGGAAGCAATCTACTGGCCATAAATCAAAGGATTCTAAATATTAATGAAGCATTGGAGAGTTTGAAATATAAAAATTAACATGAGGAGAAAAAACAGAGAGTTTGTGCAAAAAAAAAAAAAAAAAAAAAAAAGAGAAAAGGTAGTGCCAGCACAGCAATATAAATATAGGAAGAAAACTATTTTTTTGTACTTAAAACATGCCTACAAAATGAACCTTACTTCAAGTGTGTCTGTAAAATCACATTTCAACAATTTCAAATTGTTTCAGGCTGAAATTTATCAGCTGACTTTTTTCGATTTTACTTGAAATAAAAAAAGCTAAAATTATACAAAAAGAAAATACCTACCTTGAAAATGAGGAAGATTCTGAAATGTTTTTTTTGTTAACAGAAACCTCAGCCCCTAAAACATTTTGGTAAAAGCTCTTATCATGTTTTGGGTTTTTTTTTCATTTGTGATGGTTATAAACGTAGAATCTGAAACACTATTTTTCTCTATTTTCCATGAATTCTTTTAAGGTATGCACATATATTTTTTTAGCTCTTCAGTTTATTGATTCAAAAAATCTATACTTTAAACAATACTGTACATAATATTCTCTGTATAGAAAAAAATAATCACATTTTTTTTTAGTTCCCTCTTCCTTTGAACTCTGGTTGTCTGCTGGATTTATTTATCTGATAGGTTATCATCTTTATGCGCCCAGAAACTTTGGATTTTATTGTCTGGTTTCAACAAAGTCATCTGAAAAAAAGTTCTTGAAAATAATTAGATTCTTAAAATTTCTGTAGAAATTGATGACTGAATTGAATAAATACATCCTGTCAGCATGAAAACATTCCTTACTAGATTCCAGAAATGCCATATAAGTGGCGTGGGAAAAGGGAGGGGATAAAAAGATGAAAGAAAGGAGGAGTTATATCCAGAGTCCTTATTAATGGTCCAGAGCTCATACCTTAACACACCAATGTAAATCAATGATGGGACACAAATGAGTAATAAACCAGGCTTCATTAGTTCTGATGTTGATGGAACTACTTACTGGGATTATTAGAATATTTTGAAATTAGTGACAGCTTTCCAAATTTATTATTTTCAATTTCATTGACATCTTTCTTGATCAACAGAATTTTTATTTAATCATACCTGTAATAATGGAGAGAGATCTTAGCTGTTTTGGAAGTATTAACTGATAAGAGGAAACTCAGGCTTGTAAGAATTTGTAGAGAAAAATAGAGAGAATCAGGATTGAGACATGAGTTGTCAGAAAGCAGATTTGAGAAGCGCTAAGACTATGTTGTACACTAAAACTTTACAGAGATCATAGAAAGACTGAGGACATTCACAAGAGAAACCCTTGGAGTATTTTCTATGTGTCATATCTAATTGGTATTGCTGTGAGTGTGTCCTGGTCATCGTCCTTCCACATGTTTGGGAATTCCGGAAGTGCAGGTGAAAGTTCAGATTCAAGTCCCAGAGAATGGCAAATTATGAAGAGTTCCCAGTAATGAGGGATTCCAGGAGCTCTATGTATATCTTCAAAGGATGATCTGAAACCATCCTCTGAGAAGGAAATATCTTTTCAGATAGTCTGTGCCATTTAGTCTAGCCAGAGGAAATAATGAATGTAGGCTAAATAGAGTATCCAATTTAGATGAAATTCTTTCAGCATCTTCCTTTAGTGTAAAAACAGGATTCTGCTTCTGATACAATTCCAGATTTCTGTTTATTGCTCTCTTTAGATAATGTAAGTTAACTCTTACATGGACTTTCTGGAATTCTGTTTTATTGCACCCCTCCATTTTCTCAATTTTACTTTAAAGACCACCAGCCTGTCATCTAACATATCTGATCTTTAGGAAGAAAGCAATTGCTAATCTCTCCTAAAAATTTGAAGTTGTGTCCATTTGTCCTACATGTTACTGAGTGCTAGGACAAAGAAAGAGTGTTGTTTGTAGGTCTGTTTATTTGAAAGTCTCCTTGTATCTTTTCTGGAGTTATTTACTGAATAAGAAATTTGTTTTAAACAAAGGTTGTAAATAAATATAGTTGGGGAGTTGCCATAAGTTGCTAAGAGAGAAGCAGAATATTTGGTTCTGCTCAGGAGCCTTTAAATTTTTGGTCTTCCACTAATTTATTCCTTTGTGTTACCTTTCCTTCATATTATGCTAGATATCTTGGATGAAAGAAGGCGAGGAAAAGCAGTGCATTTAACCTGATATTAACTCCATTTCCATGAAGACTGAATACATCTTAAAAGTTTTATTTGACCAGGAAATCTCAGGTCTTCATGATATGTACAGCTGCTAAATGCATTAAATATTTGGGAAATATTCTAATTAATTATTTTATTAAAATTAATAATTAATTAATTTCAAAAATTAAACACTTAGTATTGCTTCTCAAATGGGGCAGAGTTCCTGAGTAAGCTGCAGAAGCTGTGATAAAAGTTTCAACACCTGTACATGAAGTGGACCATGGAACACATTGCACCAAAGAACTTCCTTCAGCTGCAGTCCACTTGCCTTTCTGCCTGGAATATTTTTGTTTTTCTTGCATCCTAAAGTGCTTTGACTTCCAGAGTAATGGGTAACCGTATATTCATGAAAAAAATTTTGCTCCACATGAAAGGTATTGGCAGTCAGAACGGAACAATTATTGTTTAGTTCCTTTCTTTTTTTCCCAGCTTCAGCACACATTTGCTTACTCTGCACGGTTGAGACAAATTACTGTCTTGGCTTGACTGTTTTGAAATTTAAGTCGTTTTATAACCATAGACATTTTGGAAGGAATCTGTGAAGCTGTTTAGTTTTGCCTTCACCAAAGGAAGTTTGACTATTTATATATATTTTGAGAAACAAACAGAAGACTTTTTTTTAGGGTTTTCCGTGCCTACTCTTTCAAAACTTCTCTAGGAAAAGGGAATAGTAAATTGTCCAGTGACCTCTTGTCAGTATTTTAGGATATGTGTTTGTCCTGGTTTAGGGCAAATTTGGGAGAGAATCCTCAAAAAGGGGCCCCTCCAGAAAGCAAACCCACACAGCCCCTCCCCTCAACCGGTTCAGGAAGAATTCGTCGGAGAGAAGTGGAAAGAACCTGTTTATTTGACAAGCACAGCACCCCCCAGCACACACAATGAACAATACCAGATGACACCACTCTTTCACCGCTCTGAGAAATATGACAAATTCAGAAAGTCTCTCCCGGGATGGTCACCTTGTTATCAGTCCCTCCGGCGCTGGGGCAGCTGCTGCAGCCACAGGGTGCAAACTCTCGGTGTTTCCCAGGTCCCAGTCCGGAGCAGGTTCGGTAGGTCCAAACAGAAAAAGGGAAGCAGTCCAGGAAGGAATTTGGACTGTCTAGCTAAATTAACTAATGAGTAGAGGAAAGAAGCAAAAGCAAGCAGAAGCAAAGAAGAAGCAAGAGCAAGCAAAAAAGCAGGGCAAAAAGCAAAAAAGCAGCATTATTTAGTGTGCTATCTGTATGTCCAGCCTAGTGGCTGATAAGAGGCCCAAACCAAAACTTTCACTCTGCAGAGCCAGTCTTAAAGGCACAGAACATAATATCCAGCATAAATTACACACATGAATGGGGATACCACCATCCTAACGTCACCCTAGGACAGTGTTATGTTCTTCAGGTAATTTTTTTTCAGGTAGAAAACTCTTTTTCTTACACAGTCCTTATTATGACCTGCCTCTGAGGCAGGGTAACTGAAATTCTTGCTAGTTGATCCCTTGGGATTAAAGTAAAATAATACTGAATGAAAAAACATTGCTGGGAAGTACCAGTGGTGTAGTGGTATCATGCAAAACTCCCATTCTTTTGACCTGGGTTCAATTCCCAGCTGGTGCATGGAAAATTCCTAGCTCCCGGCCTGTGCAGTGCCTATATCACAAGTTTGGTGTAATTTGTCAAGTTACAGAGGCAGTGTGTTTTGTGCTTTTGTTGCTTGAACTTTGGGCAGGACAACTAAGTTGCTGTGGGCTTTTTCTGTGTAATCCTATGGCATAATTGAGTGGTATTTTTAGGTTGCTTTTGTCAAAGAATTCTCTTCTACTGAAAAGTAGTAAACACTGAAAACTCTGATATTTTTATGCAAATAAATTGTTTTACGTGACCTAAGAATCTGGAAATAGTAATTTACTTGTAATTTGAACTTATCAGCCATATAACTAACATACCTCTGCACTGGTATGAAATATCCTATACTCGGCCATTCATCATAAAAGAGAGGAACTGAGAGTCTTTGACCAATTTAACACTTTCAGATATAAGGGCTGTCCTTGACACTTTCTTCTCATCCAAAATTGATATTTTTATATTATATTTGGGAAGAGGGGCCAAAAAAAGCTGTTTAGTATTCAAATATCATCTCTTTCAAACACAAGAGCTGTCCATTACAATGAGTAGGAAGTCAGGCAAAAATGCCAAGAGGCTTGCATGGATGAACAAGGAGCTCCAGGCAAAACTCAGATGCAAAAAAGAAGAATATAGAAGGTGGAATATAGAAAGTGGAATCAGGGACTGGCAACCTAGGAGAAATACAGCAGCATTGTATGAGCATGCAGAGATGCAGTTGGAAAAGTTGCAGCCAAAATGGAATTGAATCAGGCAAGAGATATCAAAGACAACAAGAAGGACTTCTGTAAGTGCAGACATCACAAAAGGAGTACTACAGAGAATGTGAGCCCATTGCTGCCTGGGGCAGGGAACCTGACGGCACAGGAAAGTGCTGCAGTGCTGAATTCCATCTTTTCTCCACTCTTTTGTGCAAGAGCCAGCCTTCAGGAATCCTGGGTCCCAGAGACCAAGGGGAAAGCATGGAGAAAGGAATGCATACCCTTCGTGGAAGGGAATCAGATCAGGCAGTATTTATTCAAACTGGACATTCATCATTCCATGGGCCTTGATGGGATGCTCCCAGGAGTCCTGAGGAAGATTATGACTGGGAGAAGTGCTTCTGGACTGGAGGAGGGAAAATGTCACCCCTGTGTTCAAGAAAGGCAAAAAGGAGAAATCAAGGATCTACCGGCTAGTCAGCCTTGTTTTAATCCACAGAAAATGATGGAGCAGCTAATCCTGCAAAACATTTTCCAGGTATGTTTCACAAAGGCAAGAAAGCCGTCAAGAGTAGTGAGCAAGGATTCACCCAAGAAATGTTGTGCTGGACCAGTTATCAAACAGAAGTGACTGGCCTGGTAGGCAGGGGGAGAACAGTGGATTTTGTCTGCCTGGACTTACACTGTCTTCCATTAAGATCCTCATAGACAAGCTATTGATCCAAGGGCTAGATGAGTAGACGTGAGGGGAACTGAAAATTAGCTGAACGGCCAAGCCCAGAGGGTGGTGCTCAGTGGCACAAGGTCAATTTGGAGGCCGCTGCTGTGTGCTGAAATGTTCACACAAATGGATGTTCCACTGTACAGTCAGGGGAATTTTATGGTTTAAGTATCTAAGGACTGTTAGTTATTAGTCTTAGAAATTAGTATTTTAGAGGTGATTCAGATAAAGCCCCTGCTTATTTGCTGTCTTACATCCTTTTATTAAAATGTATTTATCAAATACCACTTAGGAGTCCAAGTAAACTCTATCACCCATATATCCCTTATCATATTCTAATTGAATCCTTCAGAAAATGGATTAATTTTGAGGCACTGCTGCCTGGTCATGCTGATCCCTCTCCTGTGCATCAAGTTTTCCATTTGGAAGCAATTTTTTTAATAATAATTCAATAATTAATGAGTTATTCAATAATAATTTGATACTGTGAGATTGCTTATTAGGACTTTACAGATTTTATCTGTTTTGGAATTTAGGTTCTTTTTTCCCCTCTATCGTGCTTGGTTTCTGAGTGTTCATGGTAAGTGTCTCTAAGTCCTTGTGACCACCTGTTTGCCTTACTTTGTCTCCAGCAGGCTTCCTGTGTTTGAAAAAGTACTTGGTTTATGTCTCTTGTAGGTTTTTCCAAATACTCTGGTTTCCCTTTCCTGATTGTTTTTTTATATTTAAATAAGCAAAGATCATGATGTTTTCTGCTTTCCTCTTTTAGACATATTTCCATCCTTTTGTCTTGCTACTAAAAGTTTTCCTTCTGTTAGTGACGCTGGATTTTTTTTTGATATTTCCAAAAAGTCTGCCAATGCTTGGCTCACATGTCCTTTAGGCCTCCAATACTGTGTCTGTAAGTAATCTCTCTTTGGCTTGCAAGAATTTTATTTTTATATGTTGGACCATGAAGTTTTTAATAAACTTTAATTAAATTTAATAATTAAATAATAATTGTTACAAAACCTCTTTTTTAAAAAAAATTTATTATGATAACAGTGTTACTTTTTGGATTTTGTTGTTCTTTAAGCTGTCTTTGCAAGTGTAGTGTGCTGACCCTGGCTGCATGCTGAGTGCCCACCAGGCTGCTCACTTCCCTTCTCAGTTAGACAGGGAAGAGAAAAATATAGCAATGGGTTCATGCGTTGAGATGAGGACTGGGAGAGATCCCCCACTGAACACCATCACAGGCAAAACAGACTGAACAAGGAGATATCAGCTGAATTTATTAACAACATAATCTCTAACAGGACATGGAGAAGTAAAATAAATCTTAAAAACACCTTCTCCCCATCCCTTCCTTCTTCCTGGGAATATGATGACTTACATTTTTCCCTACCTCCTTCCCCAGAGTGGCACAGGGGGATGGGGGATTGGTGGTCAGTTCATCACATGTTGTCTCTGATGCTGCTTCCTCCTCGGTGGGAGAACTCCTCACATTCTTCCCCTGTTCCAGTGCAGACAATGTTCCCCAGGAGACAATGAGGCAGACATCGATGAAATTGTCCTGCATGAATCCTTACCATGGGCTTCAGCTCTTCACAAACTATTCCAGCATGGGTCCTTTCCACAGGGTGCTCTCCTGCAGGAACAGACTGCTCCAGGATGGGTTCTTCACAGAAGTACAGTCCTGCCAGCAAACCTGTCTGTTGTGGGCTCCTTTCTCCACAGTTCCACAGGTCCTTCATGCACTCTGTTCCAGTGCAGGATTCCCACAGGTTCACAGCCTCCTCTCAGGCATCCCCTTGCTCCATGGGGTTCTCCACAGTCTGGGGGTGGATATCTGCTCCAACATGAACCTCTATGAGCTGTAGGGGAAATTCTGCTCCACCACCTGGACTACCTTCTCCACCTCCTTCTCAACTGACCTTGGTGTTTACAGAGCTGCTGTTCTCCTGTATTCTCAGTTTATTCTGTGATTCTGGTGCCTCGTTGCCAGAAGCTTACCGTGCAAACCCAACACATGTGGAAAAATCAGCAGCTGCTGAACTGACTGTGTTATCAGTGGTGACTGCCCAGTAACAAGCTGTGGGCAGGCCAGAGATTTCCAGTTGCTATTTTTGTGCATCTCCTATGAGGAGGATGAGGAGGATGCAATGACAGTGGCTGTTCAGACCTTAAACCAGCACTGGCTGCATACAGAACCCTTGCACAATGTAAAAGCCTGGCCTTTTTCTTATATAAAAATTGATGCCAGATAAACAGTAAAATTAAATACTTTTTTTCTTATCCAAATTCTTTCTAATGACTGGAAAAGATCTCCTCTAACGCATTATTAGCACGCCAGTGTATAAGGCATCCTGAGAGCCTTCTCACAGTTAGTAGGTGAAAAGTGCCATTGAGATATCAGCTCTTTCTTCCTATAAAGGAGACCTACAATTCCTCTGGAAGAAATATATTTACTATTAATTCTCCCACACTTAACATTATATAATAAAGGATTTTTTTGGCTCCATTCATTCCATTTTTTTGGCTCCTGCTCATCCTGAGATGAATACAGCCATGCTGTGAGTGTTTTGATGGATTCCAACATCTTATGGGATCAGAAGTGCAAGACAAAACTGGAGGGAGACATTTCAGTCTTTTTCTCTAAGTCTTTGAGTCAGAACCCCATTTGGGTCCTTTTGCAGTGGTCTCAGATAGAAGAGATTTACTCTGAGAGCTGTCAAAAGCTATTTTGCATTAGAACAGAATGTTGGATTTATTGTGATGACCAGAAGTCCTTCTAAGGTTTTTATTCCCCCATTTTTGGGAAGAAGCCTGAACCTTTTTCATTTTCTTCTGAACTGTGACTATCTCCATTTGCTTTCATTACAAAACTTGTTCTCTTCCATTCTGTGGCTTTGAACTGCGCAAGAACTCAGACTAGAATCTGATACCTACATGTCCCATTTATAGAAAGATAAGCCCTAGGAGATATCCTGAAATTCCTGTTTGTCTAAGATCTTCGCAGAAAGTGTTGAATGTTTCTCTTCGAAGCTGGGTGATGCACAAGGTCTCCATCACATGTATTTGTGACTGATGCACAACTTCCCTCTGATTCTCAGGCTTTGCTTTAGAGAAGGCTGAAAGGAACATTTCTAAACCTGACTGACACAGCATGATCGGTTTGATTCCAAATATCTTCCTCCCTTTTTTATTCAATGCTTATTCTTTTTGATTACTCATTGAAACTAAAAGGCTCCTTTGTCTTCACTGGATTATTGAGCTAGATCCTTAGTGGCATTTTCAGCCCATTTTTTTTCCTTTTGCAGACCGAAAATAGAGAGCACTTTCCTAATTGGAAGTAAATTTTGTTCTCAAGATGTTTTTTCGGGTTTTTTTTAATTGTAGTTTATGTTTTGTCATGATAAAGAATCCTTGAGAAGCATGTTGTACTTCTTTTAGGGTGGTTTTTAAGATCTGTTTCAACTAAGCCTTTTTCTCCTATTTTTCTTCCAAAGCTTTATTTCTCTATGTTAGACAACATTCATGTCCTTGCTGTCAAGAGGCTTTTTCTTCCTATTAGAACTAAATTTAATAATGATGTCAAAGGCTGTGGAAAGTACAAAAGCTATCATTTACTAGTGATGGTCGAAGTGCAGAGCAGTTTAGATAAAACTCTATTCCGAGACAGCCAAAGGGGATCTTCTAATGCAACAGAGACCAAGAAATGTTAGTGATTTTCTGGGAAGCTTGTCCATTCCATCTGCTAACCAGATTGTCACATCTGTACCTTTACCTAATATTGTGCCATTCTACAGGAATTCAGAAATGATGCTGTCTTTCCTGCTTGGAAGACTCGCAGTAAGTATAACTGTGTTTGCAGACCATGGTTTAAAACAGAAAAGGGATATGTTTGCCACCAACCACTATATTTTGAAAATAAAATGTTGGGACTAGGTGATCCTTAAGGTCCATTAACATGCTATGAATCTATGAAGATAGGAGGAGCATTGAAGAGACTGAGAGACAAGCAGCTGATTTAGAAATGAAGATATATTTCAAGACAGCCATGAAGTAGAGTCCAGACCAGTCGCTAGCATTTTTTTTTGTCATTGTTAAAAAACCCAACACTTCAGACTTTGATCCTTAGATTTTTGGAACGTCTTTTTCTTAGGCAGGTGCTTGTTCCTTTTCTTCTTTTGTGAATTGGCTATGAAAGCAACAGGAAATGTGGGAAAAATTTAATTTGTTTTCATTCTTATGTCATAAATGAAACGGAGTAGAAAAACTAGCTATTAATTAGGATGAGGAGTTTTCTGTAAGCCATGTACTTGTTAGAGAACACTGAAGTATCAGCGCCTATTGAGCCTATTGAGTTTAGATACAGTATTTTTTTTTTTTTCTCAAAGCCCAGACACAACAATTTCTGGTGTATCAGAAGGGGTGGGTTTTTTTTCCAGAATCAGCCTGTAGGTTTTTATTTCTGTTATCCAGCTGCTAGTACACAGCTTGTCATGGAATATCATCTTCAGGTTTTTAGTGGGCTTTTGAAGGGCTCTTGGCATAATCTGCATGCAACAAGACTTCCCCACTTTTGGATGAGAGATGGGGGATGTTGAATGGTTTGAGTTCAGATAATGGATTATGTGGTAGTTTATTTTTAATGCAGACTTAATAAGTCAAATTGAAAAATTAAAAAAAAAAACCCAGATTCTTCTAATACCTAATAGTATTTTCAAAACAAGGCATTAATGGCAGTGACTAATGTTGTTAGCCCTTCCCCAACTGAAACTAAGTAGAAACAATGTGACAAAGATCACATCATTAGTTTTGTGGAAACCTAGAGAGGTGTGGCAAGAGTTATACATCATGGTCTACACCTGTGTATTTGATTCTGTGTTAAAAGCTTGGAGAGAGTTTGCACAAGCAGATTTGTATGCAAATGATATCCAAAAGATAGTGATAATTTCCAGGGAGAACTTTCTCCTTGTATAAAGCTTTCCAGAATGGAAATATGAATACCTATTTTAATATTTTTTATATTTTTACATGGAATTTTAAACTTTGAATAGTATAAATATTATGCAATTCATGTCAGGATATTTATTAATGCAAAATTTTCCTTACTACATGTATTAATCATAGTTTCTTCCATTTAATATTTGGTGCTCGTGTTAATGATGCAAATGAAATTACACAATAGACAAGAACCATTTTTCTTGAGATGCCAATTAATAATAAACTGGATTAATGAAAAAGAGAAACATGAGATATTGTAATATATTATTTTTTCCTTCCTCTTCTTTTTAGCTGTCCTTAGGTGTATTTTGCATGAGGTAGTTTTAACAATTAATAAACTTCTATTGTGCTCCATGGAAGCTATTTCAAATATATATTTTGACTTCAGAACTTTATGTAATTTGTTTTTCTGCAAGATGAAAATGTTTTATGAAGCAGTGGAGGAATTTTATATTTTAAAATGGACTTTATCATTCAAAGCATACAGTATATAAACCTACATGATGGGAAAATAAGTATGGGAAAGAAAACCAAAAGAGGCACAGGAATGGTAACTGTGAAAGTATTTAATGACTAAAGCTTTTTTCTGACATCTATAGATGTAGGACAATAACTTTTGAATACTAACACATCTATTTATGCATACATTTTTCGGAAGGTCTCCTATTTGCATCAGAATGTACACGAGGTAGATAAAGAGCAGAAGCAAACTGAATAAGTGGAACAAAAAAAGAGAAGTATTATGAAGCAACAATTAAATGGTGTAGGGGTGAATAATTTAATGCTTGCATTGAAGTATGTTCAATGTTGTAATGCATTTTGTTAAATCTCATAGGCTAGGCTGTAATTTCTGCAGAGTTGCATTGGAACTATATACATACACACATTTTATGTACTATTTTCTGTCTCTTTTGAACTAACCTATGAGGTCCATAGCCTTGAGACAGCATGAAGCACAAAGCAGAATTGATATTGGGGTCATTGAGAAGTCCTTAGCTTTCTTCATTTGCTGCACTGGCTCAGATTGCTTGAGGGGCTTTAGAAATGCAAGGGAGAAAATCAATAAAGGACAAAAAAGATTCCAGTGTAATAGGAAGTGCCTGCTGATTGCATGTTTGCTCAGCAGATGGCATCTTCTTGTAAATGATGACTCGTATCTGCTGTATCACTTGCTAAACGATAATCCACGAAAGTGAATTACTGAATTTCATTGCTGAACATTGTGCTTTGTATAAGCATGTTATCAGAAGGAACAACCTTTTTTTCCTAAAATTCTGTTAATTTTTATTACTCTTTTATTGCCATCTTGTATAAACTTGTTAGATATTACAGCATCAAAGATTAATCATGTACATACATATATAAAACAATAAAAGCTTTCATGTTGTTCAGAATAGCTTTTAGGAATCCTGCAATTTCTATGGGAAAATTCCAAGACTTCTTATATATCACAGAATCTTAAATTAAGCATGGGGAAGTTCATTGATTCACACAGGTTTCTAAATTTGACAGGGAAGGGAAGTTTATATATCCCTCTCTATTAAAGGTGATGCTCTACCAAACTGCAGGTTTACCTGGAGATCTTAGAACATGTGGGAATGACTGATGAGTCAGCAGGCAGATAATCAGTAATTCTACAATATTTTTCAAGGCATTTATTTCCTATATTATTTTTTATTGTTGTTTTTAATACTGCCTCTGCTAGTAACTCTAAATAACTTCATCCATTATTTACTTGAGTAATATTTGAGTTTGTGTTCTGGAGGGACACAGGACTGCTCAGTGGAATAAAGCAATGTACAAAGCCTATTTTGTGAGATTTGTAGAGCTCTGAACAGGTAACAGCACTTGGGTACCTTAAACATTTTATTTTTAGAGTCTGATACAGTTTCTTGATTGTAGAAATTAAAGTTTTATAAAAGGGGCTGTCTTGTTTTAACAATAACTCATACCACTAGCTGTGGAGGATAAAAGGGGCTGTCTTGTTCTAACAATAACTCATACTTGTGCAGGATTATATTATATGATTCCTCTAATCATGCTCTTTGGTTTTTCAGAAAAAAGTTTTTTGAAGTTGTTTTCAGAGATATTATTGCTCTTCAGTGATTACGACATTGTCTTGTTAAAGCCAATGTGTAGCTTACATGATGTTATGGAAGGAATGGCTATGATTTTATAGGATTTTCATTCAAGTGCAATATAGACTCTCTATCTTTCAGCTGACCAAGCAATTCACCCAGTGCTTCATAGTTTGCCTATTTTAAGTCAAGCTGAATCACAAGGAGGAAGTTACTGCATCATACCATTGAATTTGGACTGATTTAGTTTGGTCAGCTGTCATTTAAATGTCAAAAAGCTAAATACCTTGTTAACAGCATATGAATTCTACCTCATAAAACGCAAGTGGTCTTGTTCAGCAACTAGGAAGAATGAAGAATATTGTGAAGAATATTGTGCATGTATTGAACAGCTGAATGACCAAGTGCCAAGGGAATTGTTCAGTTTAGGCAGGATAGTGGACTGTTACCCACTTCAGCAAGCCCTTAAGTGGAGATATTCAGTCAATTGGTATTTGGATCACAGACTGTAGAGTATCTCACCATTCTTGTTTGTTTATTCCAAAAGCTGATGGTGAATTCTCTCTTCTGTAACAGGTGCCAGGTTGCACTGACTCAATGGCTAGCATTCCATATGTTCAGAAGCCAGCATTTTCAGGTTTTGCTTGTCTAGGTTAAAAAGTCCTGAGGAAAGCACAGGAAGTCAAAGATGCTAAATTCTTCTTCATTGACAGTTTTGTTCCAACACAGCTCAAAAATGAACCCGAGTCTTTGGTACAGAACATGGCATGGCATGTTTGTGTGCATGTTTATATCTGGACATGATGTATCATCCCAGGTGTACAGAGTTTAAGGCCAGGACAGATCATACAGAAATTCCATATATGACAGGGCATCACCTTGCATCAGACTCTCCTGGTACTGAGCCTAAAACTTTTCCTCAGGAGTTTGAGACTCCCTATTGGCAGTTCAGTTACACAGAAATTTACATCAATTATTATACCTTCATTTTCTTTCCCATGATTCTATGTTTCTGCAAGAAACCTGACCTTTCCATCTAATCCTATACAGATATTTATTACATTTACAAAGTTTGAAGGTCTTAAAAATCTGACATCCTTGCATAACTTCATTTGTCTGTGCCAACATCTCTTACAAAAGTTTTGATTCCTTGCTTTTTCTTTATAGCTACCTTTAGGTATTCCTCTCATAAGGAAAAATATCCTTAGACTATGCATGATGCTACTGCTCCAAAAAAAATGGGACAGTGTCTAAAGAAGAAATTTTAAAAATACTGCTTTTAAAATAGTATTAAGCAGTCTTTGTCTACTGATGAGGTCCTGAAATCTGGTATTTCTACATGTGTGCTCTTAACTTATATCTGCATATATGTGCATATATAAAGATAATCAAAAGGTATTTTCCTCCCTCTTAATTTAACCCATTTACATAGCTGCTTACAGCCCATTAGTCTGGGTTACAAAATCTAATGCAGCAAGACCACTTTACAAGTATCACCCAAATAGAAGACTCCCACCTGTTTATTACTGCTGAACTGCTACAGTGCTTTATGTTTACCTAGTTCGTTGTGGGGAAGCTGCAGCTTTGTTTGCCAGATACCTTTGCTCTTGAAAGTAGAGTTTGCTTGTGTTGTCAGCGCTCACATTTTTTGGATCCTGTGACCATCTGTCACATTTGGTACAAGAAAAACAGTGCAATTTAACCTCTCTTCTGTAGAGCAGGAAGTTTAGTGAAAACACTTTATAATTTAAAGGTTTTCAGCAGCTTAATGTCAGCATCACTTCAAGTTGCAGCTGAGGAAAGGAGTCATTCCCTGTGCTTTAATCCTCCACTGTCTGTGGAGTATGGACAAAAATGTTATGAAAAACCTGACATCTGAAAGAAGACAACTCTCTATTTAGGCAACTAAATGAAAAATGCTCTGGGCAATGGCAACAAAATACTGATTTTTCCTGAAAGCCAAGTGGTTTAGGTATTGGCCTAAGACAGCATTTTATTTTGTAAGTACTTCAGTAGTCTAGCATTGAAAGCTAGACGCTGACTCTGCACACACTGAAATAAATAGTCCCACCCTTGGATCACATGCAAATATTGTTAGTTTTTGCTGTCATTAGAAAGGATTTTGCCCTGCAAAGCCTGGGTTTAATTGCAAAAATTTCCTATAAAGGCAAAAAAAGTAAAAGGGGCATGTATTTTTTGAAGGTAGTGGCCTACAAATATGCCTAAATCCACATACAACACAGGCAATTACAAAAATACAGGTGTCACAATAAAATCCGTGCATATGTACTACAAGAACTGTGCAACAAGCTGGAGAACCCAACTAGACCTGTGAAGCTGTTCTCTTACATAAATGCAATTTTACCAGTTTCCCTGAGTGCTTTAAGTGCCTTCTCTGAAAAAATTTCCCTTTCTTTGGGTACATATTGCCATGAATTTTTACACATATATGCATGTGCTTAAAAGACTATATTTGGAAATCTAGCCTTTCCTAATTTACATGGTTTTTGTTGCTGGTGATGGTGTTGGTTGGTTGATTGGTTGGTTGGTTTTTAAATTCCTAGTTAAATTGCTAAAAACTATCACACTATGGAAAACCTAAAGAATGAATGTAAAAAACTAAATTAACTATGGAACATGAAGCAAATACAGATAGACAATACAGAAAAATCTTCATTGATTAGAGGTAAGACCTATCTGTTATATGGATTTTAAAGGAAAATAATTACATTAATAAAATTAAATTAGTAATTTTACTTTATTGTAAAAGAGGGTTATTTTACAGTATTAGAAAATATGTACTTTTCATCAATAATTTGAGAGTAATTTTGTGTGATCACTGCTTGTAGTTCAAACACATCTGTCGAAGTTATTAATGAGAAATTGTCTGTCTACCAAACTGAATTTTGGTCATCGAAATTGCTTTCAGAATTCTGATAATATTCATGGTCCATTGCATCCTTAACTAATGGAGGATTCAATGCACCTTGTGTTTTCTTTGGTTTAAGAAATGTGGACCTGAACTTACTGTGACTGATGATGGCTGAAAATAGTCTCGAAGGGCTCGATCCGACGGGTAATGCAGGCTGCCTTCTAGGCCATGCGAGCCTTGGAGGGCTGTATATGCTGATTGCACAGCAGGCTTGCTCTTCAAGGATAAAGGTGAGCCTGCTGTGCAATGTCAGAGGAAAGCAGCTCAGATGGTTGAATTGTACAAGATGACTAAAGAGTGAAAAAGTCATTCTTGCATCATTATACTACAGCACGCTTTCTATGATCTCCTTCATTTATGTTGGTGTTGAAAGATCTTTGAGAAATTATTCCATGAAATTCTTGGCTTGGAGGAAAAAAAAAAATCTATGTACATTTTTTAGATTAATATGTGGGATGGGATATGTTTTCTCAGCTCTTGGTTCAAGCACAATGAGTCAGAGGGACCCAGTGTGCAATGGAACTTAGAGAACTTTAAGAACTGAAGGCATATTTCCATGACTGAAAAAATCTCCTCATTTTTCAGTTTTTTAGCCAGTAGTCAGTGGTTTCATATCAGTGACATGTTACATTCAGACTCAGCGAAGAAATGGAAAATGTCAACATAAAGTGGAACTGAAAGTTCATTCCAGCAATTTTCTACTTCAATGTAGTAAACAAGTTCATCTCTCTTTCATAAATTTTCTTGCAAATTCTGCAACTTCTAGACTTGAAATAGATAATATAGAAACCTACATTTTCCCCAAGAACCCACTTTTATAGATCCTACCTAACAGGAAGAAGCCTACAGTCAAAGAATTCCCCAACCCCCACCTCTGACTTCCACCTTGTGCATCCCAGGGGCTGGTGTTACTTTTTGCCATTTTCTGAGTGCAGAAGCCACAGCCCACAGGAATTCCTCCATCGTGTGACATGCTGGAAACTGGCAGCATGGTTCTGCCTTCTGTTGACAGAGCAGACTCTGTGTTGAGAGGAGGGAAGGAGAGGAAGAGTCTGGTGTTGCTGGTGCTTTTTCATTGCTTATTGTTTTTCCTTAGAGAAGATTATTGATGACAACATTCATAAAAATTTTTTCTTTCAGAATAATCTCTTTTATTATTCTTCTATTATTATTTTTAGTTATAGGACAAATCAGATGGCATTTCATCAACCTACATTAACGTGGTCTACTCTACTAGTTATTCCCTGTTACATTTTGTGTTCCTCCTATAGCTCAATATCAAATATTCTTATTTATTTGAACTGATCTTTCTTCTTTTCATAAAACCTGACTGACTTTTTAAAAACTTGGGAATAATTGAATACCTGTTTTTACATTTACTCTTGTCTTTTATTTCCATATTTTTTGGCATCCTGAACTGGTAGAGAAATTTGAAATAAATGAATCCCTACTACTGCTTTCAGTCTTCAAAGTTATCCCTTAGTGGGTACTTCCTAGCATCTTTCTCTGAATAAAACCTCCTTGGTTGCTTACTGTTAATGCAATAAAAAGACCAAATAATAGCCACTAGAGTGAAATAGAAACACTGACACAATGGTTTCAAAACAACAGTTGTTTTAAATAAATACTTTTCCACAATAAAATTTACTACTGAACTGAACTCTACTGCAAAATATAGCCTAACATGCTATCCAAAGGAAATTACATACCACAGGTATCCCATCTAGAAACTGTCTCAAAATTTCTGAAAAATTGCTTTTGCATTTTATAAAGACAAAAATGTCTTCATATCTGAAGTTAAGAATGAAGACAAAATTCACTCAGTTTTCTTTATCTCAGTGAAGTTTGGTGCTAAATAAATTAGAGAGAAGATGAGCAGTTCCTGTGAATTCAAGGTTTGTATGAGGAGCATCTTTGCTTGTATTGACCCCCACATTTTTATGCATCAGTTGCTGTATGTATTTCCACCATAAGGAAAGGAAATACAGCAGGAAACAAGATATAGGGATATACTGAAGATTAGGAAGGCTGGAAGGGTGTTTTAGTGAAAAGAGCTCCAGGTAATTTCTGATGACTCCCCAAGCCCCTCTTTAGATTCAGACGTGTTTTTCTGAAGAGTCTCAGTAAGAGACTTGTGACCTCCAGAATTTAGAGCTAGGTTCCAAAACTCCTACATACATCTGTTCTGTCAAGTATTAGCTAATCACTAAGAAGGATAACAGCTTATTATTGGTCCCAGCTGTTCCTTTCTTGACGGTGTAAATGGCTCCTGAGCGGTCAGCTTCATCGTGACATGACAGATTCTCCCCTTTCTCTGAGTGTTCATTTGTTTTAAAGTTAAAAACATATTTTATTTTAATGTAACATTGAGTTTACATAACCATGCCTTAACATTAGTAAAAGTAGGTTTAAACTTATCTCCTTAGTTTCCTTTTTTTTTGTGTGCACATTGTGATGCAGTCTTTACTATGCAGCCACCAGTAACATCACCTCCTAGGCTTTAGTTTAGGTTGTCTTGCAGAAAATCACTTAGAAAAGCTTTTTTGCCTTTTTCTTTTTTTTTTTTAAATATGATTCTGTCTACGAGTAAGAGAAATACAGACCCTGAGAGAACAGCATGTGAGTACCACGTGAAAGCATCTGAAAATTGCTTAACTTTACATATGTAGTCTGTAAGATTAAAGCAACCATACTAGGTATGGACAGAGACAAAACCAAAATACTGCACAAATGATGTGAAGCTCCACCTTCCAGTCCCAATAAATAATAAAACTGTGGTTACTTGATATAGCTAATTCTGTGTCTCAGAATATTATTATTTAAGCAGATATTAAACATAAGCCAGTCCATTCTCTAAAAATGCAAGCTGTTTTGCTGTTTTTCAAGACTGTGGAAGGTATGTATCTCAATAGAGTCATTGGATAAGAATTGATAGGAAGAATGTTTTTAGGTGGTCTAAACATTCCTGATAAGTTCTGTCATGTAACTTCTTTTTTTTTTTTTTTTTAGGGTATCATTAGTTGGGAGGGAACACTTTTTATCTGTAACAAAATTTAAAATGAACTTGTAAGCAAAGACTAAAAGCAGTACAGCAGAATATTTTGATTATTTCATTGATTTTTCTTCTCTTTCAAATAAAAAATGGGTGATGTGATGTTTAGGCAGCAAAATGTTCAGATGTTATTTAATAATCTCCAAGACAAGATGGCAGAATATGAGGAAGGTTAAAGCAGGAATAAAAAACATATAGAGAATTTCTGCCCAAGGATAGAAAGATATAGAAAAACAACTCATCAACTTCTGGAGTACAGATTAAAGGAAGCAGTTCAAAAGTTCATCTAGAAATTCTAATGAGATTTTATACTAAATGAGAGCTGCCTGTCTTGATAGTTGAAAATAGAATACATGTTCCAAGCATCTTGAACTACAGAAACCAAAAGAAACTTTATGTTCCCTATATAGTCTGTGCATATATATGGTAATGCTGTATGTACTTGGGGCTGAGGTGAGAACAAAACCTCGAGGAACTTAGTGTAAGCTGTATCTTTTAGTCTGGGAAAAGCATTGTCAGATGCTTTGGTTGATTCAGGAAGAGATTTAAGCAGGAAAACAAACTCTAAACTGAAAATGTGAAGTTAGGATATAGTTCCTTCTGCTTAAGGAGAAGTGCAGATGTATATGCCAGCACAAATAGAGCAGTGCAGTTTGGAGGTCAGAATTACAAGTCATTCTCATTATCTCATTTTTAAGATGGACAGGCATGAGCCATTGCACCTTATGCAGAAGAGAATGATGAAGTAATAAATGGAAAGACCAACGAGATGGAAAATCCCAATCTGAGGTCCATGAAAAGGTCCAATAAAATGGCCTTTTTGTGGTTACTTGCAGGTTTTGTGAGGGTGAGTAAAAGCTAGTAAGCAAGAACAAAAAGATGGAATGATTTTTTGGCATGGAAGGAAGGCTGGAATTAGCTTGACAGGAAAGATATAGAAAGCTACATCTTTGGAGAATAGATGAGACTGTTAAACACTTAAAGGAAATAAAACAATTTCTTGTCATGAGACAAACTGATCCTAAATTAGGTGAGATAGTTGTTGACAAAACTAGGGATGCTTGTTGTTGGCATCGTGAAGGGAAATGGAGTTGAAGAATGGTCCTGATAGGGGGAGAATCTTCATAAAAATCTGGTGTCTTCAGCAAAGACACAGAAAGAGCAAGAAAAGGTGAGGTGAGGTGACTCTTGTGGACTGAGAAGTGGAAATCATTCATTCTTGATCAGGACTGACAGGGATGTGAAGATGAAGCATCTGTGTGTCTGGTTCTTGCAGAACACACATGATGTGTGATTTGTCTGGAACACTGAGTTCCTGATTTGAGACCTTCTAGACCCTGCCTGCCCACAGGAGAGGGGATTGCTGAGTGATAGAACAGTGACACATGAAGGTAACAAATGTCACAGGTAAATACAAGGTGTGACTTTTGATTTACTAGCAGTCATGCTACTGAACGTGGTGCAATCTCAGGGTATAATGAGGAGGTTATACCTTACAGGCCTCTTTTATCACTGTGCTCTCTGTAAGTGCTCTCACAGCATCTCATTACCTCCTGTTCTACAGAGACAGTGCAGTCCCCAAACCATCACATTGCCATTTGGTTCAGTGCTGATATGTGCTGTATTAAACACACAGATAAGAATTCTTTGACATAACAATTCCTAATGAGGGTTGGATCACGTTCAGAATGATTATGTTGTGCCTTGTTTTCTTAACCTTGAAACAAGCCTGCTTGTGCTTATTTTCTGCTGCTAATGTGATTATTGTACTTTCAATTAAAGGAACTGTAAAAGCGATTACTGTGGTTTTTGGAGATGGAGCAAGACAATTTGAATGACCAAAACTCTTTTGAAATGTTAACATTTGTCCTCATTAGTATTTGCTATTGGACACATGATAATGTTTTTTGAAATCTTTAAATTGAGGTGGATAGAGACTTATATTTTGATAAACATATTAAATATCAACATATTTCAAACAAATATCAATAATATCAAGTTTCAAAGCTTTAACAAATATGCAATGCACTGACTTCTTTTTTTCCTTTGAAATAGTAGCAATATCCTAACTTCCTAACTCTATTAATTAACACTAGTCTTCTGTTATAAAGCCTCCTACATCCCAAAAGTTTACCGAATTTTCTGTGATATATTTGACTATTGCATGATACTGGAAAGAAAGACAGTAATGAATTGATATTTCTTTGCATTGTATCTATCTTAGAATTGCACCAATCTCAGCAATGTTTCTTCTAAAATTAAATGAGAATTTCTCAGCTATATAAAAGGACATAAGGAAATTCATCTAATGGAACAACATCTCCTTTCATAATGCCTGAAACTTAAAAGAGAAGAATATACACTAAAAAAAATTACTTTAAATTGTATAGATCATAAAATAAGCTTTTTATCATTTATGATTAAAAACCTGCTGCTTAGTCTGCAAATGTTTGATCAGAATATTTTTATCTGAACCTAAATCTTTTTTCCTTTCAAATCAAATCAGAGTATTCCTATGAGTACTTTCTTTTTCACAGAAAACCATTTTCCATCAGGGGAATGATATATCAGAAAATCCATGTCTGGTTCTAACAGCTAGTCATGATATGTTGTTTCATCAGATATTGAGAGTATTACTAATGAAATAATCTACAAAATGGCATATTTCAGAAAGGTTTGTTATAGAAATATGATAATATACTTCTCAAAGCTGAATTAAGAAAAGGGAAAAACTGATTTAGATCCAGGGGGCTGATTGTTATCATGGTATTAGGTAAAATCCACTGTGTCTCTTTTATCATTTACAATTCATCTTTTAGGTTATCTTTTCCTATAGTAATTTCTTAAGTCTTGCTGCACTGAGACTTTCAGTGTAGTTTCCCTCT